>NC_133324.1:669437568-670145416 GCF_042186555.1 Aquarana catesbeiana | reverse complement strand
CTAGCCCACCTGTGTGTGGAGGGGAGGAGGGGCTTGCAGTGCCATCCTTACAGCGGTTGATGTCCCCTATATATTCGCTATAGGACCCTCTACTATATGGTCCGCAATCATTCCAGTCTATGTGTTTACAATAACTAGTACTCCTGGGGTGAGTACTAGTTCTTTATTCTTGTGTGCAACTCCTTTTAATATAGCCTTTCTCGTTACACTCTATACCAGGGGCCTCTCCCCTCCCTGCTCCTTCTCTTCCCCCCCTTTCCCTCCCCCCCCCTCTTCCCCCCCCCTTCCCATTCCTCCCTTCCCTTCTCCCGTTTCCCCCCCCCCCTCTTCCTTCCTCTCTTCTTTCCGCTCCCCTCCTTCTCCCCCCCCCCCCTCCCCCCTCCCCCTCTCCCCACTGTCACTCACCTTCACTGTTTTTTTCGGTTCTTTATTTGCACACTGGCTTTTACTGTAGAGACACACCTCCGGCACACCCCCCCTACTTCTCTTTTATATACTCCCTAGTCGATATTCAGTATATAATTTTATAAAATTTACTTATTCAGAGGCTGTCTGTTATCCCCTGTGTCCGCCACAGGGGGAACCACTTGGGGCCTTGTACACCCACAGGGAATTGCTGAACGGGTGAGCTTATCCTTTTTCTACCTAGACTGTATGTAAATGTTTAAAGTAGTGTTTAATACATCTTGCTGCATTGTGAATATATATTTCTTTGTTTTGTATTGGTTATAATTATTGTATGTTGTATCACAGATTCTGCTCTCCTGAGGAAGCGGTTAAAACCGCGAAACCGGTCGAGAATCCAAGCTCTATCTGTGCCCACTATTACTATGGGTTGTAATCCAATTGGTTGTATTTACTGCTTCCGTTTTTAATTACAACTGTATGTGACATTGTAATTTTTTAATCATGTTTTCTATTAAAATGAAATTCTTTTATATTTTTTTCTTTATTTTTTTGTACTGAATATTTCACCTTATCTAGTACCGCAATAGTCCCCCCCCCGCCCTTAAAGGGCGTATTTTCCCTTACATGGGGTATTGAGACAATGACCGACAGATGCAGCTAACTGCGGCCACTCTCTGCCTCCTGCTTTGTGCTTTTGCATTAGACACTTGGGATGATGGTACTTTTATTGGGTATTGTATTTGTTTGACTTAGACGCTGTTTCCTTACACCCTGTGTGTAAAGTGTTACTAAACCCACAACAGTAAATTCAGTCTGTATATGCAGTAAAGTATGCTTCTTATACTTATACTCTCTGATCCTCATCTCCTTTAACTGACTCCAACCCATCTCCCGATGGAACAGAGCATTAAGAGTCAGGCTGCACATGCTCAGTTTGGCGTATATTGCTAGAGAGTATTTTATTCTTGGGAGAGTGCATATGATCAGCACAGGGCCAATAAACATTGTCTAGACAGAGGATCATTGGAGAATGAAAACTCCTCCTACAAGCTTCAACCAGACACTGATAGAAGTCACAAGAATGCTCTAACTGCTGATGAAAAAAAGGTATTTAGCAGTTTATATTTACTAAAACTATTGCACTTCCATGTTCTGTGTACTGTGGGAGACCAGATATAGTAAATGCAGGGTCCTGGGTTTAGTAACACTTTAAGTGACATTTAAGCAGGGGGAAGATTTAATACCTGATATTGAGAAAAATATCAGCTATGGAATTCACTCATTGCCAATGACAAGGCTGGGGATTTGATAGGATAATTGTCATTTTTTTTCCACAAAGTTGTCCATTTATCAGATATTTCCAACACATAGCATGTACACAGCAAAGATGACACCCCAAAATACATTCTGCTACTCCACCTGAGTATGGCAATACCACATTTGTGAGACTTTTACACAGCCTGGCCACATACAAAGGCCCAACGTTGAAGTAGCATCTTTAGGCGTTCTACAAGCATAAATGACACATCTCATTTCTCAATCACCTATTATTTATTATTATTATACAGGATTTATATAGCGCCGACAGTTTACGCAGCGCTTTACAACATTAGGGCAGACAGTACAAGTACAATACAATTCAATTCAAAACAGGAGGAATCAGAGGGCCCTGCTCGTTAGAGCTTACAATCTAGGAGGGAGGGTCAAGTTATACAAAGGGTAATAGCTGTGGGGGATGAGCTAATGGAGAAAATAGTGCAGTTGTTAGATGGAGGCAGGATAGGCTTCTCTGAAGAGGAAAGTTTTCAGGGATCGCCTAAAAGTGGATAAAGTTGGAGACAGTCTGACAGATTGGGGTAGGGAATTCCAGAGGATGGGCGAGGCTTGGGAGAAGTGCTGGAGGCGGATATGGGAGGAGGTGATGAGGGAGCTAGAGAGCAGGAGATCTTGGGAGGAACGGAGAGGGCGATTAGGTTGGTATTTTGAGACTAGGTTAGTGATGTAGCTGGGGGCAGAGTTGTGGATGGCTTTGTAACTTATTGTTAGTATTTTGAATTTAATTCGTTGGGCGAGTGGTAGCCAATGGAGGGATTGGCAGAGAGGGGTAGCAGACACTGAGCGGTTTGTAAGGTGGATGAGTCTGGCAGCAGCCTTCATGATGGACTGAAGGGGGGATAGTCTATTTAAAGGTAAGCCAATGAGGAGTGAGTTGCAGTAGTCAAGGCGAGAGATAACCAGGGAGTGAATCAGGAGCTTTGTGGTTTCATTGGTTAGGAAGGGACGTAGTTTAGAGATGTTGCGGAGGTTGAGGCGGCAAGCTTTGGAAAGTGATTGGATGTGGGGCTGAAAGGAGAGTTCAGAATCCAGGATAACACCTAGTACCCTGTCATGTGGGGACGGGTGGATGGTTTTGCCATTGCTCTTGACAGAGAAGTCGGGGGAAGAGGAACGTGGGGGAGGAAATATTATAAGCTCGGTTTTGGACAAGTTGAGTTTGAGGAAGTGGTGTGACATGCATACAGATATGTCGGTTAGTAAGTTAGTGATGCGTGAGGAGACTGATGGAGTAAGTTGAGGGGTGGAGAGATAGATTTGTGTGTCATCAGCATAGAAATGATATTGAAAGCCGTGAGAGGCTATCAGCTGACCCAGGGAAGAGGTGTAGATTGAAAATAAAAGAGGTCCAAGAACAGAACCTTGGGGGACCCCGACAGAGAAGGGAAGAGGAGTGGAGGAAGTAGAATTGTAAGTGACACTGAAGGTGCGTTGGGATAGGTAGGATGAGAGCCACTGAAGAGCACAGTCATGGAGACCGAGGGAGTAAAGTTTTTTTAGGAGGAGGGGGTGGTCAACCGTGTCAAAGGCAGCTGAAAGATCCAGAAGTAGAAGTACAGAATAGTGTCCGTTGGTTTTTGCAGTTAGTAGGTCATTTGTAAGTTTTAAAAGAGCAGTTTCTGTGGAGTGTTGAGGGCGAAATCCAGATTGAAGGGGATCAAGAAGGTTGTTTTTAATGAGGTGGTCACTCATTTGGTTGTAAACCAGGCGTTCAAGGAGTTTAGAGGAAAAGGGGAGCAAGGAGATTGGGCGTAGGTTGTTAAGATTGGTGGGGTCCAAGGACGGCTTTTTGAGTATGGGGGTGACCAGTGCATGTTTTAGAGCATCGGGGAAGATGCCAGAGGTGAGGGAGAGATTGAAGATGTGGGTTAGAGAGTGTAGGATGGGGTCAGAGGGTGACCGTAGCATTTGAGAGGGAATAGGGTCCAGGGGACAGGCGGTTAGGTGGGCGATAGAAAGGAGTTTAGCAACTTCATCTGTAGTAGTAGATTTGAATAGGGGGAGTGTCAGTTGTACCTGTTGACATGGGGTCTTAGCTGGGGGAGATACCTGTAGAATGGAGATTTCATCACGGATTGTATCAATCTTGTTTTTGAAGTGATTAGCGATTTCCTGGGCAGTGAGTAAGTCAGTGGGTGGAGGCGGTGGAGGACAAAGTAGAGAGTTGAAGGTAGAGAAGAGTTTACGGGATTGGATGAGAAAGTGTTAATAAGAGTTGTAAAATAGGTTTGCTTGGCAGTGTGGAGGAAAGAATAGTATATTTGGAGGGCAGATTTGTATTGGTTGAAGTCTTTGAGAGACTTATGCCCCGTACACACGGTCGGACTTTGTTCGGACATTCCAACAACAAAATCCTAGGATTTTTTCCGACGGATGTTGGCTCACACTTGTTTTGCCTACACACGGTCGCAAAAAGTTGTCGGAATTTCCGATCGCCAACAGCGCGGTGACGTACACCACGTACGACGAGACTAGAAAAGGCCGGTTCAGAACCAAGCGTGGCACCCTTTGGGCTCCTTTTGCTAATCTCGTGTTAGTAAAAGTTTGGTGAGAGACGATTCGCGCTTTTTCAGACTCATGGCTTTTAGATCGTTTTCTGCCGTTCAGTTTGTGCTTGTGGGTTTGTATCTGCTCTTCAGTGCGTGCAGTCAGTTCGTATCGGAGTTTTCTGTGTGATCTTGCCCGCTCGTTGCTGTTTTTCAGGTCGCTCTTCACAGGCCTTGCTGTTCTTCAGTGCGTTCTGTTACTTCGTTCTGAGCAGCCGACCGTTTTCTAGCCATGTTTTGTATGCGTACTCCTCGTAGAGTTCGTGCTGTGCGGGGGCTTGGTGTTGGGGTCCTGACCTTGACACAAGTCCAGTCCATGAACAGGGTGGGGAGGAGTTCATGGACCAAGAATTGGTTGCTTCAGCGTGACCAGTTCTCTCATATGCCTTTGCTCCGTGAGATCCATGAGAATAATCCTGATGATTTCAGGAACTTTCTCAGGATGACGGACCCCGTGTTTCACCGTCTGTTGGCTTCGCTGACCCCCTATATCAGCAGGCAGGATACCTGCATGAGGCAAGCCATCACTCCGGAGCAGAGGTTGGTCACTACCTTGCGGTATTTGGCCACAGGGAGAAGTCTACAGGACTTAAAGTTCTCGACAGGCATCTCCCCCCAGGCTCTGGGTATCATCATCCCAGAGACCTGTTCTGCCATCATACAGGTCCTGCAGAAGGAGTATATGAAGGTAAGATTTTTATCCTTTTATATCACATTTTATTGTATTGAATGTTTGATAATATATTGTATTTCTTCCCTCATTCCCTAATTACCATGATTGTAATATGCTGTGAATGTTCCCTTTGTCCTCATGCATGCTGGATTTTTATGTAATTATTATTTTATGTCCTTCATACATATTTGCCCTTCAATAACCTCTCCAGCATGGTGTCTCCTGCCCTATATTCACCTCATGTAGTCACTTAACAATGTACTTTATCAGCTCTATAGTAGTGCTTTACCCCAAACACCCCCTAAAATGTTTGGAAATGTGATTTTTGATTTCAATTCAGGCAGAGTGCCAGAGGGTTTTTTTGTGGTGTCCCCCAATTTTTTTTAACCCTCCCTCCCCCAACTGCTAAGTCAGCTGATCCCAATTCTCTATCCTCAATCATCTATCTGCTGACTTTGCCAAACCCATACACACTATACCCATCTCTTTACTGGTCAGATGTAAGGATGAATTCCCCAAAGCATGTAGTGCAAGGGCCTGCCTGTATACTTTCCAATGGTACTGTTTAAAGTTTTGTTATTCTATTATTATCTTGATAGTTAATAGCAGAATGTTCAAATGTCCTCAAATGTGTACTGTGTGTATTTATATCTTTGTATTATGACACTTCTTACCTGTCCAGTGGGCTGCCAATAGTGTAACTAAGGAGGGGCTGTTACAAGTAATACCCTGTATTTAGGCATTCATCTCTCAATGAAGTGAAGAGGGTTACCTGTCCAAGAGTTCCCCCCCCTATAATGTTAGAAATGGCCCATGAGAGGGGGGAGGGGGAATATGATAGGTGTACCTTATACTTTGGCCTTGTTAAATTACCCTTAGTAAATGCTATCTGGAGGTTGCCCCATAATGTTTGTGTCTAATCTGCTTGCCATGTATCTTAGAAAAAATAGTAATGTTTATTGTTTTTTCCTCAACAGTTTCCTTCAACGCCACAGGAATGGCAGACTGTGGCCTCCCACTTTGCCCAGCGGTGGGACTTTCCTAACTGTGGAGGGGCAATTGATGGGAAACACGTCCACATCGTCCTACCACCCAACTCGGGGTCGTACTATTATAATTACAAAGGGTTTAATAGTATAGTGATGTTGGCGGTGGTGTCGGCTAATTACGAGTTCTTGTACGTGGACGTGGGGAAGAATGGCCGGATGTCCGATGGTGGAGTGATCGCCCAGACGGAGTTCTACAGGCGTCTCCAGAATGGCAGCTTGGACTTGCCACCTCCAGAGGACAATGTTGAAGGTCTCCCATTTGTGTTAGTTGCTGATGAAGCATTTGCGCTGGGGGACCACCTGATGCGGCCATTCCCGATGAGGACCCTCACCCCGGAACAGAGGGTTTTTAATTACCGGCTGGCCAGAGCCCGAAGAGTGGTGGAGAACACATTTGGAATCCTGGCCAGCCGGTTCCGATTATTTCTGACACCCATCCATATGGCGGAGTATAAACTGAACCATATAATACTTGCCTGCTGTGTTCTCCATAATTTTTTAAGAAAACATTCAGCCAACTATGCTGGCTCAGTTGGGCCTGAGGCCGGAATCCCTAATCCATCAACACTGACGGCGCTTGAAAGTGGCCGTCCTGGCTTGCCCTCCCTGAATGCCCGTGATGTCCGGTTACGCTACCTGGAGTTCTTTGCGGGTAGGGGGGCTATCAATATGCCAGACAATCTGTGACACCTTTTTCAAATAAAAAACAACCAAAAGAAATTCTTTGTGGACATTTACTGCTTGTGTTTGTTTTAGCTGACCCTGACAGAAATGTGTTGAGTGCAGAAAATGTCGTGATTGGGTAACCTTATAAAAAACAGTGTTGGCTGGTACTTCCTAAATGCCAAAACACATTTCACTACAAGTGCACTTGCAACTGCACTGAACCTGCACTTGTAGTGCAAAGTGTATTTGCCCTTAGGAAATAACCCCCATTTTTGCATAAAACAGCAATTACATCACCCCAAAAGTGTTGTAATGTTGAGACAATAATCCACACATTCTTGAGTAAGGCACTTTTTTATACCTGCACAATCACATGTGCATTTCCCAAAGGTTTTTAAAACAAACCAACATGTTTGTTGTATAACAATGTTTGCAGTAGCATTCTCAAAAATCGAAATATCCATTTCAGATAAAACAGGCCTGTGTAAAACCAACAAGAAAGCCAAAAAACTTGAACTTACAAAGTTCACATAGGGTAAAACATGAAGGCTAAAGCAGACATGAGTATTTAGGAACTGTGTTTGATATAGCGTTCAGATGGGGGGAAATCACCCCTGGAAAAGCCAAATTTGGAAGATGCACACCAATTTACGAATGTCAACATGTGCTATCTGCCATCAGGGGGGATCAAGGGACGTGTTTTGGGGGAGCAAGCCCTTCCTCAATGCGACTTTATAATTGAGGAAGGGGTTGCACCCCCAAAACGCGTCCATTGATCTCCCGTGATGGCAGATAGCACATGTTGGCACACTGTGTGCATCCTCCAAATTTGGCTTTTCTAAACATTGTAAAAATTTTCGTAAGATAAAACAGGTGATTTTGTGGGGTTTAAATTCGCCCCAAAACATCAATGATGTTATTATTTTTTTTAATAACATCACTGATTTGTTGCTGGATGTTTTGCAATTCGAGATTACACCCCATGATCTCCCCGATGAGTATCTGGGCACTTTCAGATGTAAAGCGTTCTGGATCACGATCACCTAAAAAGAGATAAAGAACCAAAAAAAAGTCTCAAAAATCTGCCAAAATCCATCTCTTTTACCTGAGCCTGTGGTCGCAGACACTCACCTGTTGTGGTGCCAATCTCCACCACATCTTCTTCTTCCTCCTGCTCAGCTTCTTGGGTTGGTATTTCCCCTTCTTCCAGAGGGGGGGGCTCTGGTCTCCTGGAATGAGGGGTGTCCTCCGAGTCTTTTCTCCCCTATGTAAAACAAAAATGGTATACTTAGCACACAGATATTTGATGGCAGAACTAGAAATAGGAAACATTGCTTGGAAGTGGGGTACAATTGTCTAATTTAGCCGAGTTCCAAGATGTATCTTTTTTAGTGTCCTTTGTCAAGCTGCAATACTTTACCTGTTTGGTACAAGCTTCACAGATGGAGACCCCCCTATAGTATACACTGGAGCACCTGTGTGGCCCCCCTAATAAAAATGGTGTTCTTGTGTCCCACACTAGTGCTCCAGTGTCCAGATGTGAAAACAGCTGCTCAGTGTCCTCTCCTTACACACAATCTAGTTTGCATTTCATTCTAGTAACAAATCCATCTACACAAACAAATATTTGGCATCCAAGTAGGCCCCCAAAAATGTGTGAAAATGCATATGGCCTAAACAATGGTGTTCTAGAGGCCGAAAGAAAAAATGTTTGATACGAACTAATAATGGGCCCATGAACATTAAAGTTGACCTTTTTAAACGTTACAATTAATAAAAGCATATGGAGCAGAACGAACGGAATAAAGACAGAAAGAATAGGAACACAGCACAACTACTTACTTTTTTGCAGCACTCTCCGGATCTTTCGGTACTGCTCTGGCTCTCTCAACTTCAGGTCTGACCACTGCTTCCTGAGCTGATCTTTTGATCTTCTTACCCCGAAATTCCTCTCAAGACTCCTGACCACTTTCGCCATGATCTTGGCCTTTCGGATGTTGGGGTTGGGGTAAGGCCCATATTTTCCGTCATAGTCGGACTTCTTCATGATGTCGACCATCTCCAACATCTCCCCAAACGACATATTTGTGGCCTTAAAACGTCTCCTTCTTGATCGGGACGTGCCTGGATCCGGGCTTTCCTCTTCCTCCTCCTCGTTCCTGCAATTATCACGCACCTGCTGTAACTCCGCCATGTGCTCTTCACCCACTGCGCCGAACGAAAATGGCGGGGAATACACTAGAAAGAACGTCAGGGGCGGGCGGAGTTACACGCATGCGCAGTGTGTATAAAGCGTAACACGCGTGCGTATTACGTACGATCTGTGAGCGGAGGAAGGAGCATTGGACGCGCCGATCGTAAGAACGAATTTAAGAGACAAACTTGTGCCTATACTGCTTCTAGATTGAGGCCTATATTGTAACAAGATTAGGAGAGTTTTGTCTGACATTAGGCTTTGTCTTGTGTTGTGTCTTGCAGTGAACATGGATATCTTAATGAAAGATAATGACTTCATGTCAGTATTCATAGATATGCTAAGGGAGCTGCCCTGTCTGTGGGAGATTAACCACCCCCATTTCAAGAACCAAGCAAAGAGGAAGGCAGCACTGGAGCAATTGTGTGAAATTGTGAAGCAGGTGATCCCCACGGCAGACATCACTTATTTAAAGATTTTCATTGGTGGCCTGAGGAGCACATATCTAAGGGAGCGCAAGAAAGTCCTGGATTCACAGAGATCCGGAGCAGCAGATGACATCTATGTCCCCAGGATGTTGTACTACGACAGGCTGCATTTTCTGGCAGGCCAGACTGAACCCAGGCCATCCCTCTCCAGTCTTCCTTCCACGCTTCCTTCCCCCCCCCCCGGCTGAGGCTTCTGACGCCCAACCTGGGCCTTCCAGGCCACATGTGGAGGAGCCCAGATTGAGCCAGGTATAGCATTCCTCTAAATATTTCTGCTTGTCCAATCAATGATGTTAACTAGATGTTAGTTGGGAGTACTAATTTAGGATTGTGATTGATGAAGCAAAAACTAAAACCATGTCCCTTTTTCATACACAGGGAAGTCTCAGCCAGGAGGTGGCTGGGCCGAGCCGGCTGGCTGATATCAAGGTCCTTCCACCCCCCTTGAAAAGAGAAAGTGGCAGTAGGACGAGTACCCTAGAGGAGGCGGCTATAGCATTCTTTTGGAGGGCTACAGAGGTCCTGGGAGCACCCCACACCATGCAGGAGAACATTGCTGCCTTCATAGCATATAAAATGCAGAGGATGGAGGAGGGCCAAAAAGTCTTGTGTGAGGCCCTCATATCGGAGGCTCTGGAGAAAGGTATGAGGGGCCAAATTACACCTCACACACATCTTTGGGATGGTCCTCCTCCTCCTCCTGCAGGTCCTCCTCCTCCTCCTCCCTCTCCTCCAGGTCCTCCCAGTCCTCCTCCAGGTCCTCCCAGTCCTCCTCCCCCTGCAGGTCCTCCTCCTCCTCCTCCTCCAGGTCCTCCTGCCACATCTTCAACTGCACAGCCACAGCCCGGAATGAAGCTTGAAAGGAAGACCAGAAAGTGAGGACCCTGGATCCAGTCTGGTCAGCCAAAAAATGCAGCCTCTTGTGGTACCACAGCCTGGGGACACAGATGTCATCTGCTGCTATCCGAGTCTCTGTGAATCCCGGACCAGACTGCACTCCCTTACATATGGACTCCTCAGGCCACCAATTTTGATGTTGAAGAATTGATGTCTGCCGTGGGGGTCCCAGGCTTTGCTAATTTCTCATGTTGATCCAGTGTTGCCTTCCTCTTTGTTTGGTTCTGATCCCTTAATAAAGGATTTTTGTTTTGAATTATACTCTCCTATGTGTTTTACTTCAAAAATGACAGTTGGTTTGTGAGGATTCAGGTACATTTCAAATATACAATGTGAAATTAACAAGGGACACCAACACCAAACAATCTCCTGGAGATTAAATAATAAAAGATATCAATGGTGTTGGGGTAACTTGACACACAAAACACACACAAAAATATTCGGGAGTAAAAATAAAAATAACATTGAACAAAGATCAGCCTTGGAAAAAATCCAAACATTAAAGAAAAAAAAAGGCTTAAAATCCAAAATAAAAAAAAATTAAAAAATATAAAACTGTCAGATGTGACAACTAATAACAATATATTCAGGGAATCCCACTAAAAAAACACAAATAAAAGTTTGTGAGAAGTGTGTGTGAATATGAGCAGCAAAACGACTTAATTCTTGTCACATTATAAAGAAGAAGAGAGTGCGCTGTATTAAACCATTTTTAACATTGCAGCGTGACGAAAATGCTGTATCCATTGCGAACGCTAAGTTTACCAGAACGAGCTGTCCCGTGTCGGAATTTCTTCTGAGCATGCGTGGCACTTTGTGCGTCGGAACAGGCCACACACGGTCGGAATTGACGCGATCGGATTTTGTTGTCGGAAAATTTTATCTCCTGCTCTCCAACTTTGTGTGTCGGAAAATCCGATGGAAAATGTCCGATGGAGCCCACACACGGTCGGAATTTCCGACAACACGCTCCGATCGGACAATGTCCATCGGAAAATCCGACCGTGTGTACGGGGCATAAGTCTTGTGCCACAGACGCTCAAGAGCGCGACTACGTTTTTTGAGAATTTTAGTGTCATCTGTTTGCCAGGGTTGTAGGGGTCGAGGCCTGATTCTGCGTGTAGTGAGGGGAGCGAGCTTGTCCAGGGTGGAGGACAGAGATTTATTGTAGATGGACATGGCTTGGTTGGGGCAGGACAGGGGAGAGATTTTGTCATAGAGGTGGTCAGTAGCAGAATAGAGGAGACAGGAGATGAAGTTGCGAAAGCTTCTACGGGTGATGGTTAGGCGATTGGAGGGAAAGGTGGTGGAAGTCAGGGGGAGAGAGAAACTAATAAGGTGGTGGTCGGAGAGAGGAAAAGGATTGTTTGAGAAGTTGCACGGAGTGCACAGGTAGGAGAATACAAGGTCAAGGGTGTTGCCATCAGAGTGAGTAGAAGCCTGTACTCATTGCTTCAGGTCAAATGAAGAGGTTAGACTAAGAAGTTTAGAAGTAGCAGGAGTGTTTGTATTAGCAGGGATGTTGAAATCACCGAGAAGGATTGTGGGAATATCCGAAGAGAGAAAGTAGGGTAGCCAGGCAGAAAACTCATCAAGGAAAGTCGATAATGGTCCAGGGGGCCGGTAGATCACAGCAATTCTTAGGGAAGTAGGAGAGAATAGACGTATACAGTGGGCTTCGAATGATGAGAGGGAAAAAGAGGGAGGAGGGTGAATAACCTGGAAGGTGCTCTGGGGGGATAGGAGGAATCCCACTCCACCTCCCTTGCGTCCATTAGGCCTAGGGGAGTGAGTCCAGTGAAGGCCACCCTGGGAGAGGGAAGCAGGAGAAGGGGTGTCATATTTGTGGAGCCAGGTTTCGGTGAGAGCAAGTAGATTAAAGGAATTAGTGACAAAGAGGTCATGAACAGCAGTGAGTTTGTTGCAGACAGAGCGGGCGTTCCAGAGGGCGCAGGAGAGAGGGAGGCTGGTGTTGGGAAGAAGAGTAATGGAGACTAAATTGTGTAGATTGCGACTACTGCCAGAGGGTGTAGGGTGATGGTGATGGGTGTGTTGGGCACAGTTAAATAAGGGAGGCCCAGGGTTTGGGGAAATGTCTCCAGCGATTAGGAGAAGCAGAAGAGTGAGGGAGGTAATATGAGAATATGATTTGTATGAGGGGACATGCTTTAGTATCCTGGGGGGTATGTTAGCAAGTGGGCTTAGAGTTAGAAAGAGGTGATGAGTGCAGTAGTAGGGGGAGGGGAGAAGTGAGGGTGATATATACAGATTGTGTGGTGGAGCAGAGGGATGTAGAAAAGAGAGCTTGAGGAGAGAGGCTGCGATTGTGAAGAGGAGGAGAGGTAAAGAGAGCATGTTTCAGAGAAGGTGAGATAATATGAAAATGAGATCACCTGCAATCTGCTATGCTTAGCTTTGTGCAAATCGCTGAAGTGCAAGAGCAGAAGTGTCACTTATTTTCAGAACCCCACTTCTTTGGAAGAACCCCCTGTATGTGCAGCCCCCTGTATGTTCCCCCGTAAAGAAGGCCTTGTTATATACTGTGTTGGGTGTGGATGGAATCTGGAAATTAATCAATTAGGAGGGCATATTAGGAACACAGCAAGCAGGGCATAACTATTACACTTTTGAAGGCCCTGGAGCACCAGGACAATGGAATTGCCCCCAAAATGACCCCATTTTGGAAAGCAAACATCCGGGCGTTCTAGGAGCATAAATTACATATATAGTTTCCTGGCAACCTATCATTTTTGAAGGCCCTTCATATTTCTAACACATAGCATGTACATACCAAAAATTACAATCCAAAATAAATTCTATTGCGGAAAGGGTAAAACAAAAGCATTACCTGTGCTTTTAGTAGTATCCACAGTGGAGAGCACTGGTCCAGGCAGCAGGCAGGGATGTGCTTAGCGACAGCAATAGTAATTATCCAGGCAGCAGGCAGGAATATTGTCTATAGTCAGCACAAGGATATTGTCAGCACAGCACAGTCCATAGAAATTGTCCAGGCAGAGACAGCTAGCACAGCCATAATATTGGTCATGGTACACTGTTACCTGAAGACACTCATTGTACTGCTCTCCATCCCTTCATAAACATACTGCCTCTTGCTACAGCTAATTATTTGCATAGTCCAGGTAGCGGTGTGGTCCGTTTATGCGGCAGGTAGAGGCATGATGGCAGTAAGTCAGCAGCAGGCTGAGGGCCGCAATCAGGTAAGACCTGTGCACAGGGGCACAGGGGTAGAGGCTTCGACGCACCCAAATCTCTATGAAGCCTCCGGACTCCAGACCATAATCTGGAAATTCCAAAACCCGGTGAAAACAAAACAAAATTGCTTTCTCCATCCGGAAAAACAATTCTGTAGCTCCTCACATATGTGAGACCCCTGTGTACTACAGTAGCAGGGCAACAGATCAGTCCAAGCGGTAGGCAAAAGCATAGTCCATAAAACAGGCCAGGGTCAGTTCACGTGCAAGCAGTCCAAGTGGTAGGCAGTAGCGTAGTTGAAAAAACAGGCCAGGGTCAGTTCACGTGGAGGCAGTCCAAATGGTAGGCAGAGGCATAGTCACAAAACAGGCCAGGGTCAGTTCACGTGGAAGCAGTCCAAACAGTAGGCAGAGGCATAGTCAATAAACAGGCCAGGGTCAGTTCACGTGGAAGCAGTCCAAATGGTAGGCAGAGGCATAGTCAAAAAACAGGCCAGGATCAGTTCACGTGGAAGGCAGTGGCATGGTTATTTGGGGAAGCATGGAAAATGGTCAGCACAGATGATGAAAATGGGGAAATGGTTAAAAATATGGCCAAATATTTTAGGGATGTATGATAAAGTTGGAAGCATTTACCAATGCAAAGGACAGGTTGGGAGGGACACTGGGGACAATGGTAGCTGGTATCTTTTCGAAATCCTCTTTTGGTGCACACGGGACTTTTTTGCCTTCTTCGGCCTGCTTCAGATGGTGGAATGTTGAAGGGGAAGTGGCGCACATGAAGTCGGCAAACAGCCTCAGAGCGAACGTCTTCTGGGGGGTCTTTGGTGATAGATGAGGGACGTGACAACTTCTTCTATGAATTGTAGGAAGGGCGCAGGACTTTCTGTGGTGTAGACTACGTATGAATTATAAACGGCCAAATAGATGAGATAAATTGCTACCTTCTTGTACCAGAATCGGGACCTCCTTATCGACAAATAGGGCTGAATCATTTGATCATTGAAATCCAGCCCCCCATGTAGAGATTATAATCTTGCACACATACTGGCTTTTCAATGGGACTTCATCTTCTTTGAACCTCAATTGTAGTGTCGTCATGGATGGTGGACATCATGTGCACGTCCCTTTTATCCTTCCACCTCAAGGCCAGCACTTAGTTGCTGCTCTTTCCCCCCTTTGCAGCTTTTTGTTTGCTAGAGATTGTGGGAAGCCCTTCCTATTTTTTCTGGAGGTTCCGCAGGCCAGGGTTTTTGCGATGTATAAGTGTTTGAAAATGGGCAGGCTGGTATATAAGTTGTCCAAGTATATGTGATATCCTTTGTTCAGAAGTGGGAATGCCAGGTCCCATACAATCTTTCCAGTTGTGCTCATGTAGGCCGGGCACTCAGGGGGCTGAAGCTGGGAATCTTTTCCCTCATATATGCGGAACGCATACAGATATCCCGTGGTTCTCTTACAGAGCTTGTATAATTTTACTCCGTATCTGGCCCTTTTGATAGGAATATATTGCTTTATTCCTAGCCGGCCTGAAAATGGTAACAGGGACTCATCCACACATATATTCTGATCGGGGACATAGAGTTCTGCTAATTGTTGGGAAAAGAAATTTATCAGTGAACTAGTGTTTATATAATTTGTCATAATTTGGATGATTGCGAGGAGGGCACTGGGTGTTGTCACTAAAATGAAGAAAGCACATTATCATTTTGTATAGGGACCTGGCCATTACAGCAGAATAAATGGGCATGTTGTGGATGGGGTTGGTGGACCAATGGGCATGTCCTTCATTTTTTTTGTAATCCCCATGTTTAGGGTTAGGCCCATAAACAAGTTGAACTCCTCGAACTTCAGATCTCTCCACTCAAACGGACGGGCATGTGATGATTGGGGGTTGTTGGCAATATACTGCTGGGCATATAAATTTGTCTGGTCCACAATGAATTACAGCAAAATGTTGGGCAAAAACAGATGGAATTAATCAATCTCTGAGAAATTGGGTGTTGGCCTGCACACCTGGCTGTGCTGTGAAAGGGGGAATAATTGGTGATCCCGAGTCGGATGGCAGCCATGTTGGGTTAGCAAGACCACCTAGTATGTATGTAGAGGCACTGGCTCTTGTGGGACGTGACACTCCAGTAGTTGGGGGATTTGAATTGCCTGTGCTGGTACTCAGGCGTGATGTGGCAGCACTGGTACTGGGTCTGGGCATCTGTTCCTGGGGCCTATCGCCAGCAGCAGCGCTGGTACTGGGCATTTTTTCCCGGGGCCTATTGCTGGCGGCAGCGCTGGTACTGGGCCTGGGAAATTGTTCTTGGGGCCTTTTGCTGGCGGCAGCGCTGGTACTGGGCCTGAGAATATAATCCTGGTTTCCAGAGTGCCGTGCCCTTTCAGGAGGGACCCATTCGTCCTCCGAATCATTTGCTGATTCACTATACTCAATCTGTTCAAATTCCGAATTTGATTTGGAATCAGAATTGGAATCTGATGAGAACTCCCCATTGCTCTCATCAGTCATGGAGAGGATCTGGAACGCCTCCTCACTGTTGTAAACTCTTTTGGACATGCCACTGATGGGCTGTGCGATGGGTGGCAGGTGATGTTCACTGATAGGTGATGACGGTGTGACAGGCGAAGGTCACTGATGGGTGACAGGCCACGGTCGGTGATGGGTGATGGTCACTGACGGGTGATGGTCACAGATAAGTGACAGGCCACGCTCACTGATGTGTGATGGGTGCACCACTGGCGGTCACTGATGGGTGATGGCTGGCGGTCACTGATGGGTGACAGGTGATGGCTGACGGTCACTGATGGGTGACGGGTAATGGCTGACGTCACTGATGGGTAATGGCTGATGGGTGATGGCTAATGGTCACTGATGGGTGATGGGTAATGGCTGACTGTCACTGATGGATGTTGGGTAATGATTGATGTCACTGATGGGTGACGGGTGATGGCTGACGGGTAATGGCTGACATCACTGATGGGTGACAGGTGATGGGTGACAGGTAATGGCTGATGTCACTGATGGGTGACGGTGATGGCTGGCGGTCACTGACGGGTGACGGCTGATGGGTGATGGGTGACAGGTGCACCGCTGACGGTCACTGATGGCAGTCTCTTATGTGACAGGTGCACTTTATGGGGTGACTGTGGTGACTGTTGGGTGACAGATGACAATGGGGGGGCGATGGGACAAGTGTTGTGCTTGGTGCAGTACAATACAGACACAGATCAGTAACTCACTGCTTCTGGCTCTCCTCTCCTCACACTTGAAATGGTGTGTGAGGAGAGAAGAGCTGGTAACAGCTTGTTACCGCTCTGTGTTTACATTTAATGATCGGCTGTGAAGGGATCACAGCTGATCACGTGGTAAACAACCGCCGGCCAATGGCTGTTTACTATCGTTGGTGACGAGCAGTGTTCCCGGGAACAGTGGGGCGGTACCATTTGTGATCGGCCGTGACTTCATCACAGCCGATCACGTGGTAAACAGCCATGCCCAATGGCTGTTCACCCCCCCTCGGTGGCGAGCGGTGTCTCCGTGACATGCCACCACCGAAGGTACAGGGATGCGCGCACACGATCATGCACATTCCCTGTTTAAAGGGCAGGGTGTCATATGACGCCCTCCCAGAATGAGAGCCGTGCCGCCTGGCCATCATATGACAGATGGTGGATGGCAAGCAGTTAAATAATCTTGTTTAGTTACATTTGTTCAATTTGTTTTCAGAATTTGTTTAGTATAATTTGTATTTTATTATTTTGGATTTGTTTAAATAGCAAAAAAATGAAAGATGCTCCTGAATTTCGAACTGAAACTAAACGAACTGCACATGTCTAAGCTGGACCAAGCCAGGTGTCAAAGAGATCAAAGTATACAAATCCATCTTGCAGAGAATTCACAAAAATGCTTGCTATCACACCACAAAATAACTATACCTCAAATAGATCATTTCCTCTACATCCCTTCCCCTTTAAGCACTTCCCCCTAGAAAAACAACGCCTTCATTGGTGTTTACCAAGCTTTCTTGATGCTTTTTCAACACTTCGAAAACACACAAAAACACATCAAATACACATCATAAATGCTACAGGTGTGTTAATGAGCATTGCTTCATTCTTTGTAATCAACAAATGTGTGAACAAGCCCATAGTTACTACAAAGTCCCAGTGCCAAGGGGTTTACCAGTACATTCTACAAACAATTTTACAACCTACTGTTCCCATTTTAAACTTAGTGAGATTTAGGTTTAGGGCCTTTCCCAAAATTAGTGTGTGCTGTAAATTGCCTTCAGAATTGTTCCTGCTTTTTCTTGTTGGAGGCAGCCATTTTTCTGAAGCCCAGGGCCCCTGATCAACAGTAAATCTTTAGGCTGTCAGCAACATTGGCTTTTACAAATATGGCCAAGGCTTAAAAATAGAGAGCAACTGAGCATGTGCAGAGCAGGGTGAAGCAGTGTATTACTAGATTATAAACAGTATAGCACTTATATTTAATGTTTTACATCGCTATACCTGCAAAAAGGGGTCAACCTGAGGAGATCTAGCAGGACATAATTTTCTGATTAAAGTTCCACTTTAAGGTAGAAAACATTCAGCTGAACAACTTTAAGCTGAGAAACTCTGCTTATACATCTGAAAGGGTACCACAGAGGAGCAGAGGGAGACATGAGGGAGTGAGGTATGTTTAGATCAGGGGTAGGCAACCTTTGAGAGATGGAAGTATACCTGATCAACATGAAAGAGTTCAAAGATCACCAGGGATTGACGCCCTTTTAAAAAAAATAAATTAACTAGTAAGGCCTAACTAAACAGTAAGGAAAACTTAGAAAAATATAATAAATAAATGTCACTTTAAAAATATAAACCTAAAAGTGGACGGTGGCAGTCGTGTAGTGGACAGTGTCCGTAGGGCAGTGGATGTTGTGTGGACAGTGTCAATAGAGCAGTGGATGTATCAGTAGGGCAGTGGATGGTGTCATTAGGACAGTGGAAAGTGCCAGTAAGTAGAGTGTTGGACAGTGTCAGTAGGGCAGTGGATGGTGTGTGAACAGTGTCAGTAGGGCAGTGAATGGTGTCAGTAGAACAGTGTGGATGGTGTCAGTAGGGCAGAGGATTGTGTCAGTAGGGCAGTGGATGGTGTGGGAACTGTGCATCGAGATCCTACGGGGTAAATGACAGCGCTATATCAAGATGCAACTCAACTCAACTCATCTCAACATGTTGTCAGTAATACCGTGTGGACAATGTCAGTAGGGCAGAGGTTGGTGTCATTGGAGCAGTAGTTTTTTATTTGTTTTACTGTATTTTAAGGGGTTTTTTTTATTATTTTTTCTTTTCAATTTCTTAATTATTTTTTTGGAACACAGAGATTAACTTTTTTGCCACAGTTTTTGGAAATTACAGAAAGAAAAGTAAAATGTATTTTTTCCACAAAGTTCTCAACTGAATAAGATATTTTTCACATGCAACATAATAATATTTAGAATTATAACCCTAACCACATTCTGCTATTCCTCCTGAGTATGGTGATACCACATGTGTGAGACTTTCTTGGTTTTTGGACTGACTATATACTGAACATTGTATCTTGTGTATCACGCAAATCAACGAATTGTATCAAAACCAATGCACTGTAATGGTTGTCTCTATAGCAGTCCCTATTCTTCTAAGCCAAGCAAGCTTATCCTGCTTGCTTTGCTTCACAGCTGTGGCAGGAATTATACCCCCTGTACTGATTGTGACCCATCCAAGTTAATGGGGGTGCTTGCTCAGGGTTCAAGTGGTTATAGCATGTGGTGGGGAAGCGATACAACATCCCCTCACAGCCTGTTAAATGCTCTCTGAAGAATGATCTGAACATGGATCACTCTTCAGAAAGCATTACACACTTGAACTTATGGTGACACTAGGACTCATGTGGCAGTGATAAGGAACACTGGAACTGATGTGACAGTGATCAGAGACATTGGAACTTGTGTGATGGTAATCAGGGACACTGTGACTGGTGGGGTAGTGATTAGGTACACTGAGTGAATGATGGTGATTTGGGATACTGACTGGTGTGGAAGTAATTAGGGATACTGACTCTTAGCACTGGTCTGGTCACATTGTACTGCTGTGGTTGTGATCAGAGACGATGGCTAGTGTCACTGACATTAAGTGATACCAGAGCAGCTGCCACAGCTACCATAGCGGCACTACACTTGCTCTAGTGACAGTATAATACTTTTTTTTTTTTTTTACAATTTTTTAAAAAACTTTCACCAGATCAGTGCAGTGTCACCACAGTGACACTGTACTCCTCTAGGGGTTTTCAGAATTTTTATTTTCTTTACACTATGATCTCTTTTAAAGTGATGATCACTGTATCCGCAAAAATTTCCTAACAGTGTTTACTACTATGATTGCTGTGATTGGCCACAGCTATCACATGGTACAGGGGCACGCATAAGTGCCCAGCCTTGGGCTTGTTCCATCCACTGATTTATCTACAGTGGCTTGGCAGGAGGTGGGTTAAAGAGGCCATAGCCCATTTTTATACACCTCCCACATATTACTTATTCTAAACCATCCTTTGGACTTTGCACGGGAACCCATTCAGCCCAATTATACATAAATATACATAAATAAATGTTTCCCATATGCAAGTTCTCTAAGCCATCGCTACCATCTGCCATCGATACCATCTGCATAGTGCAGATTCTACACCTTTTGTTGGAAAAATAATAGATTAAAATTCACTTACAAAATGTATACTTATTCAGAGCATATAGCCAGAGAAAAAACTCTCATATGGAGACAGGGTGCATGTACAGGTGCAGGGCTATCCCTTTATAAAAGTCTGGCAAAAGGAGAGGTGGAGTGCAGATGCCATATACTGTACAATCAGTACCCGAATTACAAACATCCAACTTACATTCGACTCATACTTAAATCGGAGTTCCAGCCACTTTTGTGTTTATTAAAAGTCAGCAGCTACAAAAAGTGTAGCTGTTGACTCTTAATAAACACACACTCACCTGTCCCATGCGGCCGCATGAACCCTCGGTTCTCTCCCCCACCTCTCCTCTGCATCTGCATCACAAGTGTGGGCACCCAGCTGTGAGAGCTTGCGGCTTCACAGCCGGGTGCGCATTGCACATGCGCGAGACGCGCTGCGCCACCACAATGGTCGGACAATCTTCTAGGACCTGTGACGTGTCCCAGAAGATTGCAGGGAGGGAGGGGGAGAGTAGAACTTCCACTTTTGGGTGGAACTCCACTTTAGGAATGGCAGCTGTGTGATGTCACACTGGTCCTGGAAACAGCCAGACAGCCCCGAGGGGGGAGGAGCTTACACACGGACGTCACCCACTGCCATACTCTGCTCGGAGCTCACCTGATCTGTGATCGCGGTGTTGTGTATTCACACGCTATGTGCTCATGAGCACTTTTTATGTCTACAATGTTTTTCAATAAACTTATGGAGTAAATTTATGGAGTGCACTTAGATTGTACCTTCATTTTTTATACACATATGGGAACGATCCTCACCCTGCTTACATCCATCATTGCTGTCCTGGATGTTCGTATCTGTGATATCTTCCTGTGGGACAACTATACTATTTGGCTCCACTGAGGACCTTCAAGATACCATCAGGAATTGCCATTATCCCTCTGGGGACACATGTGAGTTTGACCTTCTGTTTACAGAGGTCCACACTATCTGGTAAGCGCATTTTTGTATATTTGGGTGAAGTTGATTATGACAGAATACATCATTGGAGCCAATACATAATTTTTCTGCTGTAAGGATATCTGACAGGAACATATCCTAGATATGCATTGGACTTTTTTTATTGGTTTTATTTGCTTCAGTTTTATGACCATTTGCGCTGCACTTACCCCATCTTTTTTATATCGTTTTTAGGCATATGTGATTACCTTAAGTGTTCAGCTTGCATTTATTTTAGCCTTTGTATTGTTTGCGCTGATTGCTCTACATTTTACATTTAACCCAGGGACTGCTTGTAGCAGTAAAGCACACTGAACAAAGAGAGTAAAGTGCCACAGCTCGCCAGAGGTAAACTACTCCAAATGGGGACCAGACAGGCAGCCTGGGGATGTGAAGTACCTCCGGCCCCCTAATCCACATGCGGGGCTTCGGACGCATAGATTCCTATGAGAGTTTTTTTTTAAGCACGTGATTAGAGCCAAAGGCTTAAAAAAAGGGTCGGCTCGGGGTGCAGAGCACTGCGCCCTGAGCCCACCTAGTTGTGTGATAATAACTAATGGATATTCGCTAATGTCACACTGATTCTCCTCCCGGCCAATCAGGAAGCCGGTCCTGAGACCCGTTTCCGATTAGCCGAAAAGAAGAAGCCTTCCTATTGGCCTAGGAGGAGACCCTCATGCCGAGGAGATGCAGGGGAAGCCCGACCGATGGAGGGGGGAGACAGAGGCCAGGACACATAGGAGACTGAGGGAGGAAGCCGCCACCACTGCCGTCTTAACATGCCAGTTCGGGGGGCAGCACAGGGAGAGGGGGTGTGGGTATGGTGCGTGGTGTGGGCTGAAGCGACGGGGGGGTCCATGGTCAGGTCCATCTGCCACTCCCAGGAGCACCAGCCGCCACTGTCTCTCTGACCCTGTGTCCATGCAGTGCCAATTGGTAGCTGATAGCACCTGATAGCTGCTCTCTCCCCCGATATTACACTGAGACAATGCTGCTTTTACTACAAGGTGGGGAGGAGCAGCTTCAGGTAAACATTATGGTAATTGAGGGCTATAGAAGGGAGGGATGGAGATGGGAGGGGCAATGAGGAGAGGAGTAGAGAGGGGAGGGGCGGGAGTGGAAGAGAGCGTGCTCTCAAAGCTAGCTACAGAAAGCTTCGGAACTGACATACAGAGGGAGGGGGATGAGGGAGGAGATGCAGAGATGCTCTCCTCTAATCTTCCTCTGAAATCAGAAGTTCTCGGATTCATAAACGAGCTGCAGAGAAGATCATTATTCTCTGAGAACTGCTGAGAACTCAACTGAGAGAAAACTTTTCAGTTTAATAAACGTACACACTAGTATTTAAATCCAGCAGCGTTCTTTTTGCAAAGAAATACTGTCTCTGTGTCCCCTTCCGTTGGATGGTTTAGGAAGATAGATCCCACATACACAGAGTTAAAAGAGGTATGACATTGGAGTTTCCATCCTTCCCTAACGTTAACTTTTCTGGTTTAACACCTTCTATTCTTTTAATAAATCAACCCCCAACCCCAATGTCCTAACACGGAATACTCTTCTCCTCTACAGCATACCACAGATTTTAATGTGGCTGAAAGCTGCAGTTAAAGATTTTACTGTAGTTTCCACTTTACTTGCTGCTGAAGTTCATTTTTTTTACCACTTTTAAAATACATTTAAATTAAGAAGAGATCTGCAGAGGCAGTCTCCTTGTTTCTCTCAGGATAGGCCTACAATATGGTTATCTAAAAGAAACCTGGTATGCTGATGGCTGGACTTTAGTCCAGCGGTCATTGGAAGCAATAGTGCAAAAATTTTCTTCTCATTTGCTATTGATAAAAGTGAAGGCAGAGGAGTTAAGAAACATAGGGATTTCTATTCAAAGTGGAAACTGAATTAATCTCAAACAGATGTATCCATTTATAATGTTATATTTCAGTTTATTTGTTAGGTGAAAGATATTGCTGATGAAAATATTTACATAGGTCACTTTGCATTTTTAGCATGTTTTTCTCAATGTGCATGAGGAGGCATCTGAAGTCAGCTGAGACTTTGCTGATTGGTGATTAGTTTCTTAATCACTGCACAGAAAGTGGACTTGTAAGCCAAAATATTACAGGGGTTAAACCATTAGGCTCATTTACTTCTCTGTGTTTTCACCCAAAGTAGGATTATGTTTAATACCGAGCTCTATTTTGTCTGGACTAAAAAGTGCCCTGGCATCATAACAGCTGCTAAGTTGGCATACAGAAGATGAATCTGAATTAACAGCTTGTGTTTTTCTAGCAATAAACCAGCACAGGCTTTTTTCTTTTTCATCCTTTGCTGAAAGCAATGGTTGCCTTCCTTAAACCTGTTCTGCTTATGTGAAATGTATTTCTTGGACACCGAGAGGCGCCAAATATGGCACCAGTCCCTCAACACACTTTATGCCACTTTAATAAGATGTGCTAATGTATTTGACATCATTTACATGAGGGATCCCTAGGACTGGAGGTCAGTTTATAAGAAATAAAATATTAGTCCCAACCCTGGAAACACTAAATATGAGGAAGACAGAGAGGAGAAAGACAGGGAAGCTGACAAAGTTGAGAATTGTCTTTGATCCTTTATTTACATGGGTACTGTCAGGTGGCAAAACAAAGTGGTTAAGGCATGTTTTTAACTCACCTCAGCCACTTGTCTACCCCAGGTAATGGCAGCCACATACTATTGGTGCAGCTCCTAAGCTATGCTTTGCTACACAAAAAAGGCAAATTTTTGGAAATGTTGTTTTTTTAGTACTGGCCTAATAAATAAATAAAATACATACTGGGTCATATATATTTCTTTTAATATTGTGGTAAAAAATCTTTTCATAGCCAATATTTTACAGCAGTGGTGTAGGGTCCAGAATAGAGCATCTAAAAAGGTAAGCTGCACAATTTAAATACTTTGTTTAAGTTATGCTATGTGAATGGGGACATGGAACAAATATGATGTAGGTGTTATCCTAATTTGGCTGCAAAGAGGTTGAGGTCTTTAACTTTATTTTTTTATGGAATATTTATCTGTCTCTTTTAGATCTGTAGTGGCTCCTACCTCCACCATTCAATTTAAGTGGTTGTAAAGTCAGAAGGTTTTTTTATCTTAATATATTCTATGCATGAAGATAAAAAGCCTTCTGTGTGCAGCAGCCACCCCAGTATCCCCTAATACTTACTTGAGCCCCACCTCTATCCAGCAATGTTCACAAATGCCTCGGCCATCTGGGAATCTCCCTCCTGATTGGCTGAGACACAGCAGTGGCACCATTGACTACCGCTTCTGTCAATAAAAGTCAGTTAGCCAATCAGGAGAGAGAGGGTACGGGGCCAAACCAGAGCTCTGTGTCTGAATGGACACAGGGAGCTGTGACTCGGCTCGGGTGCCCCCACAGCAAGCTGTTTGCTGTGGGGGCATTCAACAGAAGGGAGGGGCTAGGAGAGCCTAAGAGGGACCCTAGAAGGAGGATCTGGCCTGCCCTGTGCAAAACCACAGCACAGAGCAGGTAAGTATAGCATGTTTATTATATTTATAGAAAAAAAAAAACGAGACTTTACAAACACTTTAAGTCCTATTACCACTGGATACAAAATCAATCACATGCAAAACTATCTAATAAAAGCCTTTTTTCAAATTATAAAGAATGAGATTGGGGTGTTACTGTATTTAAGCCAAGCAATAATTGTAAGGTAAAAAACAAAAACAACTACACATGCAAAATATGCCAGAATACAGAGTCGCTGAACTGTTCCATAACACTACATACAGCCTAAAGTTATTCCCCCAAGCATGTCATTTAAGGGATTGGTGTTTTCCATGATGCTCCCAAAGTTGCATTAAAAAGAGGCCCCTGTATTGGTTGTACGATATTATTAAAACTTACCCTTCACTCCTTGCTTTATCCCAGAAAATGCCCAGAACTGATTATTAATTGAATTGCACCCCATGTAATTCAGTGGGGTTTGGTTTAGGGTTTTGGACTTCATGCTGGGAATCACCCCTGAACCAAACCTAGACACATTGGGGGGAATTCAATAAAGCTGCTGCACCACTTTTGTGGAGTTAATTGCTCTTGTTAATGTGCTGCATCTAATTTAAAAAACATCTGTAACAGTTTTGGTTCTAACAGGGACTTATGTGCCAAATTCAGATAGTTATGATTTGCTCCACTTCTTCATTGTAACACAACACCTGCACCAAATTCAAAATAAAATGCCAACAGTTCGTATCTGATAAAAGTGGAGCTAAGTAACACCAACTTTCTTTTGGCCTACTGTCAGGAAGGCCATGCCAGCAACCAAAATGGTAGCTACAGAACCTCAGTTCCTGTTAGGAGATTGACAGGGGTGTGCAAACAGGGTCAGTACCCAGACTCAATGCTGTCTGCTCTACAGTGTTCCCTGTGTGATTTTGCATTGCTATACCTGATACCTGTTCCTGTTGTGACCCGGCTTGCTTCCTGACATTCCTGCCTTCTGCCTACATCCGACCCCGGCTTGTCCTCCACTCTGCACCTGCCTGCTCCCTCTGCTACTTTGCTGCCAGCCCGTTGCCGACTTGGCCTGTATCCTGACTCTGCTCCTGCCTCTGTACCAGTTCCTGATGTGCCCGCTTGTGTATGACCCGGCTTGCCTGTACCTGCCTTCTCTTCAGTCTTGGAGGTGCCACCATCCCTCCTGTAGCTGCATCATCACCTCTGCCTGTGGGGTCCCAGTGCCAGCTTGTTCCAGCTTCCTGCTTGCTGTAGATCCTGGACTTTTGCAGTACCTGCACCCCTCCACAGTTCTACCAGGAGTTCCAGCCCAGCCCTGGGTTCAGCGATCCTGCTAGGCACTCATGCCACTCTGCACCTCAGAGCTTCCTGTCAGCTCTATCAGGGGCCCCGAGTCAGAGTTGTAAGAGAGGCCGTCCTCTGCATATCAGGCTCTACCACCAGGTACGTGACACCTACAGGGACAGATTTTGTGAAAGTGTCTCACATTCATTCTAAAAGTGACACAGAACACATCAAAATCAAGTTTAAGTTCGAGGCAGGCACATGCATTTCGTGCACACTGCGCCACTTAGAACACATGTGAAATACTTTAACAAAGTCTGTCTACATCAATCTTTATGCATTCCAGGTAATAACTCATCCCTACTTTTAACCATAGATCAGGCATAAAATGCTGATGATAAATACAAAGGAAATTTGATGACCCAGGAAACATTTAAAGAATTGTGGTGTATCAAGTCAAGAATTTTCAAATGATTTAACATGATTGAAGTCTTGTTTTTCAAATTGAAGTAGCACTACAACAATGACATTTCAACTGTTGGTCAGCCAGGGCATGTGAATAAAATAGAAATATTAGAGTAGATCACTCATAAAACTAGATTTTTCCTACAAATGTTGGATAGTTTAATAAAATATCAGTTTAATTATATAATTCTGGTGGAATTTGATCATTTGAGCAGGCAAGATTTCAAAGAAAAAAAAGAAGATCCAGCTGAAAGTTATATTTTTAGGAGCCCAGTAACAAAATATTAATGTAAAGTGAGTTATTTGCCAAAATGAACTTCTCAATTGAAGCTGTCCTGAAAAATAAATTAAAAATGTATCTCTCCTGCTGCGTTTGTCACCAAATTCTACTCCACTGAATAGAAATCCCTGGATGATTTCAGAAATCAACACTTCCAGTAGTTTCAATCTCCTAGCCAACCATACCTCACTCCTAAGGCTGAGCCGAACACCCCCTGGTTCGGTTTGCACCAAAACATGCGAAGAGGCACAAAACTCGGACGAACACACAAACACCCTTAAAGTCTATGGGACACTAACATGAAAAATCAAAAGTGCTCATTTTAAAGGCTTATTGTCAGGTCACCAAGAGGCTGGGTGACAGATGCACACCGTTGGGATCAGGAGTGTATCACAAGGTAGTGGACCCTACGGCTGACTGCTGCGGATTGAATCCTGGGAAGTTCAGGAAGCAGGTCTACTGGATCACTGACACAGATCCCACTGGGAGCTAGAGCATAGATTCCCCAGGGCGCGGAGTCTAAGAGCCAGCAGGTGTTCACCAGAGCCTTTAATGGTAAGGAGGGACTGAGCTCCCGAAAAAATGGCCATTTTTAAAACTTTTTTTTGCATTGATACATGTCCCCTGGGGCAGGACCCAGGTCCCCAACCCCTTTTTCTGACAATAACTTGCATATAAGCCTTTAAAATGAGCACTTTTTTATGTAAGTGTCCCATAGACTTTAACGGTGTTCCGCGGCTTTCGAATTTGCCACGAACACCGCATAATGTTTATTGCTTACTGAACAGCCAAACAACCAAAGTTCGGCCCAAA
The DNA here is from genome assembly GCF_042186555.1 of Aquarana catesbeiana. Taxonomy (NCBI): domain Eukaryota; kingdom Metazoa; phylum Chordata; class Amphibia; order Anura; family Ranidae; genus Aquarana; species Aquarana catesbeiana. Next base: position 670,117,866 of record NC_133324.1, on the reverse strand, counting down.
CTTTTGCTCAGGCTGAACCGTTCGCCCATCCCTACTCACAACTGTGGCTGTACTGAATGCAGGAAGACCAGGAGATTGACCCTTGTGGAAGTGTCAGCTTCTGAAGAAGCTTTAGTTGGGGGTTTCTCTTTAAGAAAAATCTCTTAATTTCTTCCTTGCAGGGACAGTTTTTTTTTTTTGGCAAGTTCAATTTGGCAACAGAGCCACTTTAATTTTTTCTACCAAAATGCACCTCTAAAGGATAATTATTACTCATTCACGGTACTAGAATCAAATGTCCCTTTTTTTTAGTAACAATATTGTGCCTTGCGCAACAACTAATTACTGATGAGATATTATTCTAGCCTTTAAACTGAGCGCAAGATAAGTCTATTATGAAGCTGAATCTCTAAAGGCAACGCTGATTTAAAAAAAAAAATGCACGTGGAAGGCCAGTTAGAAACCTGTTTCTGGATTGTTTTATTATTAGAACAATTACATGTACTAGGAAATATCAGTAAGATTCCTTGTGGAACATTACAATGATTTATTTTTACAACAGTTTAGAGCAGCAGAAATCACATAATGTGACATTTTTCTCTCACACAAGGATGGTGGGCTAAACATAAACGTCTTGGATCGTAGTATGCTTGTAGCAGTTTAAAGACTTCTCCAAAAGTCTGCTGTAATTGTACTGTACACATTGAGTCATATATGTTTACCTTATCATCAGCACACACTCAGGTTTCTGAGACGTGAGTAGGAATGGGCTTTGTTAGACACACCTCTGAAACAGCCATGCTATATATTTCCATTCATTCTTTGTCTATACATTTAGAGCTTGAATGTTAATAGACACAAAATCAAGAGAACATGACAATGTCCATAAATATTTATTTGTAAGGCACACATTTAGCTAGATAGATCTAAGTGTTTTTTCTTTTTCTTTTTCAGCAGCAAGCAACTATTTTGAAACAAGAATGCCGCACACCACTGACTCAAGGGGAGCAGAACTTGTCAGAGCAGACAGGTGATCGATGACAGAAGTGAACAGTTTGAAGGGAGCACAGGTTCACTTGCGCAAAAACTAAAAATTACTTCTTCAGTAAATCAGGCTCTAAACTTGTTCTTGATTCAGTTACCCAAGCAGGTTTAAGGAAACCTGTTAACTGCTTACCCCCTCCGTAAATGCTAATTGGTTGGATATCTTGCCCCTGCTCTGGCATTAATACCCTCTAAGATAAGAGAGATGGGTAGAAACAGGTGTGCAGATAAAAAAATGTCACAATGAAGTCAAATTAAGCACTTGCATTCACCATGTTTGCATTTCATGTTGGACTGTGGACACCAATAAGGAATGTAGTATTATAGAGATTAAGATTAGGGGTTTGGTTTAAGTTAGGGGTTAGAGGATACGTTTACATTTTAGGGGATAAAATGTTAAGTTAATGTAAAATTCCAGCCTAACACTAACTAGACTTAAAACTGTCTCATCCCTCCTCCTGATACCTGTGCAAAAAACTGTGTATACTTACCTATTTTTAGTCTGCTTCAGTCCGGACATGTGAACCACAGCTTTTCTCTCCTCATCCAGTGGCTGTTGCAGGGGAGAAGAAAGAATGCTGACAACTTAGATTGCAGGAACCTTTGAGTTGCATCACAGCAACCAGAATTCCCAGCCATTGTTGAGTGCTCCTACCTCTCCACTGCAGCTGCTGCTCACTGACACAGGAGATCATGTGACTGGAGTGGACTCCTAGTGGACCTAGTTCTAAGGCACCTAGAGGTTCATCTCACACATAGTAGCCCACATGGACATGTTAGGCTATAGTTCACAAATTGGGACCCACAATTGATAAATTGCCCGATAGTCACCATGACTTCCTTTTCACAGTGCCACATGAACTCACATGCTCCATAATTCTTGCCCAGGGGCATACTGGGCTTTCCAGTTTTTGGTAATCATGAGTCTGGCCACAATAAGTATATGCGTAACTACCATGCATAAAGGGTTGGGTATTTTGTCAATATCTAGATCCAGGATTGCCAAATGTGAGAAAGGTAGCATAATTAATCCTGTTATCTTATAATTTGAATATATTTTTCCAAAAGCTTACAATGCATTTGCAAAACCAGAACATGTGAATGAAATTCTGTTTGGCCACATCCTCTCTAATGCCCCGTACACAAAATCGGACATTGATCGGACATTCCGACAACAAAATCCATCAGATTTTTTCCGACGGATTTTGGGCCAAACTGGTCGTGCATACACACGGTCGCACAAAGTTGTCAGAAAATCCGATCGTTCTGAACACGGTGATGTAAAACACATACGTCAGGACTATAAACGGGGCAGTAGCCAATAGCTTTAGTCTCTTAATTTATTCTGAGCATGCGTGGCACTTTGTGCGTCAGATTTGTGTACACACGATTGGAATTTAAACAATCAAATTTTGTTGTCGGAAAATTTTATATCCTGCTCTCAAACTTTGTGTGTCGGAAATTCCGACAGAAAAAGTTTGATGGAGCCCACACACAATCGGAATTTCCAATAACACAATCTGATTGCACTTTTTCCATCTGAAAATCCGACCGTATGTACAGGGCATAACAGAGGGGAGACCGTGCAGAAGAGACTTGGGTCAGATGTAGTGGTGTGAAATACCAGCGGAGAGCAATTTTTTTTGGTCAGATCACAGTGTTGTACGCAGTGCATGGCTTTGTATAAGGACCTCAAGGCATTACATTGTGAGCTGGAGAAAGTAGAATCTAAGTCCTCCTCCCATTGCCGAAAAAGGTTTAGATTTATGGAAGATCAATTTCTCTTGTAATTTATTGTAAATAAGGGAAATTCCTTTTCGTCTGGTAGGAGTTGAGAGATAAAATTTCAGTAACTTTTTAAGCAATTTTAATTCAGGGGGCGGGGAATACTTTAGGAGGTGTTGAATCCTATAGTATGTATAGTGATCATTAGACGTTAGCCCAAATCTCCTCCAGATCATGAAGTCTGCCGTCAATTGATATATCATTAATTACCTGAATACCTTTAGACACCCAGGGAAGCATCGTAACAGGATAAGGCAAGACATCAATGGGGATGTGAACTGACGTGTCAAAGATCTCTGAGTAGGGAGTAGTAAGTAGGGCTCTCCAAGCTAGTAGCAAGGTCTTAATAGGTGGAGATATGCCCTTCAGAGGAAAGGGTTGCCATAAATGTGCTATTAGCAAAGTACAGAGATCTGGGGCCTGAATGAGGATTTGTTTGATTCCTGTCCAAAGAAGGGAGTTTACTGGATTAAACCAGTTTTTAATCTGGTCTAGACGTGCTGCTAAATAGTAATCTTTAACATCAACTAGCCTCGTGTCACCAGCACCTCTATGTTTAAGTAGGAGAGAGAGAGCATCTTGCCCTTTTGCCTTCCCAGACGAAGTTTTTGAGCATATTGTTGAGTATAAGTAGCTCTTTTGCTGAAATGGGACTGCTAAAGTTCTGAAGAGGTAGAGTATCTGAGGGAGGATGAGCTTCTTATAGGATGCTAAGCGTCCTGACCAGAATAATTCAAATTGAGATAAATTAGCTAATTCCTGGATTAACTTTTTATGTTTCTAGCTGCTAATTGAGACGTACATAGGGTGAGCGTAATGCCTAGGTATGGGATACCTTGAGAACTCCAGGACTATGAAAATGAGTTCTGCAAGGATTTATTCTGCACCTTAGGGATGTTCAAGTCTAGTATTAGGGATTTAGAGCAGTTAATCTTATCGTAAGAGATAGCACTGAACTGTGAAAGAAGCTAGTGAGCATGGTACAGTGAGGTAGTTGGAAGTGTAAGCAGTAGAAGGATGTCATCTGCGAATAAATTAATTGTATGGGTAGACTGGCCTATGTGAAACCCCTTGATCTGAGGGTGGGAACGCACAGCTTCAGCTAAGGGCTTAATTAAGAGATTTAATATAGAGGGAGAGAGAGGACAGCCTTGGTGGGTACCATTGGTAATGGTAACGGTTTTGGACAGGGGGTTGAATGTATAAACTTAAGCTGAGGGGCAAGAGTAAAGGGCCATAATGACTGAGAGGATGGATCCTTGAAAGATGAATTTCATCAATACCCTTTCCCTATAGTCCCAATGTATCTTGTCAAACGTCTTCTCAGCATCCAAAGAAAAAAGCATTCGGCTGGATCCGGCATGATGCAGGAGATTGACAATCCTCCTAGTTGCATCGGAAGCCTGTCTCCCTTTAGTGAACACATACTGATCAGAATAAGGAAAGGGATGGTAGGCACTCACAATGAAATCCAAAGTAGTATTTCTTTATTAACCACTTCAGCTCCGGAAGGTTTTACCCTCTTCCTGACCAGGCAGTTTTTTGCAATACTGCACTGCGTTTCTTTAACTGACAACTGCGTGGTCGTGCAACACTGTACCCAAATAAAATGTATGTCCTTTTTTTCCCACAAATAGATTTTTCTTGTGGTGGTATTTGATCACCTCTGCGGTTTTTATTTTTTGTGCTATAAACAAAAAAAGATTGACATTTTAAAGAAAAATATATATTTTTTATTTTATTTTTGCTATAAAACACATCCAATAAAAAAAAAATGTAAAAAATTTAATTTCTTCATCAATTTATGCCAATATGTATTTCACTACATGTTTTTGCTAAAATAAAAAAAGTCCCAATAAAGGGACTTTTTTGGAAGTGTAAGCAGTAGAAGGATGTCATCTGCGAATAAATTAATTGTATGGGTAGACTGACCTATGTGAAACCCCTTGATCTGAGGGTGGGAACGCACAGCTTCAGCTAAGGGCTTAATTAAGAGATTTGATATAGAGGGAGAGAGAGGACAGCCTTGGTGGGTACCATTGGTAATGTTAACGGTTTTGGACAGGGGGTTGAATGTATAAACTTAAGCTGAGGGGCAAGAGTAGAGGGCCATAATGACTGAGAGGATGGATCCTTGAAAGCTAAATTAAATCAATACCCTTTCCCTATAGTCCCAATGTATCCTGTCAAACGTCTTCTCAGCATCCAAAGAAAAAAACATTCGGCTGGATCCGGCATGATGCAGGAGATTGACAATCCTCCTAGTTGCATCGGAAGCCTGTCTCCCTTTAGTGAACACATACTGATCAGAATAAGGAAAGGGATGGTAGGCACTCAGAATGAAATCCAAAGTAGTATTTCTTTATTAACCACTTCAGCTCCGGAAGGTTTTACCCTCTTCCTGACCAGGCAGTTTTTTGCAATACTGCACTGGATTTCTTTAACTGACAACTGTGTGGTCGTGCAACACTGTACCCAAATAAAATGTATGTCCTTTTTTTCCCACAAATAGATTTTTCTTGTGGTGGTATTTGATCACCTCTGCGGTTTTTATTTTTTGTGCTATAAACAAAAAAAGATTGACATTTTAAAGAAAAATATATATTTTTTATTTTATTTTTGCTATAAAACACATCCAATAAAAAAAATGTAAAAAATCTAATTTCTTCATCAATTTAGGCCAATATGTATTTTACTACATGTTTTTGCTAAAATAAAAAAAGTCCCAATAAGCATCTACAAACTATGGGATAGATGTATGGACTTTTTTTTTATTATTGTTTTTACTAGTAATGGTGGCAATCAGCGATTTTTAGTGGGACTGCGACATTGCGGCGGACAAATCTGACACTAAGGGACACTTTTTGGGGATCAGTCACACCAATACAGATATCAGTGCTAAAAAAAATGCACTGTAACTGTATAAATGACACTGGCAGGGAAGAGGTTAACATCAGGGGCGATCAAAGGGTTAACTGTGTTCCCTGGGAGTGTTTTCTAACTATGTGGGGGATGGATTTAACTGAAGAAAGACAGAGATCCGTGTTCCTGCTTAGCAGAAACACAAGATCTCTCTCTTTCTTACTAGCAGAACGGCGACCTGCCTCTCTACGAACCATTGCTGGGTTCGCAGCAGGCATCGCGTCTACCGAACCCGCTGATTGACTCTTGCTGTGTCCGATCAAAGCGGGAGCAGGTCTCGCGTGCGCGCCCCAGACCCGGAAGAAGGAATCACGTACAGGTATGTGATTTTGCGCTCAAGGGATGCCTTGCCGCAGTAAATGTATGTGGGGCGGTCCTTAAGTGGTTAAATACATGTACATGTAAAACAGCTAATGCTAACGCATTTCAGATGTTAGTCTTTAATCATGGCTGACACATACTGGTCAGGTTTGATCAATTATGGGAGAATGTCAAACAAACATCCTGCCAAAAGCTTGATTACATTTTGATGTCAAAATTAAGCAGATATATAAACCTAAAGTCAGTGGCGTAACTAGAACCTTCAGGGCCCCGATGCAAGAAACCATGAAAGGCTCCCCTGACCCCCGGACGGACCCCTTTCCTCTGAGCCTGATGGCGGAACAACAGGGCCCGGTCCCAAGTAGGTGGCTACATATAAAGGAACCAATTTCTCCATTTCCCCCTGCTTCTCCTCCTCTCCCGCAGGCATTCAAAGGCTGCAGGAGGAAAATGGAGAGATCAGTTCCTCTATGCCAGTGTTTCTCAATCTTGAAGTAGAACCCTAGGTGAATGGGGCTGCACTGCAACCGCCTTGCAACTCTGTGCAATGCATGCAGTTGCAGCATAGTTATGATGCATTTAAGGGGTTAAAACAGGCGATCAGGAAGCAACATATTGCCTCTTTACCGACTCTCAAATGCATCTGAAAAGTGATCTGAGAATGGATCGCTTTTCAGAGGAACAGCATTTTTTGCTGGTACTATGAACAAGCAAGAAAAAAAAATCAGTTCTGATTGTACACATATTGGGGTCAGGATTAAACACGCATACATAAAATGTGCATACATGCATGTAAACACACATACATACACATATATAAACATATATAAGCACACACACATAATACACACACATATACTTGTATATATATACACACACACATATAAATACACACACACATATATAAACACACACATATATATAAATGCACATATGTACACACACCTACATACATATACATGCACACACACATACATGCACATACACGCACACATACATACATGCATGCACACACATACATGCACACACATACATACACATACACACATACATGCACACACATACCTGCACATACACACACATACATGCACATGCGCACACACATATAAACACACATAAATACAGATAGCCTTTTAAAAGTGGCTGTGCTTTACCTTACCTCTTCCTGCCGTACTGCATTGTAGGGGGAGACAAAGAGCACAGCGCACACTGTGCTTTCACTTTAGGTCAAATCAGTGTGACAAGCTCCCTACAGTACAGTTCGGGTGAGGATCGGGGAGCTCGGACTCAGCCGCCCTTGTCGCTCCTCCTATCGAGGTATACAGGGGCAAGGGCCCCTCAAGGGGTCCCTGCAGCATGGGGCCCGGTCACCATGGCGACCTCAGCTTCCCCTATACTTCTGCCACTGCCTAAAGTTTGCTGGGAATATTGGTTCTTTGCAAGGTTTAGGTATAGTAACCACATACTTCCTCAACATCGGCGACAAGGCTCACCCGCTGAAAAGCTGCATATTTGCATACTGTTGGTGCCTAGGGGTTAAGGGTTAATTTTAGGGGTTAGATTAGGCTTTATAGTTCAGGTGGTTGTGGGGGGTTAATGTGATGCTTTTCTTTGTTCATGTAGGGCAAAGTAAAAAGGGCCACTTTCTAAGAACATATCATCTTTCCATTACCATCCCACAGCTCAATACCTGGACAAAGCGCATATGCGTTAAATGCGTCATCACGGCAACAGTCACACTTGCGTTCCACGCTGACACCCTAAGGCTTCCGCTTGGTCCTCCTGGTTTCCAGCTGTCGGCCTACCGTGAAGTCACCCTGGCGTGCCCTGCCTGGCATCAAAAGCAGCTTGTTTTTCATCTCCACAAGGGCTTTTGGATTTAGCACCCCCCTCAGCAGCCCCCACCGCGGCACTGGATGACCTTATCCCATTAATGCCCAGGGACCTTGACTTGGTATCATTGGCTTTTTAATCTTTAATCTCATTTTATTATGTTGTGGACAATTGAATAAACTGATAAAATTAACTGCAGCTATTTCCTCCAACAGTGACAACTGAGGGCATGGAACACTGTCATCATTGAATGTGTCTAGATGTTGCACTATCCAAAATGTGTATTGACCACTGCACAGATCAGCCTTGGTTTACCCCATCCCTTCTCAGTCACATATGAGCTATAGCCCCTAGTGCTTGGAACACTTTGTGTTGTTTTATGTGACTCACTCCCCCTCACCTATGTGACAGCACTGGTGCACCATGATTGGCCAAGCACTGCAAAATAGGGTCCATAGCCATGTATGACCTCAGTTCAGAGCTAGCACAGGATTTTATTTCCCTGGCTCCAGCTGCCAAAAGAAGAAGCATGAGGAAAGGTGGGTATATGAGGAGTGGAATTATGGGACCCTTTGCTTTACTTCATATTGATTAAGTGTCAGCGTTAGCCTAACAGCACAGTTAAAGATAGGGTGCAACGGATCATTGCCGATCCGTGATCCGTACGGATCACCCTCCGCGGATCGGCACACCCGCGATCCACGGAGCACTTTTCGGCCTCAGCCATATGAAAAGGCCGTGGCTTCGGCCTAGCTTCGGAGCCGGCGACCATCTTAGTACATCCCGGAAGCGGCCGCTGTCTCGACAGGAAGTGACATTTCGTCGCCGCCATCTTGCTACACCCCATACTCCTGCACAGTACAATAATGATAGAGTGAGAAGGGGGCAAGCGAACATCTTGTTACACCCACCGGAGTTTTAGATTTAAAAGCCATTTTCAACACAAAACTGAGCTTATATGCACAAATACTGTATTTATGCATATAAGCTCGGTTTTGTGTTGAAAATAGCTTTTAAATCTAAAACTCCGGTAGGTGTAACAAGATTTGTGTGGGTTTTTTTTTTTTTTTTTTTCTGATCCGAAAATGATCCGATCCATGACTCTGATCTGAGGATGGATCCGATCCGTGAGATTTTTGATCCGTTGCACCCCTAGTTAAAGAAAAACTGTACTAGTTTCAGATTAATTTTTATTTGAGTTTTTTTTGTTGAATATTTCTGGACACTCAAATATACATTGTATATTAAACCTGACATTACTAACACTGACATTAAAAATACAGATTGTAGCTAGCTATTCAGTTTGCCAATTTTCATCTTGATCATATATATCATCATGTATTTAAAGCTATTCCATGCAACCCATTTGCATACTGTAGAATAGTAAGTGATCCCACATGGAAAAAGAGTAAGCTTTTGACGATGGCAACAAAGCTTGAATCACATGGGTACCCAACCATACTATTAGACATTAAAAGATTGGCTAATAGAGACATGATACAAGTCTTACAGTTTTAAAGAAAAGCAAAGAGACACACAATTCCTTTTGTTTCCAAGTATCATAAATTCTCTAAACAATTATCTAGGTATGAATATATATATATATATATATATATATATATATATATATATATATATATACACACACACAGAATCCTTACGCCTTAGGAGCTCCCAGGTATGATTTTGTTGGTCAGCTGATGTTACCTGCCTAAATGTTTGGATATGCCAATTACCCTATGCTTGTTTTACATCTGTTTCTGGTAAGAAGATATATTTGTCAGCACGATGGTGTGTGTTTATTATGCACTGAAGTTGGGGAGAAGTTCTTCATTTCTTCGTCCACCTGTACTTTCTTCTACTGTCTCTTCATCTATCCCCTACCTCCAGTGCTGCATATGGACCAAGAACATGTAAAAAAATGTGTTTTATTGGGATTTTATGTAATAGACCAACACAAAGTGGCACATAATTGTGAAGTGGAAGGAAAATGATAAATGGTTTTCAACATTTTTTACAAAAAAAAATGTGAAAAGTAAGACGGCATTTGTATTCAGCCCCCTGAGTCAATACTTTTAGAACCACCTTTCACTGAGATTACAGCTGCAGTTCTTTTTGGGTATGTCTCTACCAGCTTTGCACACAGATCTTGCCACAGATTTTCAATTAGATTTAGGTCTGGACTTTGACTGGGCCATTCTAACACATGAATATGCTTTGATCTAAACCATTCCATTGTGGCTCTCGCTGTAAGCTTAGGGTCGTTGATCTACTGGAAGGTGAACCTTTGCCCCAGTCTCAAGTCTTTTGCAGACTCTAATGCCGCGTACACACGAGCGGACTTTTTGACCAAACTGGTCCGACGGTCTATCCGACGAACTTTCGACGATAGACTACACACAATCACACCAAAGATTCATACGTGATGATGTACGACCGGACAAAAATAAGGAAGTTGATAGCCAGTGGCCAATAGCTGCCCTAGTGTCGGTTTTCGTCCGTCGGACTAGCATACAGACGAGCGGACTTTTCGACCGAGCGGACTTTTCGAGTCCGTCGGAAAGATTTGAAACATGTTCCAAATCTAAAGCCCATCAGATTTTCGACCAAAAAAGTCCGCTGCAGGTCCGATGAAGCCCACACACGGTCGAATTGTCCACCGGACTCGGTCTGTTGGACCAGTCTGGTCGAAAATTCCGCTCGTGTGTACGCGGCATAACAGATTTTCTTCTAATGGGGCGTACACACGGTCGGACTTTTCAGCTACAAAAGTCCGACGGATGCCGACGGACCAAATCCGGCAGACAATCCGATCGTGTTTGGGCTTCCCCGGACTTTCAGTGGACTTTTCCAGTCGCAAATCTGACGGACTTTAGATTTGGAACTTGCTTCAAATCTTTACGTCGTAACTCCGCCGGACCCAGAAATCCGCTCGTCTGTATGCTAGTCCGACGGACAAAAACCCACGCTAGGGCAGCTATTGGCTACTGGCTATCAACTTCCTTATTTTAGTCCGGTGTACGTCATCACGTGCAAATCGTCGGACTTTTGTGTGATCGTATGTAGGCAAGTCCGTCCGTTAGAAAGTCCGCCGCAAGTCCGCCAAAAGTCCATCGAAAGTTTGTCGGACAGGCTGTTGGACTTTTGTAGCCGAAAAGTCTGACTGTGTGTACGCCCCATAAGATTGCCCTGCATTTGGCTCCATCCATCTTCCCATCAACTCTGACCAGCTTCCCTGTCCCTGCTGACGAAAAGCATTCCCACAACATGATACTGCCACCACCATAATTCACGGTGGGGATGCTGTGTTCAGGGTGATGTGCAGTGTTAGTTTTCCTGCCACACATTGTTTTGCTTTTAGGCCAAAAAGTTCAATTTTGGTCTCATCTGATTAGAGCACCTTCTTCCACATGTTTACTGTGTCCCCCACATGGCTTCTCACAAACTGCAAACGGGACTTCTTATGGCTTGTCTTGGTAGGTTTGCAGTTGTGCCATACTGCATTTTTGGATGATGGATTGAACAGTGCTCCGTGAGATGTTCAAAGCTTGGGATATTTTTTTACAACCTAACCCTTCTTTAAACTTCTTCACAACTTTATCCCTGACCTGTCTGGTGTGTTCCTTGGCCTTCATGATGCTGTTTGTTTACTAAGGATCTCTAACAAACCTCTGAGGGCTTTACAGAACAGCTGTATTTATACTGAGATTACATTACACACAGGAGGACAGGTATTTACTAATTAGGTGACTTCTGAAGGCAATTGGTTCCACTAGATTTTAGTAAGGGGTATCAGAGTAAAGGGGATGTTGGTCTATCACATAAAATCCCAATAAAATACATTTATGTTTTTGGTTGTAACTTGACAAAGCATGGAAAATTTAAAGGGGTATGAATATTTTTTCAAGGCTGTGTATATATATTCAGATGTGTTGAAGGCACTCACAGGTCTTGAAGCACTAGTGCAAATCAGCAATGTTTATTGTATGTTGTATGTTTTGATGGTGTGCTGGCCATCTTGATCAAGACACGTGTAAATCGATGGTTTTAAAGTTTTAAAGTGGTTGAAAACCTTCACATATACTCAGTGAAGTGCCTCAGATGATTTATCAGGGAATGCTATACTACCTGCTTTCTTGTGTCTAATGTGAATAGAGTATGAACATCTAGCTTTCTGAGTGAAGCATACATATTTGCACAAAATTTGTTTTAAAGTTGCCAAAAAAAAAATGAATTTGAAAGTAAAATTGGAAAGGGTTGGAAATCATAAAGTACCGGTATTTTAGGAAGAATCAGCCTTTTTTTTATCAAATAATTATTTTTTATTTTTGTTGTAATACATATAAACAAATAATATATCAAATTAATCCATACAGGGATATGTAAGGTAATACTGACACATAATCACACACATAGGTTGGACTTGATGGACGTGTGTGTTTTTTCAATCTCACCTACTATGTAACTATGTAACTATATATGTATTTTGTTGTGATACATATAAACAAATAATATGTAAAATTAATCCCTAAGGTATCCTGAAATAATAAAGCACACAAAACCAACATACCTTGCACCTCTCGGACTAAAATTGCTTAACATATAATAAAGGAAACATAATAGAAGCATAAATACATTCTGCATGACATCTTGGGCTCCTCCAGTATCAATCGTTAGTCTATGGCAACTTCCTCCAAGTAGCTTCAAGTTATCTTTCTTTAACGTTCTTCTACTCCTTACCCTTCTACCTCAGCTTTTTGCTCCCGTCTGTCTCCTCTACCTTCACTCCAGTCTACTAGGTAAACCATCATATAGTTCATTACCAGATTATATCCAGCATGACCATATTTTGCCAAACCTTTGGGGTGTACCTCTATGCTTATATGTTAATTTTTCACTTTTAAGTATATAATTAAGTTTCTCAACCCATTTTTTATAGGTTGGAGGGGCGGCAGATGTCCATTTTGTACAATAACTTTACGTGCTAAATATAGAGATCTTATCCACATAGTATGCATATCTGCTGGTAGTGCTCCATCAGGTATTATACCCAATAGTCAAGTTTAGGCGTCCCTATTATCTCAGTGGAGCATAATGAATTCAGGGTTGTAAATACTTTATCCCAATAATGCTAAAGCTTTGGACATGGCCAGAGCATGTGGATGAGAGAGCCATTAAATAAAGAGCATCGCGGGCATAGCAGTGTTCTATATTTCAGAATCAGCATTTTGAAAGAATGCTAACCTGCCTGACCATGAAATATAGAATTTATAGAATTTACCTGTCCTTTCAAGATCCTTTTAAATTTTTGTTAGCAAGGATAAAAAAGTCGTAAATACAGTAGAAAGAAATTATTGTTTGTGATAATACTGTATAGACAAATTTGAGAAAACATGGTCCCCATGGATTACATCTTACTTACCACAAAATTTCGTTAGATCAATTCTACGTTTGTGATATATTCTTAAAAATTCTTATACATTTGTTAAGGCTCAGATAGACACAGAATACTGTCATCTGCAAAAAGAGTAATTCTATGTGAACTAGTAGTCCTCTAATGTCTGATTGAATTCTGATTCTCTCTGCCAAAGCTTCTATCAGGAGTGCAAATATGAGAAGCAATAATGGGCACCCCTGGTATGTGCCATTAGTGACGAGGAAGCTTTTGAAAAGCATTCCATCTGTATATTTTTGTGCTGAAGGGAAGGTATAAAGAGCTGAGATAGCTGACCTTCAATTACCATAGAAACCAAACCTAGTAAGGACCTCCCAATGGATCCTGTTGAAGGCATTCTATGCAGCTAAAGCCAGAAACAGATAAGGCACTTCACAGTTCTCAGACTGGAACATAAAATTTAGGATATGTCTTGGTCCTCTTTAATAAACAAATTGTGAGATTCTGTTGGCAATCTTTTTTGAGACTCTGTTGGCAATAATCTTTTAAATTTGTGTTCAATGAAAAAATTGATATAAATATTGGGCTAATACAACTCCTTTCCTAGCTTAGAAAGTGTTATAATGGCAGCTTTCAACATGATTCAGAGGACACAGCAGTTTTGTAAAATCTCCTTCTTAAATTTAATTTTCCTTCTATATATTTGTAAGTGAAAAACATGTTTAACTTCTGTCATTGTGTGTGTGCATTTATACAAATGAACAAATAAAAATGCTATTATGAAGTAACATTTCTTTACTGAATGTATTAATAATAAAAGCAAATATCTCAGGAGTTAATTCTGCTGGAGATATAAACCATTAGTGATAATAACTACATCATTAGATATTAGCAATACAGTTTACTATCATATCCTTGCTTTTTAAATTAACTGTATTCAGTCAGACTGTTAATTGTAACAAGCACATTAACTAGAAATAATTATTTAAGGATTTCTCCTCACCCCATCTTACTAGATTATTTCACCTACAGCTGGGTAATGTTAAAATAAAACTGATCACAAACATCTGCTTGGTTTACATAAATGATGCTTTTATTTCCACTTTCTTCAAAAAGAAAATACACTGTGGTATTCAGCCTGAAAAGGAATGACCTTACATATAATATATTATTTTTCAGATCTGTGACTTTCACTTGTTATAGTGATGACATGGAAAGTCTAACGTATACATCCTGTTTGAAGTGTGCTGACTTTTGTCTGTCCCTGCTAAGATCACATGTGGTATAAAAATACACCAGGTGGGAGAAAAGTTGGAAATTCACTCTTCTATATACCCCTTGTCCTTAAAGTAACAGACAGCAACACTTTTGATTATAAACATTTGGAAATATTTTAACAACTGCTATTTAAAAGATATATTAAAGGCTCACATCATATACCCTAATGCTATCCCAGGTTCAAATGTGGTTTTCATGAAGAAAAAGATATATATATAGAGAGAGAGAGAGAGAGAGAGAGAGAGAGAGAGAGAGAGAGAGATCTAGATATATATCTAGATATCTCTATATATATCTAGATTTCTCTCTATATATAATTATATATATATATATATATATATATATATATATATATATATTGTATGCTACTTACAGTTTATTTGTTATATATATGTTAATTATTGACATGCAAAGTTTAGCTTGATAAAATGCAGGGATGCCTAAAACATTGCAGTAATACTTTTGAATTTAAAGAGGTCCAGGCTCCTTCAGAAAAAATAATACAAATACAGTACTGTACAAAAATAATACATATACTGTAGGGTGCTTTGGGGGGCTACCCCAAAGCACCCTCCCAATGTTGAGGGCATGTGGCCTGGTATGGTTCAGGAGGGGGGGTGCTCTCTTGTCCCCCCTCTTTTCCTGCAGCCTGCCAGGTTGCGTGCTCGGATAAGGGCCTGGTAGGGAAATTAGGGGGACCCCAGACCATTTTTTAAATTTCGGTTTGGGGTTCCCCTGTGGGGAAATTCCATGCTGTTTTTATCAATGAACTTTTATGTGTATTGGAGGACTGACAATACATTATAGCCGGCGCTAGCGATAGTAGTTTTACATGACTTTTTTCCTTTAGAAATGTCATTTTGCTGTCAGACTGTTCTAAACACGGGAAACATGCGCCCCTTTACAGGCATACTATAGATACCCCCCAGGTACGAAATTAAAGGAATATTACACTTTTATTGTTTCACTTTAAGCATTATTAAAATCACTGCTCCCGAAAAAAGGTCAGTTTTTAAAAAAATGTTTGCATTGATCCTTGTCCCCAGGGGCAGGACCCAGGTCCCCAAACACTGTTTATGACAATGCCATGCATATAAGCCTTTAAAATTAGCACTTTTGATTTCTCCCATAGACTTAGGTGGCCGTGAACACCCCAAATTGTTCGCTGTTTGGCGAACGGGCGAACAGCCAATGTTCGAGTCGAACTCATGATCAGCAGTGTTCAAACTCTAATCAAGAAGTAAAAAATGAGGGGTTCCAAACCACGGTCAGGTAGACCAACTAAAATTTCAGCCATAACTGCCAGGAAAATTGTTCAGGATGTAAAGAAAAACCCACAAATAACTTCAGGTGAAATACAGGACTCTCAGAAAACATGTGTTGTGGCTGCTTCAAGATGCACAATAAGGAGGCACTTGAAGAAAGATGGGCTGCATGGTCGAGTTGCCAGAAGAAAGCCATTACTACGCAAATGCCACAAAGTATCCCACTTACAATACGCCAAACAGCACAGAGACAAGACTCAAACCTTCTGGCACAAAGTCATTTAGAGTGATGAGACCAAAATTGAGCTTTTTGGCCACAACCATAAACGCTACATTTGAAGAGGCGTCAACAAGGCCTATAATGAAAGGTAAGGAGGTGGATCACTGATGTTTTTGGAATGTGTGAGCTACAGAGGCACAGTAAATTTGGTCAAAATTGATGGCAAGATGAATACAGTATTTTATCAAAAAATACTGGAGGAACATTTGCATTCATCAGCCAGGAAGCTGCGCATAGGACGTACTTTGACATTCCAACATGACAATGATCCAAAACACAAGGCCAAGTCGAACTGTCATTGGCTACAGCAGAATAAAGTGAAGGTTCTGGAGTGGCCATTTCAGTCTCCTGACCTCAATATCATTGAGCCACTCTGGGGAGATCTCAAATGTGCAGTTCATGCAAGACAGACCAAGAATTTACATGAACTGGAGGTTTTTTGCCAAGAGGAATGGGCAGCTTTACCATCTGAGAAGATAAAAAGCCTCATCCACAAAAATGATAATAAATGGCTTCAGCCAAACACTAACCATGAGAGAAAGAAAAGTTTTTGTGTTATCATTCATATTCTCTGAAAAATGGCCAAGAAATCATAAATTCTGCCAGGGTATGTAAACTTATGAGCACAACTGTATATATATATAGATATATATCTATATAGATATATATCTATATATATATCTATATAGATATATATAGATTATATAGATATATATAGATTATATATATATCTATATATATGCACAGTATGCACTGTATATACACACACAAACACAGCTTTCTTACATATATGCTTATTTTTTTAATCTTAATATTCAATCACATTAAAAATTACAAAACTGAGCCTTTAAAATTAATGAAATAACAGCTTAAAGGTGTAGGTTTGTACACAGAATGACATTTTTTATTTCTCATCTTCACCTGTCATGAGAAAAATATGAATACTGCCATTGCTGGTACCCTTCTGTAAATCTTAGTTACCTAGCTGTCATATAGACAGTAAGAGGGACTACAATTAGGGCAGGTGTTGCTGCCAAACTGAGCAAGTCTGTGCCCCACTTCTCTTTGGATATTACAACTACCTACCTTTTGTAAAGTTACCTATCTGCCATAATAGGCTTGGTTTACAAACACTGGAGCGTGCAGAATCTGGTGCAGCTGTGAATTTCACCCAATCAGCTTCTAACTGCAGCTTGTTCAATTAAGCTTTGACAAAAAACCTGGCTGATTGGTTTCTATGCAGAGCTGCACCAGATATTGCACACTAAAATTTTAGTAAATCAAAGTCATTGTGTCAAATTGCTGGCTTGAGGCCTGCTCATGACATCCCTGACCATAGGCCTTAAACTGGTTCTTAAAGCCTTTTTCTTTCTTTAAAATAATAAACACATCATACTTACCTGTTTTGTGCAATGGTTTTGCAGAGAGCACCCCCGAATCCTCCTTTTCTCAGGACCCCTGCCAGGGATTCTGGCCCCTCCCCTTGCCTAGTGCCCCCAGAGCAATCTGCTTGCTTTGGGGACACTTGTGCATGCTTGCTCCCGAGCCTCCTCTGTGTGTCTATGGGACACACAGAGCAGGGCTCAGTCCCACCCCCCACTCCCTTCTCACTGGCTGTGATTGACAGCAGCGAGAGCTAATGGCTCCTTGCTGATCAGCAGTCCGGCCTTGTTTTCTTTCCATCATAAGTGACTCTTTAACAGTAAAGGACCCATTGGGGACACCTGTGATGGACACTTTCATCAGTCAATGGGCAGCATCCGTGTCACTAGGAAGCAAAATAGATGCTGTAAGGGGAACCTCCCACACTGCTTGGCAGTAGAAGTGTAAATAGGACCCAGGCTGTCATGTGAACAGTAATAACTAAATAAACTTTTTTTTTTCATTTTTTTAAATTAGGGATTATTTATGGAGGAGTGGAGAAGGTAAAAAAATTTGGTTTTTAAACTGTCTAGAGTGGAGCTTTATTTGCGTATGTTAGCTGGCATATAACAACAACAAAAAAGTTTCAACTAAATTCCTTTGTTTGAGTCATGCATTAGCATAGAATCTCACATCTGTGGTTGAATATTTCCCAACTAAATTTTGCCAGGCCTAGTGGGATGAGTTGAAGACTTTATGCCATCATATTAATAATAACTTGGTCGCTGGGGGTATTCCTATAGTGGAGTATGGATATAATGCCATTTACATTAGCAAAGCAAGCAGCACGCCTGCCGGTTCCCATATTAAAAATGCAAATATGCAGAGAAGAGGCTCTATATTATGGTAATTATGCATATGTTTCCACTGTAGATTTAGATAAATAGCAGCAGAAAATATACATACACACTGCAAGTACTTATAGAAGGTGAGCAACCATGCCACTTTATAAAAAACGAGGCAAAAAAAATTGGTAACATTCGAAATTGAATGGTCATAAATGAGCTAAATTAATATACTGTATACAAATAAACAATGGACAGAAATACTAAAGGATCTTTACTACAAATTCCCTTACACATGCATTTGGCCGATAGAGTTTACCTACCTTACTAAGTGAACAGTCTGCACCCATAATTAACTTCAGTGAGTCTGTTCTGTGTCCTAAAAACGTGACTGCTTCTAAAATCTACATTTGTAGACAGAGATGGGGGAAGGCAAGTGTAAATGAGTGAAAACATCAGTACTATTGCTTCTTTTAAAGAATATATTTAGGATTTGTATGTTTACATTCTTAAAGCCCCTTTCCATGCAAACTACCACCATCCTCCCTCCCATTTAGAGACAGATTTTTGGAAAAAAATGATCATAACCCACTTTTCACCTGCCTGACTTTTCACCCCACTTGTTTCTTGCCAATACACGCCCAGGTGGCAAGACTTCAACAACCAGTCTCAATGTGGTAACATCATCATGCTGCTGCTGCTTCTGGACATCTGATAACAAGTGTTTATGTCATCCAGGCAGCAATGTGGACACCTGAAGAAGGACTCCCACCAATCTGCTGCCAAAAGAAGACAAGACTCAGACCTGGTCTGCCATGTGACCATAGAATTTATTAAAGCTCTATTAAACCCAAAAGCAAACATTTATTATATTGCAGCTTACTAGTTCTTGGTTGTGATGGCTGGATTCATTTTGTTTTTTAGTTTTTTTTTTCCTTTTTATTTTCTCCTGGTGATCTGGCCAGTAAGTCTTTTGTTTTTCAACAGAAAAAGCTGTTCTACAGACGTTGTTCTTACAGGGATGAGACAAACCATTTGGCAGGGGTTCTTACAATGAGCTTTTATTTTTTATCGAAAACCATGATTGCAAAAAGAAAAAAAAAAATGCTGTAGCTGCTTATAAAGTGTGAGCTGGAGTTTGGAATACATTTGTTAGTGTATTTAAATCTGCCAGTGTACCTAACACTACTCTCCCTCTAGACTAACAAAGCTGTCCAAAGTTATCTATGTGCTCCTTCATCCAGAGTGTAGGCTCTCTAATACAGGAACAGTGTTGCTGGCCAGATCATCAAGGGAAAACAGAGTGGAAAAAACCTTAAAAAAAGAAAACGAATGCTGCCACCATATCTAATGGTTGGAAAGCTACAATATATTACATTTTTGGTATTAGGTTTACTACCACTTTAAGCAAAAGGGGCTTTCAAGTAACTTTTTTTATAAGCCATTAAAAGCAGGATGGGTTTGGAGGTAAGATCTGCCTGAAGAACAGCTTTAGCTTTAGCATTTAATTTTCATTTGATATAGTTAATCAAACACAAAATTTAGAATTTTGGAAGGGGTTTCTCTTTATTGCAGCAATACATACATTTACGCTCCAGAAACATTTATTACGCTTACCATTAACAGAGGTGTACAAAATGCTATAAACTTAATAATGGATTGTTCTTGATTTGTGACATGGAATGTGCTGATGCATTGGTGCATAAACACACATATTTTCTCAGACATTTTCTTATTTTACTCATCTGTAATGGATAAGCACATAAGATAAATGCACATATTCCTTTTTTGTGTCAAAATGACATATGCTGTATGTTAGTGTTCCTAAAGCCTTTATGAACTGGAAGCAACCAACACAGTCTATTAGTAGCCACAGCCAAGAGTAAACTGTCAGTGAGTTTTACAGATGTAATGTACGGCAGTGAGCCAGCTTCAAATATCAAGTAACCTGGTAATGATTTTTGTTGGTAAGGAAACAGCCTATGTCATACATGCTATAATAAAACATTTCACACATTTCCAGACAATGTGTGTAAGTTTTCTTCCCGAACCTTTTGCCTTTGGAAAGATATGTTACACATAGGGATAGTTTTTCTGTGACATCTTGGGCAAGGGCAAGTTGCATATTTATTTTTAGTGTTAGAAGTAGGAAAGAGATAAAACCCCTGTCAGGTTTTAATTGTGGCCTGTGCCTCCAGTAAAGATATCCCTTACTTCCAATATGGAGGGTGCAAAATCTGGTGCAGCTCTACATAGAAACCAATCAGCTTCCAGGTTTTTAAAGCTGAATTGAACAAAGTGAAGTTAGATGCTGATTGACTACCACAGCACATCTGTATTTATTTTTCATGAGTGGGGTTTTGGCAAGCAGTCTAAATTTTTGCTGTTGTTGCTCCCAAAACCCAAGCCTATATATTCCTATGGCCATAAAACTTGCCATAGGAGGACCCTATGACTCCATTCAATGGTCTATTCTGTTTGATGCTCCATAATGTTTTGGAGTCAAAGATCTTTTTCTTCAGGCTAATAAATTCCCATATTTTTCACAGTTATGAACCTAAATGTCCCACCATAGTTTACTGAAGACATTGTAAAAAAAACAATAGCATGAGGTAGAGGTGCTCTCTGTCTCTTCTTGTTTGCCTTTGCATCAGGTGCCCTGGAACATCTAATTTGCTCACACCCGAAAATATCTAGATATTGAGAGTCAATTCTGGGGTGATTTTGAAGCCTATGATCCTCTTTAAATATTTCTGTTCTCTCTTCCCTACTTGTTTGACTTACTGTCCTTTATATATAGTAGCTACCAAGTAACCCTAATAAATTGAAAACACTGAAACAAGCAGAGAAGAGTGTGGATTTCTCCTGCACGTTAACGTTTAGTGGATGACACCAGAAAAGTTTTTTCTTGATTATTCCAATGAACTTTGAGTCATATAGTTTCGGCTAAACATGAATTAAAATGGTCCTCCTACATACAATAAAACACCAGCAATTTCTCTACAATTCATTTTAAATCCATCCAAAATTTTACATTTGCAATAATAAACTTGTTTAAATGATTGTTTACTTTGTTTGTGCTGGCATATTTAGGAAGGCTAGGGTTTCCAAATGTATAGTTTTGTGCTTTTTAAATTACATCCTTGTAAAATTGAATCTACTTCTGGAATGTAACTCATCTTACCCATTTATAGCTATTGGATCGAAAAGATCCAAATGTGCTGTTTCAGATCAAGTCACTCAAATAATGGGGGATAGATGGAACATGTTTTGGCTACTATTCCCATCTAATAAGTACTGTATGTTAGACTATCCTATTTTTGTACTAATGCTAATGCTAATAAATGTAATTGTTTTGCAATGTGGCAGCATGCTTGCCTTACATAATTCCGTAGACTGAGGTTTAACTTTCCTCCTCCCTCTGAAATGGCCCTTCAGTACTGTCTAGTGTCCCAATTTCTGAAAGCATATGTAGGTGACAACACAGGCTCTGATACTTTGAGTCCAAATTTAAAGAAAAGTAATTATTACTAAGCTCTATTTACTCTTAAATCTAACCTGCCATTATTTATTTATTATTTATTTATTTCAGGTACTTATATAGCGCCGTCAATTTACGCAGCACTTTACATATACATTGTACATTCACATCAGTCCCTACCCTCAAGGGGCTTACAATCTAAGGTCCCTAACTCACATTCATACATACTAGGGACAATTTAGACAGGATCCAATTAACCTACCAGCATGTCTTTGGAGTGTGGGAGGAAACCGGAGTACCCGGAGGAAACCCACGCAGGCACAGGGAGAACATGCAAACTCCAAGCAGGTAGTGTCGTGGTTGGGATTTGAACCAGTGACCCTTCTTACTGCTAGGCGAGAGTGCTACCACTGCACCACTGTGCCGCCCAATTACTATACAGGAAACATGGCAAAAGATATTAGTTGCATACATTTCTGGTAATACATGGACATCTCAATCATTTTCTGTGTCAGCGTCTTCTTACATTCTTCTTCATAAAATAAATAAATAAATAAAATGCTGCACTGATATTGTATCTCAGTGATAAAACATAAAAGTCATTTATGAGTCTACAACTTTTTGGCAGTAAAGTGGAGTATAGCTTCTCGGTAGCTCACAGTCTTTCCCTAATATGCCATGATAAGATAAGGCAGGCATGGCTGGATAAAAAAAATAACTGTCTGGCATGAGTATAAAATTGAATTTAGTAATAATCAAAGATCCTGGAACTCTCGCAACATTGTCTTACTTGCATCTGAGCACAGCCAAACAAAAGTGTGTTCCTGAATGCAATATTTATGAAAATTTTAAAATAAAATAAAAATTTAACAAAATGGTTCCTTTTGCAGAGCTCTTTACAATCTACCAGTACTGGCAGATGAACATTTTTTGAAAATGTGTTTCACTAATTTAGAAGACTATGTTAGTATTCATTAAAATGAACAAGTGATGCTTCCTTCACAAATTTCATGTTATAAATGAATGGCTGGAACAAAAGCTCTATGTTTATATTGAGAATAATAATGAATATTAAAATAACACATTTAGGACCCCCTACTAAATAACTGTCTATTGCAATTATCTTAAACCCTCTACTGTATATGCTAGATTTTACTGCCAGATATTGGCAAAGAGATGCAGTGATTTCATTGTAGATACAAAACAGCAACAAGGGTTATAAAGAATGAATAAATCTGGTTGCGGAATCATTAATCTTAATACTTACCAGTGAGAACAACAAGGACCTCTCTCAGAAGGGATTTTAAAAGCATAAATCAACACACACTATTTGCTGAATGTAGACTGGGTTGCACCATAGTATCATTTCCAGGCAAACATGTGCTTCAAATAATCCCAATTCAAATTTATAGATTACTGCTTTTATTTATAGGCACCTTTGCTGTTTCTGCTTTTGGTATTTCCATGCAGTCACTGTAGTAACATGGAATTATAAGGAGCAGGAGTATATTAATTATACACTATATTGCAAAAAGTATTGGGACATCTGCTTTTAAACGCAGATTAACTTCATATGGTTCAATATGGAGTTGGCCCACCCTCTGCAGCTATAACAGCTTCAACTCTTCTGGGAAGGCTGTCCACAAGGTTTAGGTGCGCACTTATGAGGTCAGGCACTGATGTTTAACGAGTAGGCCTGGCTCACAATCTCTGCTCTAATTCATCTCAAAGCTGTTCTATCGGGTTGAGGTCAGGACTCTATGCAAGCCAGTCAAGTTCCTCCACCCCAAACTCGCTCATCCATGTCTATATGGACCTTGCTTTGTGCACTGTGCACATTCATGTTGGAACAGGAAGGTGCCATCCCCAAACTGTTCCCACAAAGTTGGGGGCATGAAATTGTATGTCTTGTTATGCTGACACCTTAAGAGTTCCCTTCACTGGGGCCAAGCCCAACCCCTGAAAAATAACTCCGCACTGTAATCCCCCCTCCACCAAATAATTTGGAGGGGTGGCCCAATACTTTAAGCAATATAGTGTGGATGAACTAGTTATAACTATTATAGAGGGTCGCATAAGCATTCCCATACGGGTCAACTAAAAATGGAGCACTAGCACTAAAGCTTTAGAGATGAACACATGGAGACAGTGTCTTGTCTTGCCCTTTTGAGCCCCGCTGCCTAAAACGTGAGTGATGGATGTGGATTTACTGTGCTCCATTTTTAGTTGACCCGTATGGGAATGCTTATGCGACCCTCTATAATCAAAGGGTCCCTGCTAAAAGGTGAGAGGCCATCCTTTATACTGGTGGAGGGTTCACCGAAAGTCACTGATGTCAGCATGAAGCCGCACCGCACCTGAGTGATTGGATTCACTGAATGCTTTATGGATTATCTGTGTTGCTTTTTCTAGCGCTGCACCATCTGTATATTCATTCCCATAGACACACTCCAAAACCTTGTGGACGGCCTTCCCAGAAGAATTGAAGCTGTTATAGCTTATCGAACCCTACGGACTAAGACTGGGATGCCAGTAAAGTTCATGTGATTGTAAAGGCAGGCTTCCCAATACTTATGGCAATATAGTGAATGATGGAAGGACAGGAAGGATCATTGAGTCCTAAATATGCCTATAAATAAGGTTCCTGGAATCAGAGTGACATCAATGTTCCATATGCCAGCAGGAGGCCAATAACAAAAGAGACTAATCTAAAGCATACAATTCTTTACTCCAAACTACAGTGGGTCCATTTCATTCTCTGTCTGCCACTATTAATATGTCTGGGGTTTGATTATGATTAATAAAAGCTTCATTTTTAGGTACTTGCTTCAGGGAAAAGTACACAAACCCCTCAAAGCCCCCACCACACACACCTAACATCAAGACAAGCTTGGCCTGAATATAAATAAATGGATCAGGTCATTTAAAGGGTAGGCTCACTTGAATCAAAATTATTAAGTCAATTCGGCAAGCTTGTTGAAATATATGTAGGCTGCCAATTCTGGTTATTTCTGAAAATGCTAGTGTTACGTCTGTGTACAATCTACTCTAGGAAAATACTGGGAACACCACAAGCCAGATGACAATGCTTATTGGTGTAAAGCTGAGCAATGTTTCTCATGCATTTGAACATAAAGAAAAAAAATCTTCTTACTGGCTTTCCAGAGTCAATAGATCACTGGTTCTTGTCAGAACCAACCTTACCCTAAGCAGTTTATGTTGCATTAGGCCTCTAAGTATTATAATTTTTATGCTTAAGATTCATACTTCTATGATAAAAAAGATAATGCTACAAACTAATAAACTGAAAAGAGCATGAAAATATATGACTTTCCGTAGCCCAAGCTATGTTAGAAAAGTAATAATTGCTGAAGGACATGTGATTGTAATAAACATCACAAACTTACTATAAGGTTAAGAAAACTCATACACAGTGCAAGATATACTGTAGTTAACAGTTTATTAAAGTACATCTGACAAAATACCTGTTACTTTAGCTGGGAAAGGGCAATCAGCATATTTGAAAACAAAAGTAAGCATATTTTGCCATACAAATTAAAATTCACAGCTTTAACCATGTTTAGCGTTCTCTCTTTTCTTTTTACTTTGAATTAAATATAGCAAATATTGCAGTGGTTGTTAAGACAGACAGGTTGGAAACCACTGCTTCATATAGATGTGTGGATAGAGCTCACTGAGGCAGTCAAGATTTCTTTATAAAAGGCTTAAACCCAGTAGAAAAGCCAATGCCTTAGGGTTTTTCAATGCCAGCTGCTATGTATCTCAACCATCTGACAAACAAAAGATCAGAAGCTTGTACTAAATCTCTCACTTATCCCAAGCAATATATATGTTTTCCAAATGGTGGCCATGTTTCCATGTTTGCAGTTTCTAGGAAATTTTATAGATTAAAAAATACCACCAGTCTGGTTGACCTGACCTTATACCAACTTGAGCATGAGCACTATACTGTATTAAATCAAACTGTCTAATGATATGGACTATTCTATATCAACCATACAATAATCTGACAACAAAAGTGGGAAAAATTATTAAACAAATGTTCTCTAAGCAATGCAACCTTGGTTAAGCATGTTGCAAAAATGATCAATTCTCAGTAGTTTTTTTTTTTTATTATTATTTTTTTTTTTGGAGAAGAGATAGCCCTATACAGACCTGAAAGATGTGAAACAAGAGGATGTACATGTCGGGTAAAAAACGGGATAGGGTTAGGATTGTACATTCAAGAATTTAATTTACTATTGACTAAGGTACCATGTAACAGGTACTGTTGTTTCAAAGCCTAATTTACTAAAATACTTTTTATTTGCATTTAACTGCAAAAGTCCAACTTTAACTTCCAAGTCTACCTTGGAAGTGCTACATGGCTGTTTACAGAAGGATTTCTAATGTTCAACCAGCCTGTTCATTGGGTAAGTGCATCACAGTGTACACATCTTCCTGAATGATATCAGATCTACACTTTGGCACCACTGCATGTCTTTTCTTTTTCATTTGCCTGCACTATCTTTCATTCTGCCTTTCATAAATTCCAGCTACCACAGCTAGCCTCAGGCTTCACAAAAAATGTTTTGTTACATCGCAATGGTGTGTTTTGTATTCTACAAGGAGTCAACTTATTTGTAGATATCCTTTAGTGCCTATTGCAATGTGGTGCATGAAAAAAATGCATGTTACTTTCAAATGAATGGGCTGCCAATGCCCCACAATGCAGTGAAAATTGGGCCTGCGCTATTTTTTTCAATTGTACTTGAACTGTACTTGCCATGCAATACAACTTGCATTACTGCAATATGCATGTTCCCATGAAGATCATTCCATCGCAGTGCTCGAATGTTGGTGTTATAAGATATTGGTACAAGGATTGTAAGAATTTTGCATAGTAAGCATTCGGTATCAATAAAATAAGTAGGCATTTTGAGGAAGTGTTAGGGGTTAGCTTGTTGTTAGGTAAGGGGGTTAGGTAATTCAGAAGTAGGCAACCACAATTTTCAGAATTAGGTCATCAGTGGCAATTTACATGTTTCTCTCAGTACAGGTTTCCTATAACAGCAAAGGATAAATTAGAGAACACTGTGGATGCTTTGCCTAAAAAGGCAAGTAGAAACCAAACGATTAGACACCTTCAACAGGGTGTGAACGGAAATCCCCAGAACCATACCACAGAAAGCAGTTAAATCAGACAGGGGCTCTAACCCTTCCTCACTCTATCCAAAAAGATAAAAAGGATTTGGCTGGACATGTACTTTAAGAGAAGGTTCAATTTTAAAGTATGATTTTAAGGGGTTAGGTGTCTGGACATGGAAAGCATTAAGGGTTTAAGTTAACCTAAGGATTAAGTTAAAGTTAAGTATCAGAGCAATTGTTTACACTTGTTCAGGTGCCAAAATCTCCATGTTGAAAACAACTTTTCTTGGCTCACAACACCAAATTCCAGTAGATTCTAACAATGGACTCATAATAATAGTGACTATGTGATACGGTCGCACATTAGGAATAGACAGTTGAAAGCGGACACACAGGACACTGAACATGTGGACTGCTCTTTATTTAGTTTGTAGTTATATAGGAAGAGAAGATGTGCCCACAATACTCCCACAAAAGAAAGAAAAAGATAATTTTCTAAAATGTACTGTTTTATTAAATTATATCTAAAACCAAAACATTTGTATTTGTATTGAATAAAATAGCGAATAAATTGATTTTTTTTCTTTTGCTGTCTGTGTTCAATTGGGGAGATTTTCAGTCACTAGCTATCTCTTAGACACAGGATGTGAGAAGAAATCTCTCCAAAGTGTGATTAAATTTCCTTTTGTGAACAATTCCCCAACCTAAAGTAAATGAATCAGCGCTCACTAACATTAGATGAGACCTATATGTGATAGAATATACATTTTTAAAAAATATGCAGACTTATGCAGACTAATGAGAACAGAAAATAAAATAATATTATAGTGAATCAAGTTCATGTAGTCCATAAACGGGTGAAACCACAGGATGACAAGGCCAATGGGAAAAACGGCAGGTGGTGACTGGACAGAAATCACACAAGACGGCAGCTCTTTGTTGCAGCTTATAGTGATGCGTGAAAGCCTGTGACACTGCCGTTCTGCTCTCTTATGTGGCGGGTCTGGGCTTGTGCGAGCGGCTGTTTCTTCATCTCCTTCGGGCACTTGGTGGTGGGAGTCTTGGAGTTTGCTTATGCCGTTAGCCCCAGTTATCATCTCCAGCAGCCCTCCAGTCTACCCTGTCTACC
Source organism: Aquarana catesbeiana (assembly GCF_042186555.1). NCBI lineage: Eukaryota > Metazoa > Chordata > Amphibia > Anura > Ranidae > Aquarana > Aquarana catesbeiana. The sequence goes on along the minus strand of NC_133324.1, from coordinate 670,089,799 downwards.
GTCTTGGATTACCACGCATGTTGCCACGGCACCTCTGCATGCAGTCTGCAAGTTTTTTAGATGTAAGTGTATATTGGAATAAAGTGTTGTTGTTTTTACTTACACTGACCTGGTGCCCTGTTTTCTCCTTTAATTACATTTTATTGTCATCAGAACAGGTGTCACCACTTGAAAGATTTCCAGCTATTCCTGTTTTGATGTTAGTTTTTCAATCTTTTCAATCACTTTCTTTTTGTGACAATGGCCATCTTTCCAGAGGGGGTGTAGACATAAATAAAAACCTGACAGTGATTCTAAATGTTATTCAAACCTTTAAAAAAAACTTTGTTTTTCTGGGGGGTTTTTGTCTGTTTTTAACTGACAATGTATATTTTTTTATTTTCTAAAAAAAATAAATAAATAAAAGTTGATTTTTTAAATTAACATTAAAGCCTAACTCCAGGTTCAATTTAACTTTAAATAACTGTTTCCATTACCAATACATGTGGCAGCTGTCAGTGCTGTGTAAACTGTACTTATCACCATCAACATGGAGTTAGGCTTTAAACATAAGGTGTACTGTATGGCACTGGTCTTTCAGAACATTTTGTGGTTTCTGGAGAAAGAATGTAGCACTAGCTTCTCTAGTAGCTGTAGAAAGCAGGAAGGAAGGGAGAATGATAACTCCTCTGTGTGCAATCAACAACAGTTTTTTGTATTTATTTATTTAGAATTTTTTTTTATATGGAGCACAGAGCTCCATGTGCTGACTAAAAATAAAACTTATCTCCACAGCCAGTTTTTTTTTTTGCATGTTGTGTGAGGGAACCAAGGTCTTTTTGTATTCTAGGCATCCCTTTCTCAACACCAGTATCCAGGAAGACCCTCCTGGCACTCACTAATAATCCATGCAAAATGCATATACTACCTAATTTTCTTCCTACAAGATATTCTTGGGTTTTCAGTTACTATTTTGCAATGAATGTAAAATCAAGATCAAAGACGTTCTTGAATATAAGGCCATTATAGCTGTAATCTTTTTAAGTGAAAGCCACTGTCAATGACATAGTGATGACAGCATACATATTCTATGTACCCATTTTGATTTTGAGAGCAAACACATAGCTGACCATAATCCTTTCTGCATTGTCTGTGTTAAATGCAATACTTGATATAGGAGAAACATAGCCATTTTAAATGATGGGAAGCATTTATTGTACAAAATGGCAGAAAATATGTATTTAAACACTAGTGATTTCCTCATAATAAGCCAAACAGACAAAGAAACTAAAGACCATTACATGTCCTCTCCCCAGGGTGTGGTACTCTGAGAAGCTTTACACTAAAACTTTTATAAATGTTTTCAAATCCGGTGATCCAATATGTAATCCAACTAAAGGCTTTGTATTCCTTAGCTTCAACTGAAGTCATTAACTCTTTCCCATCTATTAAGTTATAACACTGCTGATATTAGGAGTATAAAATAGGCAAACCAGGCTTACTGATATCCACTGATGGGAGTATGGTACACACACACATATTGACACAATGAACAGCTTGTTCCAACTACACAAGGTTACTTTGCAGATTAACTCTCAGCTCACCTGGAGGAAAACATTTGTCTATTTAGGCACAGTGGATGCCAGTCTGTAATTACAAATAAGTGTTCAGACAGTTCCAGAGGCAAGTAACCGGAGAAGCCAAGGTTCGTTTCAAAACAATTAGTGTTTCAATAGACTGCGTAATGGGTCAAACAATTAGCAATTAAACAAATAAGCAAAACACATGTACCGAGTGCTGTAACATTATCTTAAACTAAAGAATACCTAATGCTTAGGTCTGCATTTACAACTGCGTCTCAGCAAACTTCCATATAAGATGCATAGATATAGCTTCAAATAGCCAACACTTACAGGAATATGTGTTTCCTACATTGTAACACTGTGCTCTTCTGTTTTTACTAAGCCATGCAAATAGGAAAGTTGTGTTTATATCCAAAAGAAAATGGAACACCATTTCTAAAAGTATATGGAAAATGGCGAAGCGCTTGAAAAAAGTCCAACATGAACCCAAAATATATTGCTGGTACAGACTCAACTGGCAAAAACATATAAATGTAATCCACTTTTAAAAGTCCAAAGTAAGCCACAAGGATGTATCCTGAGGTATCAAATAAGTGAAGAGACCACCACTGTCACCCAAACACACTGCCTCTTATCCATTGGTAAATGTTAACAAGCATGGATATAAATCACTGACAGCTCCTCAGCAGCACTCGGTATCTCCTTCACAGTCTCCTCTGCTACCACTTCCAGTAACATCTCCTCTCTTCCAGCAATGTCTCCTCTCTACTTCCCCCTGACTGACCCCTCAACCAGAACTTCCTGCTTGTTAACATCTACCTATGGGTAAGAGGTAGTGTGTTTGGGTGACGGTGGCGGTCTCTTTACTTATTTGATACCTCAAGATACATCCCTGTGGCTTACTTTGAACATTACATTTATATGTTTTTGCCAGTTGAGACTGTGCTAGCCATATATCATGGGTTCATGTTGGACTTTTTTCAAGCGCTTCACCATTTTCCATATATTTTGTTTGTGTGTTGTCCATGCATATTGTGATAGCTGCTGTCTAATACTAATTTTAATTTAAGAGATTATATGCTCCCAGCACAACAAATTTTGGTTTTTCTACCACCTCTTAAAGGGCAATACCGTTTTCGTTAATAACCCTTCAAATGTTGGATCAAGGAAAGGCAAATAGGACATTCTTATTACACCCTCATCCATCCCCCAGTTCCTACTACAAAATTTTGGTTTGACAGATTTGTGGGGCTAGCACTTCATTAGCTATGGGTGTTGGCAATTTCCATGCAGACTTAGATGCATAATTTTTTATTTGAGTTTCATGTAGGTTGAACCATCAGCCGAATAGAATATATATCTACAAGGATGTATATGACTCAGATTCCATTGAAAATGTTTTTCCATAATTTTAGGAAATACAAGTTCATTAAAATGAAGAGATGGGTAATATTTTAAACAATCTGCTGCTGTGCTACCTTTAACAGTTTGCCTCAACTCAATTGCATTTATGTTTATTTTCTGTGACTTTACAATGCTCATAATCATGCTGCCTCCCATTACTCATATTAATTGTGGTTATTTTCTGAAAATCTTCCCCTTTGTGCGATGTCATTTCCTTCTTCTTCATTATGAGTTCCTGCTCTCCTTCCTGCAAGACACAAGTTGAGGTGAAAAAAGAAATATTCCTTTTGACTTTCTGACTACTATTACTACTCACTACTCATATTGTATCTGATATGCACCTCCTTATATTAAAGTGATTGTAAAGTCTTGTTTTTTTTTTTTTTTCTTTAAAAAAAAAATAACAAACATGTTATACATACCTGCTTTGTTGCAGTGGTTTTGCACAGAGCAGCCCAGGTCCTCCTCTTCTCGGGTGCCTCTTCTGTGGTCCTAGCCCCTCTCTCCTGTTCAGTGCCCCCACAGCAAGCAGCTTGCTATGGGGCACCTGAGCCAAGTCACAGCTCCCTGTGTCCATTTAGACACAGAGCCCCTGTCCGGCCCCGCCCCCTCTCTCCCCTGAATGGCTATCTGACTTTTATTGACAGCAGCATCAGCCAATGGTGCCACTGCTGTGTCTCAGCCAATCATGAGGGAGAATCTCGCATGGCTGAGACACTCGTGGACATCGCTGGACAGAGTGAGACCTCAGGTAAGTGTTAGGGTGGCTGAGGGGGGCTGCTACATACAGAAGGCTTTTTATCCTAATGCATAGAATGCATTAAGATAAAAAAAAACTTCTGCCTTTTCAACCACTTTAATTTGATGTAGATTTTTACATTTTCTTCTATATCAGGTTTGGGCTGAACTTTTGTCACTATACCAGGAATTGCAGTCATTATTTTTTATGTGCATGTTATGTATTGTTCTAATTTTTAGTTGTATCTTGTGCTACCTTTAAGTCATGCCTGCTTTCACATTATTTATGGCTATATAAAGTATGAGTCTCATGTTGGGAGATTAGATAGTTTAAAGTTTGGGACATCACTTTGCAGAGGTGCCTTGATGTGGCAGTGTACCTTCATGTCTATTTGTCAATGTATGCATTAAATCAGAGGTTTTTGTTGCATACAAAGGTTAGTTAGTGTTTCTGTGTTAGCTAGCTGAGTTGAGTGCTGGATGATTTTTGTACAACAAGCAGACAAACACACAATCCCTGGAATTCATAAAGACTGGAGAGACATATTATGCAAAAGTGTCTCTAATGAGTTGTAAAAGTGGTGCAGAATGCACCAAATTCATGTACCTGTCTAGAACTTGTACTTGAATTTGCTGCATGCTGTGCCACTTTCAGAATGCATGCAAGATACTTTAGCAAAATCTGCCTGTGCCAATTTCTCTCTTTGTTCACCAAAAGACAGTTGGTGTTAATTAGCTCCACTTTCGTAAGATTCGAAGTGTCAGGATTTTATTTTGAATTTTGCGCATTTCATTGCACCAAAATGTAAAAGTGGCTCATTTTAGTACTACCTGAATTTGGTGCATGAGCTGCTGTCAGAAATAAAAGTGTTGCAAATGCTTCATGAATTTGGCGCAATACATTAACAAGATGGATTAATGCCAGAAAAGTGATGCAGCAGTTTTATTGTTTACCTCCCAATGTCATTAAGTGACTAAAGGAGAATGCTCATTTAACAAAAATGAATGCTCTAATTGCAAGATGAATATTTACTTTCCTTACAGAATACAGTTAAGATGAGTTCAGCTAAATCATCCAATCACGTGCAAGGAAAAATCTTTTTTTTTCCTTTGGTATTCAAAGTGAACATTTTTTAAAGATGTGATTTGCTTTGGCAGATCACATGATATTCTTTAGTATGAAACACCATTGATCAGTCAAAAAAAAAGCCACCTATTTTTCATTATTCAACTTACTAATGTATTATCTTGAAAAGAAAATGTATAAATCCACGCCAGAACTAATGTTATAAAAAGTTGCTATGCACTGTGCCAATAACACACAGACAGTATTGGATATGTTGTGCAACGCTAATGCCCCGTACACACGGTCGGATTTTCCGATGGAAAATGTCCGATCGGATCGTGTTGTCGGAAATTCCGACCGTGTGTGGGCTCCATCGGACATTTTCCATCGGATTTTCCGACACACAAATTTGGAGAGCAGGAGATAAAATTTTCCGACAACAAAATCCGTTGTCGGAAATTCCGATCGTGTGTACACAAATCTGACGGACAAAGTGCCACGCATGCTCAGAATAAATAAAGAGATGAAAGCTATTGGCCACTGCCCCGTTTATAGTCCCGACGTACGTGTTTTACGTCACCGCGTTCAGAATGATCGGATTTTCCGACAACTTTGTGTGACCGTGTGTATGCAAGACAAGTTTGAGCCAACATCCGTCGGAAAAAATCCTAGGATTTTGTTGTCGGAATGTCCGAACAAAGTCCGACCGTGTGTACGCCCTATAAAAGTGAATAACTCAAATAATATCACTTAAATGAGCAAAACATTGAAAATATATATAAAATATGCATAAATAATAAAACTATAAAAAGAAAGTCCCAAAAAACCCAAGGAAAATTGTTCAGATACAACCACGAGATGGAAAAAGAGTACACTCCAAAGTACTCCAGAGATCCAGATAGATCCAATATAAAAGGCAAAGATGGCCAGAAATAGTGTAATATTGTTTAACCACTTCAATACCAGGCACTTGGACATCTTCCCGCCCAGACCAATTTTCAGCTTTCAGCGCTGTCGCAATTTGAATGACAATTGCGCGGTCATGCTACACTGTACTCAAACTATTTTTTTATCATTTTTTTCCCACAAATAGAGCTTTCTTTTGGTGGTATTTGATTAGATCTGCGTTTTTTATTTTTTGCGCAACAAATAAAAAAAAACGAAAATTTTAAAAATAAAACAAGTTTTTCTTTGTTTCTGTTTAAAATTTTTGTAAATAAGTACGTTTTCTTCTTCAAAGACAGGCACTGATATAGCTGCACTGATGGGCACTTAGATGGCAGCACTGATGGGCACCAATGAGGTGGCACTAATGAGGTGTCACTGACGGGCACTGATGATGGGCACTGATAGGCAGCACTGATGGGCACTGATAGGTGGCACTGATGGGCACTGATAGGTGGCACTGGTATGCGGCACTGATGGGCACTCATAGGTGGAATTGATGGGTACTTATGGGTGGCACTGATAGGTGGCACGGATGGGCACTGATGGGCACTGATAGGTGGGAACTGATGGGCACAGATGGGCACTGACAGGTGGCACAGATGGACACTGATGGGTGGCACTGATGACACTGATTAGTGGCACTGATGCCCCTAAGGGTGGCATTGCTGAGCATCACTGCAATATACTGGTGCCAATCAGTGCCCATTTGTGGGCACTGATTGGCATAGATTGGGCACTGACTGGGCACATTGGGCACATGTGGAAGGCCATGGGGTACATACCTGGCCATCCACATGTTGCCCCTCTCCCTGGTGGTCCTAGTGGCGATCCCTGGTGGTCCAGTGTGGTCATCTGAGGGGGGCTGCGCTGATAAACAATCAGCGCAGACCTCCCCTTAAGGAGAGCCACCGATTGGCTCTCCTCTACTCGCGTCTATCAGACACGAGTGAGAAAAAGCCGATCAACTGCTCTTCCTATTGACATCGTGATCAGCCGTGACTGGACACCAAGATCGGTGGAGCGGTGTGTCATAGTGACACACCGCTCCACCGATCTCCGCGATGCGTGCCCCCGTGGGCACGGCGGCATGTTATCCTGCTGGACATCAAATGATGCCCAATCAGGATAACGGAACCACCGCCCGGCCGTCATCTGCTATGGGCCAGGCGAGAAGTGGTTAAAACAACCATTTATTAAAAGACTAAGGTGCACTCACATGTTTCCAGACATACAGTATCTCACAAAAGTGAGTACACCCCTCACATTTTGTAAATATTTTATTATATCTTTCAAGTGACAACACTGAAGAAATTACATTTTGCTACAATGTAAAGTAGTGAGTGTACAGCTTGTATAACAGTGTAAATTTGCTGTCCCCTCAAAATAACTCAACACATAGCCATTAATGTCTAAACCGCTGGCAACAAAAGTGAGTACATACCTAAGTTAAAATGTCCAAATTGGGCCCAAAGTGTCAATATTTTCTGTGGCCACTATTATTTTCCAGCACTGCCTTAATCCTCTTGGGCATGGAGTTCACCAGAGCTTCACAGGTTGCCACTGGACTCCTCTTCCACTCCTCCATGACAACATCACAGAGCTGGTGGATGTTAGAGACCTTGCACTCCTCCACCTTCCATTTGAGGATGCCCCACATATGCTCAATAGGGTTTAGGTCTGGAGACATGCTTGGCCAGTCCATCACCTTTACCCTCAGCTTCTTTAGCAAGCCAGTGGTTGTCTTGGAGGTGTGTTTGGGGTTGTTATCATGTTGCAATACTGCCCTGTGGCCCAGTCTCCGAAGGGAGGGGATCATGCTCTGCTTCAGTATGTCACAGTACATGTTGGCATGTATGGTTCCCTCAATGAACTGTAGCTCCCCAGTGCCGGCAGCTTGACTGCAGGCAAGACACACTTGTCTTTGTACTTCTCACTTGGTTGCCGCCACACACACTTGACACCATCTGAACCAAATAAGTTTATCTTGGTCTTATCAGACCACAGGACATGGTTCCAGTAATCCATGTCCTTAGTATGTTTGTCTTCAGTAAACTGTTTCCAGGCTTTCTTGTGCATCATCTTTAGAAGAGGCTCCCTTTTGGGACGACAGCCATGCAGACCAATTTAATGCAGTGTGCGGCGTATGGTCTGAGCACTGACAGGCTGACCCCCCACCCATTCAACCTCTGCAGCAATGCTGGTAGCACTCATACGTCTATTTCCCAAAGAAAACCTCTGGATATGACGCTGAGCATGTGCACTCAACTTCTTTGGCCAACCATAGTGAGGCCTGTTCTGAGTGAAACCTGTACTGTTAAACTGCTGTATGGTCTTGGCCACCATGCTGCAGCACAGTTTCAGGGTCTTGGCAATCTTCTTATAGCTTAAGCCATCTTTATGTAGAGCAACAATTATTTTTTTCAGATCCTCAGAGAGTTCTTTGCCATGAGGTGCCATGTTGAACTTCCAGTGATGAGTATGAGAGAGTGAGAGCAATAACATCAAATTTAACACACTTGCCCCCCATTCACACCTGAGACATTGTAACACTAATGAGTCACATGACACCGAGGAGGGAAAATGGCTAATTAGGCCCAATTTGGACTGTTTCAGTTAGGGGTGTACTCACTTTTGTTGCCAGTGGTTTAGACATTACAGGCTGTGTGTTGAGTTATTTTGAGGGGACAGCAAATTTACACTGTTATACAAGCTGTACACTCACTACTTTACATTGTAGCAAAGTGTCATTTCTTCAGTGTTGTCACATGAAAAGATATAATAAAATATTTACAAAAATGTGAGGGGTGTACTCACTTTTGTGAGATACTGTATATAGGCATATACAGCATTACAAACGCCAACAATCCACGACTCCAGAAAGAAAGATGGCCGATCCTTGACCGTACATGCGTAGTGGTATGCGTGCGTCCACCTGACCGGTTTTGTCACAACTGACATCATTAGGGGCACAGGTGCCCTTGATGATGTAATTTAAGTGATATTATTTGCGTTTTTCACTTTTAACGCTGCACATCATATCCAATAAAGTATTATCTTAAAGTGATTCTAAAGGCTGAAGGCTTTTACTTTCATGCTTCCTATGCATGAAGGTAAAAAAAAACTTCAGTATGCAGCTCCCCCCAGCCCTTACCTGAGCCTGATCTCAATCCAGCAATGTGCACAAAAGCAGCTGCTCTACCAGTTCTCTCCCTCCTCATTGGCTCAGACACAGCAGCGGGAACCAATGGCTCCCACTCCTGTCAATCACAGCCAGTGAGGAGAGAGTGGGGGGCTGGGCCGAGCCTCATTCCACATGCCTTACGGACACAGAGCGGGGCCCTATAGCAAGCAGCTTGCTATAGGGCACTCACCAGGAGGGAGGAGCCAGGATCATCCGTGGGGGGCCCAAGAAGGGGAGGATCAGGGCTGCTCTGTGCAAAACCATAACCATTACACAGGGCAGGTAAGTATGACAAGTTTGTTATTAAAAAAAAATACCTTTAGTGTCACTTTAAACTAATCATATGGACTCCAGGCAAACAGCTAAATATACAGTTAAAAACCATGTGTAGTAGCTGGTATTGCCAAAGGATTTCTATTTCTGTACATCCTAGGAGCTAGGATTTACACCACTCAATCGCACAGTCACCCTGGTATCCTGTCTAAATGGCAGCTAAGAAACACAGCCAGGTCTCCTCCCTTCATCTAACTTGAGATTAGATAGGGAAAAAGCAGAGGCAAATTGATTAGATCATTCCTCTGCTCTTCTTCAGTCAGTAGGTTCCTTAGCTTTTATTCTTGCAACACAACCATTTGGCCATTCTGCTGTCCTTCCCTTTGATAGTTTAGGTTCTAGTGTTCAAAGAATAACAAGGGGGCCATATTGAGTCAAATTCAGGTACTTACATTAGTTATTAAAATAGATTAAAAAAAATGTTTTGCTTAGAAACTTTTTTATTTGGAGAAAACAATATGTAGTTCAAAAAGAATGCATCGTATATCAAATATAAATATCACCTGAGCAAGGTACAGCTCAAAATAAAACATATGTTTTACAATAGCTAGATGTACAGGTGAATGTAGTAGGAAGAATGGCAAAGGCCATCTCTGGAGATAAAACAATAATTTCTAAGCAAACCAAAAAGAAAGACATCATCAAGCAGTGAACTGACAAATAGTCTGTGCTAAATTCCAGGGGTGATTCAATAAAAAATGTTTATTAAACCAAGGATTCCACTTTTTTGTCATAGTAAGTCATAGTATTGTATAGAGTGTGAAATATTTTCTCTACTCTATTGATAGACTCCACTCTCAAGTTACCTTGGGAGAGGGGAACTGAGGAAGTTTTCCAGTGTAAGGCAACTACTCAGTGGACAGAGACACAAATATTGTGAATCAGTCTCATCAGTAAGGTGGGAACCTCTAAAATGGGGGCAAATAATAGACAGTGCGTGGGGGTGAGAGTTATCTGATTACCTGCTACTGAAGATGCAAAAGATTGTAGCTTACTCCAAACTGGAGTTACCCAAGGCACCTTTGGTTTATAGATATTCCACTGAGCTAATTGGGAGAGTCTGGATGCCAGGTAATAATGCCACAGATTCTGCACTCCCAGACCTCCTTTTTAAGTTGACGTATATAACACTGTTTTAGAGAATCTCGGGGGGGGGGGGGGGGGACCTGCCCAAATGTAGCTGTTTATATCCTGTTGAAATGAGGTGCCAAGTGATTGAAAATGAGGTGCCAAATGCTTTCGTGATTTTAAGGGGGAAGGGCCCTAAATAGGTATAACAAACTAGGAAGCATAGTCATCTTTACTGTTGTAACTCTGCCTAAGAAGGAGATGTGGTGTGATCTCTAAAGTTTAAGTTTTGTCTGAGTTTAGAAATCAAAGGTGGGTAACTTTTCAGGAACAAAAAATGCAAATCAGGGGTAAGATGGATCCCAAGATATGAGAGTGATTGTTTTGATGATTGAAAAGTAAAAGAGTGTCAACAGTTGAAATTGTGAGTCAGGTATATTGATAGGCATCCCTATAGATTTGGCAATATTTACTGTAAGACCTAAAAGAGTAGAACATTCCTGAAAAGTCTGTAGCAGATTTGTAAGAGAAATAGAGGGTTGAGTGATAAATAATAACATGTTGTCTGCATACATGCTGAGTTTATATTGTGAGCTGGATTTAGAGTAACCTGATAGATAACGTTTTTAAATAGATACATATTGCATCAATTGTTTTTTTAATGTAGCGCTACCCCCGTAGGAGCTGCTTAAGTATGTTTGGTTCTGTACTCTGCCTCTCAACCCTAAGAACAGTCTCAGCCCCCTCTGGCACACCTGGTAATAGTGTAAGTGCAGGGATCAATGAGAAACACACACGTTATGATAAAAACAGAAATTGTCTTTGCTGCAATATTTCTGTGGAAGAGAGTAACAAACAGTAACTATATATATTCAAGTAATGCAATTGGAGCGCAATAACTGAGATTAAAGTGTTACTAAACCCACAACAGTAAAATCAGTCTGTATATGCAGCATAACATGCTTGTTATACTCACTGTGGAACTTAAGGGGTTAATCCTCTGCATTGTGTAAAAAGGCTGTTTTATCCTGTATGCATAGGTCCTCCCTTTCCTGCACTGTCTATCTGGGGAAGGCCAGCTAACACAGGCAGAGTAGCCGAAATGCACATCAGTTGTGTCTTTTATGCTGGAGAGAACAGGTACTTGTTCTCAGAGATAACCAGGTCACATGATATTGACATCACACATGTGGGCGTGTATACAGGCTGTAGTGCAAATCTCCTCCTTCCTAAACTCTCAGCACTGGAGAAACTGTACAGTTTATCATGCAACCGTGGTATACAGATCATCCAAAAGGTATATAGTAACAGTATTTTAATGTAAAAAGAAGCTTTATAAGCTGTGGGCACTGCGGGGGGACGGATGAACTATTTTCATATTACTGGGTTTAGTAACACTTTAGGAGCAATATAGCTCAATACCATATTCAGGCTGCTTTCAGGGGATTCAAAACCCGAGAATAACCCCAAGAGCAGAGGCAAACACTTCAATAGCAATAAATCACAATATGGCAATCTGTACCAGATTGGTTACCTTTACTCAGGTCGGTTCTATGAGTCCAGGCAGGAGGAGAGGAGAAGAATGACCCTCTTATATCAGGTCTTTCTCTTCTGTCCCCTGACACCACAGGTCCAACTTTAAACACTTTATTCAAATCAACATGTAATGGCTTAAAGCGGTAGTAAAGTAATTTTTTTCACTTTGACCTACAGGTAAGCCTATAATAAGGCTTACCTGTAGGTAAAAAGAATATCTCCTAAACCTGTACGGTTTAGGAGATATTTCCTTTGCATGCAGCCGCTGACTTCAGTGGCGCATGCGCTCTGATGTCCCGATGCTGCCGGACCTTGCCGGAAAGAAGTCTCCCACACGCATGCGCTGTGAGTGGCTCTGGCCACTCACAGCGCCAGAGCCACGATACTAGTATGCAGTGCATACTAGCTCATTATGCCTTTTGCCTTACAGGTTTAAAAAAAATTAAATAAAATCTGCGGGTTTACTACCGCTTTAACTTCCCAAATAAACTGTCCCACATACGCTCACTGCATATACAGAGCCCTAAATATGTGTGTGCGGGTCCATATGGCACTAGTAGCTTCAGTCTTTTTGAAGAAAAGATAAGACTTTGTCTTCAGCTAGCCTCTTTCGTTGACGCACCTAAACTCCTGAGTAGCAGGGCCAAACAACACAACTGGCCCGGATTATCAAGTGAGGAAGGCAGGATCTTTCTCAGCAAGGTGAAATGACAATGGTATCTGTATACAGTGTCCCTGGGTGTGGATGACTTTATCCTTTAGTAGCAAAAAAGAAAAAACGTCTCATGCGCACAGGTGGATCACCATATAAGTGGTACGTCAACACAGGCCTTGCTGCCCTCAAGGATAGGGGATCCTAATAGAAACTGAAAGAAAAAAAAAACAAGGGCGCACCAGCCTTGTGCATTAACTTTAAAACATTTATTATATAAAAATAGTAAAAAGAAACAACTCACAAGCAATAGATGGCGGAAGCACAACATAAAAGTGCACCAACAAACAGCATGCGACTTGGGATGAGCGAAAACCTTCCAAAGATCGTGGAGGAACGCACAGACATCACAATCAGCTAACGCGTTTCGAAGGGAACGTCCCTTCTTCGTCAGACATAGCTCTGACGAAGAAGGGACGTTCCCTTCGAAACGCGTTAGCTGATTGTGATGTCTGTGCGTTCCTCCACGATCTTTGGAAGGTTTTCGCTCATCCCAAGTCGCATGCTGTTTGTCGGTGCACTTTTATGTTGTGCTTCCGCCATCTATTGCTTGTGAGTTGTTTCTTTTTACTATTTTTATATAATACATGTTTTAAAGTTAATGCACAAGGCTGGTGCACCCTTGTTTCCTTCTCTTTTTCTTTCACTTTATCCTTTAGCCCTGTGGCACTACAAGTGTAAGCAAGATGACTAACAGCAATGATGTCTGTATACAGTGCCCATTTAATGTCTTCTGTGGTGCAGTGTGCCTGTTTCCTGCAAATGGGCAAAAGCCCCTTCACCCAATCCTGTGGTCAAGGCCCAAATGAACGTCCTGGAACAAGCTGGCTCTCCTGGTGACCCAACTGGTCACCTCACACTGGAATGCTTCACCGTCAGTGCAGGTGCACCTGGATGTGCACCTGGGATCTCCCTCTCTCAGGCTGGATGTCCTGACTGGCGGCAGAGGCTTAAATCGCATGGTGAAATCACCTAGGAGGCAGCACCTCTCCCTTAGGTCTGATCTCTTCCTTCACCTCGTGCTTTCTGAAAATCCCTCAGCAAAGCAGGATGGGGTCTTTAGTTTCTCTTCCCCAGAGCTTGCAATTCCATACAGTTCAATCTGAATGTGAAACTTAAGTCCTGAAACTACAATTCCCTTTATGCTTTGCTTCATAGTGGTAATCACTCTGCTGACAGGATGTGATGACACAGAGTCTTAGCTGGTACTAGAGGGAAACAGTCTAATTGATACTCCAGGTAAGATAGCCAGCTCCCTGCTACATCAATATCTGCCTGGAGTTAAGCTTTAAGTAATGCAGTCTTTTCAGGCACAAAATAAATTCATTTATATTTTCCCACACCTCTGCAGCCCCTATTACTCCAACCTGATTGCTCTGTTGCCAGAGCATGGTGTACATAGGTCATCAGTGCTGATACTCTTTTTTTTCCTGCAGCTGGGATTCAGTAACACACTCACTTGTAGAACAAGCATCATTAGATAATGGAAGCACTTTTGAAGAAAATCATTAATGGTTGGGGAGGAAACCCATAAGCACTATCAGAGCATTAGGGCCCAGCAATGGCTCTTTCAACCCCAGCAGATAATATCAAGACCTCAGCAAAGTGTTCAGTATTTCACCATTCCATTTTCCATAGGAGGGGCATTACTGTCTTGCTCAGTTTACGTGACAAATCCTTAAACCAAGTGCAGGAAAACAAGTTGCCAGTCATGCAGAAAATTACTCAAATATTCGAACAGCTCCAGTTTTTTGTAACCCTGGCTTTATATCAATATTTATCTACAGCAATCTTATTCTGTAACATTGGAGAGATATATTTCAGTATATTTAATTTTTAATTGTTTTAAAAGCTGGTAACAGATCCATTTGGTCTATTCTGAGGATGTTTAGAGTTAAAGTGACAAAAATGATCTATCATTCACTGGTTTTATACTTCAAAGTATTAAGCAACACATGCACTCTCTCTAATGGCTAAAAACTAAATCACCTGTCAGTCAATACACACTGTTCTTTCATTTTGTAAAAATCATTGTTTTAAAGCCTGTTTCCAATTACAAGAGAGCGTCCCGGTGGTACGGCAGTGCTGTGTGATGGATGATTCAGATATTCTATATTATTCCGAGGAATGCTTTATACCATAAGAGCTCTTAAGATTAAACATCTTGTTAAAATACACACAGACCTGTGGAAAAACAAATTAGGATCATATTCTTACAAATCATGAAATGCCATGAATTGTTCTTTATAATTGCTCTCATTGCTGCAAGATGGTTTGGAGATGCTTCTGTTCTCCAAATTAAATCATAGCTACTTTATTTTGCTACATTGGTAAAGCACAGTACAAGTCCTTGCACACATTGCTTGCTAGGCAGTTTTCAAGCACTAGTTAAACAGGTTGCAGATGATGACTATGCTGTACTTAATGTTTGACAGCAGTGTGTAGGGGCTGATGAGCGACAATTAGCCCTAAAGCATGGTCATAGGGATTTTACAGCATGCTGGAAATGTTTTAATACTCCCTCCTTCCCAACGAAGATGAAAAAAAAATATTTATTTATTTATTTATTTATTGTATAAAAAAAAAAATCCACACATACAGTGCCTTGAAAAAGTATTTACACCCCTTGACATTTCCCACATTTTGTGATGTTACAATAAAAACAAATGCATTTTATTGGGATTCTATATGATAGACCAACACAAAGTGGCACATAATTGTGAAGTGAAAGGAAAATGATTAATGGTTTTCCAATTTATTTACAAATAAATATCTGAAAAGCGTGGCGTGCATTTGTATTCAGCCCTCTTTATTCTGATACCACTAACTAAAATCTAGTGGAACCAATTGCCTTCAGAAGTCACCTAATTAGTAAATAGAGTCCACCTGTGTGTAATTTAATATCAGTATAAATACAGCTGTTTTGTGAAGCCCTTGGAGGTTTGTTAGAGAACCTTATAAATAAAAAATATCCCAAGCTTTGAACATCTCACGGAGCACTATTCAATCCATCGTCCGAAAATGGAAAGAGTATGGTACAACTGAATACCTACCAAGACATGGCTGTCCACCTAAACTGACAGGCCGGGCAAGGAGAGCATTAATTAGAGAAGCAGCCAGGAGACCCATGGTAACTCTGGAGGAGCTGCAGAGTTTCACAGCTCAGGTGGGAGAATCTGTCCACAGGACAAGTCGTGCACTCCACAAATCTGGCCTTTATGAAAGAGTGGCAAGAAGAAAGCCATTGTTGAAAGAAAGCCATAAGAAGTCCCGTTTGCAGTTTGAGAGAAGCCATGTGGGGGACACAGCAAACATTTGGAAGAAGGTGCTCTAGTCAGATGAGACCAAAATTGTACTACTTGGCCTGAAAGCAAAACAGAAATGGCAGAAAATGAACCCTGTGCATCACCCTGAACACACTATCCCCACTGTGAAACATGGCGGTGGCAGCATCATATTGTGAGGAATTCTTTTCTTCAGCAGGGACAGAAAAGCTGGTCAAAATTGATGGGAAGAGGAATGGAGCCAAATACAGGTCAATCTTAGAAGAAAACCTGTTGGAGTCTGCAAAAGGCTTGAGACTGGGGTGGAGGTTTTCCTTCCAGCAGGACAGCGACCCTAAACATACAGCCAGAGCTACAATAGAATGTTTTACATCATAGCATATTCATGTGTTAGAATGGCCCACTCAAAGTCCAGACCTAAATCCAATTGAGAATCTGTGGCAAGACCTGAAAACTGCTGTTCACAGACACTCCTATAGCTTAAAGCTATTTTGCAAAGAAGAATGGGCAAAAATGTCAATCTCTAGATGTGCAAAGCTGGTAGAGACATACCCAAAAGACTGCACTCTACATTTTTCACATATTTATTTGTAAAAGAATTTGAAAACCATGTTTAATTTTCCTTATACTTCGCAATTATGTGCCACTTTCTGTTGGTCTATCACATAAAATCCCAATAAAATACATTTATGTTTTTGGTTGTAACATGGCAAAATGTGGAAAAGGTCAAGGTGTAGCCTTTTTCAAGGCACTGTGTATATACTGTATATCTATATAGATATATAGATATATATCTATATATATCTATATATAACTGTATATATATATATATATATATATATATATATATATATATATATATATATATATATATATCATGCCTAGATAATTGTTTTGAGAATTTATGATACTTGGAAACAAAAGGAATTATCTGTGTCTTTGCTTTTTCTTAAAACTGTAATGCCCTGTACACACGGTCGGACTTTCCGACGGAATATGTGTGATCTGAGCTTGTTGTCGGAAATTCCAGCCATGTGTGGGCTCCATCGGACTTTTTCCATTGGAATTTACGACACACAAAGTTTGAGAGCAGGTTATAACATTTTCCGACAACAAAATCCGTTTGCGTAAAATCCGACCGTGTGTGGCCAATTCCAAAGCACAAAGTGCCATGCATGCTCAGAATAAATTCCGAGATGGAACTGCTCGGTCTGGTAAAATTAGCGTTCATAATGGATATAGCACTTTCGTCACGCTACAATGTTTTAAATTGTTTAATGCAGGGCACTCTCTTCTTCTTTATATTGCTAGAAGAATGAAGTTGTTTTGCTGCTCATATTCACACAGACTTCTCACAAACTTCTTTCTTTATTATTTCTCGTGATTTCATGAGCATAATATTTTGATTTGTCTACCGAAAATGTATTTATTTTTTTTTATTTATTTTTTGGTAAAATTTGTTGTATTTTTTAAAATACAGATCTCCTGTTTTTTTTTATTTTTTTTGGTGATCTCCAGAATAGTTTTGGGTGTGTTTTGTGTGTCAAGTTACCACAATACCATTATTATCTTGTCTTTTTTCATCTCAAGGAGATTGGTTGGTGTTGGTGTTCCTTGTTAGTTTCACATTGTATTTTTGAAATGTACCAGCCTACTCAAAAACAAACTGTCCTTTTTGAAGGAAAACACACATAGGCAAGTATTAGTTCCAAAAAAAAACTTTATTAAGGGTCCTAACCAAATAAAGAGGGAGGCAAAGCTGGAGAAACAGCAGAAATTGGCGAAGCCTTTGGCCCCCAGGGCACACATCAACTAATTTCAGGCAAAATTGGTGGCCTGAGGAGTCCTTATCTAAGGGAGTACAATCTGGTCCAGAAGTCCAAGAAATCATGAACAGCAGCAGATGACATCTATGTCCCCAGGCTGTGGTCATACAAGAGCCTGCATCTTTTGTCAGACCAGACTGAACCCAGGCCATCACTTTCTTGTCTTCCTTCCACTCTTCCTTCAAGGCTGTGTCTGTGGTGTTGGAGTTGTGGCAGGAGGAGAAAGATGATGCAACTCACACAGGTGGGTATTGGGTGTCATTTCACCCCTCAACCCCTTATTTAATGTTTTATAAATGATTTCCTCACACATGAGGCTTTGCCCCTCCTGCATGTCCTACAGTTTTGTGGCAGCCATGGAGGCAAATGCCTCTTCACGAGTGGGGGTGGCTCTGAGGGACGCAGAAGCCTCCTGAATCAGCCTGAGCGCTGACTTTTCCACGTTACTCCCCTTCCTAGGTCTTTTGTTTGGAAGGTGGAGGGGAGGAACCTGTGATTATGTGAGGCTCCTACTGGGCCCTGCTACCTCCTGGCTGCCACTAACCCCCACCTCCTCCTGGCTGCCACATTCCACAGCCTCCTCCTGTGTGCCACATTACACAGCCTCCTCCTGGCTGAGGTCTTCCTGTGTATGAAAAAGGGACATCGTTTTAATTTTTTCTTCATCAATCACACACAATTTTCATCTTATGACTATTGCAAATTGAATGTTAATAAATAGAAAAGACTATCATTCTGAGCCCAGCATTTTTCATTCTTGTCCCAATTATTTTTGCCCGCTACTGTCTATTGATATGTAAATGCCTTTATTAAATCAGCAATTAGTGATCAATAATTAACATCTAGTAAACATCATTTATGTTTTGCCAAGAAATCTGTAGAACAATGCTATACCTGACTCATGCTGGGCTCCTCCACTTCTTCCTGACTGGAAGTCCCAGGTTGGACATCGGAAGCCTCAGCTTGGGTGGAAGATAGGGTGGAAGGAAGAGTGGAGAAGGGCTGAGAGGGATTCCCTAACTTCAGTCTGGTCTGACAGAAATCGCAGTCTTTTATAATACCACAGTCTGGAGACATAAACGTCATCTGCTGCAGCTCCTGATCTCTGGGAATGCTGGACCTTCTTGCGCTCCCTAAGATATGTGCTCCTCAGGCCACTAATTTTGGCTTTTAAATAGGGGGTGCTTGCTGTGGGGACCACCGGCTTCACCAACTCCAGCAGTTTCTCCAGCGCTGCCTGCCTCTTTTGTTTATGATTATAATGCGGGTGTTTGACCTGCTACAGACAGGGCAGCTCCCTGTACTTGTCTATGAACAGGGAGAGGAAGTGAGGAAGGACCTTACCCCAACCCAAATGTCAGAAAGGCCAAAATCATGGCTAAAGTTGTGAAGAGTCTGCACAGGAATTTTGGGGTACGACGATCCAAGGATCAACTCAGGAAACGGTGGTCGGACCTCAAATTAAGGGAGCACGATCAGTATAGAAGGATCAGGAGAGTGCTGCAAAAAAGTAAGTAGTTGTTCTGTGTTCCTATTCTTACTTTTTATGACGTTCGTGCTGCTCCATGTGCTTTTCTTAATGTTGTACATTTTAAAATGGCAAATTTCATGTTCATGGGCACATTAATCGTTCATAGGGAACATTGTTCGTTTGGCCACTAAAATACGATGTTTTGGCCAGATGCAGTTCAATATGGTTTTTTGGGCCTACTTCTATTAATAAAAGTTTGTTGTCTAGATGGGTTTGTAACTAGAATGAAATGCTAACTAGATTCTGTGTAAGGAGAGGACACTCAGCAGCTGTTTACACATCTGGACGCTGGAGCACTAGTGTGGGACAAAAGAACACCCTTTTTATTAGGGGGCCCACACAGGTGCTCCAGTGGATACTATAAGGGTGTCTCCATCTGTGAAGCTTGCACAAAACAGGTAATTATTCAAGCTTCACAAAGGACAAAAACATTTCTTCAGCTTGGAACTCTGACAAAACAAACAATTGTACCCCACTTCCAAGCAATGTTTCATATTCCTATTTCTGCCATCAAATATCTGTGTGCTAAGTATACCAATTTTTGTTCACATAGGGGAGAAAAGACTCGGAGGACACCACTCATCAGAGGACACCAGGGACACCCCACCTCAGGAAGAAGGGGAAATCCCCCAAACCCAACCAGAGGAGGAAGAGGGAGACGTTGTAGAAATTGTCACCACAACAGGTGAGTGTCTGCGACCACAGCCTCAGGTAAGAGATGGATGCCTGCATATTTATAATACATAGTGTGTTTTTTTATTTTTTTTTGTAGGTGATTGGGATGTTGTGGAAGAGGAATGTCATTTCACCAGTGAAAGTGCCCAGATCCTCATCAGGGAGATAATGGGGTGTAATAGAGATTTAGAAAACCTAAAGCAAAACATCAATGATGTTCAAAACAAAATGAAGAACATCATTGATGTTTTAGGGAGAATCTAAAACGTCTCTAACGTTTTGTGGGTGCAACCCTGTTCCTCAATAATAAAGTAGCTGAGAGGAAGGGGTTGCACCCACAAAACACGTCCATTGATCCCCCATGATGGCAGCTAGCACATGTTGACATGTGCATTCGTTTTCGTCCGAATGCATTTTCGTCCGAATTTCAGGTATTTTCGTTATCGTTTGAACAAACGATAACGAAAGTGCAGAATCCGAAAAACGAAAGATCGGACATAAACAAATGCTTTATTTTCCTTTTCGTTGCTACAACAGTTCGATATAGATAGGAGATTCGACATGATGATGACAATAACAATCTGTGTCCATCAAACCTGTGGTCGAATGTGCCTAACCTTAACTCTATTAGTCCAAGATTATTCTACATAGAGAGAAAAGATTCGACGTAGGGGAGAAAGATTCGACGTAGGGGAGAAAGATTTGACGTAGGGGAGAAAAGATTCGACGTAGGGGAGAAAAGATAAATAAAAATAATGATGAATGTTATTGGCTGATTTTAACCAAAGAGGAGGAGCAGTAAAATAGCTAGAACTAAGTACACACGTACTTTGGCTTATGGTGTCTGTTGAAAGTTCTAAGAAGATTCGACGGAGCAGGTAAACTATACGGCGTCGTACAGTTTAGCTACTCCGTCGAATCTTCTTTAAACATTCGACAGACACCATAAGCCTTCAATGACAGATTCGACCTTAATTTGGATTTTCGGACGAATGCAATTTTTAACGAAAAACAAAATATAAATAAAAACGAATTTCGGGAGTAACTAAATAAATTTATTTTTCGGATGAAAACGAAATTCCAAAACGAAATATTTCAGTGTGCACATGTCTATTAGGCAATTATCTGTGCATCTTCTAAATTTGGCTTTTACAGGGGTGACATCAGCCTATCTGCTGAATGCAATATAAAACACAGTTTGTACATACTCATGTGTGATATTGCCTTCACTTTATAAAAGTTGAACTTTGAAAGTTCCAGAATTGTGTATTGTTTTATGGGTTTAAACATACCTGTTTTACCTTAATAAAAAGCAATTTCTACTTAATGTAACCTTTAAAAATGTTTATGTTATAACAAATAGGTTGGTTTGTTCAAAAACCCTTTTAGAAACGCACATGTGATTGTGCTTTGATTAAAAAGATTGATAATCAACAATGTGTGGCTTCTTCTTTCAATGATCAAAAGCATTTTTTGTAGTAAAGTTCTTGTTTTCAGTGACAACGTGGGTTATTTACTAAAGGCAAATCCACTTTGCACTACAAGTGCAGTTTCAGTGCGGTCTCAAGTGCACTTGTAGTGCAAAGTGTATTTACCTTTCATAAATAACACCCAACAGTGCTTTCTAATTTTACACAATCACGCCATTTTCATGACTCCCCAAATTTCGGTCATGGTGTTGAAAATTATTAATATTTTTGTCAGTTATGCATTACATACATTAACAAAAAAAACAATGTGTGTGTGTAGCAGACCCACAACACAATAATAATAGTTAGCCGAAGAAGAGATTGTCACCTCATGTGTCAACGGAATTTCATTTGCACTGTTGAAGAAAATGGCCAAAAAATTTGAACATTAATAAAAGATAACTGAGGAGACAGCTAAAAGAAAGCCAAGCAGTAAATCAAAGCAAATATTTGTTCCGTTTCAAAAATATTTTTATTTAAAAAATGTCTCAGACATTGTCTGGCATATCAATGGCCCCCCCCTACTCGCAAAGTTTTCCATGTATCTTATACGGACCTCGCGGGCACTCTGGGGGGCAAGCCAGGATGGCCAGTTTCAAGTGCCGTCAGGGTTGGTTCATTAATATGAATTCTGGCCTTAGGCCCAACTGAGGCAGCATAGTTCAAAAAATTTCTCCTTAAAAAGTTGTGGAGAACACTGCAACACAGGATGATGTGATTGAGTTTATATTCCGTCAAGTGTATCGGTGTAAGAAATAGGCGGAACCGGCTGGCTATTATTCCAAAAGTATTCTCCATCACTCTTCTGGCCTTGGCCAGCCAGTAATTAAAAACCCTCTGGTCCGGGGTAAGGGTCCTCATAGGGAATGGCCGCATAGGATGGTCCCCCAGTTCAAGCGCTTCATCCGCAACGAAGAAGAATGGGAGTCCTTCCGCATTGTCTTCTGGAGGTGGCAAGCCCAAGCTGCCATTCTGGAGATGCCTGTAGAACTCGGTCTGGGCGATGACTCCACCATCCGACATCCGGCCATTCTTCCCCACCTCCACATACAGGAACTCATAAGTAGCCGACACCACCGCCAACATCACAATACTATTTTCAAATATGTCTATAATGGGGTGTGGCACTACCTAGTGAGTTCTATGGGATGGGCAGCTAAATGGGGGTTGGGATAGCTACTGTCTAAATTAGTGAGCGTGTCCCTCCTATGCCCAAAAAGTGTGATAATTACAAAATAATTAATACCCAGTGAGAGTTATAAATATCATCATTCAATTACTCAAAGTGTCTTTTCTCTGTGTGATAAATGATAAACCGTGCAGATTATTGTATGGTTCCCTCTACAGCTTAATAAGAGTGGAACTAGAAGACTGTAGTAGTCCCCTATAAATAGTAATGTGTCATCAAAATTTTTTTTAGAAAAGTATATCATACATATAACATAGTAGGGTTACACTGTACAGGACCATGTACTGCAACCCCTGAATATCAATTCAAACATGTGTTCATAACATCAAACAAAATTGTGTAGTGTTCATAGTCCGTAAATTGTATAGGATTTAAACAAAAAACGTGTTCAAGTTCTTCAACCAAAACCGTGACTGGAGTGCTCTCAATGTTCTTGGTGACTTTTGTGCTCCCCCTCAAGGGTCCCCACTCACCACATCCAATCACCCCAAAGGGGCACTGTGCGCATGGGTAAAATCTCCACGATCTCCTCACCGCCGTAGTTGTTAGGGCACCCAGGGTAATCTCCGGCTTCCGTATGGATGGTTAAATCATATTCATGATCGCTCCCTCATAAAAAAGGAATATAGGCTCCCATAGTGTAGTAGGTAAAATTTATTGATAAGAATTCCAAATTATTAAAAATAAAAATTGATTAAAAACAAGTCCAGCAACAATATACCAGATAGATACAAAAGTCCAGGTACAGCTAGTGGAATATAGGCATCCACGAACTCAGCAATTGATAGCCGGCATTCAGGACGCTAGATGGAGACAGTACTGAGTGCTTGCACTCCACCTGCGTTCCAACAGCCCGTACCCGGAAATGACGTAGCGTGCGTGGCATGGTCGAACGCGTTTCATCATAGACGTCCTCAGCGACGGTGCCTTCAGTCTTCTAGTTCCACTCTTATTAAGCTGTAGAAGGAACCATACAATAATCTGCACAGTTTATCATTTATCACACAGAGAAGTTTACACTTTGGAGTAATTGAATAATGATATTTATAACTCTCACTGGCATAGGCGTGCGCAGGGGGTGTGCCGGGTGTGCCTGGGCACACCCTAATGTGTGTCTGGAGATCTGCTGTAAGATGCTGCAAGAGACTGTGGGGAGCTGCCTGTGAGACCGTTTCCCATTGCGCAGTCAGGGAGGTATGTAAGAGCCGCTTAGTGCTTTAAACTGTAATGTAATGTCACTGCTTGCAGATAGGAGCTGTCAAAACTCAGGGCTGATGTCGGGGTGGGCGGAACCAAACAGCTAGCCTATCAAATACGCTGATGTCTAACCAGCCAGTGATTGGGCTGCTCAAGAAAGGGGCGAAGCCATATACACGGAGCGGCCCCTATTCCTTTGGCTGGTGTTTGATAGCTGATAGAAAGGGGCGGAGCCACACAAACGGAGCAGCCCGCCCAGCCCCTATCCCATTGGCTTGTGTTTGATAGGCTAGCTGTTCGGTCACACCCACCCCCGACACCAGCTCCGAGTTCTGACAGCTCCTCTCTGCAAGCAGTGACATTACATTACAGTTTCACGCACTGAGCGGCTCTTACATGCCTAGCTGACTGCTCAGTGAGAAACTTCCCCTCTCCTAGATCAGTGCCAATCGGTGCCGCCTATCAATGCCCATCAGTGCCACCTATCATTACCAACCAATGCCACCTATCAGTGACGCCAATCAGTGCCACCTGTCAGTGCCCATTAGTGCCACCTGTCTGTGCCCATCAGTGCCACCTGTCAGTGCCAATCAGTGCCCACCAGTGCCACCTGTCAGTGCCCATCAGTGCCCACCAGTGCCACCTGTCAGTTCCAATCATTGCTCATCAATCGCACCTGTCAGTGCCAATCAGTGCCCACCAGTGCCACCTGTCAGTGCCCACCAGTGCCCATCAGTGCCACCTGTCAGTGCCAACCAATGCCACCTATCAGAGACAATCCATGCCACCTGTCAGTGCCAATCAGTGCTGCCAGTCAGTGCCAACCAATGCCACCTATCAGTGCCAATCAGTGCCCAACAGTGCTACCAATCAGTGCCACCTATAAGTGCTGCCTATCAGTGCTCATCAGTACTGTCTATCAGTACCCATCAGTTTTGCCTATCAGTGCCCATCAGTGCTGCCAATGAGTGCCCATAAGTGCTGCCTATCAGTGCCACCTATCAGTGCCACCTATCAGTGCCAACCAATGCCATAAATCAGTGCCCATCAGTGCTGCCTATCAGTGCCCACCTGTGCTGCCAATCAGTGAAGCCTATTAGTGCCAACCAATGCCACCTATCAGTGCCAATCAGTGCTGCCTATCAGTGCAAATCAGTGCTTCCAATCAGTGCTGCCAATCAGTGCCCATCAGTGTTGCCTATCAGTGCCCATCAGTGCTGCCAAGCAATGTCATCTATCAGTGACAATCAGTGCCCATCAGTGCTGCCTATTGTTGCAGCCTATCAGTGCCCATCAGTGCTGCCTATCAATGCCCATCAGTGCCACCTATCAGTGCTGCATATCAGTGCCCATCAGTGCCGCCCATCAGTGCTGCCTATCAGTGCCAATCAGTGCTGCCAATTAGTGCCAATCAGTGCCACCTATCAGTGCCACCATGCAGTGCCTAGCAGTGCTGCCAATCAGTGCTGCCAACCAGTACCACCTATCAGTGCTGCCAATCAGTGCTGCCTATCAGTGCCAATGAGTGCTGCCAATCAGTGTCACCTATCAATGCCAATCAGTGCTGGCTATCAGTGCTGCCTATCAGTGCCTATGAGTGCTGCCTATCAGTGCTTCCAATCAGTGCCCATCAGTGCACTGAGTGCAGGGATGGGCAGTTGAACTCAGCAGCTAGGCACATTGTCTATGGGGGCTGGCCTGGTGGGGCACAAATGAAATCCGTCTGTTTATTATTGCCACATTCCGATCTTTAGTATAATACGTAATCACCACACTACTATTTACAATAAACTACTGGAGGTAAATTAAAAATTGTCAGTAAAAGGCCTGCCACTAAGCACTGTTATGTGTTCCCACACCACAAAAAAAAAAGGGCAGCGCTAACTTACTAATCAATACAGATAATTGCAATACAAACTAACTTCAAGTGCAACAACTGTTTAGTTGGGAGGTTCAAACCATTATAGCACTTTGGAATTTTTATTGTTTAGATTGTTACACTTAATTTTATATGTTTTAGTTACTATTATAATGTGAATTTTTGCGCTTGAAGTTAATTTTCCACCACCCTTGCTCAGTCCATGTCTTTATGGAACTTGCTTTGTGCACTGGTGTGCAGCCATGTTAGAACAGGAAGGGGCCGTCCCCCAACTGTTCCCGCAACGTTGGGAGTATAAAATTATCCAAAATGTCTTCTTATGTAGATGTCTTAAGAATTCCCTTCACTGGAACTAAGGGGCCAAGCCCAACCCCTGAAAAACAACCCCACACCATAATCCCCCCTCCACCAAATGATTTAATGATAAAGACATGGATGAGCGAGTTTGGGGTGGAGGAACTTGACTGGCCTTCACATTAAAGTGGAGACTGCGAGCCAGGCCTTCTCATCCAACATCAGTGCCTGGCCTCACAAATGCTCTTCTGGAAGAATGGTCAAACATTCCCGTAGACACACTCCTAAACCTTGTGGATAGTCTTCCCAGAAGAGTTGAAGCTGTTATAGCTGCAAAGGGTGGGCCAACTTAATACTGAACCCTACGGACTAAGACTGGGATGCCATTAAAGTTCATGTGCGTGTAAAGGCAGGCATCCCAATACTTCTGGTAATACAGTGTATATGTGTGTATATATATATATATATATATATATATATATATATATATATATACGCATGTGTGTTTGAGCTTTCGGGTGCACACCCTAATGCAATAGGCTGCGCACGCCTATGCTCACTGGGAATTAATTATTTTGTAATTATCACACTTTTTGGGCATAGGAGGGACACGCTCACTAATTTAGACAGTGGCTATCCCAACCCCCATTTAGCTGCCCATCCCATAGAACTCACTAGGTAGCGCCACACCCCATTATAGACATATTTGAAATTAGGTGGAGATTCCCAAGGGAAGCTTCTTTCAGGGGGGCTGCACCCTCCTAAGCGCAGCCATCATATACATTTAACCATCACAATACTATTGAACCCCTTGTAATTATAATAGTATGACCACGAGTTGGGGGGTGGGACTATGTGGACGTGTTTCCCATCAATTGCCCCTCCGCAGTTAGAAAAGTCCCACCGCTGGGCAAAGTGGGAGGCCACAGTCTGCCATTCCTGTGGGTTGGAAGGAAACTGTGGAGTCAAACAAGAATACAAAAATGTGTCATTTTGCACATAAACATTGAAAGCAGATTAGACACAAACATTCTTGACCAGCATCAGTATAACATTTATTTTAAAGACAAAAGTATAAGGTCCACCTATCAGATTCATCACCCCCTCTGATGGCCCATTGTTAAAATTTTAGGGGGGGGGGGGATGTTTTGGACAGGTAACCCTCTCCACTTCATTGAGAGATGAATGCCTAAATAATGTGTATTACTTTGGCCAGTACCTCCTTACTTACACTATTGGCAGCCCACTGGACAGGTAAGAAGTGTCATAATACAAAAATCTAAATACACACTGTCCAAATTGGAGCACAATTTTAACATTCTGCAATTGCCTATCAAGATAATAATAGGATCCAAAAACTTTAAACAGCCCCTTGCACTACATGCTTTGGGGAATTCATACAGAAATCTGACCACAAAAGAGGTAGGTATATAGTGTGTATGGGTTTGGCAAAGTCAGCAGATAGAGGATTGTTATGAGTTGACTTAGCGGTTGGGGGGAGGGAGGGTTCCAAATGAGTTTGGGACCCAAAAAAAGTCTCTGGCACTCTGCCAGAATTTAAGGACACAAATAACATTTGTACACATTTTAGGGGGTGTTTAGGGTAAAGCACTACAATGGAGCTGATAAAATACATTGTTAAGTGACTAAGCGAGGTGGATATAAGCCCAGGAGAGCATGCTGGGGAGGTAAGTGAAGGCAAATATGTATGAAGGACAAAAAAAAACTTTAAAACATTCCAGCATGCATGAGGACAAAGGGGACATTCACAGCATATTACAATCATGGTAATTAGGGAATGAGGAAAGAAATACAATATATTATCAAACATTAAATACATATAATGAGATTTTAAAGGGGAATTCTTACCTTAATATAGTCCTTCTGCAGGACCTGAATGATGGCAGAACAGGTCTCTGGGATAATGATCCCCAGAGCCTGGGGGGGAGATGCCTGTCGAGAACTTGAGGTCCTGCAGGCTTCTCCCCGTCGCCAAGTACCGCAACGCGGCGACTAGCTCCGGAGTGATGGCTTGCCTCATGCAGGTATCCTGCCTGCTGATATAAGGGGTCAGCAAAGCCAACAAACGGTGAAAAACGGGGTCCGTCATCCAGAGAAAGTTCCTGAAATCGTCAGGATTATTCTCATGGATCTCACGGAGCAAAGGCATGTGACAGAATTGGTCACGCTGGAGCAACCAATTCTTGGTCCATGAAATCCTTCCCACCCTGTTCATGGACTGGACTTGTGTCAAAGTAAGAACCCCAACACCAAGCCCATGCACAGCATAAACTCTACGATGAGTACGTACACGCAACATGGCTTCAAAACTGTCAGCTGGTCAGAACGAAGTAACAGAACGCACTGAAGAACAGCAAGGCCTGTGAAGAGTGACCTGAAAATCAGCAACGAGCGGACAAGAACACAATGATAAACCAATGGGAACTCACTACACGCACTGAAGACCAGATACAAACCCACAAGCACAAACTGAACAGCAGAAAAATGAACTGAAAACCACAAGTCTGAAAAAGCGCGAATCGTCTCTCGCCAAACTTTTACTAACACGAGATTAGCAAAAGGAGCCCAAAGGGTGGCGCACTTGGTATTGAACTGCCCTTTTATAGTCCAGTCGTATGTGTTGTATTTTGTACGTCACTGCATTCTTGACGTTCGGAAATTCCGACAACTTTGTGCGACCGTGTGTATGCGAGACAAGTTTGAGCCAACATCCGTCGGAAAAAATACGATGGATTTTGTTGTCGGAATGTCCAATCAATGTCCGATCGTGTGTACAGGGCATAAGACTTGTATCATGTCTCTATTAGCCAATCTTTTAATGTCTAATAGTATGGTTGGGTACCCATGTGATTCAAGCTTTGTTGGCATCTTCTGAGGCCTACTCTTTTTCCATGTGGGATCACTTACTATTCTACAGCATGCAAATGGATTGCATGGAATAGCTTTAAATACATGATGATATACATGATCAATATGAAAATTGGCAAACTGAATACTTTTTCAAGGCACTGTATACTAGGTATATATGGATATGAATGAGGCCTCTCTCAATACGTTTTGCTTGCTGCTTCCTCGGGAGTGGGGTGCTGCAGGGTTAACAACCACAAAAATGCATGTGAATAATTCAGTAAACGAGATGCTATAATGCAGCCACAACAAAATACACGATGATATAAAATATAGTGATATAAGGTGTGTTTTTTTGGACATACGAATTTGCTAGTAATTATGGGATGTGTTGTCAGTCACTGATAACCAGTGCTTATGCCTATAATTCTCTCATCTTATAAAGACTATATCTGAAATGTTTTTTTTTTTTTTTTAAGCAGAAATACTGACAAAAAATACAAGATAAAAATGGATAGCGCACTCTAACATTAGATAGAAAAACCAGCCCTGGCTGCTATTTGACCATAATTTCAGAAATATCCGCAGTAATACCACTTTTTGTCCTCAGTCTGATGTCCAGCATTGTTTAACCCATTTCCTTTGAGCCCAGTTCATCCTGGGCCCACCCCAGCCTGTGGCTGGACAGTGAAAGAAGAAGCACACTGATGTATCTCTCTGTCACTCTGCTCTCATCTCTTATCTCCAATCAGTATGCTTCTTGTCAGCACATCAACTAATTGGCTCCCTGTACTGCTTATTTATTTCACACTCCAGCTCTGCTGTACAGGATCCAGAAGAGACTATTGCCAGGTCAAATTCAGGTACTTACACTTCTCGCATTTAGTAATAGATTTAATGATGTATTATTGATTACAGAGCTACATTAATACATTTAACTCTTTAATGTATTTGCCATCATGTGTTTACCATGCATTCATGTTGTCATGTATGGAGCAGTAAACAAACTGATCTCAAACTAACCTTAACTGCCTCATGCCCGTCGGCCGTCAAATTACGGGCAGGCAGCGCAGCTCTCATTCTGGGCGGGCGTCATATGACGTCCTCCCATAACGACCGTTCTCACTCGCCCGTGGGGGCGCGCATCGTGGCGATCAGTCTGACACACCGCTACACCGATCTTGGTAAAGAGCCCCTGACAGAGGCTCTTTACCACGTGATCAGCCATGTCCAATCACGGCTGATCATGATGTAAACAGGAAGAGCCGTTGATCGGCTTTTCCTCACTCGCATCTGAAAGACGCGAGTAGAGCAGAGCCGATCAGCTGCTCTCCTGAAAGGAGGGGGTCTGTGCTGATTGTTTTTCAGCGCAGCCCCCCCTCGGATGCCAACCCAGGACCACCAGGATGCTGCCAGGACCACCAGGGATTGGCACCACCCTGGACCACAAGGTATGCCACCCTAGACCACCAGGGAAATGCCAATCAGTGCTCAGGCAGCTGCCAATCACTGCCCATCCCCAATGCCTGCCAGTGCCAGTGCCATCAGTGATGCCTATTAATGCCATCTATCAGTGCCGCATATCAGTGTCCATCAGTGCCCAGCAGTTCCACCTATCAGTGCCCAGCAGTGTGAAGTAGTGCTGTCTATGAGTGCCTATCAGTGCCCAGCAGTGCTGCCTATCAATGCCACCCATAAGTACCCATAAGTGCAGCCTTTCAGTGCCCATCAGTGTTGCCTATCAGTGCCCATCAGTGCTCACCAGTGCCACCCATGAGTGCCCATCAGTGCCGCCTATCAATGCCCATCAGTGCTGCATATCAGTGCCACCCATCAATGCCGCCTACCAGTGCCCATCAGTGCTCATCAGTGTCGCCTATCGGTGCCCATCGTCAGTGCCCGTCAGTGCCCATCAGTGCCACCTCATTGGTGCCACCTCATCAGTGCCGCCTTATCAGTGCCCTTCAGTGCCGCCTTATCAGTGCCCAACAGTGAAGGAGAAAACTTACTTATTTACAAAATTTTATAACAGAAACAAAAGAAAAACTTTTTTTTTCAAAATTCTAAGTATTTTTTTATTTGTTTAGCAAAAAATAAAAAATGCAGAGGTGATAAAATAACACCAAAAGAAAGCTCTATTTGTGGGAACAAAATGATAAAAATTCTGTTTGGGTACAGTGTAGCATGACCACGCAATTGTCAGTTAAACAGCGACAGCGCTGAAAGCTGAAAATTGGCTTGGGCAGGGAGGGGGTGTAAGTGTCCTGTATTGAGGTGGTTAAAATAAGGTTTACTTTTCCAATGGAGAGCATAGCAAAAAGTACATTTCACCATCCTCCTCCAACTACCACTCCTCTTGCAGCTGCAGATACTCACTTCCCTTTGCTATACTATTGGTCCATTTGTCTGTGGGAGTGAAAAGAGAAAGCCTTGTGTAAGCTTTAAGTCAGAGCTCCATGTGTCAGAGCTCACACAGCGCTAGGGCTGATGTCACAGAGCCAGTCCATGCTCTGGAGAGATCCCGACTTTAATGTTGGGATCCACCCAGATGCCTGTACTGGCTCAGCCTATCAACGAGCCAATGGGAGCCTGAACCAGCTGCTCCTGTCCCCTGCACAGCCCAGCGCTCCATCATAAACTACCAAGAATGGAGTTTGTTGATGGAATGATGTGACTTGTAATGGAAATTTTTAAGTTCTGTATATAATTGTATTGTATTTTGTATGTATTGCACATTGCCCTCACTGTGCAACAGCACTAATAATGTTTTCAGTAAATGTTTACATTCTTTCGAGTCCTGATTAGAATAAGCCTGCCTATGTAACGCCCCTTGTTACGATAAACCTACAATTGTAATATTAATGTGATACCTACGTAATCATGTGCATAAAAACCTTCAATTGCGTCATAATAAAGCAGAACAGTTATTTGGAAAGATGCTGAGCGTATCTTTTGTGTCCCTACTGCAGTAGTTATTATTAATTTGGAACCACTAATCAATATGAGGATAGGAGTTGCCTATCATCAATTTAACCGAGTCAGCATGGCGAGCTTTGCCTTAGGAGGGGATTCCAGGTGACCCTGAGTATCCGAAACGAGGAGCTTGAGACTATCCGGGAATTTCTGATAATCAGCCGGCTGAGGTAAGCCTTTTGCTTACATTTGAGTTATCAGACTTCCTTGATCGGTAAGGCATTTTCGGGACAAAGGGTACCTATTTTACTCCCCTTAATCGAACTGTATTGATTGGTGGTTATATGTTATGTTGTCCCTGTCTATTATCCATCGGAGTGTTATAAATAAGAAAGGGAAGAATAGTACTGTTCACAGGTATATGTAGTACATCTGCTAGATAAAGTAGTTTAGAGGCAAGAGGGTATAGGCACAAGTAGAGAAGAGAGAAGACTGGCCAGTCATTATGGGCATTGAATTAAGTAAGGGAATGAAGGGTAAGAGACCCTCAAAAATGCCCAGCGCAAGAGGAGCGCTATATATGAACCGAAGATGCGGTTCTGCCTATACTGAGCCCCTAGATTAATGGTTAGAGTGGACATGGATCCACAATGGGTAACTGGGTTACCACCAAGGTCCACAGGGACTAAGAATCATGCAGAGTAAACAGCTAGAGAAACAGCTATCTATGTGAGCAGGATGGATCAAGGGTGACATTAAAACTAGACAGAAAGGGACATTTTCATGTTAAGTTGTGGGATGAATTTGGGGTCAGGTACTACAACTAGTAAAATCAGAAACAGAGAAATTAGAGTTTAAACAGAATACTTTATATGTTGTCAGAGAGGGAAGATGGGATAAGCACTCTGGCTGCCCGTCTGATCATAGAAGCTAGATATAAAAGATATCTGAACAAAATAAGGAATGCAGAATTTAGGCAGGGAAATATTAAATAGTTAAAAGAAAGTGAGAGAATGATATGCATGTGTTGTGTACAAATGGGAAAAAGTAAACGATTTTAGAGAGATATTGGTGTATGTGTGTGCGATTGCTGGGACCTTTAGTTCTATTGCTTGTGTGTGTCATGTACGCAGATGTGACCCCCTCCTTTGTGCTCTCATGAACAAATGTGGCTGGGATGAGAGGTCAGTGATAAGCTGGAAGGACACCATGCCAATTCCAGTTTTTTAGACAAAACATTTATAACAAAATGTGCCTGGTTAATGAATCTAATGGTAAACAATGTGATCACAATTGTTTTTTGAATCTTTTCCAGACATGGTAAAATGAAGGTTACATTTACCCGTGTATTACACAAATTGAATATCCTTTGATAGTGGAAACAGTGCATTTAAAAAGGGAAATTAAGTAAAATTAAGTAATAATGAGTATTAATTTCTAATATGAGTTTAACAATTTTATTAATAATATAGATACATTGAAACTGGTTTAGACAACCTTTGGTTAGAAATGAAATCCAGGTTATTGGGGAAATTTGTAAAAATGGGATTAGTTTAGATTAAGATAACAAGTTTGTAATTTTACATTTATACAATAAGCCCTTATTGAGAGAAAAAAAAAGATTAAGATGAGGTTGTTATTTTGAATAAAGCTGCCATAATATTTAACAAAGCCAAGATGGATGGGATACATAAGAAGTTCTTCTACAAAAATGATATTGTAAGGTTTTTGATGATAACTTGATGTGCGGTCCATGATGTGAGAGCTATAATAAATAAAATTTAAATATAACAGACCCATCACATCAAGTCCACACACTCTGTTAGGATAGATGCCACCTGCAGCCAGTTGTTTTTTAGTTTTTGATGCTTTCTGGTCCATCATACAGATTCTTGGTCCTTTTATTTATTTTTATTTTTGAAATCCAAAGCAGAATGTGTGGATTGTGAAATGATGTGCCCTTTTTTCTTGTAAGTACAGTGGTATAAGCAGAAGAATATTTTGGATTTATGGGCATCTCTCCATGACCGCAGGGT
The DNA here is from genome assembly GCF_042186555.1 of Aquarana catesbeiana. NCBI lineage: Eukaryota > Metazoa > Chordata > Amphibia > Anura > Ranidae > Aquarana > Aquarana catesbeiana. The sequence goes on along the minus strand of NC_133324.1, from coordinate 670,056,090 downwards.
ATTGTTATCATTTATTATAATATTGCCAGGAAGAAGTTGTCTTTTGAAACATGAAACTGGAGTTCTTACACAAATAGCATGATAGAAAACAAGCCATTGTAATATATTCATGCAAGCTGGACCCAGTAATGAAGGGTTCACCCCGATATATCAGAGCTGTAGCTTTTATGCAAAGGTGCTATTAGACAAAGTTAGATATTGTTTTGGTCAATGGTCCGACATTCTGCGCAGCAAATATACAGATAACTAAATGTTTGTCTAATGAAAGGTTTAAAATATGAGTTTATTTATGTACAAATCTAACAATGAAAAATGTGGACATTTATTCAAAAGAAAGGAAAAAGGAACATGTGTTAAATTGATGACGTAGGAATCAGCTGCTGTGAGCCCAGTGCAGGACACACTCCCTGAAGACCCAGATATTACATTTTTTGTAGATTTGAGTATGCAGTGTATCACCCAGAAGGATACCCTGTATTCAAAGTAATTGGATCCTTTTTCCCCAGCTCAAGAAGCAGAGCTCCATGTTTTAGCAAAGCCTGTGAGCTACAAAAAGAGTGTATATTTATATACATAGTCGAGATATAGAGAGCTTTTGGTTCCATTTGAAGGGCCAGAAGTTTGTTTTTACTTCGGCAGGTAAACCAATAAAGCATGCCAAATTAATTTGATTGGCTGTTTTCAGCCTTCCAGCTTCTTGCTGAGGTAGCCATATTAACTTTCACACATGGAAGCAGACCAGGTGACTAAGGATGCTGCATTTACAGCCCTGGACACTTGATGGGTCTGTGCAACTCACAGATTCCACCCTAGTTCTGGCCCAGTATAGCTGGGATTAATAATTCAACTTTAACCACTTCAGCCCCGGAAGGATTTACCCCCTTCCTGACCAGAGCACTTTTTACAATTTGGCACTGCGTCGCTTTAACTGCTAATTGCGCGGTCATGCAATGCTGTAACCAAACGAAATTTGCGTCCTTTTCTTCCCACAAATAGAGCTTTCTTTTGATGGTATTTGATCACCTCTGCCGTTTTTATTTTTTGCGCTATACACGGAAAAAGACCGAAAATTTTGAAAAAAAATGATATTTTCTACTTTTTGTTCTAAAAAAAATCCAATAAACTCAATTTTAGTCATACATTTAGGCCAAAATGTATTTGGCCACATGTCTTTGGTAAAAAAAATGTCAATAAGTGTATATTTATTGGTTTGCGCAAAAGTTATAGCGCCTACAAACTAGGGTACATTTTCTGGAATTTACACAGTCTTTAATTTATGACTGCCTATGTCATTTCTTGAGGTGCTAAAATGACAGGGCAGTACAAAACCCCCACAAATGACCCCATTTTGGAAAGTAGACACCCCAAGGAAATTGCTGAGAGGCATGTTGAGCCCATTGAATATTCATTTTTTTTGTCCCAAGTGATTGAATAATGAAAAAAAAAAAAAAAAAAAAAATTACAAAAAGTTGTCACTAAATGATATATTGCTCACACAGGCCATGGGCCTATGTGGAATTGCACCCCAAAATACATTTAGCTGCTTCTCCTGAGTATGGGGATACCACATGTGTGGGACTTTTTGGGAGCCTAGCCGCATACGGGGCCCCGAAAACCAATCACTGCCTTCAGGATTTCTAAGGGCGTACATTTTTGATTTTACTCCTCACTACCTATCACAGTTTTGAAGGCCATAAAATGCCCAGATGGCACAAACCCCCCCCAAATGACCCCATTTTGGAAAGTAGACACCCCAAGCTATTTGCTGAGAGGCATGTTGAGTCCATGGAATATTTTATATTTTGACACAAGTTGCGGGAAAGTGACAATTTATTTATTTTTTTTTTTTTTTTTGCACAAAGTTGTCACTAAATGATATATTGCTCACACAGGTCATGGGCATATGTGGAATTGCACCCCAAAATACATTCTGCTGCTTCTCTTGAGTACGGGGATACCACATGTGTGGGACTTTTTAGGAGCCTAGCCGCGTACGGGACCCCGAAAACCAATCACCGCCTTCAGGATTTCTAAGGGTGTACATTTTTGATTTCACTCTTCACTGCCTATCACAGTTTCGGAGGCCATGGAATGCCCAGGTAGCACAAAACCCCCCCAAATGACCCCATTTTGGAAAGTAGACACCCCAAGCTATTTGCTGAGAGGCATGGTGAGTATTTTGCAGCTCTCATTTGTTTTTGAAAATGAAGAAAGACAAAAAAAAAAATTTTTTTTTTCTTTTTTTAATTTTCAAAACTTTGTGACAAAAAGTGAGGTCTGCAAAATACTCACTATACCTCTCAGCAAATAGCTTGGGGTGTCTACTTTCCAAAATGGGGTCATTTGGGGGGGGGTTTGTGCCACCTGGGCATTCCATGGCCTCCGAGACTGTGATAGGCAGTGAAGAGTGAAATCAAAAATTTACGCCCTTAGAAAGCCTGAAGGCGGTGCTTGGTTTTCGGGGTCCCGTACGTGGCTAGGCTCCCAAAAAGTCTCACACATGTGGTATCCCCGTACTCAGGAGAAGCAACAGAATGTATTTTGGGGTGTAATTTCACATATTCCCATGGCATGTTTGAGCAATATATCATTTAGTGACAACTTTGTGCAAAAAAAAAAAAAAATAATAATAATTTGTCTCTTTCCCGCAACTTGTGTCACAATATAAAATATTCCATGGACTCGACATGCCTCTCAGCAAATAGCTTGGGGTGTCTACTTTCCAAAATGGGGTCATTTGGGGGGGGTTGAACTGTCCTGGCATTTTATGCACAACATTTAGAAGCTTATGTCACACATCACCCACTCTTCTAACCACTTGAAGACAAAGCCCTTTCTGACACTTTTTGATTACATGAAAAAATTATTTTTTTTTGCAAGAAAATTACTTTGAACCCCCACACATTATATATTTTTTTAAAGCAAATGCCCTACAGATTAAAATGGTGGGTGTTTAATTTTTTTTTTTCACACAGTATTTGCGCAGCGATTTTTCAAACGCATTTTTTGGGGAAAAAACACACTTTTTTACATTTTAATGCACTAAAACACACTATATTGCCCAAATGTTTGATGAAATAAAAAAGATGATCTTAGGCCGAGTACATGGATACCAAACATGACATGCTTTACAACTGCGCACAAACGTGCAGTGACAACAAAATAAATACATTTTTAAAAGCCTTTAAAAGCCTTTACAGGTTACCACTTTAGATTTACAGAGGAGGTCTACTGCTAAAATTACTGCCCTCGATCTGACCGTCGCGGTGATACCTCACATGCATGGTGCAATTGCTGTTTACATTTGACGCCAGACCGACGCTTGCGTTCGCCTTAGCGCGAGAGCAGGGGGGACAGGGGTGCTTTTTTTTTTTTTTTTTTTTTTCTTTATTATTTTTTTGCTTTTTTATCTTATTTTAAAACTGTTCCTTTCATTTTTTTTTTTTTTTTAATCATTTTTATTGTTATCTCAGGGAATGTAAATATCCCCTATGATAGCAATAGGTAGTGACAGGTACTCTTTTTTGAAAAAATTGGGGTCTATTAGACCCTAGATTTCTCCTCTGCCCTCAAAGCATCTGACCACACCAAGATCGGTGTGATAAAATGCTTCCCCAATTTCCCAATGGCGCTATTTACATCCGGCGAAATCTAAGTCATAAAATGCTCGTAGCTTCCGGTTTCTTAGGCCATAGAGATGTTTGGAGCCACTCTGGTCTCTGATCAGGTCTATGGTCAGCTGGCTGAATCACCGGCTGCATTCTCAGGTTCCCTGTTGAGACAGGAGAGCCAGAGAAAAACACGGAAGACGGTGGGGGGGGGGGCATTCTCTCCCACTGCTTGTAAAAGCAGTCTAGAGGCTAATTAGCCGCTAGGATTGCTTCTACATGAAAGCCGACCGCTGGCTGAAAAGAATGATACCAAGATGATACCTAAACCTGCAAGCATCATTCTGGTATAACCACTCAAAGTCGTGAATGCTGTACTCAGACAAAAATATGGTTAACAATAAAGCACAGTAAACGGTAAAGTATAAAAAATTGCAGACCTGAAAAGCAAACATGATAAAACATAATAACAATAAAACATTGCAGAATAGAATACAGTAAAAAAGAGCAGAACAATAGAGAGAATAGAGAGAGAGAGAATAGAGAGAGAACAATAAAACGACAACTATTATTTTTTATTTTATATTTTTGTTTGTGTTTTTTTTTTTTTTTTTTTTTTTTTTTACACTTTTTTTGTAACTGTAACTTTTATAACTGTAACCGGTTCCAGGTTCGGGTCTCTCAAAATGCGATGGCATCTTGGGAGACCCTGTGAAAGTGTGTCCTAGTCTGTGCAATGCTGTACCCTACGCTAATACTCAGCTAGTGAATGGTAGCGTTCAAAACATTCACCAATGCAAAGACCAGGATTGTCAGGACAGGAGGGACAATAATAGTGGGTGTCACGCCTATATCCGCGCTTGCTGCAGACACAACATCTTTTTGGGGGGGGGTTCGTTGGGTAGGGGTACTCGGGAGGGCATAAAAATGCCTCTCATGCAGCCGACTGCATTTGGTTGGGGATGTGAATGGGGGAAGTACGGGTGCTGCAGAAGTGGTGGGTTCCCAATTAGGATTGGCGAATGCAGCAGGAAGGGCATTATGGGCATGACGGGCCTGTGTTTGTCTTCTTGGTGGCAGCGGGACACTACTTGTGCTTGCCACCTCACCAGCTTGAACTGCACTTATGGGACTCGCCACGTCACCAAGTGTTACTGCAGTGCTGGTTTGACTACGACCGGGGTGTACTAGGCCGCTGGCGCTTGCCAGTTCACCAAAACGCTACCAAAAAAACTGTTAACGATCGCAGGGATCAGGCCTGACTCTGCGAACGCTGCAGTTATGCATTTAGTGTTTTGTAAGTGACAGTGATCGATCGATACTGCACTTGGGTGGGCTGGGCTGGGCCGGGCGGAGGGGCAAAACGCAGGTGCTAGCAGGTATCTGGGCTGATCCCGCTAACACTGCGTTTTTGGGAACCCTAAACTGCTGGGGACGCCAGTATAGATCTGATTGGATCAGATATTGATCAGTTCAGATACTATACCACTAAGGGAGGTGTACAGTGCGTGCGTGGGTGTTAGCGCTACTGGCACTAACCTGACGCTGCCTGGGGCTGGTGCTTGCCAGTTCACCAAAACGCTACAAAAAAAACTGTTAGCGATCGCAGGGATCAGGCCTGACTCTGCGAACGCTGCAGTTATGCGTTTAGTGTTTTGTAAGTGACAGTGATCGATCGATACTGCACTTGGGTGGGCTGGGCTGGGCCGGGCGGAGGGGTAAAACGCAGTTGCTAGCAGGTATCTGGGTTGATCCCGCTAACACTGCGTTTTTGGGAACCCTAAACTGCTGGGGACGCTAGTATAGATCTGATCGGATCAGATATTGATGCGTTCAGATACTATACCACTAAGGGAGGTGTACGGTGCGTGGGTGTTAGCGGTACTGGCACTAACCTGACGCTGCCTGGGGCTGGTGCTTGCCATTTCACCAAAATGCTACCAAAAAAACTGTTAGCGATCGCAGGGATCAGGCCTGACTCTGCGAACGCTGCAGTTATGCGTTTAGTGTTTTGAAAGTGACAGTGATCGATCGATACTGCACTTGGGTGGGCTGGGCCGAGCTGGGCGGAGGGGCAAAACGCAGGTGCTAGCAGGTATCTGGGCTGATCCCGCTAACACTGTGTTTTTGGGAACCCTAAACTGCTGGGGACGCCAGTATAGATCTGATCGGATCAGATATTGATGCGATCAGATACTATACCACTAAGGGAGGCGTATGCTGCGTGCGTGGGTGTTAGCGGTACTGGCGCTAATCTGACGCTGCCTGGGGCGACGCATATCACCGCCGGGCGATCAGGGGGCTAAATCTTTATTCGGTAATAAACGGCGGGTTCCCTGACACTATAAAAAATAAACAAACTAACCAGCGTCACCCGTAACGGTTATACAGTGATCAGTGGTGAAAGGGTTAACTAGGGGGCAATCAAGGGGTTAAAACATTTATTAGATAGTATATGGGGGTCCCTGTCGCTATAAAACTCTGACGGCGAACCTAAATATTTACGTCCCTAACTAGCATCACCAGCGACACTAATACAGCGATCAGAAAAATGATCGCTTAGCGACACTGGTGACAGGGGGTGATCAAGGGGTTAAAACTTTATTAGGGGGGGTTAGGGGGGTACCCTAGACCTACAGGGGGCCTAACACTCACTGCCCTGACACTGTAACTGTCACAAACTGACACCAATACAGTAATCAGAAAAAAAAAAAAAAAAAAAAAAACTGCTGGTGTCAGTTTGTGACGGGGGGGGGGGGTGATTGGGGGGGGATCGGGGGGTGATCGGGGGGGGGATCGGGGTGTTTAGTGTGCCTGGCATGTTCTACTGTGTGTGTAGTGTTGGTGCACTTACATTGCAGTCTTCTCTCCTCGGCCCGGAACGGAAAATACCGAGCCGAGGAGAGATGACATCATTTCCTCTGCCTCTGTGTACAATACAGAGGCAGGGAAATGATCCCATTGGCTGAGAGCGATCGCGAGGGGGGGGCCACGAATGGATGGCCTCCCCCTCACCTCCGATCGCCGGGGGAGATTTGCCGACCGCCGCAGGCACCGGGGGGGGGTCCGATCGGACCCCCCACCCGCGGGCAGGCAAGGACGTACATATACGTCCTTTTGCCTGCCCGTGCCGCTCTGTCGACGTATATAGTCGTGCGGCGGTCGGCAAGTGGTTAAGGACCCCAGAACGAGAAGAACAAGTGGTCCACAGGGGGCAACTTCTTATGAAACAGGACTTTGGAAAAGGTGATCATTTATGTCTGCCAGCCACTCTTTTCCCTCCAGCTTGACACATGGACCGTGTCATCAGTCACAAGCAGTTATGGCTGCCTTAGTAAATGAGCGTGGGATAGAGCCAGGGTTCTCCACAGTTGTTTTTATAACATACCACTTCTTGTTTTACCTGTTACCAAAGGTGTTACCAAAAGCTGAACATCCCTCCCAGAGATTACAAAAAAGATATATCCAGATGCCCAAGTCAGGATCTTACAAGTATGCATTTTGTCTGTATGGACATGTTTTCTGGATGTCCAGTGGCAAATGCTACTGCAAAGGCTACAGTAAAAAGTGTTATCAGAAGTAGTTTGTAAGTACAGAGTGCCAGAAAGTACAGAGAGTAACAGAGGAAATCATTTTTTATAGGAGAGTCCTTACTAGAAGTTTTGAGGTTTTATTTTTACACCCCTTACTGTCTACAATGTAGCGGACAAAGTAGAGTAAGAAACTAGAAAACTTTTGCCTGAATGTTTTCTTATATTTTATGAAGCCCCTAAGGGGGATGTTGGACTCTCTCCCTATGGGATTTTGTTTGGGAGTGTGTTACTCACTTGCTTATATTTTGTCTCAGCAGCTGAAGTCCTCCATTCGGATCTCACAGAGAATGTTGCTGATCTTTTAAGGTTTTTGACAAACTCATTTATGTGTTTTCTCCCCAATTCCAGATCCTAAAAGTTTGGAAGGATCTAAAACTAAAGCCAGGTGACTTTTGGATTGTTAAGAGACGTTTATATATATAAGGAAAAGTTTGGAGACTCAATACAGCATCTATTTCATGTACAGTTTTTGCAAAACGTGAAGAAAAAGTCACCTGGATCCACACCAGACACTGCAAAAATGACTAAATTAAAGAAATCTCTGAGTTTGATTTGTTTCCCTCTTGTGATCACAGTCTAGGGTACTTTTTGATTAAATTACTTTAATTGTAAGGGATATATATATTTGAAAAGTAGTTTAGCTATGTTGAAGTCATATTTTGTCTTTTGTACGTCTTCCATTTTATGTAGAATTGTCTGTGTTTACATATGCTGATAAGTCAGCATGCTCACAATTAAGCTAGAAGGCCATTCTGGCCACAGGAGTGTACAGCCAGTACTCTGTAAATATGTCTTATCAATCATTTGTTTTTCACAATGAAAAGTCATTTGGTAATGAAAAAGTTGCTCAGCTATTATTTTCTCCACAATGGAGTTTTTTGCCTCTTTGGCCAGGACTACCTCTACCTAAGCGTGTGGAGGTTCCAGGTTAAAGATGATAGCAGGTATGGTTAGTGATCAAAATATTGATCAAAAGAGAGGAGACTGTAATGGAAATTTGTAAGTTCTGTATATAATTGTATTGTATTTTGTATGTATTGCACATTGCCCTCACTGTGCAACAGCACTAATAATGTTTTCAGTAAATGTTTACATTCTTTCGAGTCCTGATTAGAATAAGCCTGCCTATGTAACGCCCCTTGTTACGATAAACCTACAATTGTAATATTAATGTGATACCTACGTAATCATGTGCATAAAAACCTTCAATTGCGTCATAATAAAGCAGAACAGTTATTTGGAAAGATGCTGAGCGTATCTTTTGTGTCTGTTCCCTACTGCAGTAGTTATTATTAATTTGGAACCACTAATCAATATGAGGATGCCTATCATCAATTTAACCGAGTCAGACTCAAGTACACATGAATTACATATTCAGTGACTGCCCAATGACACAGCTGGAAGACATCAGACCCAAAAGACTAGTATAAGATGTCAGTAGTTGGCATTGCTGCACACTAGGGCACACTAGGAGGTAAGTGTGCCATAATTGTGCAAGTATTCTACACATATTTACACATTAAGGCAAGAGCCTACTCACTCCAAATGTGGTAAAGATCTGCTTTAACATGAGAAAATATATCTGATGCTGTAGCCACTTTAAAAGACAGGGTACATAGTCAATATTTTTGCTATAGTCCTTTTCAGACACTGCCTCATTATTTTACCTGCTCATCCTAAAAGAGGCAGATCATCTACCAAGAATTTGAGCCACCAGCATCATCTCTGCACATATATTTTCTTCATATTATTTAGTGTCATCTAAAACTTGACCCCAGCTTTAGTTTATCTCCACCGAATAAGGTAAGTTATAACTTCCTTCCTAACCCTTGTTGACTGAGCAGGGGTGAGTAGCTATACTAAGGTGTCTCCTGCAGTGGCGGTCCATCCATTAGGGGCACCCGAGCGTTGCCCCCCTATCCACGGCCACCATCCCCATGCCCTATTAAGTCCACGGCCGCCACCCCCTATTCATGCGTCTGGCCCCTTTCAGGATGTCGGACGCATTAATTACAGCAGCATTACAGATGCTCTAATAGGCTTCAAAATAGGTTGGGGGCTTGTGGTGAAGAGCATTGCGCCATGAGCACACCCAAGTGTTACAACAAAGAATGAACATTTGCAGTTGCAACACTGATCCTCCTCCCGGCCAATCAGGAAGGGGGTCTGATACCCGTCACCCCATTGGCTAAAAAGGACAGGCAATCCTATTGGACGCCTATGAGGAGGGGAGGACTCACGGTGGAAGCGAGGAGGAGAAGACACAGGATCCGCTGCCCGATGCCCCGATCCCCGTTGCTGCCCGATGTGCCCGTTGATGCCAATCCCTGCCGCTGCCCGGTGTGTCCACCGATGCCTGATGTGCCCGCCGATCCCCGATCCCCACCGCTGCCCAATGTGCTCACCGCCTAGATGGGGTAAGTGCCAGTGGACTGGCAGACAGCGAGCGGGGAACATTGGGTTATACTGCTGCCTTCGGGAATTTGGATACTGCCAAAAAAAAAAAAGGAGCTGAACACAGCCCAGTATAAACCTCCCCACTTCCATCATGCCTCAATTTTGTAAGTAAGCAATAGTAAAAGTGGATCATAAAAATAGAGGAGAGGAACCTGTGTTTGATAATGTACTTCTAAAAAAGGTGAAAAATCCTATTTTCTTAATAGTACATTACAGGACACAGAAAGAGTTTTAACCTCTTGAGGCCGAGCAGCCGCATATTTGCATGCAATAGCGCCGATAGAGCTGTGCAGAGAGCACGCGCCCTGCAAGCTCCCGGCACAGACGGCTAACTGAAAGCTCTCGTTCACTGCTTGCGATCGGGAACTTTCTGATCATGTGACCTCCATGACAGCCAACCACGGCGGTCACATGATCCCGCCCCCGCCTCCCGGCATTAAAGGGCCAGCAGGTGCCAGCTCTAAGGGGTTAAGATACATTGTGGTGTCTAAAATCAGTCCAACTGAGGGGTGGACACAAAAGGGCTAACATCCCCCCCTCAAAAAAAAACAAGGTAAACAAAGTGGTTCCTCAGAGGCTACAGAGTAACCCAAAGAATCTTACAATGGAAGCGGGCATGCTGAAAAGCCCAGGAAATACTAACATATCTAGTAGAGGAAAGGGTGAACCTTGCCCTTGAGATCATAAGCTTGAATGATGAGCTTTCAAATCCACCTGGAAATAGTGGAGTAAGAAGCAGGCTGTTCACTATGGGGACCATCCGGAATGACAAACACCAAGTCAGACTGCCAAAAGGTAGGTTTAGATGAGAAGCAAACGTGAACTGCATGTACCACATCCGGATAATGGAGGGAAACTGTTTAGTTTAGAGCTGTTTAGGAGCAGGACAAAGAGATGTAGAACAATATCCTGTTTAAGGTGAAAGGAAGAAACTACCCTGAAAAGAAAAGATGCCCTGGACCTCAAAACAACCTTATCCTTGTGTAGTACTAGAATATGTTCTTTACAGGTTAGGAGTAGGGATGATCCTGATTTTCGAGTCGAACATAAGTTCAACTCGAACATTGGGTGTTCGATGAACAGCGAACAATATGCAGCATTCAAGGCAAATTCGAAAGCCGCCGGAACACCGTTAAAGTCTATGGGACACTAACATGAAAAATCAAAAGTGCTAATTTTAAAGGCTTATATGCAAGTTATTGGCATAAAAAGTGTTAGGGGACCTGGGTCCTGTCCCAGGGGACATGTATCAATGCAATTTTTTTTTAATGCTTAAAGTAAAACAATAAAAATTAAATATTTCTTTAAATATCGTGCCTGGGGGGGTCTACAGTATGCCTGTAAAGTGGTGCATTGTTCCCAAGTTTAGAACATTACCACAGCAAAATGACATTTCTGAAGGAAAAAGAGTCATTTAAAACTGTTCACGGCTGTAATGAATTGTTGGGTCTCGGCAATATAGATAAAACTCATTGAAAAAAAGAGCATGGGATCCCCCCTAGTCCATTACCAGGCCCTTTGGGTCTGGTATGAATATTAAGGGGAACCCCAAGCCAAAATGTAAAAAAAAATTGCATGGGGGCCCTACAGGTCTGGTATAGATTTTAAGGGGGACCCTGCGCCAAAATAAAAAAAAATGGAGTAGGGGTCCCCCCAAAATCCATACCAGACCCTTATCCGAGCATGCAACCTGCCAGGCCGCAGGAAAAGAGGGGGGACGAGGGAGCGCCCCCCTGAACCATTGCAGGCCACATGCCCTCAACATGGGGAGGGTGCTTTGGGGTCTGACCTGGTAATGGACTTTGTGAGTAACAATGGACAGCACAACATCCCTAGTAGATTCAAAGGGCAGTGTTTGAAGAAAATAAAAGACTTGGTTGAGATCCCACAGAGTCACTAGAGAACGTACTGGAGGAACAAAGTGAGCAATACCTTGTATGAAGGCCCACACTAAAGCATAAAAGGCCAGTAGTCTCTGAAAAAGAACTGATAAAGTGTAAATTTGACTCTTGGTGGCAGTCAAGGGCAAAAGGCAAAAGCTGATTCAGACTGGAAAAAAGACAGGATTCATCCCATGGAAACTTTCTGTGATTTTCCTGTCTCGCAATAGAAGCGTGTTTTCCAAGTGCTATGATCGACTTTACGAAAAGTTGATTTCCTATCTTTCAAGAACATAGGGATGATGGAATACAATAGGCCCCTGTCCCTCAGGACCTGGGTTCAGTGGCGTCTCCAGCTTTCATATTTAGGGGGGGGGCACATGGGGGGGACAGGGACAAAAGTAGGGGGGCCAGCTATAAAATGCAATTATATATATATATCCTGGGGCCCTTTACTTCTGTTTCGGGGTCCTTTATTACGATCCCCCAACAGGTCCCTTTCACATGTTCTGCAGTGAGCCCCCTTTCTACTGTATTGGGGCTCCCCAGGGTGTCATAAAACAAGAGATATGTCACCAGCACACGAAGAAAATATAAGGGTCCAAAGCAGTGGGAGAACTACCGGGGTTGCAAAGTTTGCACTGGTGACCGGGCCCTGGTGTTCTGCCACAGTGGGGTTCCCCAGCCCCCTCTTGCTGTCCTTCCCCTGCTATTGACAGCGCTGGTCTGGTGTCTGTCTCCTTGGCAAAGGTGGCAGTCTATTAGGACCTAGTGCTGGTAACATTATGGGTACATGCTGGGAAAGGCTGGCACTATTGGTTGTAGAGAGCTGAGCCCCCAGCTGATCACCTAGCAGCAGTAATGCTGTATAACCTTCTCTGTTGACATGCCGATTGGGATGTGATCCAGGTGATGCTCCTAGTCAGATCTAATAAACACAGTATTTATTAGAATCAAGAGTAAAATCACATATATACCCACAGTGTTTGTGTATATATATATATATATATATATATATATATATATATATATATATATATACACACACACACAGTGTCTCACAAAAGTGAGTACACCCCTCACAATTTTGTAAATACTTTATTATATATTTTCATGTGACAACACTGAAGAAATTACACTTTACTACAATGTAAAGTAGTGAGTGTACAGCTTGTATAACAGTGTCAATTTGCTGTCCCCTCAAAATAACTCAACACACAGCCATTAATGTCTAAACCACTGGCAACAAAAGTGAGTACACCCCGAAGTGAAAATCTTCAAATTGGGCCAAAAGTGTCAATATTTTGTGTGGCCACCAGCCTTAACCCTCTTGGGCATGAGTTCACCACAGGGTCACAGGTTGTCACTGGAGTCCTCTTCCACTCCTCCATGAAAACATCACGGAGCTGGTGAATATTAGAGACATTGCGCTCCTCCACCTTCCGTTTGAGGATGCCCCACAGATGCTCAATAGGGTTTAGGTCTGGAGACATGCTGGGCCAGACCATCACCTTTACCCTCAGCTTCTTTACCAAGGCAGTGGTCGTCTTGGAGGTGTGTATGGGGTTGTTATCATGTTGGAATAATGCCCTTTGGTCTCCGAAGGGAGGGGATCAGTATGTCACAGTACATGTTATGGTTCCCTCAATGAACTGTAGCTCCCCAGTGCCAGCAGCACGCATGCAGTCCCAGACCATGACACTCCCACCACCATGCTTGACTGTAGGCAAGACAAACTTGTCTTTGTACTCCTCACCTGGTTGCCACCACAGACGCTTGACACCATCTGAACCAAATAAGTTTATCTTGGTCTCATCAGACCACAGGATATGATTCCAGTAATCCATGTCCTTAGTCTGCTTGTCTTCAGCAAACTGTTTGCGGGCTTTTTTGTGCATCATCTTTTTTTTTTTTTTGGAAAATTATTTTTATTCACAGTTTTCAATACAAGAACAACAATAACATACACCTACAAAAAAATACCCCGCCCCCTCCCTCATCCCTATTGTGCAATGTTCAAGCATAACAGGCATTAAAACATAATCACATGCTTTTCCGGCCTACTTGAGTCATTCTCACCATACATGCTAATATGAAGGCTAAGGCAATGACTGCAACCATCTGGTATCTGTAAAACCTGTCTCGTTTCTTCCATTAGTGCATGTTCCCTTTCGTATAACATTTAGCCCATCATTTACCCAGTAACTCACACAGTATCATCAGAAGAAAGCCAGCTCTGCCATACCTTCTCGAATTTTTTTGGGCACCCTCTAATTAAGTAAGTGGCTTTATATAGGGGTAAAGCTTAATTTACTAAGCCTTTCCAGAAGGCTAAGGATGGGGCCTCAGGTTTTTTCCAGCATAAAAGTATGGCTTTGCGTGCATAAAACAGGGTGAGAGAAATCATAGTTCTTTGTGCCCTAAGTGGTGCTACTTCCTCCACCAGGCCCAGCATTCATACCGATATTGTCATGGGGACAGGCAGCGAAACCAGCCCTTGAATGACCCCCGTAACCCCCATCCAAAATACCTGTATTAATGGACACTGCTAGAATACATGATCGAAATCTGCCCCTGCCGCGGTACAGCGCCAGCAGGTGGCATCATCCAAACCATAGATGCTGGCCAATCTTGCTGGTGTATGATATACCCTATGAAGTATCTTGAATTGTATGTACCTGTCATGGGCTGACACCAGGACCTGAAAGGGGTGGTTCCACATATCGTCCCAGGAATCACCTTATAAATTAGGGACTAATGAGCTGCATTTCTCTCTACATTTACTAAGTGCCGGAGGCCTTTCGGCAAACAACTCTTTATATGTTCCTGAGAGCATCCCCCGCACAGACTCATCACGAAGCAACTGCTCTAAAGGTGAGGAATGAAGTATCACCGCGTCTGTGCCGAACTGTGCAACAAACGCATGCCTCAGCTGTAAGTAGCGGAAAAAATACCAATTTGGTAGATCATGTCTATCCTTCAGTTGATTAAAGGAAAGCAACTTCCCCTCCCCTATTATTTTCTTTAATTGTTTGATGCCAACTCTGGCCCATATTACTGGATCTGGAATTTCGCTGAAATGGGATAGCCTGGGATTAAGCCACAATGGTGTGTCTGGTAACCAGGCTTCCGTATCAGATTGCATTAGCACCCCTGCCCTGTCCCACGTGCGAATAGTAACGCTATAGTTAAAACAATAAAATACTTGAACAGGTCAGGTAGTGCCAATCCTCCCTGTCCATATGGTTCTTGTAATGTACGAAGGCCCACTCTGGGATGCCCCGAACCCCACAAAAATGAACTAAACAGGCTGTTTACGTGCCGAAGAGCAGGGGACCCAAATGGGGGTATTACGTAAAAAATATAGGAACACTGGTAGTATCTTCATTTTAAGCAGTTTCACCCTACCAATTAGGGAGAGTGGTATGTGTTTCCAAGCCTCTAGTTGTGTTTTAGTCTTTGTGAGCAGTGGCATTAAGTTACGTGTCAAGTAATCTGTAACTTTAGGGGACACACGTACACCCAAATATTTTATTTCGTGGACCCTGGCGATAGGCACCAAAGTTGATGACTTCTCCCAATTCACCCGTAGCCCTGAAAAATTTGCAAATATGTTTAGTATCTCAAATACTGCCTCTAAGTATGGTCCTGGGTCCTCTAGAAAAAGGAGCATATCATCTGCTTATAGGGCCGTGCATTCTCTAATGCCGCCTACCTGAAGGGCTTTAACTTCTGTGGATGCTCTTAGAGCAAGAGCTATCGGCTCTATGGCCAGAGCAAATAAAGCTGGGGAAAGTGGGCAGCCTTGCCGCGTTCCTCTCCCCACCGAGAACTGTGCTGAAACTTGAGTGCCTATCTTTATTGTTGCCTTGGGTGAGCTATAGAGGAGCGAAATCCATGCAAGGAACACTTCTCCAAACCCCATATGCCTTAACACAGTGGACATGTAATGCCAGTCCACTGAATCGAAGGCCTTAGCCATGTCCAAGGACACAATCACCCTGGCTCCGGGGTTAGTATGATCAATCTGTAGGTGTGCAAACAGCCTGCGGAGATTCGTATCAGTGGACTTCTTGGGTATGAACCCAGTTTGGTCTATGTCTACCAGTGTAGTTATTACCTTCGATAATCTCGTGGCCAATATTTTAGTAAGAATTTTAAGATTCTGATTGAGGAGAGCTATAGGTCTGTAATAGGAGCAGCTCAGGGGATCCTTGCCCGGTTTTGGCAATAGGACCACCTGGGTTAATTCTGTAAAATGCAACGTCAGAAGACGGCGAGCCTCAAGTAATGCGGTGTATGTAACTTCTGACTGGTCAGCCGCATGGGCCGCCTCACGCCCTCTCTCTTTATCCTGTAGTTCTTGGGATTTGAGGTTAAATTGTTTACGTGCCTGTTTGATTGCCGAGATGTACTGACCTTGCATACATGCCTCAAAGGCATCCCAGTGCATCATCTTTAAAAGAGGCTTCTCTCTGGGATAACAGCCATGCAGACCAATATGATGCAGTGGGCAGCGTATGGTCTGAGCACTGACAGGCTGACCCCCCCATCCCTTTAACCTCTGCAGTAATGCTGGCAGCACTCATATGTCTATTTCCCAAAGACAACCTCTGGATATGATGCTGAGCATGTGCACTCAACTTCTTTGGTCAACCATGGCGAGGCCTGTTCTGAGTGGAACCTGCCCTGTTAAACCTCTGTATGGTCTTGGCCACCGTGGTGCAGCTCAGTTTCAGTGTCTTGGCAATCTTCTTATAGCCTAGGCCATCTTTATGTTGAGCAACTCAGGCATGATGCATCATTGACACAACCAGGAATCTGCAGCTGCTGATTTTCATATTTCCATCCCACACATTCCCTCTCTTCAGGCATCCTGACCTGCCTTTGGATTGCTGCCTGTCAGTTGTGATCTCAGCTTCTACTCTAATACCCCATACACACGATCAGAAATTCTGCCTGCAAAAGTCAGATGAGAGCTTTTGGTCGGAAATTGCGACCGTATGTATGCTCTATTGGATTTTTGCTGGCGGAATTCCCGCCAGCAAAAGATTGAGAGCAGGTTCTCTTTATTTCGGTTGGAAAAAGTTCCTATCCGAAAATGCGTATGAAATTCGGACACGAAAAAAATCACGAATGCTCAGAATCAAGTACGAGATGGAAGCGCTCGGTCTGGTAAAACTAGCATTCGTAATGGAGATAGCACATTCGTCACGCTGTAAATTTTTGGATCTTTTAAAGCAGCGTATTCTTTTGTTGTTTATAATGCTAGAATAATGAATTTGTTTTGCTGCTGATATTCACACAGTTCTGTCAAACTTATTTCTTTATTATTTCTCGTGATCTCCTAAATAATCTTTTTTGTTTTTAAAGCCAGATCTCCATAATAATGTTTAGAATTATTTTTTATAGTCATCTTTTTTTTTTTAATCAAGATCTCCTGTTTTTTGATTATTTTTAAATTATTTTCTAGTGATCTTCATAATTTTTTTTTTTTGTGTCAAGTTTCCACAACAACATTATTATCTTGTATTTTTAAAGCTCAAGGAGGTTGGTTGGTGTCCCTTGTTAATTAGACATTGTATTTTTGAAATGTACCTGCCTACTCACAAACAAACTGTCCTATTTGAAGAAAAACACATAGGCAAGCATTTTCATTTAAAAAAATCTCCATTTATTCTGGCTCATAACAAAATAAAGAGGAAGACAACGCTGGAGAAACTGCTTGAATTTGCGAAGCCTTTATACCCCAGGGCACACATCAACTCTTTGTAAATAAAAATTGGTAGCCTGAGAAGTCTATATAATAGGGAGCACAATCTGGTTCAGGACTCCCAGAGATCAGGAACACCAGCAGATGACATATATGTCCCCAGGCTGTGGGACAAAAAACAGCCTGCGTCTTCTGTCAGACCAGACTGAACCCAGGCCATCACTTTCTTGTCTTCCCTGCAGCCTTCCCTCCACACTTCCCTGCAGCCTTCCCTGCAGCCTTCCTTGGAGCTGTTGCTCTGGAGGTGGACTTGTGGCAGGAGGAGGAGGAGGAGGATGGACGAGCGCACATAAGTGCATGTTATCAGTCATTTGGCCCCTCAACCCCTTATGAAGGGCCTGAAAAATAATCTTCTCACAGATGAGGCGTTGGCACTCCTCCATTTGCTGCAATTTTGCATCTATATAGCAGCCATAGGCCTCTTCAGTGTCAGGGGGTGTTTTCAGGGCCGCATTAGCGTCCTTAATGAGGCCCAGTGCTGCCTCCTCCATGTTACTTCCCTTCCTGGCCCTTTTTGTTGTAAGGCAGAGGGGAAGCACCTGGGATTGGGTGAGGCTGCTGGGCCTAGCCACCTCCTGGCTGACACTTACCCCCACCTCCTGGCTGACACTTACCCCCGCCTCCTCCTGTCTGCCACGTTCCAGAGCCTCGTCCTGGCTGAGGTCTTCCTGTGTATGAAAAAGGGACATAGTTTTAGTTTTTGGTTCATCAATCACACACAATTTTCAGCTCATGGCTGTTGCAAATTGAATGTTAATAAATAGAAAAGACTATCATTCTGAGCTCAGCATTTTTCATTCTTGTCACAATCATTTTTGGCCCCTACTGTCTATTGATATGTAAAAAACTTTTTGTTAAATCATTCATTTGTTATCAATTATAACATCTAGTTGACAACAATACTTTTCGGACACTAAATATCTTAAAAATACTATACTTGGCTCCAGCTGGGCTCCTCAACTTCTTCCAGGATGGAAGGCCCAGGTTGGTCCTCGGAAGCCTCAGCTGGGGTTGAGGGAAGGGTGGATGGAAGTGTAGAAAGTGATTCCCTGGCTTCAATCTGGTCTTCCAGAAACTGCATCCTGTTGTAGTACCACAGACTGGGTACATACACATCCTTTGCTCCTGCTCCTGATTTCATGGAAGCCTGGACTCTATTAAGCTCCTTCCTATACATGCTTCTCAAGCTACCAATTTTCTTATCCACAAACTCGATGTCTGTGTCGGGGACCTGTGTCTTCACAAACTGCAGCAGTTTATCCAGCGATGCCTTCCTAGCTGGTTTATTTGGATATAAGGGGTTTTTAACCTCCCACAAATTTCTCATATCCCTGTACCTGTCTATGAACTGGTCTTTGAATTGTTTCATATTTGCTGCAAGACAAAACACAAGACAAAAACACTAATATAAGGCTAAACTCTCCTAATCGTATCCCACTATAGGCCTCAATCTCGAATCAGTATAGGCCACTGATGTCCCAAGTTAAAATGTTACCTTCATTCTCACGATCGGCACTTCCTCCACTCACAGATCGCACGTACGACAGGCGCGTGTTAGCTTTATATACACTGTGCATGCGTGAAACTCCACCCGCGTCACCCGCCCCTGACGTTCTTTCTAGAATATTCCCCACCCCTTCTCTTTCCTCGCAGTGAGAGAGGAACATGGTGGAGACACAGCAGGTGCATAATAGCAGTAACGAAGAGGAAAGCCCGGAGCCAGAAACTTCACCATCCCGCAGGAGATTTAAGGCCTCAAATATGACCTTTGTAGAGATGGTGGAGATGGTGGACATCTTGAAGAGGGCTGACTATGATGGGAAGTATGGACCTTACCTAAACCCAAATGTGAGAAAGGCCAAGATCATGTCTAAAGTTGTGAAGAGTCTGCACAGGAATTTTGGGGTACAACGATCCAAGGAGCAATTGAAGAAATGCTGGTGTCATGGTTATGCAATAGAGTTTGTCGATCAGCATAGCTGTCTCCATGTGTTCATCTCTAGAGACCAGCTGACCCTCACCTGACTGCTTTTGTAACCTCTCCTCTAAGCATGGCCCCACCCCAGGCCCTATCAGGGAACCCTATATTAACCTGTGCACTGCAAGCCAGCAGTGCTGATCAACCATTGTGTGTTAGCCTCCGTGTGTACTTGCTGTGTTTTCTACATCTGATTCCTGTTACCGACTTTGGCCTGTTCTTAACTATTCCTGTCTGCTCGTGACCCTGACCTTTGGCGTGTTCCCGACCATCCCTGTTTGCCTGTGACCCTGAACCTTGGGGTGTACTCTGTTGTCCTTGTCTGCTTGTGGCCCCGACCTTGGCTTGTCCCTTACTTTCTCTGCTGCCGCCTTCCTCTTCTCCTGTAGTCTACCGTGAGCGTGAGCTGTGAGACCCTGGGGGCCGCGACCTGGAGCCAGACTGCAGCGTAGTCCATCCTTACCATTGAAGGCTCTGGTGAACACCTGCTGGCTCTTAGACTCTGCACCCTGGGGAATCTATGCTCTAGCTCCCAGTGGGATCTGTGTCAGTGAACCAGTAGACCTGCTTCCTGAACCTCCCAGGGTTCAATCCGCAGCAGTCAGCCGTAGGGTCCACTACCTTGCGGTGCACTCCTGATCCCAACGGTGTGCATCTGTCACCTGGATACAGGTGACCTGACAGTTTGATCAGCCATGGACCCAGCTGATGTGCCGCTACCCGCAGATGATCCGTTGCAGGTCTTAGTTCGCAGACTTGAGACCCAGAAATCGCATCAGACCCAGGTGATGCGATTACTTCAGGATTTGGCATCCCGTTTTGAACAGGTTCAGGCCTCATTAGGATCCCCGGTTCAACAACCTCAACCGCTATCTGCTGCTGCACCTATCGCACCAGTCGCAGCCACACATTCATTACATCTGCCAGCTCCGGCCCGTTTCTCTGGGGACTCCAAGGCCTGCAGGGGGTTCCTTAGCCAGTGCACAATTAATTTTGAGCTTCAGCCCCAAAACTTCCTGTCCGATCGGGCAAAGGTAGCCTATATTATATCCCTCCTGTCCGGCAAGGCGTTAGCCTGGGCTGCGCCTCTGTGGGATCTAAAGGATCCAGTGGTTTCTAGCCTGTCTGATTTCTTGAAACTTTTTCGGAATATCTTCGAGGAACCGGGTCGTGTCTCCTCAGCGGCCAGCGCCCTTTTACGTCTCCGTCAAGAGTCCGCTTCTGTGGGACAGTATGCTCTTCATTTTCGTACTTTGACTGCTGAGCTGAGTTGAAATAATGAGGCCTAGTTGCAACCTTTTTACATGGCCTCTCTGATAGAGTGAAGGATGAATTGGCAGGAAGATCTCTCCCTGCTGATCTGGATGGTGTCATCACCTTGTGTAACCAGATCGATATTCGCTTTCAGGAGAGGGCCCTGGAAAAAAGACGCCAGCACTCCCCATTCTTTAGGCAGCCTGAGCTCCATGTCCCTTCTCTTCATTCCGAGGAGCACCTCCTGCCTGCTGAGGAACCTATGCAGCTTGGCCGGACCAAGTTATGTCCCGAAGAACGCACTAGGCGCAGAATTCTGGGCCTGTGCCTCTACTGTGGCATCAAAGGTCATTTTCGTGATACTTGTTCTCTTCGTCCAGAAAAATGATCGGGGCTAATACATCTGGAAGGTGGAGTATTAGACCCTGAAGTATCATCTTCACCTTCTCGTCTTCTTCTTTCCTGTGTTCCTTCATGTCGGCACTTCCTCTCGTTCGGTCTCGGCACATCTGGATTCCGGAGCCACTGGCAATTTCATGGACTGGGAAACTGCGTCTTCCATGAGACTTACCCTTTTTCCCCTTACAACGTCATTGGTGGTCTTGGCGATTGATGGCACTGTTCTCCCAGGGGGCCCTTTCCGCTTCCAGACCCTCCCTGTTAGGATGTCGGTAGGGACACTCCACCAGGAGTGGATATATCCTTCCTTGTCTTACCTAAGGCTTTGTCTCCTATCATATTAGGTCTTCCTTGGTTACGGCTCCATTCTACAGGTGACCTGACAGCTGGTCAGACCTGAAATTGAGAGAGCAGGATCAGTACAGAAGGATCAAGAAAGTGCTTCTAAAAAGTAAGTACTTGTCGTGTGTTCCTATTATTACTATTACTTGCATTCTGCTCCATGTGCTTTTCTTTACTGTTGTACAGTTTTAAATGGCTATTTTCATGTTCGTGGGCACAGTAATCAGTTGCAGTAAACATCATTCATTTGCCAACTAAATACGATGTTTTTGGCAGATACAGGGTTAACTACATTTGATCATGAGAATTTGTATTAAAAGAAGTTTAAGACATTGTTGTCTAGATGTGTTTGAAACTAGAAAGAATTGCAAACTTGATTCAGTGTAATGTAAGGAGAGGACACTCAGCAGCTGTTCATACATCTGGACTCAGGAGCACTAGTGTGAGACACCAGAACAAACTTTTTAGGGTGTCCCATACAGGTACTCCAGTGGATACTTGGGGTGTCTCCAAGTGTGAAACTTGTCCAAAAAAAGGTAAGTATTCCAGCTTTGGTAAGGGGAAAAAATCACGTCTTCAGCATGGAACTCTGCCAAAACAGACAATTGTACTCCACTTCCAAGCAATGTTTCATATTCCTATTTCTGGCCTCAAATATCTGTGTGCTAAGTATACCTTTTGTTTCATTATCATAGGGGAGAAAAGACTCGTCTGAGGACACCAGGAACCCCCCACCTCCGAAAGAAGGGGAACAGAGGACACCACAACCTCAGGATGTGGAGAAAGGAGAGGTGGAAGAAGTGGTTGAAATTGTCACCACAACAGGTCAGTGCTTGACACCACAGATTCAGGTAATAGATGTATGCCTGCATATTTATAATACATGGTATGTATTTTTTCTTTTAGGTGATGTGCATGTTGTGGAAGAACCTCCTCATTTCACCAGTGACAGTGCATAAATGCTAATCCAGGACACAATGTTTTGTAGTCAGGATTTAGATGTCATAAAGCAAAAAAACAAATGAGGTTGAACAAAAACTGAAGAACATGATTGATGTACTAGGAAGAATCTAAATAACAACAAAATGACACCATTTTATATTTTTTGGACCAAGTTTTATAATTTTTTGACGCATTTTAAAAGCCAAATTTTGAAGATGCACACAGTGTGTCAACATTGCTATCTGCCATCAGGGGATATCAATGTACGCGTTTTGTGGGTGCAACCCCTTCCTCGCAACTAAAGTAGGTGAAGTGGTTGCACCCCCAAAACACATCCTTTGATCCCCCATGATGGGAGATAGCACATGTTGACATTAGGCATGGGATCAGGAGGGAAATCCCCAGTTTGACTCCCAATTTGTGTGCATCTTCAAAATTTGGCTTTTACAGGGGTGACATCACCTCATCTGATGAAGGCAAGATCAACACATTTTTGACACTATAATGTCTGATATTGCCTTCAGTTTTTCAATGTTGAACTTTGTAAGTTCCTGAGTTGTACATGTTATGTTTTGAAACATGCCTGTTTATGTACAAAAAAAACATTTCAAGGTAAAACTTTATAAAACCAAGATGTTGTTTTTTTACCCAAAAATGTTTTATAACGAACATGTGCATGTGCACAGAGTAAAAGGTTTTATACTCAACAATGTGTGGCTTCTTTTTTCAATGCTCAATACCAGTTTTTGTATTAAGTTAGTGTTTACAGTGATAATGGGTGTTATTTAATAATGGAAAAACCACTTGGCACTACAAGTGCACTAGGAGAACCTAGGAGACAGCTAAAAGAAACACAAGCAGTAAATCAAAATCAAGATTTTATCAGATAAAATAGAAAATATTTACAAATTTGCTGGCATAGCAATGGCCCCCCTACCCATAAAATAACCTACATATTTTTGCCGCACTTTTTTGCCGGGCGCTTTGGGGGGGCAAGCCAGGACGGCCAGCTTCCAGGGCTGTCTGTGTAATTTCATGAAGTCCGGCCTCAGGCCCAACTGAGGCAACATAATTAGGAGTATTTCTCTTTAAAAAGTTGTGAAGTATGCAGCATGCTAGAACTATGTGGTTTAGTTTGTACTCCGCCATATTAATTGCCGTAAGAAATAGGCGGAACCGGCTGGCCATTATCCCAAAGGCATTCTCCGCGACTCTTCTGGCTCTGGCCAGCCGGTGATTAAAAACCCTCTTCTCTGGGGTGAGGGTCCTCTGGGGGAATAGCCTCATCAGGTGATCACCCAGACCAAATGCTTCATCAGCGATAAAAACAAATGGGAGTCCTTCCACATTCTCTTCCGCAGGTGGCAATCCTAAGCCACCACTCTGGAGACGTCGGTAGAACTCGGTCTGGGCAAAGACTCCACCATCCAGCCATTCTTCCCCATGTCCACATATGAAAATTCATATGTTGCCGACACCACTGCCATCAACACGATACTATTGAAAACCTTATAATTAAAATAGTATGACCCCGAGTGGGGTGGTGGGACGATGTGGACATGTTTCCCATCGATTGCCCCTCCGCAGTTAGGAAAGTCCCAACGCTCAGCAAACTGTGGAGTCAAAAAAGAAACACAAAAAAAATAGTACTTTTGCACATAACATTGCAAGCAGATTAGACACAAACATTCTTGGCCAACATCATTCTTGGCCAACATCAATTTTAGGGGGGGAGTGTTTGGGACCCCAAAAAAAAGCCTCTGGCACTCTGCCTGATTTTAAGGACAACAATAACATTTGGACACATTTTAGGGCACTACAATGGAGCTGACAAAATACATTGTTAAGTGACTAGGCTAGATGTGTATGGGCCCAGGATAGCATGCTGGGGAGGTTAGTGAAGGCAAATATGCATGTAGGCCAAAAAAGGAGCATTAAAAGCTTAAAGCATGCTTGAGGATAAAGAGGACATTCACAGCATATTACAATCATGGTAATTAGGGAATGATGAAAGAAATACAAAACATTAGCATTCATTAAATACATAGAATGTGATGCTAAAGGAGTAAACTTACTGCCTGTATGATGGCAGAACAGGTCTCTGGAATAATGATCCCCAGAGCCTGGGGGAGATGCCTGTCGAGAACTTGATGTTCTGCAGACTTCTCCCTGTCGCCAAGTAACGCAACGTGGCAACTAGCCTCTGCTCAGGAGTGATGGTGGCCACATGCAGGTGTCCTGCTTTGTAATATAAGGGGTCACCACAGCCAATAGATGGTGAAAAATGGGGGTCCGTCATCCGGAGAAATTTCCTGAAATCATCAGGGTTATTCTCCTGGATCACCCGCAGCAAAGGCATATGAGAGAATTGGTCACACTGGAGTAACCAATTCTTGGTCCATGATCTCCTCCCCACCCTGTTCATGGACTGGGCTTGGGTCAAAGCAAGAACCCCAACACCAAGCCCCCGCATAGCACGAACTCTACAATGAGTACGTAACCGCAACATGGCTTCAAAACATGGTCGGCTGGTCAGAACGAACTAATAGAACGCACTGAAAAACAGCAAGGCCTGAGAAGAGCGAGCTGAAAATCAGAAATGAGCGGACAAGAACGCACTGAAAAACAGATACGAACTGACTACACGTACCGAAAACCAGATACAAACCCACAAGCACAAACTGAAGAGCAGTAATGGACTGAAAAGCACAAGGCTGAAAAGCACGAATTGTCTCTCACCAAACTTCTGCTCACACGAGATAAATACGAGATTAGGAGAAGGAGTCCTAAGGGCGGCGCACTGGGTATTGAACTTCTGTTTTATAGTCCCGTCGTAGGTGTTGTACGTCATCACGTTCTTGACGGTCGGAATTTGGTGTGACCGTGTGTATGCAAGACAAGCTTGAGCGGAATTCCGTCGGAAAAACCATCCAAGGCTTTTCTGACGAAAATTTAGATGGCGTGTACGCGGCATTACTCCCCTTCCTATCCTACGTTCCTGTACCACATTGCCCCACTGTGTATCAATCCCAGTTTGTATCTTGACTCTGCCTCTGCCTATTGTTCCTGTACCTCGCTGCCCTACTGTTGATGACCTTCTTGCTTGTGTCCTGACTACGCTTCTGGCTACCGATCAAGTGTCACTGTGTTCTGGCTTCTGGTTACTGTTCGGTGGTCTATGGCAATCCGCATACTAGAAACACCAGCTGATGCAGCCCACTACACTGACCCTCATGCCACTCTGTGTCATGACACCTCCTGTCATCACTACCAGGGTTGTTGGACAAGAGGGGCAAGAGAATCCCCTTCTCCAGCTCGATCTCCACCGGGTATGTGATAGACCCATTGGACAGAACAAAGGAAAGGGCAAAGAACTGCTTGTGTTGCATGCCCACAGGAAAATGCAGGTAGCACTGATGTTTTGGGAAGATGGGGACACACAAGTGGCCACCTTTAACAGGTCAAAGGGTCTGGATGGAGGTAAGCAATGACTGACCACATTGATTCCATAGAAAATTTTTGTACTTGCAGGAAAGTAAGGTCTAGTATGGACTGTATGACCCCTTTTGCCTGGGGCATGGTGAATGGGTTATATTAGAATCCTTCAAACCTGGGAAATTGGCTATGACCCCTTGAGAGAAAATATTTTCTGAAACAAAATGAAGGTCAGCCAATGATACTATCAAATTTGACAACATAAATCAGTAATGATTACAGTTTGTAAACCTTGACAAAATATTTCAGACCCAGGCATCTGAAATGCTCAGGGACCAAATGGTCACAAAGGCCAACAGGTGTCCCCCAATTCTGAAAGGGGTGCCTCCCCAAAGAGAGGAAGACTTCCTCATGCACTTGGAAGATGTAGGAGTCCAGAATTTACAGTGGAGCTGAGTTCTAGGCTGTACCTTGGACATTAAGAGAAACAAAGGAAACTATTTTTTGCCCCAGGAGCAGAGGTCTTCCCAGAGGTAGTTTTACCTTCTCACTTTGGGACGAAAAGGTACTCTTCCCACGGCGACTTTCTAAAGGAAGTTGTCCAGGTATTCGCCCCAGAGGTGTTCCCCATTAGGGAGGTTGCACAAGCTCAAAAAGGTGCCCAGGACTGGGAGTCATGAAAAATTAGTTGCTTCTCTCACAGCAGAGAGAAGGCATAGGTTCTCCTAGGACACTAGAAAAAACTGAGCAGTGGGAGGATTTATAGTGGACTGTCTGTTCAGCTTTTATATGTCACACCTGCAACATTTTCCATCTAGCTGCAGTATATAAAACTCCAAACAAATATGTATCTATGGTACTACAACACACCTGGTAATGAGAACCTGAGACACATTACACAATCAGAAGATACCCTTTCTCAATTTTTTTAAGGCCGATTCCCTCCTTTTTCCAATTTTGATTAAAAAAAAGAGTTGAGGCATTAGAGACGTATTTTCATTACTGGAGCCTACGGGTAGGCAAAACCTCTGGTGCCCAAACAACACCAGGTTTCAAATACTGTGATGATCTGTAAATATGCTTTTATGAGGTCACTTTTATTCTGTTGATTATAGGAAAATGTGTGTGTGGCATGATAACTACACAGGGCACTACCACATCCTTGCCTTTGCCACCTATAGGCACAGGCTTACTTTTTCTAATGGTAAAAATGGCCCTTCAATTATAAGAGAGCATTACAATATTGCAATAAGGAGGCCACGTGTAAGGTGGTGGACTGCTTTTTATGACCAGATCATAAGTATTTGGTCACCTACAAACAAGCAAGATTTCTGGCTCTCACAGACCTGTATCTTCTTCTTTAAGAGGCTCCTCTGTCTTCCACTCATTACCTGTAATAATGGCACCTGTTTGAACTTGTTATCAGTATAAAAGACACCTGTCCACAACCTCAAACAGTTACACTCCAAACTCCACTATGGTGAAGACCAAAGAGCTGTCGAAGGACACCAGAAACAAAATTGTAGACCTGCACCAGGCTGGGAAGACTGAATCTGCAATAGGCAAGCAGCTTGATGTGAAGAAATCAACTGTGGGAGCAATAATTAGAAAATGGAAGACATACAAGACCACTGATAATCTCCCTCGATTTGGGGCTCCACGCAAGATCTCACCCCGTGGGATCAAAATGATCACAAGAACAGTGAGCAAAAATCCCAGAGCCACACAGGGGGACCTAGTGAATGACCTGCAGAGAGCTGGGACCAACGTAACAAAGGCTACCATCAGTAACACACTACGACGCCAGGGACTCAGATCCTGCAGTGCCAGATGTGTCCCCCTGCTTAAGCCAGTACATGTCCGGGCCCGTCTGAGGTTTGCTAGAGAGCATTTGGATGATCCAGAAGAGCATTGGGAGAATGTCATATAGTCTGATGAAACCAAAGTAGAACTGTTTGGTAGAAACACAACTCGTCGTGTTTGGAGGAGAGAGAATGCTGTGTTGCAACCAAAAAACACCATACCTACTGTGAAACATGGGGGTGGCAACATCATGCTTTGGGGCTGCTTCTCTGCAAAAGGAACAGGACGACTGATCCATGTATATGAAAGAATGAATGGGGCCATGTATCGTGAGATTTTGAGTGCAAACCTCCTCCCATCAGCAAGGGCATTGAAGATGAAATGTGGCTGGGTCTTTCAGCATGAAAATGATCCCAAACACACCGCCCGGGCAATGAAGGAGTGGCTTCGTAAGAAGTATTTCAAGGTCCTGGAGTGGCCTATCCAGTCTCCAGATCTCAACCCCATAGAAAACCTTTGGAGGGAGTTGAAAGTCTGTGTTGCCCAGCGACATCCCCAAAACATCACTGCTCTAGAGGAGATCTGCATGGAGGAATGGGCCAACATAACAGCAACAGTGTATGACAACCTTGTGAAGACTTACAGAAAACGTTTGACCTCTGTCATTGCCAACAAAGGATATATAACAAAGTATTGAGATGATATTGACCAAATACTTATTTTCCACCATAATTTGCAAATAAATTCTTTCAAAAATCAGACAATGTGATTGTCTGGATTTGTTTCCACATTTTGTCTCTCATAGTTGAGGTATACCTATGATGACAATTACAGGCCTCTCTCATCTTTTTAAGTGGGAGAACTTGTACAATTGATGGCTGACTAAATATTTTTTTGCCCCACTGTACATACATACACTCCTTGTGCAAATACTTTTTTTTTTAACTGATTTTGAACAGATCTATAAACTATAAATAATAGGTGTACATATACTAACCATATAAGTGTACAAGTGTCCTAAACACAGTGATACACAGCGCTGTTAGCCATACCATAGGAGAGGAGCATTGTTTGCACGGAGGCACGGAGGACTATCAAGGGAGGGGTGAGATTGAGAATTCAGCATCAACACACCTCGGGTCCGCCGTGACCGTTTGTTATGTTTGGTTTCACTGGATTTGGTCTGATGTGATCTGCACTTTACTCTGGCTGAATTTTATTGTTCTAAATGTGAGTGGATTGTTAGAAGATTACAGTGTTTTAATAAATGTGTGTTGCTGGTTTACACTATTGGAGTATTTATATTTTTTTCATGTGGACCTCATGTTATACATTCACTGTGGAACAACGATTGATCCTATTACCCTGGTGTGGTAAATAAGCGATTTTTGCCTTGCATGAAAATGCTGGCAAAATAAGTCGGTGAGTGCAATTCTTGAGGGAGTGGAATCACTGTTCACGAGGGGAAAGGTGGAAGAGACACAGCATCACCTTTGTCTTTATCAAGAGTTACTATCACTTGTTTTGGACACTTTTTTCATCACGTGTGATATCACGTCTATTTTTGGACTGATTATTTATTTTTATTATTTAAAAAAATTTTTTAAGATTTTTTGCACTTTAGTATATATGCAGTGACTCCATATATGTATCACTGGAGACGTATAGTTAAGTGTCTATGCGTGTGAGTGTTGAAATATACATCAAGATGGTCACACCATCACTGTGTTTAGGACACTTGTACACTTATATGGTTAGTATATGTACACCTATTATTTATAGTTTATAGATCTATTCAAAATCAGATCAGATATTGTGTTAGTGTATGGGACACATATAGAGGGTCACACCATTACTGTGTTATAGGCACTAGTACACTTTGTTAAAGCGCCTCTTATTTCTTCCTGGATGCCTGTGGGAGGATTGTTGCAGTAACAGGCGCCCTTGATTAAATATTTAGTAGATACATCATAAATTTAAAGGGGCAGCTTTGCACTGATTGTGGAGAGATCATTCACCATACGGTTTACCATATTCACAATATTTTCACTTTGATTTGTGGAGGATAGGGAGCGCGGTGGAGGTGTTTTGGTTTGAAGGGCGGTTTATCAATCTAAAATACTTATTATATCTACAATGTATAGTATAGTTCATTGCCCAATGGCGCTGGTCATCAAATTATATTGAGGAACTTAAAAAGTCTTTTATAAACTTTTGAAAAACCTTGCGAGCTACTAGAAACAATCTTAATATCTGTGCAGTATTTTCAGCTGCTGGCACGGATCACATTCCCAAATAAATAGTAAATAAATAAATGTAGCGCTATGTGTAAAATTATAAATATAAAGTGCAACTCTCTAAGGCTCGATTCACACCTATGCATGTTGCTTTTGAGCGTTTTTGGAGGTTTTTTTTTCATGCTTGCCACGTTTTTGAGCTGCGTTTTTGCCGCGTTTTAGCGGCGTTTTTGCCGCGTTTTTGCCGCGATTTGCGTTTTGCGTTTTTTTTTTTTTTTTTTTTTTTTTCATTTTTTTTTACAGTCTTAAAAAAAATTACAAAAAAAAGAAAAAAAAAAAAAAAAAAAAAAAAAAACGGCAAAAACGCACCAAAAACGCATCAAAAACGCATCAAAAACGGTGCACTTGCGTTTTTGATGCTTGCCCATTGAAAACCATTACATGCAAAACGCTGCTTTTTGCATGAAAAAAAGTCCCCGACCCTTTCCAAAAACGCAGAGATACAAAAAAGCATTGATGTGAACATGTTCCATAGGAACCCATGTTAAAAAATTCCCGTGCATTTCTGCAAAATGCAAAATGCATCAAAAAACGCGCTAGTGTGAATGGGGCCTTAAATAAATAGAACCTACATATAAATGAATAGTCCATAAAATGAAAAAATTAAGCAATAAAACATGAAAAACTCTTCTTGTGATCAGTGTATCCACACAATTCCACCACAAAGATTGTTCATCCTCAAAAGGAGTGCACACCATCACCAGTAAAAATGTGCGCTCACCTCCCAGATGAGTCAAAACTCATATGCGGATCTCCCCACGAGCTCTTTGCTCTCACTTCCTCTTCCCAATCAATGGTGGGTAATCCAGATGGCTCTTTTCTTAATGGTAACTCAGCTCATTAATATCCAAAGAAACGGATCATCTCCCAGCTTGGCTCAAGATTCCATGAGTTCAGGACATATAATGTAATATAATGTAAATAATAAGTATAGAGACCATAGTGTTCGTATACAAATTTATTCAAAGACCCCAAACAGACAAGTTGAACTTACAAGATAAAAACTTTTAAAATCACATAAAAACCTCCAGAGTAGCACCGCCACATACATAGTGCCTGGCTGAACTTAACTATCAGCTCCTCCCTTCTAGACGCATATCGGCCAATCACAGGCCTTCCTCAGTAGATGGGTGGGCTGATCCCTCTAAGCTAATTTGTAGTGTATCGTTGCTATAGCCACAGCTCAGTCTGAAAGAACCTCCCTCTGCCTGTGTCTCCAGGACACACAAATACCAAGACCAGGAAGTGTGTCTCTCTCACTGCTAAATTGCAGTAAGATCTAAACCTTTCTAAGCACCTGCAGACCTACATGACAATCTCCGGTTAAAATCTATCATAAGCTAAGTATAATTACATACAAAACAACTACCTATACTAACAATCTTGTTATACTAACAAAAATGTGGTAACAGCGCTTCATACTGTTACCACATTTTCTTTCTGTGTAGTAAAATATATGACAGTACAAAATATGCATACTATAGATCAACAAAATTCTTACTGTGCAATAATACAATCAAATATGTGTACTACAGATCAACAAAATTGTTGCTGTGCAATAATACAATACAATCAAGTGAATAGTGCATACTAAATAATAAAGTGCTTGTGATATGAACAACAATGCTGATTATTAGGTGCATCTTATATATAATCCATCTAAAAAAGTATTTTCAAAATTTGCTGTATAATCAGATTCTTGTGATGGTGCTCCAAACTTTTTCAGTGTGACACCAAACTTCTGCCCCAAGCCATTTCAGTACAGAAGAAGAGCCTATACAACTATGCAAAATTAATGGTAGGACTGGAGTTCAGTTTAAAGGAGGAGTTAGGTTTTAAATTACTCCCAATAATCTTCAAAAGTCTAATGCCGCGTACGCACAAGCGGACTTTATGGCAGACTTTGTCCGGCGTACTTTTCTACGTACTTTACGACGGACTTGGTCCTGCGTACCGGATTTTGTCAGACAATTCAATCGTGTGTGGGCTCCAGCGGACTTTGTTTTCTCAAAAGTTTGACGGACTTAGATTTAAAACATGTTTCAAATCTGTCAGACGGACTCGAATCCGGTCGAAAAGTTCGCTTGTTTCTATGTTAGTCCGACAGACAAAAACCGACGCTAGGGCAGCTATTGGCTACTGGCTATGAACTTCCTTGTTTTAGTCCGGTCGTACGTCATCACGTACGAATCCATCGGACTTTGGTTGATTGTGTGTAGGCAAGTCCGTTCATTCAGAAAGTCTGTCGTACGCTCGTGTGTACGCGGCATTAGTGTGCTGCTGCTCCCCCCCCCCCAGCTCTTATGCAGCTGTGAACAGAGGGAATGTGATCTCCTATAAAAAAAAGGAAAAAAGGTATTTATAATGTTTATTTTGATCTATACAAAAATGTTTTGCCTTTCATTTAAACTATAATGGGTTGTTTCTATTTTAAACTAAATGGGTTGTTTTACAAGGTGATAGTTTACAATCACTTTAACCACTTGCCCACTGGGCGCTTAAACCCCCTTCCTAACCAGGCCAATTTTCAGCTTTCAATCCTGTCACACTTTGAATGTCAATTACTCAGTCATGCAACACTGTGACCCATATAATTTTTGTTTCATACAAATAGAGCTTTCTTTTGGTGGTATTTAATCACCACTGGGTTTTTTATTTTTTGCGCTATAAATAAAAAAAGACCGAAAATTTGGCATTTTTCTTCGTTTCTGTTATACAATGTTGCAAATTAGTAATTTTTATTCATAAATTTTGGCCAAAATTTATACTGCTACATATCTTTGGTAAAAATAACCAAAATCAGTGTAAATTATTTGGTCTTTGTGAAAGTTATAGAGTCTACAAGCTATGGTGACAAGTATTAAAAATTTTGTAGTGATCGCTTTGTCATTTGTCAGAGCAATCACGTGGTAAAGGGCTGCTGGGATTGTCCCTTTACCCTGATCCGTGACACGCCGGGTCCCGAGAACCTGGCGAGCATGAACATTCCCGTGTGCGCTCCCCAGGAGGCACGCGAGGAGTGCGATTCTGTGAGAATGTCATTGTATTATCCGACCTCACTGTAGCCATCATTCAGCAATGACCCGGTCGGCAAGTGGTTAAGTGTGCCTTCCTCCGACAACTGTTCTTATCCACATATTAAACCACCAAAAGAGGGCTGAATATGCAGCAGTTCCCTAGTTTATGTACTATAAATGATCTTAACTGAATTTACCAATATGTGTATTAACATTACAATGAAATGACAATCCTGTCCTGTGTGTGGCCTTTTTGAAAAATTATTCTTAAGGGAGGAGAGCTTCAGCTTTTATGTAGATCAAAAGAGACAGCATGGGAAGGATCTGAAGTAACCCCAGCAGTCCCCTTTGACGCGCATCGACACGCGTTGGGGAGGGGACAGGATGGTGTAGGAAGCAGCTAACCTGAGTGGTTATGGAAGAACATTCGGACATACAATCTCATTGTTTTTGCCTGTCATAGAGTGGTACGCTGCAAGCACCCAAACCATGTGAGTACCTTGGAAGAAATCTTTTAATAAACATTGTTTTAAACAATAAAACACCATCCAGCCTTATATTTTATATATATATATATATATATATATATATATATATATATATATATATATAAATGATATTGCCATATCGCCATTGAACAGTCCAGGATCCTACATCCATTTAACATAGAGCCCAGGGGTGGTTCAACTGCGTGATTAGACCAAACTTGTGCGGTCACACGCCCTAAGGTGAGCAGATTCACATGGGGACACCCAGGGATTAAATCAATGGGTATAAAATAAGGTATGTAATGAAAATGGAAATTTTTTAATTTGAAACTTTAATTAGTATGTTAATCAGAGGGAAAGGAGGATCCACACAAAGCAAGATACAAGCAGAATAAACTGAGTCATAATTAAAGCAAAAACAAACATCTGAGCGCCAGCAGGTGTAGAACTTTTAAAATGCTACACTTGCCTCCTCCTAATTGCTGCCCCCCACAGAAAGTCCTCCTCCGATGTCCAACGCCGCAAGTCTTCTAGGCTGAGCGACACCTAAAGTTATCTAACCTACTTCCTGTGAGCCCAGGCCATCATGAAAAAAAAAAAGGTTTGGGCTTTAACCACTTCAGCCCTGAAAGATTTGGCTGCTCAATGACCAGGCCATTTTTTGCGATACGGCACTGTGTCGCTTTAACTAACAAATGCACGCTCATGCGACGCTGTACCCAAACAAAATTGACGTCCTTTTTTCCCACAAATAGAGCTTTCCTTTGGTGCTATTTGATCGCCTCTGCGGTTTTTATTTTTTGCGTTATAAACAAAAGAAGAGAGACAATTTTGAAAAAAACATACTACCTTTTACTTTTTGCTATAATAAATATCCCACATTTTTTATCAAAAAAACACATTTTTCCTCAGTTTAGGCTGATATGTATTCTTCTACATATCGGCTACATTTTTTGGTAAAAAATTTGCACTAAGCATATATTGATTGGTTTGCGCAAAAGTTATAGCTTCTACAAAATAGAGGATAGATTTATGGCATTTTTATTATTATTATTTTTTACTAATAATGATCTGCGATTTTTTTTTTCAGGACTGCGATATTGCGGCAGACAGATCGGACATTTTTGACACATTTTTGGGACCACTGACAATTATACAGCGATCAGGGCTATAAAAATTATTATTGTATAAATGTCACTGGCAGGGAAGGGGTTAACACTAGGGGCGATCAAGGGGTTACCTGTGTTCCCTCAGTGTGTTCTAACTGTAGGGGGGATGGGACTGTCTAGGAGGAAAGAGAGATAGGTTATCATACATCGTATGATAACCACTAATGCCGCGTACACACGATCTTCCTCTACTCCCCGGAGAGAACCGAGATCTGTGTGTTTACACACACAGATCCCGGTTCTCGCTCTGTCACATCAGCTCCTGGCACACACTGCAGGCACGCGCGCGCCTCAGGTGGCGTGCACGCGCCCCTAGTGGCCAAAAGGTGAAGCAACGTAAGGTAACGTTGTTTCGCCCAGCCTTGCCATTCTGCTGCAGTAAAACTGTGGCGGCTGGTCGGCAAGCGGTTAAAGGATATCTGTACTAAAACCACCCAAGATGTTTTGAAAAAAATGCCTTGGCTTGTTATGGTGTTTGCTATTTTGTAAACCTACTCTTTAGTTTTTTACAGCCATTCAGTGCTGCTTTTAACCTTCAAATATCCTTTGGATAGTTTCAATAGTTTCCATAGTTTTGTAGATCTGCTTGAAAACACATGGAGAGGCTGGTTTCAATGAGATAAGGGCATTGTGACTGTTGCTGAGATTTTGGGGAGGACAAAAGCCAGAGAACTGTGACTGCAGGCTCTTAGTTTTGATTTGCATAGGTGACAGTAATTTGTAAGCTAAAGCTTATTTTGATTCATCTAAAATTGATATTTATGCTGCAACTTTACTCAACTTTTCTTTGAATACACTAATTACTAGAAATTCATTGTAACATACTGTACCCATACCTGACGGGAACAGTCTTTTATTATTCTCTTTTACAAGACATGTTTGGGAGGGTATATCGTTTTCTCACATCACTGGGTACCATTCAAGTTTAATCAGGATTTTTTCATCCTCTATTACACTCGTTACAGGCCTGGTTAGGAAAGATCTTAGTGCTGATCTTTATCTTGGTCAAAACAACTGTTGCTTATTAAGTCTAATTACCTGTAATGAGGCCAGCATGCTTTCATTGAGCAAATACCATCAGCATGTTGAAGTGTCTGTACTGCAATGAGCACTCACAATCTGCTAGCCATTTACATCTTGTTGAAGCCAGCAAATTACTGCTTGTGTGGGCCAGATGGAATTAAAACAATTAGCAGGGCTTTGTAAATTATACAAAAAGTAGCTCCAAAAAAAGAAAGAATAGTTAAAATACTTAAAGAGCATTTGGTCCAATGCAAGAAGGCTATGGAAAAAGCTTTGAAGATGTGCATAGTGAAATAATCCAAAATAACCAATTAGATGTCAGTTTATGTATTCAGAGCACCATGTTTCCGACAGAGTAGCTGTGCTTTGGTCATAGTAGCTTTTGACAGTTAAAGATGATAATTTGGTTAAGAAATACACCCCATTCATTATCTCATTAAGTTTCAAATTACAAACAAAATTGATGCTGATCGGTGAAAAGAGCAACAAACATACTCAAGCATTCTTGTTACAGTGAAGTGGTTAGACACCGGGCTTAGCTGACGGTTGATGTCACAGAGCCGTTCCAGGCTCGGGCAAGATTGCGACAATGAAGTTAGGATCCATCCACATGCCTGGCCCAGAACCTGGCTCAGCCTCTCAGTCAGCTGCTGAAAGCCTGAGGCAACCACTCCCACCCCCTCCACAGTCCAGCGCTCCAGTGAGCGAGGGGGGGAGCAGAGAGCGGTGACTGACAGTCTCTGCTCAGGGAGCCCTGAGAACCCAGCGATCGGTGGTGTTTGATTGCTCAGTTCTCAGTGTTAGAATCGGCGGGGGGACAGATGAACAGATCCACCTAGGTACAGTAAGTATGATTCTTAAAAAAACAAAAAAAAACAAAAGAAACTCCATACTTCTCTTTTAATGTATTCTTCTTGCACATAAAAAGGTTCTTTTTGGCTTAGAAATTGCACTGAAGTTATATTATGCAGTTCAGATGCAACTGCAGTTTGGTAACTACTGTTTCAAAAGCATATCCATGATCAAAACGTAAAATCATATATTGATTTCCACATTATATTTTAATTATTTGTAGCCTACTCCCTTTACTCTAAATGATCCTGAAGTTGAGAAACTTACTTTGTGAAGATCTCCACACATTAACTCCTTTGAATTCTGTGACATGTAGTCACTATGTTCTGTGAGTCGGCAATGCTATGTCACACATTTCACAGAACCTGCCTTCTGAACTACAGAGGAGCTGAGA
This sequence comes from Aquarana catesbeiana, assembly GCF_042186555.1. Taxonomy (NCBI): domain Eukaryota; kingdom Metazoa; phylum Chordata; class Amphibia; order Anura; family Ranidae; genus Aquarana; species Aquarana catesbeiana. The sequence continues at coordinate 670,019,386 of NC_133324.1, read as the reverse complement.
GGAGGAGTTTCAGGAGACGGAGTCAGTACAGTGATCACTGCTCACAAGTAGCAATGAACTCCATATGTAGTACTTAGAAATTGAAATTAAACAACAGAAGAAAAGCTGCAAAGCATGCAAGGAATCCAGGAAATTGTGGAAAGAGATGACCAGCAGACAAGCAGCACTCACAACATAAATGGAGATTTTTTCCAGTAAACTTATTTTAAATTGTCAATAATAACTTTTGTTTGTATTGGTATTACATTTCTTTTTAGGCAAAGTAACACCATATAGGTAGAAAAAATAATTTTTTTTTGAAAAATACACACATAAATAGAATACCATTTAAAAACCACAAATCATATGAATACAAGGATATTCAATAAAGCTCTTGCTATACAAAACCATCTAGATATATGATAGCTCGGACATGAGGATGACCATCCAAAGTAGATACAGGTCCGAGAAGATGGCTGGATAGCAGATCAGCAGAAGGTTACTTCATGTCAAAGAAATGCTCAACATGTTGCGCGTGTCTTCACGCTTCTTCAGGAGCAGAAAATGTGTTGTGGCTACCAAAGTACATAAGGTATAATTAGTATATAAAATCTAACAAAACAATCAGCAAAAAAGACGAGACATAAAAACGTGCAAATGGTTTGATTTGAGAACCTGTGCTGGTCAGCCCGCTGCGGCAGAGGATAGGCCACCAAGGAAAGGGGCAAAGAAGAGTCACCACGGGGGCGTGCAGAACATAGTACTATACTGTGTCTGAGAGGTAAGTAATAGTAGAAAATTTAGAGCTCATCCATTGGTTGAGTATAAAACCGAAACAAAACAGAGGAGGGACGGGGGAGGGGAGAGGGGGGGTGTGGGAAAGGAAAAGAGGGGGGGAGAAAAAGAGGGGGTGGGGGGGAGGGAGGGGAGGGAGGGAATGGGGGGGAGGAGGGGCAAAAGTAGATACTTACTAAGGCAAATAATTAAATTATCATAAAGTATGACCCGCAGATGTAGGAGAAAGGGGACGGTACAACTAAGCACCACACGTATGGTCCCATGAGGATATGTAGATAATTAACATTGCCTACAAGAAGATATACAACAATATTAAATATATTAATTAAATAATGAAAAAGTCAAAAATTTTAGTCTCTAGGTGTAGCGTAGATGACTCACCAATCACTAGGTTGCTAAGAGGACTATGTATCGTAGGAGCAGTGAATCCTGATAGGGCTAATATGGGTAGGTATAAATGCATAAAGAAGCCCAGAGGTCCAAAAGTAACTATGTAGGTGCAAGGACCAAAATGTAAAAGGGAGTAATCCTAGGATGGATACTGCATACGCCTAAAATCAAACACAAAATAGGGGAGCAATTGAAAAACCAATATAAGTAAGTAAGTGAATGAATTAAGTGGCCCCTATGCTAATGAGGCATTCTCATCCTCCATAGGGGCGGCACAGTGGTGCAGTGGATAGCACTCTCGCCTAGCAGTAAGAAGGGTCGCTGGTTCAAATCCCGACCACGACACTACCTGCCTGGAGTTTGCATGTTCTCCCTGTGTCTGCGTGGGTTTCCTCCGGGTACTTCGGTTTCCTCCCACACTCCAAAGACATGCTGGTAGGTTAATTGGATCCTGTCTAAATTGGCCCTAGTATAGGTATGAATGTGAGTTAGGGACCTTAGATTGTAAGCTCCTTGAGGGCATAGGGACTGATGTGAATGTATAATATATATATGTAAAGCGCTGCGTAAATTGACGGCGCTATATAAGTACCTGAAATAAATAAATAAATAAAATAAAAATAATATCCTCATGGGACCATACGTGTGGTGCTTAGTTGTACCGTCCCCTTCTCCTACATCTACGGGTCATACTTTATGATCATTTAATTATTTACCTTAGTAAGTATCTATTTTTGCCCCTCCTTCCCCCCCATTTCCCCCCTCCCCTCTCCCCCCATCCCTCCTCTGTTTTGTTTCGGTTTTATACTCGGCCAATGGATGAGCTCTAAATTTTCTACTATTACTTACCTCTCAGACACAGTATAGTACTATGTTCTGCACACCCCCGTGGTGACTCTTCTTTGCCCCCTTCCTTGGTGGCCTATCCTCTGCCGCAGCGGGCTGACCAGCACAGGTTCTCAAATCAAACCATTTGCACGTTTTTATGTCTCATCTTTTTTGCTGATTGTTTTGTTAGATTTTATATACTAATTACACCTTATGTACTTTGGTAGCCACAACACATTTTCTGCTCAAGAAGAAGCGTGAAGACACGCGCAACATGTTGAGCATTTCTTTGACATGAAGTAACCTTCTGCTGATCTGCTATCCAGCCATCTTCTCGGACCTGTATCTACTTTGGATGGTCATCCTCATGTCCGAGCTATCATATATCTAGATGGTTTTGCATAGCAAGAGCTTTATTGAATATCCTTGTATTCATATGATTTGTGGTTTTTAAATGGTGTTCTATTTATGTGTGTTTTTTTTCAATAAATTATTATTTTTTCTGCATATATGGTGTTACTGTGCCTAAAAAGACCAAAAGTCCCCCCTTTTTTTCCTATTGAGAAATGCAGTTTTAGGACGTGGCACTTTTATATTGATTATGTATCCACAGTACCACTCTGTGTTATGATACATTTCCATGTTGGTATTACATTTCTAACGTTAAAAAATAAAGTGTATGCTGTGACCATAGATCTCATTTAACTTGGTTGAACTCAAACAAATGTTCTCTCAGATCTTTGGATATAGTAGGATAAGCATTTATTGCTGGTTGTGTCCCTAATATCAAGAGGTTTTCTTTGTGTGTTTGTTGGGTATATATAGGGGAGGTGATCAACTAGAAAGATGTGTGGAGGGTATCATCCCTATAGTTACATTAGTTACATAGTAGGTGAGGTTGAAAACAGACACAAGTCCATCAAGTCCAACCTATGTGTGTGATTATATGTCACTATTACATTGTAATTCCCTGTATGTTGCGGTCGTTCAGGTGCCTATCTAATAGTTATTTGAAACTATTGATGCTCCCTGCTGATACCACCGCCTGTGGAAAGGAATTCCACATCCTTGCCGCTCTTAAGCCCCATACACACGATAGGACTTTGTACAAACTTTCCCTTGGATTTTTGTACAAAGGGCATTAGCCAGAAGTTTGTCTTGCATATAGACGACAGGACTTTTCCAGCCAACTTTCACCAAATCACGTGGTTTTTCAGCTCTTTACCACCACCCTTTGGTCAACTTCTGTATTGTTGTCTGATATTGTGTCAATCTCGCCACTTTTACGGTGTGGGGGTCCCCCCCAAAATCCATACCAGACCCTTATCCATCACGCAGCCCGGCCGGTCAGGAAAGGCAGTGGGGACGAGCGAGCGCCCCCCCCTTCCTGAGCCGTACCAGGCCGCATGCCCTCAAAATGGGGGGTGGGTGCTTTGGGGGAGGGGGCGCCCTGCGGCCCCCCACCCCAAAGCACCCTGTCCCCATGTTGATGAGACTGTGGACTGTGATGTCATAGGGAGGCGGGGTCACCGCCTATATAAGTCATAGCAGAGCACACAGACAGAATTACAGCCGGAGAGAGCGTCGTGTCAACATCTCTAGAAGAGAAGAGGGAAGAAGACGATCAAGATGTCCGGGCTCCGCAAAAGAGCAGAAGATAGTGGAGGAGCAGAAGGAAGAAGGCACCGGAGAAGAACCAGAGAGTGCGGAGACAACACCGGAGAGGAGGAGAAGAGGCCCGAGAGACCCCCGAAGTCGGCAGAAGACCCCCGAAGTCGGAAGAAGACCCCTGGAGCTGCCTAATAAATTACTTTTAAAACCTGTCTAGTGTTTTTTTTATTGACACTTTTTTTCCCTAGGTGAATGGGTAGGGGTACCATGTACCACATACTCATTCACATTGGGTGGGGGGCCGGGATCTGGGGGCCCCCTTATTAAAGGGGGCTCCCGGATTCCGATAAGCCCCCCGCCCGCAGACCCCGACAACCAACGGCCAGGGTTTTCGGGAAGAGGCCCTTGTCCTCATCAACATGGGGACAAGGTGATTTGGGGGGGCCGCAGGGTGCCCCCCTCCCCCAAAGCACCCACCCCCCATGTTGAGGGCATGCGGCCTGGTATGGCTCAGGAGGGGGGTGCGCTCGCTCGTCCCCACCCCCTTTCCTGACCGGCCGGGCTGCGTGCTCGGATAAGGGTCTGGTATGGATTTTGGGGGGGACCCCCACGCCGTTTTTTCTGTGCCTATCAAACGCAGCCACTGTGCCTATCAAATGCAGCCACTGTGCCCATCAATTGCCGCCACTGTACCATCAAACACAGTCACTGTGCTAAACGCAGCCACTGTGCCAAACGCAGCCACTGTGCCCATATATTGCCGCCACTGTGCCAAACGCAGCCACTGTGCCCATCTAATACAGCCTCATACGCAATTATATAGTATATTTATATACAGCTAAGCTGATCAGTCCCTGGTCCTACCTGCACATACTGTCCTCTGTATGATGTGAGTCCGCTCCTCACCGTACAACACACAGGAAGCTCCTCTATCCCCTGACTAGGACCTGTACACTCACTTTGCTTCCTGGTCTGAGTCACGTGGTGTGCACATCAATCCCAGCATGCTCCGCTCTCTCCTCTCCTGCCTCATCCTCACTAAAACAAAGCGGCTCCCGCCCGTAGTACACTACGGGTGGAAGCCAATCGGCGATTTCGATTGTGCCACAAGGCGGGTTAATAGCCCGCAAATGAAGCGCCACGTCTGCAATCTTGTGATTGCATTGATGTGGCGCTTCCCATACTGCACTGTGTCCGGCGCTCGGACATAGTGCACTTAGTTAAAGGACATCTTTTTTTTTTTTTTCTTAAAGGGGCCATTTTGAAAAAAATTTTTTTTTTGTGACTACAGGAGGGGGGGGGGGGGGGGGGGCGCCTGGGACGGGCCGCCACTGCTTATAACTAATATCCACCAGACTCTTTATTAGCTTTGTTGCTATTCTTTGTACTCGCTCCATTTCCAGTACATCATTCCTGAGGACTGGTGCCCAGAACTGGACAACATACTCCACCAGAGTCTTGTAGAGCGGGAGCATTATCGTTTTATCTCTAGAGTTGATCCCCTTTTTAATGCATGCCAATATTTTGTTTGCTTTATTAGCAGCAGCTTGGCATTGCATGCCATTGCTGAGCCTATAATTTATGAGGACCCCCAGGTCCTTTTCCATCCTAGATTTCCCCAGAGGTTCTCCCCCAGTGTATAGATTGCATTTATATTTTTGCCACCCAAATGCATTATTTTACATTTTTCTACATTAGACCTCATTTGCCATGTAGTTGCCCACCCCATTCATTTGTTCAGATCTTTTTGCAAGGTTTCCACATCCTGCGGAGAAGTTATTGCCCTGCTTAGCTTAATATGGTCTGCAAATACAGAGATTGAACTGTTTATCCCATCCTCCAGATCGTTTATAAACAAATTAAATAGGATTGGTCCTAGCACAGAACCCTGAGGGACCCCACTACCCACCCCTGACCATTCTGAGTACTTCCCATTTATCACCACCCTCCGAACTCGCCCTTGTAGCCAGTTTTCAATCCATGTACTTACCCTATGGTCCATGCCAACTGACCTTTTTTGTACAATAAACGTTTATGGGGAACTGTGTCAAATGCTTTTGGAAAATCCAGATACACCACGTCTACAAGCCTTCCTTTATCTAGATGGCAACTCACCTCCTCATAGAAGGTTACTAGTAAATATATTGCAACAAAAGGTAGGTAGTAGGATTATAAATACCCTTCCAGATTACAAAAGTGAACCTATGTAAGAAAAAATATGTATAAAATCTTTATTTTAACAATAAAATATTAAAAAACATGTGTCAAATTGTGGTGGCTTGCATACTGATACCAGCAAAACATTATCCACTACAAACATGTATAGCTGTTTGTCAAATGAGAAACTAGGGTCAACGTGTTTCGTGGAAACGACTGCTTCTTCAGGACCTCTTAAATGTACATGATCACACAAGTGGATTATTTTTCGGAGATTTAAATTTATATACTTTTCATGTATCTTGTAACTAGACCACACAGTATACAGAGATGTACTGGTGAGGTGCGGTCTCGCAGGCCCATGGGAGAAAGATCATCCTCAGAGTAGAGATCTTTATACAGAAAGACCCCAGAGTTTCCACATGGTGTGGTGGTATAAGAAACAAGCCTGAGCAGATTTGTGACCAAAATTGTGCTACAGCGTGACATAGGTGAATAGACAGTGATCAGTGCTCCAGAACAGAATGAGGGTCAGCTACATTTGTGTAACACAGCTTATATTGTAATGATTATCCTCAGAAGGGGCATGGGTACAAACATTGTTAACTGACAGAAAACGGTGGTAAAAAAAGCTCCATATACATGCCTGTTAGGTCTGCTTTCCCAAAATAACCTAAAAAAAACCCCAAAAAATAACATTTTGAGGAATATATATATATTTTTTCACCATTCTACATTGTGTTTGGTACTTTAATATAGATATTTGCTGAGCTTTGGTTCTAAGAATTTTTTATGTTGAATATTCTTACCTTCACTAGTTACAGCATTTTTTCCTCTTTTTTAAATTTTTTTTAGAGAATATATTTTTCCACTTAAAGAGGAACTTTACTCTCTTAATCCACATAGACTACTTTTGATCCTAATGCTGGTAGCATTGGTAAATAGATAGGAAAGTAGGTATATTAAATTTACTTGTTCTAAACATTTTTTTTTACATTTTTTTTCAGTTGCTTTCTGATTTCCAGGCCTAGGCAAATAGTATCATAAATCCCAGGAGTCTACAGGAGGGGAGGAGGTATTTTCTCATCTCATCCTGCCTGCATACCTGAGCTAAGGGCAGATGGATTTCAGAAAGTAAATGCTACATGAATCATCTGTCCTTACTCAAGATGGCCACAGCCAGAAATGCTAGGGACTGTTTTCCTAAGTGATTTCTCACCAAAATAAAGCATTGGGACATGGATGAAATCTTTGAATCTTAAAAATAAATTAAATAGTGTTTTTGGTTTATGGTGCTCAGATGCAGTGTAGTTCCACTTTAACAGATTATTGTCCACTGATTTCTGTGCACAACTCACTTTTGGAACATTATGATGTTTTCTATTTTTAAGCATTAATGACACATAAATGAAATCTTCAAGTAATAAAATTTAAAGACCAATTCATTTTTTTGTGAAAAAAATATTAGTCCTAGACCCAGGTTTGACCCAAATAGTATTTTATAATTGGTTTATCCTATAAGCAGGAAAAATACAGTACATGAGTGCAAGTAATTCAGCGCACCATTCGCAAATTTAAAGCCAGGCCCTCTAAGAAATGTATTAAGGCAGTTAGGCAGTGCATTGCCAGAATAATGAAGACGAAAAGGAAAACCATACAAAGAAGAAAAACTAAGGAAAGACACAAGTAAAATAATAACAATAATGCCTCGTACACACGGTCGGACTTTGTTCGGACATTCCGACAACAAAATCCATGGATTTTTTCCTACGGATGTTGGCTCAAACTTGTCTTGCACACACACGGTCACACAAAGTTGTCGGAAAATCCGATCGTTCTAAACGCGGTGACGTAAAACACATACGTCAGGACTATAAACGGGGCAGTGGCCAATAGCTTTCATCTCTTTATTTATTCTGAGCATGCGTGGCACTTTGTGCATGGGATTTGTGTACACACGATCGGAATTTCCGACAACGGATTTTGTTGTCGGAAAATGTTATATCCTGCTCTCAAACTTTGTGTGTCAGAAAATCCGATGGAAAATGTGTGATGGAGCCTGCACACGGTCGGAATTTCCGACAACAAGGTTCTATCACACATTTTCCATCGGAAAATCCGACCGTGTGTACCGGCATAAGAGAAATCGGATTCCATGTGCCAGAGGCCAGATATAATAATCAATTGGATTACATGCCATACAATCAGAAGATCAACAGTCATATTCATAAACCATCACAAGAATTAGGCTAGGAGTTTGCATGTTTCAGATATACCATTATGTATCCTCTATCTCAAAGGAATAATACAATAATTATTCTTAAAGCATTTGCTACCCCAACACCTCAAATTCCTGATATGTGCTTGCTGTATCATGTACTTGTATGAGATAGTGTCCTGCTCTCTTTATATGCTTCCTTCATGTAAAATCCCTAGTGTTCCTGCCAGTCTCTCTGCTTTCCTATAAAAAACTGACCACATTAAGCAGGAGAACACATTGTGGTCAGTTCTCTAGCTATGCTGGGAACTCAGTCTGCTCTCCTCCAATGATCAGACTTATCCTGACATGCCCCTGCTGCACAGCTATTCACTGGGAAGCTCAGTGTGCTGCTGCTTCTCCACCCTCAGCTCATATGCAGCTGATAGCAGAGGGAATATGATCATTTATAAAGAAGGGAAAAAAGGTATTAATAATATTTTTTTATATCTATACAAACATGTTTTGCCTTTCATTTCTATTTTAAACTGAATGGGTTGTTTTAAAAGATGATCGTTTACAATCACTTTAACATCATAGATCCGGCGTTCAGCCTTCATAATGTTATTCACATCCCATTAAATTCCAAGACTGTGGGGCAAGTAGCTTGTTTCCAATATCTAGGGATCAAGCTCTTCACAATGTTTAAAGCAGAGTTCCACCCAGCATGTTTTATTTTTTGTATATAATCTGTTCTTTTACACTATATTAAAACATTAAATCCATGTCATTTAACATATCGCCGCTCAATTCTCGTTTTTTTAAATGACTTACTGTTTATTTTTGCTCATCAGAGCACTTCTATCTCTACTGTGGGCATATGTGAAGCCCACTAGCAGTCTCTTCTAGGATATGGGGATGTTGTATGCCCAGCATGCACCTCTTGATCTCTCTATGCTTCTACCCGGTGTCCTGTCATAAAGCCACTACCCATCAGACTATGGAACCAAAGTGACGTTGCATTGCGGCCATCTTGGTACACCAGCACTCTATTAGTATATAGTTCATATATATTCATATAGTAAAATACAGTATATATAAGCTGAGTTTACTGTTAAAAATATCTGTGAAAAGCAAGACTCCAGTGGATGTATAAAGATGTCCGCTTGCTGACTTCTAACTCTAGGCTTACTGCGGACGAGTGTGGGTGTACCAAGATGGTCGCCACGCAACATCACTTCGGTTGCATATTCTGATGGGTAGCAGCTTAACATTGGCGATGCCTGTTGTCTCCTGGGATTGATGACACACATATCCCAGGAGACATGGCAAAGCCGGAAAAGACACGCGTGGCCGTGGCCGAGGAGGAGGAAGTAGGAATATTATGAAGAAATACAGCAGTAAGTGTTTTTTTTTTTGTTTTTTTTTAATGATATGCCAAATTGCAGTGAATGCACTCTTTACTGCTGGATGGTGAAAAGTCAAAAATATGTGTGGAACTTCGCTTTAACAAGTGTGGGTTTACTTTATTTTTGTATGTTTTAACTGCTTGCCGAACATATACGGCAGCAAGTTGGCTCTGCTGCGCAAGATCACGTACCTAGTACGTGATCCTGCACTTTCGGGTCTGGGGCCCACTACCACTGCGATTATACAAAGCAGGAGCTGATCGGGTACTGCAGACTCAATGTCTGCCGGAACCTGCCTATCATTCAGTACAGATGCAGAACGGCAATCTGCCTATGTAAACAAGGCAGATTGCTGTTCTGTCAGTAAGGAAGACATTGATCCTGGGTTCATGCAAAGCAGAAACATGGATCCATGCCTTCCCCTCGTAAAAGCACCTCCCACACACCTCCCACACAGTACACAAACACTATCTCGGCACACAGTTAACCCTTTGATCACCCCTGATGCTAACCCCTTCTCAGCCAGTTTCATTAGTACAATGACAGTGCAGATTTTTAACATTGATCACTGTATTAGTGTCACTGGTCCCCAAAAAGTGTCATAAGTGTCAGTTAGTATCCGATTTGTCCGCCACAATATAGCAGTCCTGCCATAAGTCGCCGCCATTACTAGTAAAAAAAAAAAAATTCCATAAACATATTCCAGAGTTTGTAGATGCTATAACTTTTGCTCAAACCATCAATATATCAATATATATCAATATCCTCATTATACATTTATTGGGATTTTTTTTACCAAAATTATGTAGCAGAATACTTATTGGCCTAAATTGATGTATAAATTTGATTTTTTTTACTTTTTTTTATTGAATATGTTTTATAGCAGAAAGTAAATAATTTTGTTTTTTTTTTCTAAATTGTTTTGGTCTTTTTTTTATATCACCAAAAATCTAAAAAGAAAAATGCAGTGGTGATCAAATACCACCAAAAGAAAGCTCTACTTATGGGTAATAACATTTTATTTGGGTTCAGCGCCGTACGACAATTTTCATTTCATTTAAAGTAAAAGAGTGCCGTATAGCAAAAAAATGGCCTGGTCACGGTTAACCACTTCAGCCCCTGAAGTTTTTAGCCACTTAATACTCAGTACCTTAGTACCCAAATAAAATTGAAGTCCTTTTTTTCCCACAAATAGAGCTTTCTTTTGGTGGTATTTGATCACCTTTGCGGTTTAAATTTTTTGCGCTATAAGCAAAAAAAGAGCCACAATTTTGAAAAAAAAACAATATTTTTTACTTTCTCCTATAAAACACAACCAATAAAGAAATGTAAAAAAATCTAATTTCTTCATCAATTTTAACCAATATGTATTCTGCTACACATCTTTGGTAAAAAAAATCCCAATAAGCGTATATTGATTGGTTTGCATAAAAGTTATCGCATCTAAAACCTTCAACCTACACTATGGAGCACTTTTTATCTTTCCATACCATATACATCCACTCATGAGTTTGGAATGAAATGAGGAGTGTTGAAATGTTATGAGGACCTTTGGGTGGTTCTGGAGACCCTGTATCACCCCTAACACACCGAGGATAGTTGGTGCACCGGACACGCTCTGGAGGGCTTATTACATGCAGGCTTCCCTTGATCCTCTGTAACGGGGGATCACGGGCTTCTGGTAAGCAGTAACCTCTTACATTTTGGTGGTGGATTTCCGCACTAGTCTTTCATTCAACTGTGAAGAATACATTTCTTATAGATGGACACTAACCATTGTTCTACTTCACAGGTGTTACTATTGTGTGGGCCTTTGGATATCAATTCATCTGGCCCGTTCACTTTGTTATATATGGACATTTTTTTATTTTTTATATTCCATTACACTAACTGTTCAGGTGTTTTGTAATTTATGATTTTCATATTTCTTTTGTTTAACATAGGGTCTTACAATATCAATTGTATGACCTGCCTTTGTCATCTAATTGGTGCATGAGAGCACTTTTACATTTCACATGCTTAGTGCGATTTTATGTTTTTCCTATATATAAATGGTCGTACAGTGAGTGTTTATGTCATTTGCGGGTAGTTCCTCCTATGGCCGACAACTTGCAGCCTTCTCAATCACATCCAGAGGTCGTTACGGAAAAATTATTCGCGGAAGTTTTGTTGGGTCGCATGGCTGGCCCCTTTGAGTCGCCACCAGTGCCCAATCTGGTTGTTTCTTTGTTGGGTGTTGTTCCCAAAAAGGAGCCAAACAAGTTTCAGCTCATTCACCATTTGTCTCACCCGAGAGGGGGTTCCGTCAATGACTCCATTGACCCGGACCTTTGTACGGTGTCATATACTTCCTTTGATACGACGGTATCATGGGTGTGCTGGTATGGTCAGGGGTCGTTGCTGGCTAATACGGATATTGATGCAGCCTTTCATCTGTTAAGGGTGCATCCTAGTTGCTGCCATCTTCAGGGCCAGATTTTTGTTGACAGGTGTTTACCCATGGGTTGTGCCATTTCGTGTTTGCTGTTTGAACAGTTTAGCTTCTTTCTGGAATGGGTGATGCGGGATTTTTCGGGCCTAGCTTCCGTCATCCACTATTTGGATGACTTCTTGTGTATAGGGCCAGCTGGTAGTACTATCTGTGCTTCCCTTTTGGCTACTGTCCAACATGTTTTTGAGTTTTTTGGTGTCCCCTTGGCCGCGGACATGACCGAGGGCCCGACCACAGAGTTGCGTTTTTTGGATATTGTCATCGATACCATGGCTATGGAGTGCCGTTTGCCTTTGCACAAGCTTGTGGATCTGAAGGGGGCGGTCTCCACGGCTTTGCAGAGCATGAAAATTCAGCTTATGGCTCTGCAATTTCTTTTTGGGCAAGTTGAATTTTGCTTGCCGCATTATGCCCATGGGCAGTGTTTTCTGTAGGCGACTGCCGGCGTCAGGGCTCCACATCATTATGTGAAATTGGTGCGGGACCATCAAGAGGACTTGCAAGAGTGGGATTCCTTTTTGGCATCTTACAATGGTCGATACTTTTGGTTGGAGCAAGCAATTGCAAATTTTGATATTGAGCTGTTTACTGATGCAGCAGGTTCGGCTTGTTATTTGGCATATTGCCAGGGTCAGTGGAATGCCAGATGTTGGCCAGCCGAATGGCGAGAGTTGGGTCTGGTGCGGAATTTGGCTGCCATGGAATTGTTTCCCATTGTGTTTTTTGGGGGGTTGTGGGGTAAGGAGTTTAGTAATAGACGTGTTAGGTTTCATTGTGATAATTTGGGGGAGTGCAGGCCATTAATAGCGTTACGGCTTCTTCTCCTCCTGTTGTCCGCTTGCTTTGCCACTTGATTCTTACTTGTTTGCGTATTAACTGTTTTGTGTCTGTTGTGCATGTCCCAGGAATTGATAATTCAGTGGCGTTGTCTCATTTCTAGTGGGACAGATTCCGTTTTCTGGCAGCACGGGATTCCCTGCCCCGAACAACTGTGGAGCATTGCATTGCCACTTCCCAGCTCTTGATCCATAAGTCGGTCTCTGCAGCTACTTGGACTTCGTACAGCAGGGTGTGGCAGTAATGAAGGGACCTCATAAGTGAAGTTGGGAGGTGCTCTCGGGAGGAGGATGGGGTGCATTTGTCACTTTATTTTATCAGTAGGAATTTTGAACGGGAGGTTTTTGTCTTTTCTATGTCTCGGAAGTTGGCTGGGCTGGCATTCATGTTTAAGTTGGCTGGTCAACGTGATGCAACTAAAGTTTTTATGGTCCAGCAAGCTATGCGGGGCTACCAAAAAGGTCGCTCTGTAGCTGATTCTAGACACCCTGTTTCCTTTTCAGTCCTTGGTGCTGTCGTGGGCCATTTGGGGAAGGTTTGTTTGTCCAAATATGAGGTGACTTTTGCTTTTTTGGGGCTTTTCGAGTGGGAGAACTTGTCAGTCATAATAAGTGGGGCAAGGGTGGTTTGGGGGTCCATGATGTGTGGTTGCAGAATGATACCATGCGGGTTCTTCTTTGTAAATCCAAGACGGATCGAGTTGGGTGAGGTCCCCTCTTCTCAGGTCTGCCCAGTGATGGCTGTTGGGGTTTTTTCCAGAATCCGGCCCGATATTCCAGGTGTTCCAAAAATGTCTTTTGGTGGCTGGGTTGAGTGCGGACAACTATTCTTCCCATTCATTCCGGATTGGGGCGGCGACTGAAGCGGTCAGATGGAGTTTGGACGATCAGGTGGTTCAGCGTATTGGGCGATGGGAATCTGTTCACTTTCGGTCTTATGTGCGCCCTCATTTATTGTGAATTCGGGGGTTTGTGGGTTTAGGTGTTTTTTTCACTGGCAGTTGCCTGGGTTTCAAGCTGTTCTCCTCTCTTTCCTGGGTTTACTATCATGAACGTGTTGTGTTTTGTGGGGGGGGTTTCTTTGGGTTTATTGGGGGGTGTTGTATTCCCCCCTTTTTTCTTTTTCTTTCAGATTCAAAGGAATGCCTGGCGTGGATCCTGGGTCACTCATACATTTATTGGGGTGCCAGGAGGGCTGAGGTACGTGAGGAGGGTAGGCAATTGGGTTTCTCCAGGGAAGAGGTCAGTTTGGTGGCTTGGTGTTCCAGGGATGCTCTGATCTAGGGTTGTGCCTGAAATGCACAGGTATGCTAAACTGGATAGGCCCCCTGATGTGGTTCTATTGCATGTCGGGGGTAATGACCTTGGTCTGCGTTGCTCACATGAGCTTATCAGGGACATTAAATTCAATTTTTTGCGGCTTAGGTCGTTTTTCCCAGATACCATCTTTGTATGGTCTGATGTTGTAGCTAGGTCTGCTTGGAGTTTGGCTCGCTCTAATGACAGTATCAACAGAGCCAGGGTCGAGGTCAACAAGGCAATAGCCAAGTTTTTTGTATGTAATGGGGGCTTGGCGATCCATCATCGGGAGTTGGAAGAGGAGACATGGCGTTTTTTTATGACGGGACAGTGTTTATCTGAATGCCATTGGCACTGATCTATGGCACTTGGGTTTGCAGGATGGTATCCAGTGGGCCTTCCGAGTTTGGAGGGCAACACGAACATAAGATGTCACGGTTGTGTGCTGTGTGGCGGGAGGTCTATGGGGTCTTTGAAGGCGGTGGTGCTGGATAAAATAATGGAGAATTAGGGTGGTTGGGCCCATTTGGAGTTATGGGTGTCCCTTCCCTTCCTAATAATACATTGCTATCAATGGTTTTAAGTTGTTTGTATCTGGTAGGAAGTAACTGGTAATTGTCCCTGAGCTGGTGTAAGTTGCGACTGGAAGCCTTTCATGGGGTGACAGGCTGGTTGGTAAGTTGAGCTTGGAAATTCTTTGGTTTTATTTGACATGAGTTTGCCCTTCCAGTGCTCCTTGCTGTGAAGACCAGTTATAGGTGGGGGCAGTGACCTGTTTTGTTTTGTGTTCTATTACCTTAACACCTTCAATACAGGGCACTTTTACCTCCCTGCTCAGGCTAGTTTTTAGCTTTCAGCGCTCTCACACTTTGAATGACAATTGAGCGGTCATGCAAAACTGTACCCATATGACTTTTTTTTTTTCACACAAATAGAGCTTTCATTTGGTGGTATTTAATCACCCCTTTGTTTTTATATTTTTATTTTTTGCTAAATAAACAAAAAAAGGCCAAAAATTGTGAAAAAAAACTTTTTTTTTTTTTTTTTTTTTTTTGCAAATAAGTAATTTTTCTTCATAAATTTAGGCCAAACTGTATTCTGCTGCATTTCTTTGGTGAAAATAACCCAAATAAGTGTTTATTATTTAGTCTGTAGGAAAGTTATAGAGTCTACAAGCTATTGGGTATATATATATTTGAAAATCGATCAGTCCTGATGTACTGACAGCCTATATCATTTCATGAGACCCCAAAATGCCAGGACAGTAGAAATACCCCCCCAAATGGCCTTTTTGGAAAGTAGACAGTCTGAAGTATTTAGTGAGAGGCATGGGTTGTCATTTTTTGTCACAATTTTTGGGATAATGAAGTAAAAAAGAGTTTTTGTCTTTTATTTTTTACATACTGTCACCAGTGCAGTACAGCATCATCATATAACTGGTGTAGCAATTTTTTCAATTTTTTAAAATAATTTGTTTTCTTTAATTATTATTATTTTTTTTACTTTTATTTATTTTTTTTACATACTGTGGCCAGATCAATACAGTGTAATTGATCAAATAAGTGCAGCGCTAAGTGAACCTAATAAACCTTCAAATATGCATATATACATCATGTGAAATGATATTTAAATATAAATATAAATAAATAATCTATTAATTACTATGCAGTGATCAAAATTCATATGTGAAAAATAATGCCACAATCAACAAAAAAAAGTGCAATGTGCTCTGTACTCCACACAGTGTCCTTATAAGATCCAATCAATTGTGCAAACAGCAAAAACAGACCATTATATGGTTTGTGAAGTCAATGAAACTAAACACAATATCTTCACACTGATCCAGCTCTGTGCTCAGGCAATCTTCATGTGACCACCACCAGTTGCACCCTCACCTTATAGGCTTAATATACAGTGGGGACGGAAGGTATTCAGACCCCCTTAAATTTTTCACTCTTTCTTATAATGCAGCCATTTGCTAAAATCATTTAAGTTCATTTTATTTCCTCATTAATGTACACACAGCACCCCATATTGACAGAAAAACAGAGAATTGTTGACATTTTTGCAGATTTATTAAAAAAGAAAAATTGAAATATCACATGGTCCTAAGTATTCAGACCCTTTGCCCAGTATTTAGTAGAAGCACCCTTTTGATCTAATACAGCCATGAGTCTTTTTGGGAAAGATGCAAGTTTTTCACACCTGGATTTGGGGATCCTCTGCCATTCCTTCTTGCAGATCCTCTCCAGTTCTGTCAGGTTGGATGGTAAATATTGGTGGACAGCCATTTTTAGGTCCCTCCAGAGATGCCCAAATGGGTTTAAGTCAGGGCTCTGGCTGGGCCATTCAAGAACAGTCACGGAGTTGTTGTGAAGCCATGCCTTCGTTATTTTAGCTGTGTGCTTAGGGTCATTGTCTTGTTGGAAGTTAAACCTTCCGCCCAGTCTGAGGTCCTGAGGACTCTGGAGAAGGTTTTCGTCCAGGATATCCCTGTACTTGGCCGCATTCATCTTTCCCTCAATTGCAACCAGTCGTCCTGTCCCTGCAGCTGAAAAACACCCCCACAGCATGATGCTGCCACCACCATGCTTCACTGTTGGGACTGTATTGGACAGGTGATGAGCAGTGCCTGGTTTTCGCCACACATAACGCTTAGAATTAAGGCCAAAAAGTTCTATCTTGGTCTCATCAGACCAAAGAATCTTATTTCTCACCATCTTGGAGTCCTTCAGGTGTTTTTTTTAGCAAACTCCATGCAGGCTTTCATGTATCTTGCACTGAGGAGAGGCTTCTGTCGGGCCACTCTGCCATAAAGCCCCGACTGGTGGAGGGCTGCAGTGATGGTTGACTTTCTACAACTTTCTCCCATCTCTCGACTGCATCTCTGGAGCTCAGCCACAGTGATCTTTGGTTCTTCTTTACCTCTCTCACCAAGGCTCTTCTCCCCTGATAGCTCAGTTTGACCAGACGGCCAGCTCTAGGAAGGGTTCTGGTCATCCCAAACGTCTTCCATTTAAGGATTATGGAGGCCACTGTGCTCTTAGGAACCTTAAGTGCAGCAGCAATTTTTTTGTAACCTTGGCCAGATCTGTGCCTTGCCACAATTCTGTCTCTGAGCTCTTCAGGCAGTTCCTTTGACCTCATGATTCTCATTTGCTCTGACATGCACTGTGAGCTGTAAGGTCTTATATAGACAGGTGTGTGGCTTTCCTAATCAAGTCCAATCAGTATAATCAAACACAGCTGGACTCAAATGAAGGTGTAGAACCATCTCAAGGTTGATCAGAAGAAATGGACAGCACCTGAGTTAAATATATGAGTGTCACAGCAAAGGGTCTGAATACTTAGGACCATGTGATATTTCAGTTTTTCTTTTTTAATAAATCTGCAAAAATGTCAACAATTCTGTGTTTTTCTGTCAATAGGGGGTGCTGTGTGTACATTAATGAGGAAAAAAATGAACTTAAATTATTTTAGTAAATGGCTGCAATATAACAAAGAGTGAAAAATTTAAGGTGGTCTGAATACTTTCCGTCCCCACTGTATACACCTTCAATAGTAATCAATCCTCTGATTGGCTCCTTTCAATATTCCTCCTTCTTATGGCTTATCCATTTGCTCAAGCGCTTTTCACCATGGGATATACTCCTTTCTTATTATTACCTTTGGTCTCCACTCACATCGCCCACATGCAAAAGCAAAACTTGCAATAGTGCTTTACCGTTTAAAAGAATTTATTCGTAAAAAGCATGTAACAAATATGCACTCACATTTAGTAGATAAAAACAAGCCTTTGTGTACATGGCCGTAAGTACTAGGACAATGGTGTCACCATAAACTGGCTCTGCAGCCCCGGTTAACAGTAAGCCTCCGTCCGTCTATTACACTGTATTGCTCTTCCTTGGTTACTTCCTGGTTCCTCCAAAAAATAATAATACGTTTTTTTTTCAATTTTATTAAATATTTCTTCTTTTTTTTTTTTAATTAATAATTTTTTTTTTACTTTTATTTTTTTTTTACATACTGTGGCCAGAGCAATACAGTGTTACAATAAGATTTTTTTTACATAAAACGTTTGCTTATTTCACTGCTATAAGCAAATATATTTACTGAATCACAGTGTGTAGACACTGTCTATTGTTGTAATTAGCTGTGAATGGCCACATCTAACAACACAATTGTAAACAATGGATGGCATAAAAGAAAGCCATTCATTGTTTACAACTATCATTTGATCTGCTTTGATTTGTCACAGCAATCACATGGTATCGGCAGCGGGCAGGTACACTGATCAGTCATCTACTGTGTCCAGTGGACACAGAGGGTAGCAGATTGTGACGGAGCGGTGGTGTGAAGCGCGTTATTAGGAGGATGTCATATGAAGTCCTCCCAGAACAATAGGTTTCCCACCTGCCTGTCATTTTACAATGATGCGGGCAGGAAGCAGTTAAAAATAAACCCTACTGAATTGAAAATGCATAGCAGATCTCATAATAGAAATTGACTTTACTGAATGCATATGTACATACAGTTTGTGGTAAGATTTATATTGGGCACTTTAATCTATTTTACAATTATTTGTGACATTTTCTCAGTGGGTTATATACAACTGTGGTGACATGTTTTTCTTGTCATGTCAAGGTTCATGGGGTTGAGATTTCAGTGGATTTGGTGTGTTTATAACTTTATAACTTTTTAATTAAAGATTATAACTAATCTTAAATTTTATAGCCCTGCAGTTTCACATGACCAACATCAGACAGAAAAATGCAGAACCACTTATCAACAACTGCTTGTCAGTACAACAATATTATACAGATGATTGATTCAACTTAGTACAGTACATGCAACTGAAAATACCAGTTCCACTTTAATCCTTTTCACAACAAATAAGTTAACACATAATTTTTTCTCTCCCTCGGTTCTTGAAATGAAGCCATTTCTGGCTCAAAAACAGTGCCTTCAATGGACATTAGTGCCCCATTCTGTATCCTGCTCAGCCTTCAGCAAGTATTTTTTAATGAATGCCATGCTTACATTAAAACAAAAGCATACAGTCTCTGACAAGTGTTAGCATGTGTGCTCACCCATCAAGATATAAATAAATATATGTCAAAATCAGTTGGATAGCAGACTTTGCAGAACACTTAACAAGCACACCACCGTTTGCATTTGTATTTCCTGGTGTAAATTTTATTTTTTAATTTAATTTTATTTTTTTTTATATGGTAATAACATCAACAGTCACCAAGTTGAGATAATGTGGTGGCTACATTGACATTTTTTTTTCCTTGGTAAACTGCATCTATATTATGTTTTTGTTTTAGACACTGGTAAATCAAATTGTAATTGAAGGTAAAATCAGCAGACTTACAGGTTCACTATGACATAAATATTGTATTCTGATAGCTGTCTGTAGTTAATTACATTTAATAATGGTAATATTTCTATACTTACATTCAGACCAAGTTGTCCAGCAGAATAGGCAGGGATTAGGAGAAACTATAACACTTTCAGGGGTGCTTAACCACTTGGCCTCCGGAAGATTTACTCCTCTTCATGACCAGTCCATTTTTCGGGATACAGCACTGCGTTACTTTAACTGACAATTACGCGGTCATGCAATGTGGTACCCCAAAAAAATGATGTCATCTTTTCCCCACAAATAGAGCTTTCTTTTTGTGGTATTTGATCACCTCTGTGGTTTTTATTTTTTGTGCTATAACAAAAAATAGCCCCAAATTAAAAAAAAAAAAACAATATTTTTTACTTTCTGCTATAAAACATATCAAATAAAATTTAAAAGATCTAATGTCTTCTTAAATTTAGGCCAATATGTATTCTGCTACATATTTTTGGTAAAAAATCCCAATAAGCATATATTGATTGGTTTAGCTGAACGTTATAGAGTCTACAAACTATGGGATATATTGATAGAATTTTTATTTATTTGTTTTTTTATACTAGTAATGGCAGAGATCAGCGACTTATAGAGGGACTGTGATATGGCAGCAGACATTCTGACACTAAGGGGTTTATTTACTGAAGCTAGAAAGGGCAAAATTAGTTACAATTCTGCATAGAAACCAATCAACTTCCAGATTTTATTGCCAAAGCTTAATTGACTAACTGAGGTTAGAAGCTGATTGGGTTCTCTGCAGACTAATTTTGCCCTCTCTAGCTTTAGTAAATAAACCTCTAATAGAAACTTTTCACACTTTGTGGGAACCAGTGACACTAATACAGTGATCAGTGCTAAAAATATGCACTGTGACTGTACTAATGGCACTGGCTGGGAAAGGGGTTAAACATCTAGGGCGGTTAACTATGTGCCTAGCGAGTGTGTTTGTGTACACAGTGTGCTTCTTTCACTAGGGGAAGAGACCGATTCTTGCCTCTGCTTTGCAGAGAGACAGGATCGTCCCGTTCCACCCTGTTCGAACTGAGATATGCCTGTTTACACAGGCATATCTCAGTTCTCCATGTTTTACTACAATCGGGTGGGTTCTGGAGGACATTGAGTCCCTGGGACTCGCAGATCAGCTTCTGTTGTAAATTAACACAGCAGACGCAGCCTGCCGGCGGCCCCTGCAGACAAACAGTGCCTTGCAAAAGTATTTACCCCCCTGGCATTTTTCGTGTTTTGTTGCCTCACAACCTGGAATTAATATGGATTGTTTGAGGATTTGCATCATTTAATTTACAGAACATGCCCACAACTTTAAAGATGTTTTTTTTTTAATTGTGAAGCAAACAATAAATAGGACAAAATAACAGAAAAAGTAAATGTGCATAACTATTCACCCCCCTAAAGTCAATACTTTGTAGAGCCACCTTTTGCGGCTATCACAGCTCCAAGTCACTTTGGATAAGTCTCTATGATCTTACCACTGGGATTTTTGCCCATTCCTCCTTGCAAAATTGTGCCAGCTCCTTCAAGTTGGATGGTTTGCGCTTGTAAACTGCAATCTTTAAGTCTGACCACAGATTTTTTATTAGATTGAGGTCTGGGCTTTGACTAGGCCATTCCAACACATTTACATGTTTCCCCTTAAACCATTTAAGTGTTGCTTTAGCAGTGTGTTTGGGGTCATTGTCCTGCTGGAAGGTGAATGTCCATCCTAGCCTCAAATTACACACAGAGTGGTACAGGTTTTGCTCAAGAATATCCCTGTATTTAGCACCATCCATCTTTCCCTCAACTCTGACCAGTTTCCCAGTCCCGACTGCTGAGAAACATCCCCACAGCATGATGCTGCCACCACCATGTTTCACTGTGGGGATGGTGTTCTTTGGGTGATGTGATGTGTTGGGTTTGCGCCATACATAGCTTTTTCTTTGATGGCCAAAAAGTTAAATTTTAGTCTCATCAGACCAGAGAACCTTCCTCCATACATTTTGGGAGTCTCCCACATGCCTTTTCACAAACTCAGAAAGTGCCATTTTGTTTTTGCTGGAAGTAATGGCTTTCTTCTGGCCTCTCTGCCATAAAGCCCAACTCTATGGAGCATACGGCTTATTGTCGTCCTATGTACAGATACTCCAGTCTCTGCTGTGGAACTCTGCAGCTCCTCCAGGGTTACCTTAGGTCTCTTTGCTGCCTCTCTGATTAATGCCCTCCTTGCCCAGTCTATGAGTTTTGGTGTGCGCCCGTCTCTTGGCAGGTTTGCTGTTGTGCGATGTTCTTTCCATTTGGTTATGATAGATTTGATGGTGCTCCTAGGGATCATCAAAGATTTGGATATTTTTTTATAACCTAACCCTGACTTGTACTTCTCAACAACATTGTCCCTTACTTGTTTGGGGAGTTCCTTGGTCTTCATGGCAGTGTTTGGTTAGTGGTGCCTCTTGCTTAGGTGTTGCAGCCTCTGGGGCCTTTTTCAAAAAAGTGTGTATATGTAATGACAGATCATGTGACACTTAGATTGCACAAAGGCAGACATCATTTCACTAATTATGTGACTTCTGAAGGTAATTGGTTGCACCAGAGCTTTTTATGGGCTTCATAACAAAGGGGGTGAATATATACGCACATGCCAATTATCATTTTTTTTGTTTCTGAAAAATAGTTTTATGTATATATTTTACTTCACCAACTTAGACTATTGTGTTCTGATCCATCACATACAATTCAGATTAAAAAAACATTGAACTAAAGGCTGTAATGTAACAAAATAGGTAAAAAGCCAAGGGGGTGAATACTTTTGCAAGGCACTGTATATGCGAAATCACGTATATATTCTCTAAACAGCTGCCACCTTGTAGCAGTAAAAGTACTATAGGGCGATCAGCAAGTGGTGAAACAATTGCAGCAACCTTTCTTGTTTTTTTTTGGTTTTTTTAGGAAGCACCCATAGCAGCGTCATAGTTTGTCTCAACTACTTTCGCTGGTAAGTTGGGCTTGTGTGTAAATCCAGTAAAAAATGAAAATGAATGCAATAAAAATACTATATTCAATTCACTTCTCTTTTTAGGAACACCCTCAGTATATGTTTCTTCCTTTGTGTTGTCTAGCAGTGTTCTCTTGGCCCTGTTGCTCTGGGAAATGTTCTATTATTTTAATGCTGCAAGGACTGTACACATTTTATGCCTGTCATATTGAACCCATAGAGGAGCTAAGCTACCCAGGAAATCTCCCCATTAAGTGGAGTAAATGTGGCTATTTGTGTTTAACCAATGCTTAACCAATAGATGTGATTTTGATACTTTAAATGTTCTTATATGTCTCATTAGGCAACATGTAATTATCACATGGCAGAAAAGGGTTGAGGTTTTTTTGGAGCTGATCCAATCATCTTTGAATTTTCTATTATTTCAAAGGGTAGTCACATTGCTTGTGGCACTTATTATGTACATTCTTTGGTTGCTTTGAATTTTCCTTAAGAGACCTGCTATGTGGTTAAGTAGTTGTGTTTCAGAGCTTGAGTGGTATCATTTTCTACTCAAAATAGCCTGACTGAGGAATAAAATCTCCATGACCTGACCACATTTCTTGACACTGTTCAGTATGTATATGTTATCAGTGAGCCAGCAGACCAATCATTGCTTAATGCTAATAGAAAGTCATGAATTCTACACTAACACTTTCTTGGTTTTTTCGGTTGGCAGGTTTGAGTAAATTTCTCAGGGAGATTATTTTTTTTTTTGTTGCTTTAGAAAATTAATCATTTCAGGGTCATCCTGGAATACTGTCAAAATCTTTATATAGATCATTACTTGAGCTACAAAAAGAAGAACTTGATTGTATAAAGCAACTTCAAAGTCGGGTGTTATGTGCTAACAATTTTACTCCTGCATGGACACTGCTAAACTACTTTCTTAATTCATCTATATTGACTCTTGGATAATACACTAGTATATTGTGTAAAGTCTTTGCACTGACAAAGTGTTTTAATTGTTTTTGACTTACGTGAAATCTGTACTACCCGGGTGCATGGACAGTGCTAGAGCTACATAGGTTGCAGTAGTTAAAATAGTGAATATGTCAGTGTTTCAGTGAGGAGGACTTCACTCTGGCTGGCAAAATAAATGGCTACTGCCAAAGATGAGTCAAGTACACAAAAGACTAGGGGAGAAACGCAGAGGCTGCTACTGCCCAATTCTTATTTTTCCTGGTTGTTGTGTTCATCTCCATGCTTTAAAATAGTGGGACACTGACCTGGAATGCAGAAAAGGACTTCTGACTTAAAGTGATTGTAAATCCTTACATATACCCAGTGAAGTGACTAGCATCAGGTGATACACAGAGATTTAACAAATCCTCCTACATAAGTTGTACTTGTTTCTCTTCAGTAAAGCCTTCCAAAACACACATTTTACATAGTGTCTTTGAGCTCTGAAAAGTAAAAGGTGGGGATCTGATGTCTCACGCTGCAGAGCTCAGTGAGGAGAGCTCTGAGGAGAGCTCTACTCTAGGGCCCTTACAGTACATTGGAGAATACACATTGGAAATGGCGTCCCTAGGGGGGGCCAGAGGGGGCCCTGACCCCCCCCCCAACATTATGCTGTGCCCCACCGTGTGCCCCCCAATTAAATTTTTTTTTTTTTTTTTACAAAAAGGCAATGTCTAAGAGGGAGAGCATTCCTCCCCCCTCCCTCTGCTCGCTGACACTGCATAATGCGAGTGCTCACACAACCATGGCCGCCCGATCTGCTTCTTCCCCTGCATCCTCATTGGCAGGGAGAAGAGCGAGTTGCAGGAAGGACTCCACCAGGACTCTCACTTACTGAAAAAACAGACTGATTTCTCCCGTCCTTAGGACAGGAGAACCAGCCTGTAAATTCCAAGAGATGCCAGACCAGCGCTGTCAATAGCAGGGGCAGGACAGCAAGAGGAGGCTGGGGTACCCCACAGTGGCAGAACACAAGGGCCCGGTGGCAAGACAACCTTTGCAACCCTGATAGTTCTCCCACTGCTTTGGACCCTTATATTTTCTTGGTATGCTGGTGACATATATCTTTTGTTTTCTGCCACCTTGGGGGGGCCCCAATACAGTAGGAAGGGAGCTCACTGCAGAACATGTGAAAGGGCCATTGTGGGATCATAGTAAAGGGCCCCAGGATATATATATATATATATATATATATATATATATATATATAAAATTGCATTTTAGAGTTGCCCCCCTACTTTTGTCCCTGTCCCCCCATGTGCCCCCCCAAATATGAAAGCTGGAGACGCCACTGCACATTGTTGGTTGTCAATCACAGGCTATGTGCTGGAGCACTTTTTCCCCTATCATGTGTTGCTCCCGCTTTTCCCTCAGCACAGTCATAGCATAAAAACCATAAATATTTTAGCAACACCTTCATTATTATAGTCAAATCATAGGCAGAAACATGTCCACAGAGATACAATCAGTACATAGAGAACCATTCAGCACCAAACAAAAACAGAGATATGACTGATACAACTGACACAGAGCAGCCCCGATCCTCATCTTCTCAGGTCCCCTGCCAGTGCTTGTGGCTCCACCACCCTACCAAGTGCCCCATAGCAAGCCACTTCGGCTTTTATAACCACTTTAAAGCAACCCATGTAACACCTTCAAGTGCTCCAGGTGACCCCACATAGATATACACTCACCACAATGGTTGGTGGTTTCTTCATTCTTAATTAAACAAACCTTTTTTGCTGATACTGTTTTTTGAGTGGCGGCATATGGCATTGGAAGGAATCGCATCCATGTAAATGATCATGTTGGTGAAAAGATACACAGTAGGTCCAACCAAAAAATACGCAGTGAGACCTGCCTAGTAATAAAAGGTCCATCCCGTGTGGTGAGTGTACATTCATGTAGGGTCACCTGAAGCACCTGAACATGGTCATGTGTTTATCTGTTGCTCATGGCCAGTGTCCCCCTTAATCCATGTGCCCGACTCCTGATCTACATGCAGGGCGCCAGACACATGGATTCCAAGGCTCTAATTGGCTTAAAAAAAGGGTAGGCTCGGTGCGCAGAGCAATGCGCCCTGAACCCGCCCAGTTGTGTGAAATTAGCGAATGAATATTCACTATTTTACATGGGGCATGGCTTGGACATGTAAGCGTGAGGTTGCATCTCTGGTGAGCTCCTGTTTCCATCAGGGCTTTTGGCGCTTGCTTACCTCTTTCACACTGCGGCAGTTTTCAGGTGCTTTAGCGCTAGAAATAGCCTCTGCTAAGTGCCTGAAAACCGCCTCTCATTCGTTCCACTGTGGCCTTTTCACACTGGGGTGGTGTGCTTGTTGGAGGGGAAAAAAAGTCCTACAAGCAGCATTTTTTCCAATGGCCCCTGCCCATTGGAATTTTGTCTCTGGAAGTTGGTCTTTTTTTTGTCTGTGGAGCAGAGTTTTTATTATTATTTGCTAATATATGCAAAGACTACTCAAGCCTGGTGATCCCCTTGACTGGGAATACCCCTGCATCGTGGGAGGCTGCTAGACCTAAACCCAACCAAAGATCTTCTATAATATGCATTAAACTTTCATTCAGCACCTCGCACCTACCATTAGTTGCATATTTGAAGTTAGGCATGACTGTGTCTATTTCTGTATTTGGTGATAGTTAGCAGTAGCGATAGATTAAGTTGGGAATGATTATGATTATGACTTCATAGCTGTAATTATTAAATTTTTATGCTACCCCAACATTTCATATTCCTCATATGTGCCTCTTATACCATGTACTTTTGTTCAAAAGTATCCTGTTCTCTTTATATTGAAATATTATTCTTTAGGTGAAATGCCTGCCTATCCTGCCACTCCTGCTGCTTTCCTATTTCAAACTGACCATGATAGGCATGGAAGCACATCCATCTCAACGTGGTCAGTTTATTTGACTGTGCTAGGAGCTCAGCCTGCCTGTCCTCCAGTGATCAGACTTCTACTGACACGCCCCTCCCTGCACAACCATTCACTGGGAAAATCAGTGAACTGCTGCTTCCCCACCTTTATCTCTTTTAGCCCCTTATGCAGCTGAGCACAGAGGTTATGTGATGACCTATAAAAAAAAAAAAAAAAAGAAAAAGCTATTTATGATTTTATTTATAAATACAGTATATACACAAATGTTTTACCTTTTATTTCTTTTTTAAATAGAATGGGTTGTTTTACAAGGTGAGAGTTCACATATACTTTGCTACATTATTAAAAAAAAAATTTTCAGTGAAAGCAGTGTAAGTAAAAGTTTTCACATATTTCATCTGTGCATTTAACTATTTGCCAGGAATAAAGCTTTTACCTCCCTGACGGTATTCCTGAGTGTGGCTAGGGGTTAAATTTCAATACCATTAGTGGTAACCCCGAGCCACACTCGGGATTACACCTCAGGATCCTGTGCGGTATACTTACCTTGTCCCCAGGATCCTGCGATGTCCCCCCGCTCTGTCTGCGGGCTCCATCCTCTGCCTGAAGCCTCTCCGTGCCAGGCTCCATTCCCTGTGAGTGTCGCGACGCATGGGGGCGGAGCCTGGCGGCAAATTCAAAAAATTGTAAAAATCATAACACATACAGCACTGTAATCTTACAGATTACAGTACTGTATGAAATTATTTCACATCCCTTTTGTCCCCAGTGCTTTGGCCCATGCCCTGCATGCAGTTTTATGTTATATATACTGTTCTTTCTGTCTGGAAACTGGAGATTGTCCATAGCAACCAAAAAGTGTCCCTTTACGTCAAAAGTGGCTTTAGACCAGCTAGAAAACAGCGATAGTAAATTAGAACACTTGCAGAATTGAGCGATAGAGATTTATGGAGAAATTTATTTTATTATTATTATATTATTATTTTTTTAAATTAATTATATTTATTTATTATATTATAATTTATGTTTTTGTGTTTCAAACTTTATCATACCTGGGATATCTACTAGACTCTTGTTTGGACAGATTTTAAGTGTGTTATTGTTAAGAATTACAGGCCTACAATATAAAATGCCAAATTTCCATGCAAAATAATTGTACCGCTTTCAGCACCTAAAATCCGAAATAATCATACCACCAGGGAGGTTAACAAGGAGGTCTCCAGATCCCGGCCC
This sequence comes from Aquarana catesbeiana, assembly GCF_042186555.1. Lineage (NCBI taxonomy): Eukaryota > Metazoa > Chordata > Amphibia > Anura > Ranidae > Aquarana > Aquarana catesbeiana. Next base: position 669,991,870 of record NC_133324.1, on the reverse strand, counting down.
CCCTCCATATGTGAATGAGTATGAGGTACATTGTACCCCTGCCCATTCACCAAAAAAAGAGTCAAAAAGAAATAAAAACACACACGCAGTTTTTAACAATTCCTTTATTATTTAATTTTTATTTTTTTAATTATAAAAAAAATTTAATAAAGGAATTTGTCACGGAACGCCCCACACTCCGCTTGAGTGCTTCCGTCATATACCGCTTCCTAAGTTCTGGAACACATGTCCAATGGATCTGGCCACAGGAACCCCAAGAACTAGACAACACCAGTCTTGGAGTACATCAGAACTACCTTTATTTTGAGATCTCACAGACCTTTATACAGCAGGGATGACTCAAAGCTAACCTAATTAACATGACCTAATTTACTACAAAATGTACCCAGACCAGATGACAGTCTTGTGGGCACCGAGCTTCACACATTAATACAATTAACAATACAAACAACAATCTCCCCCCTCCTCAGCCTAGACCATTCGTCTATTAGCCAGGGCTGGTGGCTAATGTGATCAGCTCTCTCAATTAACATAAACACATGTTGATAACACCAGCATCTCCTCACAGGATGTGTCCCAGCAGAATGAATCAGTCTTATCAGCAGGGGGCTGCTGGAGGAATCCCCCCTCCCTCTTCAGGGACACAAATATACAGTAAGGAGTCCCCATACAATATATACATGACTGAGTCCGATTAATACAGTTCAGACTGGATTTCTCATTCACCTCAAATGCTAGGGCCCATAATCGGTGGGCAACAGGCTTGCATACAGTCCTCTCCAACAGCCTCCGCTCTGGCCATGCCCGTGACATTTCTCCCCTTTCGGCAGGAGACTAACACAGGAGGAGACCCCAGACGGGTTGACTCCGAAGTTAGTCCACAACTCCAGTCCTCTACTGCCTGTACCCACACAGTACCCCAAACAAATTATCCCAAACAGTGCATTACTCACCCAGCCATCCTCTGCCTCTCTCAGAGAACATATCTGCCGCTGGGGAGAGGCCCGGACTGGCCCTTCTCCCTGGAATCCTTTCTGCCGCTGGAGAGAAGACAGGGTGACTGGGCTCACTCTGTCATGCTGTTGGGGATCTGGGCCCACTGCCCAGCATCCCTGGGGTATACAGGTGGAGACTGAAGTCCCATCCACCTTCACAGGAAATCCATCCTCTGTTAGTTGAGGGCAGAGTCCAGCAGTCCTCGGCCCTGTTGCCAGCCCTTCTGCTGGAAACCCCACACCATCTGTTCCGGCTAACTGTTGGAGAGGGAGGCCGACTGCCCCGCCTCCCTGGAACTCTGTAGTTGTTGCCGGTGCTGGGCAGAGGTTGGTAGCACTCTGCCCTGTTGCCAGCACTTCTGCTGGGGACTCCGCATCCTCTGCTCCGGCTAACTGTTGGGGCAGGCAGCTGGCTTCCTCCACTCCCAAACTGTGTAGCTGCCATTGGGGAGGTGAGCCGGCTGCTTCCTTTTCCATTCCCTCATCTGGCTGCTGGGACGACATGTCGATGGTACTGTCTCCCAGGTACACGGATCTTTGCTGGGGAGGAAAGCCCACTTCCTCCACCCTGGCCAACTGTTGGGGAGGGACAACACACACCTCCTCTCCCTTCTCCCCCTGTATCTGCTGCTGGGAAGTGATTGCCATCTTCTCACCCTGAGCCTCCACAATTGCTGCAGGTGTGGGGCAGAGGTCTTGGACCCTCTGTCCGGTTGCCAGCACTTCTGCTGGGGGTTTGCTAGGTGGTTCCTCCTCTACAGAAATGTCTATTAAATCCCCAGTCTCTGGAAGTGGTAAAAGTGTGGGACAGAGGTCTTGGACCCTCTGTTCAGTTACCAGATCTTCAGCTGGAGAAGTTTGTTTTAACTCCATAGATGCTGCTGGCAGAAAATCACATGTCCCTGTCAGTGTTGTGGGAGAAAGGCCGACTACCTCTTCTCTCAGGAAGGCTGAAGCCACTGTTGGTGCTGGGCAGAACACAGTGAACTTTGGCCCTGATAGCAGCTCTTCTGCTGGAGGCTCATCAGGTTGTTCTTCCTCAGCAGAAAAGTCTATCAAATCCCATGTCTCTGCAACTGATGTCGGGGAATAGGGGTTCACCATCTCCTGTCCATGGAACCCAGAAGATGTTATCATTTCTGGACAGAGGTTAGCAGAGCTCTGCCCTGTTGTCAGCACTTCAGGTTTGGGGACGGCAATCTCCGGATTTTCCACTGCCGATTCTCTGGCATGCTGCTGAACTTGTTCTAGCAGTTTCCTGTATGCCCTTTCCAGATGCTGTTCCTTCCTTAGCAAATGGTCCAGATCAGGTTTGAGCTCTGAGACCCCTGCAAGACCGAGCATAGACTCTCTATAGTCTCTCATGTCCTCAAGGTCAGGTTCCCCTTCATCGCCAAACATAAAAAGATCTGTAAGGTTCTCCCACAGCAATCCAGGGCCGCCAAAGTCATATCCCTCCGGAGAGCATTCTGTTGTCTCCCCTAAATATCCCTCCTCTGCGTGCCATTGCAGAGCCCGATATCGATTGTCCAGCTCTATCTCCTGCTGGACCAACCTGTCCAACTCAGTCACCCATTGCTCCTGGGGCTGCTCTCCCAGGAATGCCATCCGCAATGCCCGTTGGTCACTGGCCCGTTGCTCTTGGGTTGGAAAGCACTTGCCCTGTTTTATACCAGCGAGACGGAGGGCTGCAATCCAGAGCTCCACCCGAATCAGCTGCCTGAGCTCCAGGTATTCATCCTCAGACACAGTCCTGGTGTACGTTGAAAGGATGATCCGCAGCAGCCCCGGGAATTCTGATGCCAGGTCCATATCTCCGCTGGGGTGACTGAAGTCTGCTATGCTGATCTTGGATCCAGTTGGAGGTTTGGATGTCCCAGACTTCAGACTTCAGGAAGCTTTCCCGCTGCTTGCCACCAATGTCACGGAACGCCCCACACTCCGCTTGAGTGCTTCCGTCATATACCGCTTCCTAAGTTCTGGAACACATGTCCAATGGATCTGGCCACAGGAACCCCAAGAACTAGACAACACCAGTCTTGGAGTACATCAGAACTACCTTTATTTTGAGATCTCACAGACCTTTATACAGCAGGGATGACTCAAAGCTAACCTAATTAACATGACCTAATTTACTAAAAAATGTACCCAGACCAGATGACAGTCTTGTGGGCACCGAGCTTCACACATTAATACAATTAACAATACAAACAACAATCTCCCCCCTCCTCAGCCTAGACCATTCGTCTATTAGCCAGGGCTGGTGGCTAATGTGATCAGCTCTCTCAATTAACATAAACACATGTTGATAACACCAGCATCTCCTCACAGGATGTGTCCCAGCAGAATGAATCAGTCTTATCAGCAGGGGGCTGCTGGAGGAATCCCCCCTCCCTCTTCAGGGACACAAATATACAGTAAGGAGTCCCCATACAATATATACATGACTGAGTCCGATTAATACAGTTCAGACTGGATTTCTCATTCACCTCAAATGCAAGGGCCCATAATCGGTGGGCAACAGGCTTGCATACAGTCCTCTCCAACAGCCTCCGCTCTGGCCATGCCCGTGACAGAATTGTCAAAAACTGCATTGAAAACAGATTCTGACTGCAGATGCCACAACCACCACCCCGGGTGGGACAAGGCAGAGCCCACCCGTCCCATAGCACCCCCCATGTTGAGGGCATGTGGCCTGGTATGGTTTAGGAGGGGGACCGCTCGCTCGTACTCTCCCTTTCCTGACCTGCATGCTCCAATAAGGGTCTGGTATGGCTTTTGGGGCCCACCATATGCATTTTTTTTTGTTTTTTTTTGTGGGGTTCCCCTTAACCACTTTAGCCCAGGAAGATTTGGCTGCTTAATGACCAGGCCATTTTTTGCAATACAGCACTGCATCACTTTAACTGACAATTGTGTGGTCATGCAATGTTGTACCCAAACAAAATTGATGTCCTTTTTTTCCCACAAATAGAGCTTTCTTTTGGTGGTATTTGATGGTTTTTATTTTTTGCACTATAAACAAAAGAAGAGCAACAATTTTGAAAAAAACACAATATCTTTTACTTTTTGCTATAATAAATAATCCACATTTTTTATCATAAAAACAAAATTTTGACTCAGTTTAGGCCAATATGTATTCTTCTACATATTTTTGGTAAAAAAATCACAATAAGTGTATATTGATTGGTTTGCACAAAAGTTCTAGCCTCTGCAAAATAGGAGATAGATTTATGGCATTTTTTTTTTTTTTTTACTAGTAATGGCGGCCATCTGCGATTTTTATTGGGATTGTGGCGGACAAATTGGACACTTTTGACACATTTTTGGGGCCATTGACAATTATACAGCGATCAGTTCTATAAAAATTCACTGATTATTGTATAAATGTCACTGGTAGAGAAGGGGTTAACACTAGGGGGCGATCAAGGGGTTAACTGTGTTCCCTAGGTGTGTTCTAACTGTAGGGGGGATGGGACTCTCTAGGAGGAGAGAGAGATCGGTGTTCATTCTTAGTATGAACACATGATCTGTCTCCAATCCCCTGAAAGAACCGGGATCTGTGTGTTTACACACACAGATCCTGGTTCTCGCTCTGTCACGAGCGATCGCGTGTGCCCGGTGGTCATCGCACCCACCGGGCACTCGCATCAGCTCCGGGCACACGCTGAGGGGGCATGCCCCTTGTGGCCAAAAGGCGAAGCAACGTAAGGTAACGTTGTTTCGTCCAGCTGTGCCATTCTGCCGCAGTAAATCCATACCAGCCCCATTGGTGGTGGGTCCCACGCTGGGTTTTATTTTTCATAATTTTTAATATCTGGCTTGTTTGAATTACATTCAGCTGTCAGCGGGTTCATCAGTTGTTAAGAACGTGGTGGCTTCCTAGCCCACTCCCTATTGCTTCCCAGCCTGCTCCTTAGCCACCAGCTATTGGGGGGGACCCCCACACTGTTTTTGACAAATACCGCATGTGATACCATCAGCAAAATCTAGATTACTCTCTGTTCCGTTTGTGAATTGGAGCTTACCGCATGTGTTTTTGGGATATTTTCCAGCACTATATTTATTTTTGGGAAAATACATCATAATCGTTATTTTTTTTTTGCGTGAATTGGACTTTTTACCACATGCAATAATTTATACAAATGAGTCATGTCACCGCGTTATTGCATGCGGTAAACATTGGTGAATTTGAATTTGTAAAGCCAAAAGTTTTTTACCTCCTTAGTAAAGGATAATATTAATATTTGCATGCAACAACTTAATAAAAAAAATGTTCTCACTGATTGCCATGTAAAGAGCTTTAAGCATGACAATTTCTCTTTGACATACACTACATGATATACAATCTACAAAGAAAGAGATGGTATAAATGTGGCTTTCCGACATTTTCCGACGGAAAATGTGTGATAGGACCTTGTTGTCGGAAATTCCGACCGTGTGTAGGCTCCATCACACATTTTCCATCGGATTTTCCGACACACAAAGTTTGAGAGCAGGCTATAAAATTTTCAGACAACAAAATCCATTGTCGGAAATTCCGATCGTGTGTACACAAATCCGACGGACAAAGTGCCACGCATGCTCAGAATAAATAAAGAGATGAAAGCTATTGGCCACTGCCCCGTTTATAGTCCAGACGTATGTATTTTACGTCACAGCGTTTAGAACGATCAGATTTTCCGACAACTTTGTGTGACCGTGTGTATGCAAGACAAGTTTAAGCCAACATCCGTCGGAAAAAATCCTAGGATTTTGTTGTCGGAATGTCCGAACAAAGTCCGACCGTGTGTACGGGGCATTAGTGTGTATATCCAGATACCTAAATTTACCCCCAAACCTTCGGCCATTCTAGAGCATGTCTCAGCATTATACATACTGAGCAACCTACAAAGAAAGAAAATGGAGTGCAAATGCTTTTGTGACCTAATGTGTATGTCCATTTACCTAAATGAACCCCAAACCTCCTTCTTCCATTCTAGAGCATATCCTAGCAGAGGTGGGGGACTCGAGTCACATGACTTGACTCGAGTCAGACTCGAGTCACCTGTTTGAGGACTTGCGACTTGCTTGACAAAATTAAATAAATGACTCGACTTGACTTTGACTTGTCACCAATGACTTGCGACTTGACTTTGACTTGGGCTATTTGACTTGCAATGACTTGGCACCACCAGTTCTGTGTCTTGGCCTAGGCAAAAGCCGCCCCCCCCCCCCAAAAGAAAGCTCCCCCGAGTCCCGGCTTCGGGGTAGATCGGTATTTTGACTTAATTTGTGACTTGACCAAAATAAATGACTTGACTTGACTTGCTTGACTTCTAGCAGGGACTCGACTTGACTTGCTTGCTTTTCGCCACAGTAACTTGGGACTTGCTTGTGACTTGAAGGTTAAGACTTGAGACTTGCTTGTGACTTGCACATGTGTGACTTACTCCCATCACTGTATCCTAGCATTATTATTTTTTATTTACTTTGTTCCTGTAGCAAGAAACAGCTTATATTACTCCCTATGAATAAAAGGATTGTAAAATTATTTAAGGGAAAGCTGTTGGAAGCTCAGTTTCTATTATGCTTGGTTCACATATATGCGGTGCGGGAAACGCAGCAAAACCGCACCACACTGAAATCACGCTCCATTCATGCAGTCAACCACCGGTGTCAATGTTAAACTGATGCCATCCCAAGACGGATTGCAAAACACAGAGCAATTTCAAGAATCGGATCACAAGGGTGTGAACACCCATGCGATCTTATTCCGGAGAGGCAAAAAAAAAAGATGCCTGCACCTTTTATGTGCAGTGCGGTGCGAATTGAGCCCATACAAAATGAATGGGCTAAAATCGACCTGCAAAGAATCACATGTGATTTGAATAGGAATGCGGTGCGATTCCTATCTGAATCACATACGTTGAACCCAGCCTGAACATTAGCATGCCCCAAGATCTACACCTCCTAGGAGCCCTTACCTTCTCACAGTGTATAAGCAGGATCTTGGAAGTCCAAAGAAGCAAAAAAAATCCATGTATGCATATGAACAGGCTCAGGAAGGGGTGGGAAACAGGCAAAATTCTTTAACTGTGCAGGCAGCTGACAAAGCTGGTTGGGATTTCATTGCAGCAGAGTCTGTCAGTCCAAACAGAAAGTTAGGAGCATGCTCAATTTCTGACAAAATGAAAATAAAATTAAAAACAAACTAAAACAGGTACATTCTGTTTTTTACTGCAGTGTTTTTAAAGGGACAAAGCATTAGGAAATTGAATATTTATTAGAGAGATGTACTGAATATGTTTTTTGGCGTCACATACACTTTGAGAATTGTTTTATTTGACTACAACTGCTTTTTCTCTTTGTCCACATTTTAGGCTCAATTCACAAAGCTTTAACACAAAGGGGGGAATTTTATTTTAGCCAGTGATTGTATTGTATGTCTAATTTTAAAATGACTGTCATAAAAGATCCTTATCCTGGTGTGTTAGCTTTGTGAATAGAGTATTTTGTATCAATTTTTGTACACAATACCATTATACAATACATGGTCATTGCAACCAACATTTTGTCTTAGTGAAGATGTCCACATCCCACTGATTGCTTTACTGTACAAACAGTATCTGCCATTCAATATCTGTCTGATTTTAACTTAAAAAATCTGTTTATGCCACTAATGCATTCTTCAACTTGCTGATGACATTCCCATCTGGCTCACAAAAGTATATCTTCTGCCAAAAAACTATAGCCGTCTTTAATAGTGACACACTTTGCTTCCCTCTCACACTGCCCTCTATAGTTATTGCTTTTGACCAACATTCTTTAGTCATTCAGTCCATAAAAAAACTCAGAATACTGATCTTTTGCTTTTTTGTCACTATATATATTTACCAAGTGATGTAACTAAAATGAAGTTTAAGTTTCAGTCCTGTTGTTGCAGGGCAGTCACTAAGGGTACATTTTGCAAGCATACCCTATCCTAAAAATCCTATATACACTTTCTAGTCAAGTACATGCCGTAGTAAAGAGTAATTGTTGACAATTACAAGCAATATGTGAGCTACTAATGCTTTCCAGCACTGCAACTGTACTAAAGTCATACATTGAGGCAGCTTTTGGGTTCTTCTTTTGGGGGGCAGCAAACAAACAACCCCCCGAGGGCAGTCTAGTACTTACCCGCTCGTGTGGAGGGGCTGTGGTGTCCTTTCCTGGTGTGCGGGCAGCGGCGGCTTCAGTGTCCAACCCCCTCAAGCTTCCTCCACTGTGTGTCTCCTCTTCCACCAAAGCGCTAGGCATCCAATAGGATCGTCTGACATTTCAATCGGCCAATCGGGAAACAGGAAAATCGGGAAACTGCCTCCTGATTGGTGGGGAGGAAGTTTAGTGTGAAAATAGCGAAAATTCATTCGCTATCGTCACACAACTGGATGGGCGCGGAGCGCAATGCTCTGCGCTCTGAGCCCACCCTTTTTTGAAGCCTATAAGAGCCTCTGGCTCTAATCAGGTGCTTCAAAGAAACACCCACCCCACATCGGAAACCATAGTCCGGTGCCCTAATATGTAAATCCGGGGGCCAGACGCAAGAATAGGGAAGGTGGCGCCCGTGCGCCCTCTATGGACAGGCCGTCACTTTTTCTCCCAGTTTATCGTTATGCAAATTTTGTGCAATTCCCTGCAACAGGATCCCAGATTACCCCTATTCAGATGAACTGTCTCTGCAGTCTTAGGCCTTTGATGTCTTATATTGTTCAGTGACCCTGTGTAGTCTGCCTCGTACTATTACCTTCTGGTGCACAGAGGACATTTTAGATTATCAGCATAGTAACAAATTCTACTATAGAAATGTTCATGGTCATGGCACTTCTCAAATACCTTGAACTCCAGGAATTCAACCACTTGCACTGAAGAATTACTAGGGGCTAAGATCACAAAGGTGCATGCCTCTTGGACTTATCTCTATAATTTACAGTTTTTATTTTTGCTGAGTGCCGGAAGCATAGCTGTCGCTATACTTCTGGCACTCCAGCGCTGGACCTTCTGGTAGTGGTAGTGTATCTGCACTGGCTCCTGAAACTGCAAGTCCAGTGCAGATACACTACTCACCCCTCCCCTTCCCTCCTCCTGCCCAATCACAGTGCACTTTGTATTATGTGAACCCATTTTACAAAATGCAAGGACTTCTGTAAATGAACAACGGAGGGGAGGGGCAGGCAGAGCTGCTGCTGTAATAGAAGGCAGTGTCTTTCCTGTCAGAGCTCTGGGAATATGATAGCTGCATTCCCTGCACATACTAAAATTGTCAGATGTAAATTAAAGAGATAAGTCCATGAGGTGGCATGCAGATTGCTGGAGGTAAAAAATAATGGGAGGAATTTGGGACTTTAAATGAAGCGAACGGTATGTGCCTCCATCCCTGGTTCAAGTATAAGGGAAAGGAAAAATGGGACTTTAAATGAGGTTATTGATTTGTGGGGGTGAAGTAATTTGAAAGTATATTTAATTGGCATATTGGGTGTAACAATACATAATAATGATGCACATAGTAAGAATGATTTCATATATACACACACATACACATACATGGTGTGGATCTCATGAATACATATACATATCAATTTGACAGCATATAGAATTGACAAAAAATTAGTATGGATAAAAAATAAATGCAAATTCATATGTATACATGTCGTCTAATCGGCACTATGCAATGTGGTAAATGGTAAGGAAGACAGTATGATCGTTTTTGGTTGTAGATGATGAGTCTAGATAGGTTCCTATTAACAGGCATGAGAATGCATCCTAAGAGACCGACATGTTTTGTGTATGTAAACACTTCCTCAGGGGTGGATGCTCAAATTTAATCTACAATAAATAAAATAGGTTTAATCTAGTGGGGCACTAGGCATAACAGGAAAAAGCAGTTGCCAATCCTGATTACTTGCATAGAGTGGAATGCAATGGTATGTAGTAGACGTGGGGCCAGGACCAGAGAATTGTCTCTCCCGGGAGCTGAGGTGTACTGAAGAAGCGTACAAGCAAGGTGCACCCAGAGCACCCCCAGAACACAGATTGCCGATCTTCATGGTAAAACGGAAATGGTGGATACAAGTGATAACTGCCAAGGAGTCTGTCTGGATAAAAAGTAATATCCATAAATTGAATAGTCTCAGTGAGAAAGTGAATAAGATTAGAAAAGTTAGAATTATAATAGGGTGAAATTCCTATGAGTGAACTGATGATAGTGAACCAAAAAAACTAAATATGAAAGTGTAAGTAAAATAAAGAGAAGATATATGCAGAACCATCCAAGGTAGTACCGGGTTGCCAAGAAGCATTTACTAAGAGAGTGATGGACTAACTAAACAATAGGGTAGGATAACGTAGTAGTTACCTTGAGTATAAACATAGGAGCAACCGCTCCAGTGACAAGTAGCATCTCTGAGTGTATGGCAAGAGAGACTGTGTTTGGGGAGGTGCCATAAGTACTCCCTGCATGCATGCAGGCTCACACCAGCATCACGCTAGCATAGCACATGCGGGCGGGGCCCCTGCCTGGGCGGTAAACACCGCACAAGATCAATGCCCATGTGCCCCAGCTGTGTCAGCTAAGATGGAGATGAATATGCTGGAGGTAAACCACAGTAAGTCAGTAGATTTTAGAAAGATGCTGAATTTCTGAAACTCATAAGGCTATGTTAAACGGCTTCAATTTTATGTAAGCTTTGAACAGACATATACTGCAAATATAAATACACTTTTATATATAAGAAAGCTAATTTCTTTCTCGGACATCACGGGACACAGAGCCACAGTAATAACTGATGGGTTATGTAGGTACCATTAGGTATTGGACACTGGTCAAACCCTAAGCAGGAAGTTCAACCCCCTATATAATCCCTCCCCTTCCAGGGATACCTCAGTTTTTACGCCAGTGTCTTAGGTGTTGGACGTGTAAAGATGTCCTGTGCTGAAGCTCCAAAGGGAATATCGTGTCTGAAGAAACAATGTTTTACCTGTAACGCTTCTCTTTTTAGAGAGCTGGAGCCCGCAGATCAGAAAATGGCTTTAAATCTCCTAATTTTTGGCTGGGTGCTTTACAGGGCCAGAACTGTAGGATCCCCCTATTTGTAGGGGGCCCCAGTCTCTGACATTTTTTTAAATGGAGCCCACCGTGAGAGGTGAAGATTGGGTCTGTGTATACAGAACCCTGCGGCTCGATAAGGTAAGAGGAGATTCCACAGAATTTTTGAATTCTAGTAGGTTTTCTCCTTTAAGGTAAAGGCACGCTATGCCTATTGTGACCACAGTCTGCCTATGTAAACAAGAGAGTTTGCCTTTCTTTTAGGAGGGAAGCCATGGATCCTGTGTTCAGGCAGGTACATGGATCCATGTCTTCCCCTAGTACAAGCTCCTAACGCACAGTAAGAAAACACCAGCTAGGCACACATTAACCCCTTCACTGCCCCTGAAGTTTACCCCTTCCCAACCGGTGTCATTAGTTCAGTGGCAGTGCATATTTTTAGCACTGATCACTGTATTACTGTATTGTGTCACTGGTTCCCAAAAAAGAGTCAAAAGTATCAGTTAGTGTCAGATTATCCACCGAAATATTGCAGTCCCACTATAAGTCACTCATTGCCAGTGCCACCACTACTAGTAAAAAATTTTAAAAAAGAAAAAAAGAAAGAACAATATCCTATAGTTTGTAGACGCTATAACTTTTGCGCAAACCAATCCATATACATTTCTTGTTTTTTTTTTATGTAGCAGAATACATATTAACCTAAATTTATGAAGAAATTTGAATTTTTTATTTTTTTTTAATTGGATATGTTTTATAGCAGAATGTAAAAAAAGGTCATAAATGTTATTTGGGTACAGTGTCGGACGACCACGCAATTGTCAGTTAAAGTAATGCAGTGCCCTATCGCAAAAAATGGCCTTGTCAGGAAGGAGAGTAAATCTTCCGTAGGACAATTGGTTAAAGAACACAGAACAGAAATGTGAATGCTTCAAATCAACTGTATACGAACACACTGCAAAATACTGTATATTCCCATGGACAATAAGTTTTTAAAAGGCTAAACATAAAACCAATGTGTCTCACGGTAAGGATAAAATATCTTTAAATAATAAGAAAAGAACATTTTTCAAAATATAAAAATGAAGAAACACTATTGTCATGTAAAAAATACAAAGAATATAACAGAATATGTAAAAAGATACTGGTAATTAAGGCTGCAAAATTAAAAAAAAAATGTTTTGCAAGGTTGAAAATGAGAGTAGGACAAACCCCCAAAAATTCTTAAGATATATTAACAGTAAAAAGGGCAAGTCTGAGTGTGTATAACCTTTACTAGATAATTTTGAGTTAGTTACTGGGGTCATAGAAAAGGCAAAATTATTGAATACATTCTTCAGCTCTGTGTTTACAAAAGAAAATGGGGAAGTGCAAGTCCTTAATGGGGATAGCATTGACATTGCCCTAAATTATACAATGGTTCAAAATTGACATGGGCAAAAATATTTAGACAAAATAAATGTGAATAAAGCACCTGGTTTATACCCAAGGGTCCTTAGAAAGCTGAGCTCTGTCATATCTAAGCCATTGTTTCTAATTTTTTGAGACTCTTCAATGACTAGCAAAGTACCACTAGACTGGTGTAGGGCCAATGTGGTGCCTATATTTAAAAAGGGATACCAGTCTTTGTCAAGTAACTACAGACCAGTTGGTTTACCTAGTAGAGATACTGGAGTTCAATTAAAGAACACATAGAAGAGTTTTTGCTAGAAAGAAATAATTTAAGCAATAGCCAGCATACATAGTATACTTGAATATTGCCAAAGCGTTTGACACAGTTCTCCCGCATGAGGCTAATGTGTAAATTAAAGTTAACAGGCTTAGAAAATTCAGATTGTAAATGTATAGAAAGCTGGCTAAAAGAACGTATTCAGAGATTAGTGGTTAATAATTCATACTCTGAACGCTCTAAGGTTATTAATGGTGTACCCCAAGGTCCAGTGTTGGGAACCTTACTTTTTGACATATTTATAAATGATATAGGGTTTGGGATTAAAAGTACCATTTCAGTGTTTGCAGATTGTTTGCAGTGTTTGCAGACACCAAGCTGTGCAGTGGAATTATGTCCTTACAAGATGTCTCCAACTTACAAGCTGACCTCAATGCACTATTAAATTAGGCAATTATGTGGCAAATGAGGCTTAATGTTGATAAATGTAAAGTTATGCTCTTGGGGGCCAAAAACATGCATGCATCATACATTCTAAAAGGAGAACGTTTGGGGGAGTCAATGATGGAGAAGGATATGGGTGTTCTGGTAAATTATAGCCTTAATAATTAGCATGCAATGCCAAGCTGCAGTTTCCAAAGCTAGCAAAATACTTTCCTGTATTAAAAGAGGCATAGACTCCCGAGAAAGAGATATAATTTTGCCTCTGTACAAATCATTAGTAAGCCCTCATCTGGAATATGCAGTTAAATTTTGGCCACCAGTTCCCAAAAAGAGTATCGGAGAATTAGAGAAGGTGCAGAGAAGAGCTACCAAACTGATAATAGGCATGGGGGAGTTCAGCTATGAGGAAAGATTAGCTAAACTGAATGTATTCTCTCTTGAGAATAGGCAATTAGGGGGATATAATCAACAAGCATAAATAAATAGGAGGTCCATAAAATGAACTTGGTATAGAGTTTTTCACTTTCAGGTTATTACAGCAGACAAGGGGGCACTCTTCACATCTGGAGAAAAAGAGATTTAACCTTCACATATGGAAAGTCTTCTTTACATTCTTTATTGACTCTCTCAAGAACTAATAAGAAAAACATGAGATGCCGTTCTACGGACACAGTGTTTGAAAGTAATGACCTCAGCCAGCGCTACTCCATCAGCCACGTCTCTGAGTTATTACGCCTCGCCGACTGGAGTGCTTAGTGGTAGAGGACTGCTATGACTAAGCCCCGGTGGGCGAGATGAAACGTGGCCGGTGGAGTAGCGCTGGCTGAGGCTATTCACTTACTTTCAAACATGAGTCAGTAGAGCGGCGCCTCATGCTTTTCTTATTGACACTTCTGGATCAGTGGATTTGCACGCTTGCTCCCTTCTTTTGAGTTCTGGCAGCGTTAAGTGCCTTGGGCTTTGAGCGGTGCTACATGCTTTCTAGGGTCCCTCAAGAAGTAAAATGCACAAAACTTACCTGGAGCTGCTCCAGGGGTAGTTGATCAAGAGAATAGACCATGCTTTTGCTTTATTGCAGAGGGGGTGTTTGCCTTCCTCTAGATCAATTTAAAAACTGAAGCAGATACAATTTGGGGCAGCATGACAAAATCTTCATCTTGTTCAGTTAAGCTTTGAAAATGAAAACTATGAATTGATCGGTTACTATGCTCAGCTTATGTCTTCTTCAATTTGATAAATTCTTCTATGATAAAAGTGTCTATAATGCAGGATTCAGGAGTGTGCAATGCACAGGTGACTTTACAGAGTATAGCCAAAATGAGTGCAGGGTAAACCAGATTTCCAGCACCTGAAAACCACTGAGGATCGATGCTCAAGTGAATTGCACACATGCTCATATTTCCAAGAGAAGAAGCAATGTTAGATGTGCTGTTCCACTTTACCAATTAGCGTGCGCACTTGGCCCCAGTGGACTATTCAAACTGGTCTGTTAATATGAGCAGTTGCTGAATGGTCTTCAGCTTTGTTCCTGTGTTCCTGAGACCTGATCCTCTCTACTTGCTTATCTGTCAAAATAAAACAAATAATTCTGTGCTACCCCAAAGAATAAGCAGCTAACACGGCCAATAGAATATGTGCATAAAGCAGAAAAACAAAATAAGTGTAGCGCTAATATAAGAATGAATAAGATGGCCTAAGAAGACCATTGCATCATCAAAACAAACTCGAAAAAAGCAACAGAAAAATGCATCCAACAAAATGAAAGTCCTCAGTGGATGTGTGACTCCTATAAGTTAGTGACAGTCCTCAATACAAATGTGATTTCATAGGTATATCAGTGTGCACGCTGACATCTGTAATGAAGGGAACACCACCACCAACAATAGGGAGGCTTACCGGAATGTTTGAAACCAAAAGGAGGTGCGGTGTTCTGGCCTCACCCCCGCTGAGGAGCTGCTGGAGGCATTGGAGGGCCGCGGGGGGGACACGGGAGCATTATGACAATTGTGAGCGCTGAGCTGAGGCAGATGGGACAGCTTTTGTAGGGGCTTCAAGCTGACACTTCTGCTTTGAGAGGAAGAACCTGCAGAACCACCACCTGTTCCTGAGAGGGACATACCGGTTCACAGACTATCTCAAGATCTTTCTACAACCATTACGGAGATCCATCAGCCGTTCATTATTCAAGCCTGTTTGACCCAACTGAACGTATGTCTTTTTGGGTTCAAACGTTCCGGTAAGACTCCTTATTGTCGGTGGTGGTGTTCCCTGCACACTGATATACCTATGAAATCACATTTGTATTGAGGACTGTCAGTAACTTATAGGAGTCACACATCCACTGAGGACTTTCATTTTGTTGGATGCATTTTTCTGTTGTTTTTTCGAGTTTGTTTTGATGATGCAATGGTCTTCTTAGGCCATCTTATTCATTCTTATATTAGCGCTACACTTATTTTGTTTTTCTACTTGCTTATCTGTGTATGACCCAGCTTGCCTTCGGAGTTCGCTTCGGCTCCTGCCCCATCCCTGTTCACCTGATTACTCTGACCTTGGTCTGGTTACTGGACTTATTTTTGCCTGCTGATTCTGTACTGTTATGCCCGGCTGTTACTGACCTTGGCCTGCCTCCTGGAATTGATCTGCCTACTGATCTGGTTCTTCCCTCTCTGGTTGTTGCTGACCACTGTCTGCCTCTTGAGCCTGCTGCTCCAGTACCTAGTTGCATCATGTTCTAATGAGTGTGACTACCAGTTCTACCTACAGTACTTGAAGAGTGGACATCACAAGCCAGCTACTCCAGCACTCATGCCACTCCTTGCCTTCACACTTTCTGTTTTTATCTTTAGGAGTGTTGGGTGGGAAGTGCAAGGGAGTCCTCCTCAACATTCCAGTCTTCACCAGGTATGTAATTATTACCCCCTCTTCCCGCTTCCCAGCCTACCCCCTCAGTGCAGACTCACTCATTATTATTATATACTCACTGATCTGTACAGTAGCAGCTCAGAGGGGAATCCTGGAGAGGGGAAGAAAAGTAATGGCTGGAGCAGGGGGAGACATGCTCACACTCTAAGCCCCTGCTGTAACTGAAGCTGCAGATGTGGGGGAGCAGCGGCCGCCTAACGCTTTTCTTTTGTATTGCACAGCACTGCAATGTAGCATGGTGCAACACAAAAAGATTAGTGTCAGGCAGCCGCAGCCCCCCCCCCAGTACATCCACACCTTGTGCAGACTGCACCACCCACACCCACTTAGTACTCCAGCGACAAAGGCAGACATATTTGAAATCCAGTCTGTGTTTCTACAATTACTCTTTCCATAGATATGGTGGAGAAGTGAGCATATTCACAAATGGACAAGAAGTGTGTTATCCGCATGATTACAGAGGGAAACTAAAGTGCAAAGACCTGAAAAGTGAAAACGAATGCAGTCAACACATATAAGGGCTGGCACACATGGACATTCCAGCATTGAAAACAAGGCAATTACAGGCTGAACAGTGCACATATCCAGTATACATTGTATAAGTACTAGCCATGCTAATTTTATAAAAATACACTTAAATATTCCCCTAGATACTAGATACTGTGTAGCCCAACAGAAAACAGTGAGAGGGAATAAAAAAAAAGACATTCATACTTATTAAAGGATAAGTTCGCTTTTTAAAAAAATGAATAAATGCACATTTTTTTGACATGTAAAAAAATGTGCATTTACTAATTTTTTTTTTTTTTTTTGTAGGAACCTGGAAAGCATTGCACTCGGGATCAGCAGATCAAGGGTGCCATGCAGGACTCCAGCAGACTGCCAGTGTGGCAGCCCGTCCATAAGGGACGCAGGGGCGCCACCCCCCTATTCCGGCACTTATTCTACATGCAGGGTGCCGGACACATGGATTTCAATGGGGTTTTTTTTTTAAGCACATGTTTAGAGCCTGAGGCCCTAATTGGCTTCAAAAAAGGGTGAGCTCGGGGCACAGAGCACTGCGCCTTGACCCCACCCAGTTGTGTGACATTAATGAATTAATATTCGCTAATGTCTTCCTCTTCAATCATTTCCTGGCCAATCAAGAGGTGGGTCCTGAGACCTGATTGGCCAGGAGTCCTAAGACCGCATTGGTCGGAAGTCTGAAGACCCGATTGGCCTGGAGGAAAAGCAGCGACCGCCAGGACACAGAGGAGGCAAAGGAGGGAAGCCACAGCCGTGACCTGGATGGGGTGAGTGCCAATTGATTAGTATAAATACAGCTCTTCTGTGAGGTTTTATTAGAGAACCTTAGTGAACAAACAGCATCACGAAGGCCAAGGAACACACCAGACAGGTCAGAGATAAAGTTGTAGAGCAGTTTAAAGCAGGATTAGGTTATAAAAAAATATATCAAGGTTTGAACATCTCACAGAGCACTGTTCAATCCATCATCTGAAAATGGAAAGAGTATGGCACAACTGCAAACCTACCAAGACATGGCCGTCCACTTAAACTGACAGGCCGGGCAAGGAGAGCATTAATCAGAGAAGTAGCCAAGAGGTGGTAACTGGGGATGAGCTGCAGAGATCCACAGCTCAAGTGGGAGAATCTGTCCACAGGACAACTGTTAGTTATGCATTACACAAATCTGGTCTTTATGGAAGAGTGTCAAGAAGAAAGCTTTGGTTGAAGGAAAACCATAACAACTCCCGTTTGAAGTTTGCAAGAAGCCATGTGGGGAACACAGCAAACATGTGGAAGAAGGTGCTCTGGTCAGATAAGACCAAAATTTAACTTTTTGGCCTAAAAGCAAAACACACTGGGGTTGATTTACTAAAGGCAAATCCACTTTGCTCTACAAGTGCACTTGTAAGTGCAGTCACTGCAGATCTGAGAGGAAGATCTGAAATGAGGGGAAGCTCTGCTGATATTATCATCCAATCATGTACAAACAAAAATGCTGTTTTTTGTTTTCCTTGCATGTCCCCCTCAGGTGTACAGCGACTGCACTTCCAAGTGCACTTGCAGTGCAAAGTGGATTTGCCTTTAGTAAATAAACCCCTATGTGTGGCGGAAAACTAACACTGCACATCACCCTGAACACAGCATCCTCACCGTTAAACGTGGTGGTGGCAGCATCATGTTACATAGTTACATAGTTACATAGTTACATAGTAGGTGAGGTTGAAAAAAGACACAAGTCCATCAAGTCCAACCTATGTGTGTGATTATGTGTCAGTATTACATTGTATATCCCTGTATGTTGCGGTCATTCAGGTGATTATCTAATAGTTTCTTGAAGCTATCAATGCTCCCCGCTGAGACCACCGCCTGTGGAAGGGAATTCCACATCCTTGCCGCTCTTACAGTAAAGAACCCTCTACGTAGTTTAAGGTTAAACCTCTTTTCTTCTAATTGTAATGAGTGGCCACGAGTCTTATTAACCACTTGACCACTGGGCACTTAAACCCCCTTCCTAACCAGACCAATTTTCAGCTTTCGGTGCTCTCACACTTTGAATGACAATTACTCAGTCATACAACACTTTACCCATATGAAATTTTTGTCCTTTTTTTCACACAAATAGAGCCTTCTTTTGGTGGTATTTAATCACAGTTGGGTTTTTTATTTTTTGCGCTATAAAAGAAAAAAGACTGAAAATTTGGTAAAAAAATGAATTTTTCTTTGTTTCTGTTATAAAATTTAGCAAATTAGTAATTTTTCTTCGTAAATTTTGGCCAAAATTTATATTGCTACATATCTTTGGTAAAAATAAGTACAACTTGGTGTATATTATTTGGTCTTTGTGAATGTTAGAGAGTCCAAAAGCTATGGTGCCAATATCTGAAAATTGATCACACCTGAAGTACTGACGGCCTATCTCATTTCTTGAGACCCTAACATGCCAGAAAAGTACAAATACCTCCCAAATGACCCCTACTTGGAAAGAAGACATTCCAAG
Organism: Aquarana catesbeiana; assembly: GCF_042186555.1. Taxonomy (NCBI): domain Eukaryota; kingdom Metazoa; phylum Chordata; class Amphibia; order Anura; family Ranidae; genus Aquarana; species Aquarana catesbeiana. The sequence continues at coordinate 669,972,767 of NC_133324.1, read as the reverse complement.
GTATTTAGAAAGATGCATGGTGAGTTTTTTTGAAATTGTCATTTTTTTCCCACAATTCTTTGCAAAATCAAGATTTTTTTTTTCTTTTTTTTTTTCACAAAATTGTCATATTAGAAGGTTATTTCTCACACACCGCATATGCATACCACAAATTACACCCCAAAACACATTCTGCTATTACTCCCGAGTACGGCGATACCACATGTGTGAGACTTTTACACAGCGTGGCCACATACAGAGGCCCAACATGCACGGAGCACCTCCAGGCGTTCTGGAGCACCCAGGCCAATTCTTATATTTCTCTCCTACATGTAAAAATAATAATTTATTTGCTAGAAAATTACATAGAACCCCAAAACATTATATATATATTTTTTTAAGCAAAGACCCTAGAGAATACAATGGCGGTTGTTGCAACTTTTTATCTCGCACGGTATTTGCGCAGCAATTTTTAGAACGCGTTTTTTTGGGAAAAAAAAAACAGTTTTGTGCTTTAAAAAAAAAACAAAACAGTAAAGTTAGCCCAATGTTTTTGCATAATGTGAAAGATGAAGTTACGCCGAGTAAATAGATACCTAACATGTCACCCTTCAAAATTGCACACTCTCGTGGAATGGTGCCAAACGTCACTACTTAAAAGTCTCCATAGGTGACGCTTTAAAATTTTTTACTGGTTACATGTTTTGAATTACAGAGGAGGTCTAGGGCCAAAATTATTGCACTCGCTCCAACGTTCGCAGTGATACCTCACATGTGTGGTTTGAACACCGTTTTCATATGTGGGCGGGACTTACGTATGTGTTCGCTTCTGCATGCGAGCACACGGACATGGGCGCTTTAAAAATTTTTTTTTTTTTTTTTTTATGGTTTATTTTACTTTATTTATTTTAGTTTGACACTTTTTCCCCCCCAAAAAAATTTTTGATCACTTTTATTTCTATTACAAGGAATGTAAACATCCCATGTAATAGGAATATGGCATGACAGGTCCTCTTTACAGTGAGATATGGGGTCAATAAGACCCCACATCTCACCTCTAGGCTGTGCCTGAAATAAAAAAAAAAAAAAAACGATCTTGGCTTCGATCGTAGCGGTGAGTCGGTAGAAGCACCGGAGGGTGGCGGGAAGGGGGGGCGTCCCCTCTCGCCTCCCATAAGAATGATCAAGCAGTGGAACAGCCACTATGATCATTCTTATGGTGTAGGAAATCGCCGGCTAAAAAAGCTGATATCTGAATGATGCCTGTAGCTGCAGGCATCATTCAGATATCCCCGCTCAAAGTCAAGGACGTCATATGACTGTGGGCGGGAACTGGTTAAAAATTTGCGGGGTATTGCAGAGTATTGCGGAGTAGTGCAGGGTATATTGCAGGGTATATTGCAGAGTATTGCGGGGTATATTGCAGAGTATTGCTGGGTATATTGCAGAGTAGTGCCGGGTATATTGCAGAGTATTGCGGAGTAGTGCAGGGTATATTGCTGGGTATATTGCAGAGTATTGCGGGGTATATTGCAGAGTAGTGCCGGGTATATTGCAGAGTATTGCTGTGTATATTGCAGAGTAGTGCAGGGTATATTGCAGGGTATATTGCTGGGTATATTGCAGAGTAGTGCCGGGTATATTGCAGAGTAGTGCCGGGTATATTGCAGAGTATTGTCGGGTATATTGCAGAGTATTGCGGGGTATTATGCAGAGTATTGCAGGGTATTATGCAGAGTATTGCAGGGTATTATGCAGAGTATTGCAGGGTATTATGCAGGGATGGCTGAGCATGGAGGGATGGATGGATGTGACTACAATTGTCACTGAGCACCGCTGTGGGCACTACACATGCAGCCCACAGCGGTGCTGCCATCCGATCCCTCCCCCTCTCCCCTCACACTGTACCGATCGGTACAGAGAGGGGAGGGAGGAACCGGCGTCATGACATGACGCCGGTCTGTTGACATGTGATTGCTCCCTCATTTGACGGAGCGATCACATGGTAAACGGCCGCGATCAGCGGCCGTTTACCGTGATCCGTGATGCGCCGGGTCCTCCCCTCCCCAGGGGGCGCGCGAGAGCAGTATTCTGGGAGGACGTCCATGGACGTCCACCCAGAACTAGCCGACCGCGCTGTAGCCGTCTTTCGGCTATGGCCCGGTCGGCAAGTGGTTAAACTCTCTTCTGCGAAAAAGTTTTATCCCTATTGTGGGGTCACCAGTACAGTATTTGTAAATTGAAATCATATCCCCTCTCAAGCGTCTCTTCTCCAGAGAGAATAAGTTCAGTGCTTGCAACCTTTCCTCATAGCTAAGATCCTCCAGACCCTTTATTAGCTTTGTTGCCCTTCTTTGTACTCGCTCCATTTCCAGTACATCCTTCCTGAGGACTGGTGCCCAGAACTGGACAGCATACTTCAGGTGTGGCCGGACCAGAGCCTTGTAGAGTGGGAGAATTATCGTTTTATCTCTTGCGTTGATCCCCCTTTTAATGCATGCCAATATTCTGTTTGCTTTATTAGCAGCAGCTTGGCATTGCATGCCATTGCTGAGCCTATCATCTACTAGGACCCCCAGGTCCTTTTCCATCCTAGATTCCCCCAGAGGTTCTCCCCCCCAGTGTATAGATTGCATTCATATTTTTGCCACCCAAATGCATTATTTTACATTTTTCTACATTGAACCTCATTTGCCATGTAGTCGCCCACCCCATTAATTTGTTCAGGTCTTTTTGCAAGGTTTCCACATCCTGCGGAGAAGTTATTGCCCTGCTTAGCTTAGTATTGTCTGAAAATACAGAGATTGAACTGTTTATCCCATCCTCCAGGTCGTTTATAAACAAATTAAATAGGATTGGTCCCAGCACAGAACCCTGGGGAACCCCACTACCCACCACTGACCATTCTGAGTATTCCCCATTTATCACCACCCTCTGAACTCGCCCTTGTAGCCAGTTTTCAATCCATGTACTCACCCTATGGTCCATGCCAATGGACCTTATTTTGTACAGTAAACGTTTATGGGGAACTGTGTCAAATGCTTTTGCAAAATCCAGATACACCACGTCTACGGGCCTTCCTTTATCTAGATGGCAACTCACCTCCTCATAGAAGGTTAATAGATTGGTTTGGCAAGAACGATTCTTCATGTTGTGGGTATGCTTTTCTTCAGCAGTGACAGGGAAGCCAATTAGAGTTAATGGGAAGATGGATGGAGCCAAATACAAGGCAATCTTAGAAGAAAACCTGTTATGCCGCGTACACACGGTCGGACTTTTCGTCTACAAAAGTCCGACAGCCTGTCCGACAGACTTCCGGCGGACTTCCGGCGGACTTTCGGCGGACTTGCAGCAGACTTTCTAACGAACGGACTTGCCTACACACGACCACACAAAAGTCCGACGGATTCGTACGTGATGACGTACACCGGACTAAAATAAGGAAGTTCATAGCCAGTAGCCAATAGCTGCCCTAGCATGGGTTTTTGTCCGTCGGACTAGCACACAGACGAGCGGATTTCGGGGTCCGTCGTAGTTACGACGTAAAGATTTGAAGCATGTTTCAAATCTAAAGTCCGTCGGATTTGAGGCTGAAAAAGTCTGCTGAAAGTCCGGAGAAGCCCACACACGATCGGATTACCAGCCAGCTTTAGTCCGTCGGCGTCCGTTGGACTTTTGTAGATGAAAAGTCCGACCGTGTGTACGCGGCATAAGAGTCTGCAAAAGACTTGGGCGGAGGTTCACCTTCCAGCAGGACAACGACCCTAAACATACAGCCAGAGCTACAATGGAATGGTTTAGATCAAAGCATATTTATGTGTTAGAATGGCCCAGTCAAAGTCACATTTGTGGCAAGACTTGAAAATTGCTGTTCACAGACGCTCCCCATCCAATCTGACAGAGCTTGCGCTATTTTGCAAAGAAGAATAGGCAAAAATTTCCCTCTCTAGATGTGCAAAGCTGGTAGAGTCATACCTAAAAAGACTTGCAGCTGTAATTGCAGCGAAAGGTGGTTCTATAAAGTATTGACTCAGGGGGGCTGAATACAAATGCACGCCACATTTTTCACATATTTATTTGTAAAAAAAATGTAAAAACCATTTATCATTTTCCTTCCACTACACAATTATGTTCCACTTTGTGTTGGTCTATCACATAAAATCCCAATAAAATACATTTACGTTTTTGGTTGTAACATGACAAAATGTGGAAAATTTCAAAGGATGTGAATACTTTTTCAAGGCACTGTTTAGTTGTTACACTACCAGTATTTACCTATCCAGAAAGGATATTATCACCTTCGAATGTTTTTAAGAAGTCCAGTATCACATGTCAGAAATCTGCATCAGCATGGAAACATCTACTGCACTTAGAGTTTGACCATTTGCCCAACATAAAACAATCTCAGAAAATTAAGATATGTCTGGTGCATAACATGACAGCTTTATGGTTTAATATTTATCACAGTAAGTATGGTTTAAGATTTCTGATATGTTTCAAGATTTTCCCAATGGCTGGCCTTCCAGATAACAAATCTGCATTTCTAGAAGGGCCATACCAGCCTGTTTTTAGCGTGGATAAAGGTCATTTATGCCTGAAGACAACCCATAAATAAAACCTCGATTGCCGCCTGGGCTAAGACATATAGACATTTTGGTTCTATCGCTGGTTTAAAAAGTTTGATTGAGCCACAAACCAAGATTGGCTGTCTGGACCAACCATCAGTTTTGTTTTTATAGATGTTATTAGTAACCAAACATTTCTATGCAGAGTTTATTTGGTGTGGTAGGATCAGTACCAGATATTTACACTCTGATACCACATACAGCTGTGAGTTTTGGCACCTACAATCCCCATCCACAGAGCCCAGGAGCACTAGTAATGAATTTTACAACTTTATAGGAAAGTTGTCCACATTTTCTATTAAGTGTTACAGCTGTACAATAGGAATCATTCTGTGTATGCATGTATGTGCCATTACATTTACATTAATGATGACTTTGCAAATTTGGCACAATTTACAAAGGAATATACCAATGTTTTGCTCCTTTTTCTGTAAATTTGGAAAAGTCTACATGGATCTAACAATCTCCCAATATTTATAAACACTTTTGCACACTACTAGGTCGTGATTATCAAATGAAGTTATGAAAAAAGCATATACAGTACACCTGTAATGTCTTTTCTTGGCCTATATTAGTACAATTCTGAACACTCAATGGAGCCTCTACCCAATCTACTCACATCTGTGTTTGTCATAACCCTTGGCTACAAAATTGTCCATGAAAATATTGACCTGGTCATGACATATGTTGTCACTTGAAGTAATCCTTTTTGCTCACGTGATTGAATTGGTTTTTCATTCATCACAGTTCCATCCAGACAATCCATTAATATCAGATATCAACTTATGGGCAATAAAAAAAAAAAGAAGTGTTACAATCTGTATCTTTCCTAAATAGAGCAGTGATAAAGGACTGTCAAAATCTCCTACAAACTGGACATATATTGGGTTGGTTAAACCAGGAGCATAAGCTGATCGTAAAGAAAATGCGTTTGACCTGGAGGAAGATTGAATTGCCTAACTGGAAATCACGTTTTGGATACATTTCTCATAATTGCGTGGAAAACTCTATACACTGGAGTTGATTTACTAAAACTGGAGAGTGATAAATCTGGTGCAGCTGTGCATGGTAGCCTCAGCTTCTAACTTCAGCTTGTTCAATTAAGCTTTGACAAAAAAAAGGAAGCTGATCGGTTTGTACGCAGAGCTGCACCAGATTTTGCACTCTCCAGTTTTCGTAAATCAACCCCAATGTGTTTTAACTAACTGGTCTGACAACACAGCAATACAAAATATAGACTTTTCCCATAGACGTTTTCTATTGGATTATACAAGACACTTGAGTTTATTTAACTAAAGTAGCAGAGTCTGTTCACTTAGCAAAGTAAATGCTAACTTTGCAGTCACTCTGAATGCTCAATCATGTGCTAGAAAAATAAATCACATTTTTTTTTTATTCCCTTACACATTTTTAGGTATGCTGGGTGAACACAGCCTTGTCCTATTTACTAGCATTAACTTTGCAAGTGAATATTAAAGGATATGTTCACCTTTTGGAGCATGTTACACGTTACCACCATAGGCTCCACTGACCCCTTACCTCCCCCCCCCCCCCCCCGATTACCCACTCAGCCGCATCATTTATTCACAGTTATTTGTGACTGAATGAACTACAAGTGCCGTCTGCCACAATGGCAAACTGCTTGTAGTACTCAATGAACTGTGAGGGCGCTGGTGAGTGTTCTTGAAGTTCATTGACACTTCCTCCAACTTTATAACTGTCTGCCTGTATGAAGGTAGACAAGCTGGAGGCAGTGTATGCAGGAGCCTTACACTGTACCCACGATTTATTGTTAATGGGTACAATGCTCTGCAGGGTCATCCTAAAAAAATAACAAATGCAATTTTTTCCTGCAAAAATATTTGAATTTATTATTTTTCTTCTTAAGGTTGAATTTAGTCTTTACGTTTTCTGAGTGAACAGCCTCCTTTAAGTCAACCTTATATGGTAAACTCTAAAGAAGCAAAATGCCCATAAGGAACACAGACAGTGATTAAAACCTGAGATGGGTTCTAACTCACCACTCTATCCAAAACAAAAAAAAAGGTTTTGGCTTTAGCAGCACTTAAAGAATAACTCCACTTTTGTTGAGAAAAACAATTCCCCTCTGGGTTATTCTGAACAAATCCATGAGTGTTTGTCTGTGTCCCTGTGAATCTGTATGGGAGTGGTTTCATAATTATCAACCAACTGCTGTACCTAATCTAATGATCAAAATTACAGGGTCTGCATCCCTTTAGACGTGATTTCCTATAGGGAGTATCATACCACATTTTTGTTGCAGGGTTTTTTGTTGCAGGGGATGATTGAAATCTGACTTGTATCTTAGTCAGAAGAAAATCTGGGAAAATCAGGGAGCCAATCACGCAAGCAGGAAATTATGTTTCTGGGGGGGGGGGGCGTTCTGTACACATTCTGTTCAACCATATTGCGTTGCAGTTTACAGAAAATTACAGAGCTGCAGATTGAAAAGAAAAGGTCATTTTTAATAACATTCAATTACAATATGACTTGTGTCGTAATTGTATATGCTATATTATTTTTTTTTGTTTGCTATTTTTTTCTCCACAAAAGTGGAGTTACCCTTTAATACTAACTTTAGACACTAAATATCCCTGTGTTACTGAATGTAAAAATCTCTGTAAATAAGATTTTTATACCAGAAGGAAATATACATGGTGTTAATCTGGCCTAAAACATTCCACTCTTCTTTAAATTAGGCAAGCTTTTTTTTATAATATAAAGCAATGCTTTAACATAGTGGGGCTGATTTATGTTGTTGTCGGAAAATTTCTCTTAAATGTGCCACATCCAAGGTAACTAGACAGAAACAAGGATTGTCCCCTAACTGGACTTTTAAAGCACTCAAATACGTATAAGTAGAAAATTATAAATGTTTTATTGAAGAATACAATACACCCTGGGTGAACTATAAGATAACATCATCAATTATTGTATTGACTGTTTCAATTCATATGCAATTCTGTATAACATTTCGCCATTTTTACTCTGTATTTTCTATTATATGTATTCTTCAATAAAACATTTATAATTTTCTACTTATACGTATTTGAGTGCCTTAAAGGTCCAGTTAGGGGTCAATCCTTGTTTCTGTCTGATTTACGAAAAGAGGTGAAAATCACCGCTTCAAATTGTAAGAATATTTACTTCAATTATCCAATCAAGTGACAAGCACCTGCACATAACTGAGTATTTAAAGTAAACAGAAATTTGCATTTGGCAAGACTGGATAATTGATATGAATATTCACACAATGGAAATCAGTCCATGCACGTGGAATGAGGCCCAATGTTTCCTGGATAACCTATGAAGTGACCTGGCTTACTAGTTTCTTGGAGCTGCTTTGTAAACCTCTAACATTTCTGGCACTGTGGTATATTATTATTGTTCACTGCACCGTACTATTAAACATTGACCATAGTGGGGCTAATGATGACTTTTGAAGGGATTACTTAACCAATTTAATTCCCAGCTTGTTGTAATTCTTTAATTGTCCCTGACTGTCAGTTAGCAGGGGTACAGATGGACATTTGAAAAATTTGAAAGCCAGAGAGCGCATATTTAACCACGACACATAATGATACATCAACAATGCTCATTGCAAATAGTAGCCTGGATTAAATGTGAAGATTTCTAAATCAACAAACTTGGATTAGGTATTTCCTTAAGAACTTCAGAACCTGTCAACCTTTGCTTTAATCTAATATTGTCTGTATCCTTAGACTAGCATCAAGCAGAGCCATAGAAAGAAGGGATCGTTTCATTTACCAGTCAAGTGTCGACATCTAGTGGTGTGGTATGAGCAGTGCAGGATACACTAGGCTTTAATTTCTAGGACTCCTATAGATAGATAATTGATAGCAACAAAATCATTATTTGTATGAAATTCTTATTTATTAGTGGCGGTAACATTTCTTATGAATTCCACTGCACATTATAAATCTGTCGCAACACCTCCCCATATTTTGTAAACATCTGCATCTCTCTAGACAATAAAGCCACATCTGTCGTCTTTGTTCTTACAAGCGCCATGTCTTCTGTTTATGTATCTTTGAAGCGGTTTACTAAAACTACATTGGCAAATGTCTACATCCTTGGGTGAAGCAATTTAAGTTGTTTTTTTTTTTTTTTTTTTCAGATGTCTGCATTCTGGAAAGTTTCCCATTCTCCGGTTTACAGCAAGCAGATTTAATTTGCACTACAAAACATTTGTCTATCTTAACAATTAGTAGACATTTCCTACACTGTAATTCATAAATTGAGTTCAGTTGGAAAGTATACATTTGTGGTAGGTGTCAAGTTCAGTGCTGAAACCCAATGTACACCATCATTAGGTCATTGCTATATATTACCATGAATTACACCGCTAGCTATAAGCCCAAAGTGCTATTTATACCCTTTAATATTTATTGCACTAATACAGAAAAAATTGAGAACTGTCCGTGATACCTTTTTTATTTGCACTAACGTACAATTTTTTGGAACAGGCTTTCGGGTTATGTCCCCTTCTTCAAGGTCCAAGCAGTACTGCTTGGACCTTGAAGAAGGGGACATACCCCGAAAGCTTGTCCTGAAAAATTGTATGTTAGTGCAAATAAAAAAATTATCACGGACAGTACTCAATTTTCTCTGTCACAATTGCACTAATACGGCTACAATCAAATCAAGTATGATTGCACTAATACATAAATACTTTCATTACAAAAAAGGGCTAAATGCAAAATGTAGTACTTTGTGGGACACTCACCTGGGATAAGCATGTAGCCACTGAAGTCTGAAACTTATCTCGAATACTTGCTGCAGGTTAATGGCTCATTAGCCATTAGCTCATTATAGAAGCCGGGTTTGGGCACTCTGGAACCTACAGTTTAAACGAGTCAACAATGGCAGACCCTTTATTTTTGTTTTCACAGGTCAGGTTCAGCAAAATGTTCACAGCACTACAACTTCTTGTTACATAATTCACTGATGTGCAACCTCCTACTCATGCTTAGGTATACGACAGTAAAGCGACAGTGGACTCAGAGAGGATTAGTCCAAGAGGAAAAGAGCACATCCCCTTTTTCTCTGGCTCAAATTCTGATGACAAGAAAACTAGCAATTATAAGGATCTAGATAGCAAGGAAGACAGCTGAACTAATAAACGCTTGGATGGAAATAAGAGCCATTATTTGGAAGTCTGTATTTTTTTAATCAGTTTTAAGGAAAACATGTTTGACTGGAATGTGCCTTTATAACAATTTTAGAATTTATATTAAAGAAATATATTTATTTAAGCAACTCGTATTAATTTCACATTTTATTTGTTAAGCACTAGACACTGTCTAAACACTTTAAAAAATCCTAATAAAACATGTGTATACCTTCCTATGACTCTAGTGTTAAGATGTTGAAAAAATCATTGCAATATCCTAAATGTGAAAAACATATATATTAGACATTTTAAGAAATGTCTGTAAAATCAGTTTTAAAGTGTTCACAATATAATACCTTTATACAGAGGATAAGGGGGTTTGATCTACTAAAACTGGAGCATCCAGAATCCGGTGCAGCTGTGGTAGCCAATCAGCTTCTAACTTCAGATTGTTCAATTAAGCTTTCGCAATAAAACCTGGGTGCTGATTGGTTTCTATGCAGAGCTGCAATACATTTTGCTTTCTCCAGTTTAAGAAAATTAACCCCAATGTATACAGCTTCGTTATACTGTAAGAACAGGCTGAGAAATTCACAAAGCATGTGGGAAAAAAGGTACATTTCCCTGATATTTATGTCTATTTTGATAGAGAATTTTAAATAGCAAAGAGCAAATTCAATAAGATACCTCTCTGGGGGATTCAGTAACTCATACAGTCAATACAGTATCCTAATATCCACAAATCCAAGACTTTAATATTTACTAAGGGCTTGTTTACACATTTTTCCTGCTGCCTTTTATTGCATTTAAATGCATTTCAAGTAAAAATCATGTTCATTTTTATGTGGCTAGCTCATATCTATGCACTGCAGCTTGGCAACTTTTTAAACAATAAGACACGTAGCATCTTTGGTTAATAATGTGCAATAGGAAATCCCATTGAATGAATGAGAAACTCACAAAAATACATGTATTATATGTTTTTGTGCAATTATAGCAACACAGACAATTAATATGTTTAAACGTTCCTCTTCCACTGAAAAACATGTGAACCAAAAAACAAAACATGAACAAAAACAAAAGCAAATACATGCATTACTATGCATTTAAAATACCAAATAATAATAATAAAAGCTCCATATACCAATGACGTAATTTACGGACCAGAAAGAGCAAAAATGTCTGTGCTTTATAGACCCAAATAACAGGAATAAAAAATAATTTCTAATCACTAATTGACTGTTTGTATTATACAGCAATATAACCACATCATTATAATGATAAATACAATCTGAATGCTGCAGTGTGGCTCAGCCTTAATTTACTATTTACAAATTGTATTCAGGAATCATATCATGGAGTTCCAACAATACGTCTATATATTATTTTTTTTTTATAACTGTCATGTGGATTCAATGATTATAGCTAAAGAAATATATAATTAAAAAAAAAAAGTGAAATAATAGGCACCCAGTTTGTGTTTCCAGCAGTTCGCTTTGTTTCATTTTGCTTGCTCGCACAGTAGAGTAGTGATGACATCTAGTGGTAAATAGGCATATGTATGAAGGAACCTAACTAACATTCAGAATTTTTAGCAATGAGGATGTTCTATTGTGAAGCCCTGGAAGGCACTTCTTCACAGCATGAGCCTAATAAAGAGCAAAATCCAGACCAAGTCTGTCTGTCTATAAATCTCTTATTACTAGTTAGGCACTGCTGGCTCTCATCCACCTGATTTCCTTGTGATTTATTAAGTGTTATGCCATGTATATGAGAATCAGCTTTACTGTGGAGTTACATTTACAGTTAGGTCTGCCTACAGAAAGCTACTGCTAAGATGGTACATTGTATCCTTTCAGCCTTTCATCTTGACAGGGCTCTTGCACTGGAGTGTCGTAAGATCTTTAAAGACTGGGATGATTTAGTTAGCCCTATTTCTGGCTGGTAAAGCCACTATGCATTCCTCAGCCAATGAGCTGAATAAAGCTTTTTTGCTACATTACGTACCAAACATGACACAGGCCCATCACTAACACGTTAGACGCAATGCTACGTGCAAATAGCAAAAACACATTGATTTAAAAAGGGACACATGACGTAGTTTTGCATTTTCTAGAAAGTGTGCCACAAAGGCCCATATTCACATAATTGGGCACGTAATCTGTAAAATCAAGGACTTCAGATATTGTACCTTTATCATTTTTATTTGACTGAAAATTAGCATTGAGTATACAGTAATACAACTTTTTTTTTTTAAAGTACAAAAATACTACATATTAGTTGCTATTATAGACTAAACAGAGCTTACAGGTTACTGTTGGCAGTATTTGAGATTACCTACCAGTACACAAATGTATATAGCACAATATTATAATTGAATATGATTGCATAAGAATATTATGCGTATTATTATCTAGACATGCACTGCCAAGACCTATATGCTCATGACTGCACAAGATTTGCTGTGCAAAAAAAAAATAAAGTATGTACGTGTTTATGGCATATTTTATTTTAAGTCACTGATAGTAATATGTTACATATTCTATATTCATTTTTTATCTATAACAATGTATGTGTCTTTTGTATATACTCTGCATACTACTAAATATATTACGAGCATTTCTGGATTCTCTCATACAATGGAAAAATGTAATGCAGCTGACTGATATGATGGCTAAAATATATGATGCTTTTTCCCAAGCACTTGAACTGTCTCAACAAACCTGTTTAATAGTGCTAAAATGCTAAGACATTACAGTTACTGTAAAATGAAATATGATAACAAGCAGAATACCATAGGCCTCTGTGCAGGTCCAATCCCTGCTTATTTCTTTCTATACCACCTGTATATGCAAAGGAGAATAAAACAGGATCAGGTCATACTGAACATAACTTGAACAACTAAATACTTGTTTGGAACGATGACAGCTAAAATATGAAGTTTCACACACTTTGCAGGGACAGGATCTTAGAAAAACTATTATGAAACCACTAACAAAAACTGACTGAGCTGCCTATTACAACAAAAGAAATGTTGCTTTTTTATTGAAGTGTGCAGGGGGGATACCAAAAGTAAATATTACTATAGTCTATCTATCTATCTATCTATCTATCTATCTATCTATCTATCTATCTATCTATCTATCTATCTATCTATCTATCTATCTGTCTATCTGTCTATCTGTCAGAATTTTCAGGACAGTGCAAGGGTTTTTTGGACAACACACTACATGTATGGGATTGTCTGAAATTAAAGCATTTGTAAAGGATTTTTTTTTAATGAAAATAATAAGCATGGTATACTTATTTGCTCTGTGCAATGGTATTTCATAGAGCAGCCCAGAACCTCCTCTCCTGGGGACCCCGCTGGCACTCTTGGCTCCTCCTCTGCTCACTGTGCCACCAGAGGAAGTCGCTTCCTGGAGACCAGTGCCACTGCAGATGGGCACAGTGCTGGACCAAGATAGAACACAGTAGGTATATAGGGAAATGAGGGGGCAATACAACTAGTGGGACATTTTTTTTACCATAATGCATTGAATTCATTAAGGTAAAAAATGTTCTGCCTATAGAACCCATTTAAAGACTACTTCACCTATTAAATAAAACCACCCACATAGACAAGGGCCCCCTGGTATGTTAAAATGCAATGTGTTGTTTTGCACAATATAGTTTAAAATGTTTTGCATACCAGTATGCCTATGCTGTCGCCCCCTACTATACTCCCTTATTGTTTTCATTATCTTGCCCTATAGCTTTTGGGGACACTGAAGACCTTAGGTGTTTGTTCCCAGGGTCATAGCAGTACGCTTCATTTTTTTCAAAGAGAATTTAAACAATATGGAAATATTCAGGCACACTTCAGAGGTGACAGCACATGCCTACAGGTGTGCCAAGTACATTAAACTATATTCTGCAAAATGGCACAGTGTATGGCCATGGGCCATTTTAGTCAACAGGCAAATGTAGCCTTTAATTTATATAGGCACATGTATTTTTATAAATGTCATAGGTAAGATGACATTGCCTCTCCAAGTTTCAGACTTTTTCATTGAAATTACAAATTTTAGTTAAGCATTAAATTACCATAGATGAAAGGTAGAGTACACTTATTTTTAATAATATAATAATAGAGCTTGTAGACAACTCCAAGCAGACCAAATACTATAACGGGGATCATAGGTGGCAGTGACAATCCTTGCGGCTAATTCTTATTTTTTTGGGGAGCTACAAAGGTTAGTAAATGGCCACAGGTATGCATAAACGACCCCTCATTGCTTGAAGTTGTGCTTGGTATTTACCTAAAGCGGTTTTAAACCCAAAACCAAAACCTTAATATATTGCAGCGTACCAATCACTAGATGTGGTGGCTGCATTTGTTTTATTTTCTAAGGCTTTTTTCCCTCTGTTTTCACCTGGTGATCTGACCATTAACACACCTCCTATTTAAGAGTGCCTAAACTTTGGAGGAGGGAGTACAGGGGTATCTTACCTTTGGAGAGCAGCATTGTCAGTTTGGGGGGGAGGGTAGTGTTAGATGCACAAGCACATTTAGATAAACTAAAGAAACTGAAGTCAAACAACAGCTAACACTTTTTAAGCAGTTACAGCAACAGTTTTGTTCCATTTAGAAAAAAATGTTTTTGTATGTGTGTGAGATGGAAAATATCATTCAGTGGCCATACTATAATATTAATAATAATAATAACAATAATAGTAATAATAATAATTATTATTATTAATAATAATAATGATAAAAATACTATTGAACAGGATTAATCTAGTGACTACAGTTTGTGCAGTGCTTTACAATGTAAAGGGAGACAGTATAGTTGCAATACAATATCACACAAGAGGGCCAGGGGGGGCTTGCTCGGGAAAGCTTACAATCTAAACCAATCAGCCATTATTAAAAACAAAAATTAGTTTTCTCCATTTTCTAACTATTTAAGGAGTACATCAGACTACCAAACAGAAACTATTAGCCTGCAAATAAAATCTGCTAACAGCAAATGGAGATCCAATTCACTCATCTATCCATTCAATTACCCCCAGATGTTCCTAAACTCAAATAAAATAAATCTATAGCTGCATGATCCATGACACTTATGGGTAATGTGATTTATTTGATATTTGCAGGAAAGTTCTCATTTACATGTTCAAAACTAAGGCCTTATGTGGAAACAGATCACTAGGTGCAAATGTTTTATGAAGGACAGCTAGGTGGCAGCACAAGTTTGGCTGTGGGCTGACTGTTCCATATAGTCAAAGTAAATATTGTAAGTGCCAGAAGCCTTACATTAAAGGTCAGAATATATAAATATATATATATATATATATATATATATATATATATATATATATATATATATATATATATATATAATTTTTTTTAATATTCATAAGATTAGTAGAATTGAAGATGGTCCATTTTCTTCTTTCTTTTACATTTCATAGTTTGTGCCCACAGGGCTCTTGCATGCCCTGCATGTTCTTATTTGAATAAGCAGATCAGATTGCAGTGGCATGGATTAAGTAGAAAGTTTTATATGTTAAAGCGAACCTTTAGTAATTTTTTTAATCTTTCCATCTATTAAATCTTCTGCCCTTGTTGTTTTAACTTTGGATAGTAAAACATTTTTTTCTGCCAGTAAATCCCTTATACAGCCCACTTCCTGTTTCTTGCCTGGTAAAAAGCCTAGGCTTTTGACATCATGCACAGCTCTCTCTCACACTTGTGGGAGGGGGATGAGTCATAAGAGGGCCAATGAAAGCTGTAGAGCTGGAGGTGTGTGTCTGTGTACACAGGCAGCAGATTCAGCTGCCCATGGTTAAAATGGATGCAGCCAGACTTAGTGGAGTGAGATTTCTGCAGCATACTTGGCAAGTACAGAATCACAGGATATATAAAACAATATGCAAAGTGGTTGGAGGGAAGCGCCTTGAGGTGATTCAGTTCGCATTTGCAGCGCTATACAAATCATTCATTCATTCATTCATTCATTCATTCATTCAAGCTTCAGAATGGCAAAGATGTTTTTATTACAAATTATGTGAGCAGACTGGAGTTCCTCTTTAAGCACACTTTCTATACACATGAGATTAATCTGACAGTTACAAAAGAAAGCACAATGCAACTTTTGTTCTTATTTGCTCTCCACATTTTTTTAGATTTATGTACATGTGAGTTAGCATGTAAAAAAGCAGCAGTGAAACACTTTATTATTGGGGTGGTTTTAGACATATTACATTTTCACAGCACGGAAATGGAATATAAAAATATTACTCCCACTTTAATTATGCTGCTGCATAACATAATGTATATCAAGATACTTACAAAGACAATATACAATCAATCCAACCATTTACAATTATATTTGGGAATGTTCGTGAGTCTGCAGAAGTCCCCTGTTGCCACAAAAAAGACCAGCATTCTTTAATCACACATGGTCACTGGATCAGAATCTTTCTACAGTAGGGTCATAGTTGTATGAAGCAGGCTCTATGGACCAGGAGCTCACCATAGTAGGGTTTGGTAGGATCATGCAGAATTACTGGATCAGAAGCTGACCATAGTAGAGGCTTGGTTGGATCATGCAGGATCACTGGATCAGAAGCTGACCATAATAGAGGCTTGGTTGGATCACGCAGGGTCACTTGATCAGAAGCTGACCATAGTAGATGCTTGGTTGGATCATGCAGGATCGCTGGTTTAGAAGCTGACAATAGTAGAGGCTTGGTTGGATCATGTAGGATCACTGGATCAGAAGCTGACCATAGTAGATGATTGGTTAGATCATGCAGGATCACTGGATCAGAAGCTAGCCAAAGCAGAGGCTTGGTTAGATCATTCAGGGTCACTGGACCAGAAGCTTACCATAGTAGAATTTTGGTAGGATCATGCAGGGGACTGGACCAGAAGCTGACCATATTAGGGTCTTGGTTGAATCATGCAGGATCACTGGACTAGGAGTTGACCATAGCAGGGCCATGGTTTAAAGATGCAGGATTACTGGACCGGAAGCTGACCATAGAAGAGTTTTGGATAGATTATGAAGGGTCACTAGATTAGAAACTGACCATAGCAGGCCTTGGCTGATCATGCAGGGTCACTTGGACCAGAAGCTTATTTTGGTAGGAGCTTGGTAGGATCATGCAGGATCACTGAACCAGAAGCTTACCATAGCAGGATTTTGGTTGGATAATGCAGGGTCAATGAACCAGAAGCTTACCATATTAGAGTCATGGTAAGAATACTTCTGATTGGCTGATACAATTCACTCATGCAAGTTACAGCATCTTGCAAATCATTGCTCCTTTCTCTGTCAAACATAATACATTTAAGTAAGCTTTGTTAATGTATTGAAATGTTAAAATATTGCTATAAAGTATGCATTCAGTGTGCCTAATAATTGCATCTACAGCTTCAGTACAAGACTAATTATGACATGCACTTTAGAAAGGATACAAGAACATTTTTGTTTAGATCTTAAACAAAATACTATGTAAAGTTAAAAGCAGTCTATATATTCAACATTTCAACATGCCTTTTATAATAAGGAAGGCACCTAATTGTGTATATTGTAGAAAAGATGTCATAGATGAATCTTATGAAAATATTTGCCTCATGCAAATAGGAAATATGTTAACTTTGACATCAAGATTGCAAAATCCCTGTACTTTAGTGTACACAGCATGCCATCATTTATGCTATATAATGGCAGAACACAAGGTGTTTTAATAAAAGCACCAAAAGAGCTGTAGTCAGGCTATATGGCAACAATTGGTTGGTATTGACACAAGCTAGTATTCTGCTGTGTAACAGTTCAATATCATCCTTTGGACTTCAGCGATAGCCCACTTAACTATCTCAGCTTTTCTAGTGATCATCTCATTTATCTAGGATTATTGCACTAAATTTACTGTTTGGTTTTCTTCCAGCACTAAAATGTCAAGTCCACTGTCATGTGTGCAATAGATTTGTGCTGTTAGAGCTGAACAGATCCTCTGAAAGCTGCTCTCAGTTGATCTTTGGATAGCGCTAGAAATAAATAAATCCTCTTTAGAAGATCAATATTCATCCCATTTAATGCCTGATGTGAAACGCGAGGCTTTAGCCCGGTAATGCTGATGTACAGTCAATCGTTGCAAATGGGTATGGCGGCTTTTTCAGCCTGGTAACCTATTGTCATGCTGGAGAGGAAAGCAATTGAGTACATGCTTGAAAAAAAAAAAGGAAAAAAAAAATATGAGTGAGTGTGATTTACATGTTTAATCCATAGCCTGTGTTTTACATTACACTGCATCTGCAGCTTGCAAATCAATGAACACATAAGGAAGCCAGGTGGCTTCATTTCCAGAGGAAAGATGTATTTGTTAAAGGTCTTTAAAAGCAATCAAAATCAAATTGAATTCTTTCATGTTATCTATCAGATTTGAAATGTCATTTAACTCTGTCTAAACAAGAGGCTTTTTGGCCTCCTGCAGTTACAGCAAGTGGGAAGGGGTTAATGAGCGTTGTCCTTTTTTAGTATATCTCCAGCACAGGTTCAAGCATTAAATCATATGTAAGCCCAATCAATAAAATCTCATATAAGCTTTTACATATTAATGTAATTTTTAAAAGTCATTTTCTATCTTTTTAAATGTCAGCTTTTATTAAAATAATATATTGCAGTTCTGCTATGATGGTCCTGGTTCAGAAACATCCTAATATAGAATGACAGTGCTCTGTCCCTGACTACCAATTCTGCTCACCCTATCACAAAGGCTTCTGACAGAGCATGGTCAACTATTGTCAACATCAGGAAACAAGCTCTGAAAAATGGCATGTAGCCTTCTCTGCAGTGCATGCATATAGCCATGAAGTAACTGCAAATTGGCTGTATGAGATCAGCAGCTCTGAGCTGAAATAAATTAGAGCAGATATAAATTAAATTAAATTAGAACTAAATTAAATAAATTAGAACAGATATACAGTATGCTGGAAATGCACACACTTGCCTGCACTGGGACTACACATAATTCCTAATTCCAAACAAGCATATCCTTGCTGCACATGTGACCTGGAATTGTACAATTGCTTAAAATTAGATTTATAATACATGCAGGATTTGTGTACAGAAACATAATTTGGAGCAAGTTGCAATGTCCCAAAAATTAAAGGGAAACTTCACTTCTGACAGTCTTCTGCAGAACAAATGTTTGCATTAGAAGATTTTCATCTCTGTGACAACTGCAACATTTTGGAATGCTTTCACTTTCTCTTTCCAGGTTACTTTTTCTGGGTCTCTGGACACAACCTCTGATTCATTAAAATTCAAGTTCAAGTCAGACAGGGAAAAGTTGCTGTGATGTTTCACAAAAGTTGCTGTCTTGCTGACACAATCCTTCTTTTCATTCCTTACAAACGGAGGGGAGGACTTCTCTGAGTTCTCACCCAATTGTGGTCAGCTATCGCAGGGATCCCTTCATCATCTCTTTTTTGCGCACCTGCTTGCTTCAAGCCCATCCTCTCCTCTCTCCTTGGCGGCCTGCTGACACACTTACCCTTGCATCAGCCAATCACTATCCTCCAGTTAATCCAGACACAAGAAGGCTGCTCTCTGCACTTTAGACAGTTCATAGATGATTATTGCAAAATTGTCTCCTAAAAGATGGCTGCTGTACTTCTGCATTAATAAATATTCAGTTTAACCCTGTCCATACTGCAGAAGAATAATACAGCAGCAATAAAGGAGAAGTTCCACAGCAGTTATCAGCTACAGTCCAGGTTACATATATACCTGAAAAATTTACAAAACCTTTTTTTGCAATAGAATTTAGGTGGGAGTGTCACATGTCTTGCTTATGTACAAGCCTCAACATACGTTGTACACCCAGAGGAACTTGCTTCCAGCCAATCTAGAACTTTTGTAAGCCTCAAAATTGCTACTGCTCTCTCTCCCTAATAAGCAAGGTTATATCCCTGACCTATGATGATGATGCATAAACTTCTAGTAAAACCCTTCTGTGTGAAGATTCCATATGGGATTTCGGCATCCAATAAGACATGTCAGCCACTCTAGATGGGCGTCTGGGGCACATAAAATGTGAAAAATGAGTACTCAGTGGTTTCCTGCCAGCCTAAAGAAGCAGCACAGTGCCACCCTAAGGTCAGCAGACAAACTGCACTCCAACACCTATCTACACTTGTAAGTGTGTTCCAGAGACTTTCCTATTGATTAAAGTGAGGAGACTTTCAAAATTAAATCCGAGGCAATCCTACTGACCACGCCCACTTATAACCACACACAAAATCAAGTAGCCACACCCATATTATTAACACTCAAATAATTGGTCACAAACTTTTTGGGCAAGTTGCATATTCAAGATACAAAGACCAAATAAAGAGTTTAAATAAGAGGCACGAAGACATGCAGGAGGAATGCCTTAAAGGTATCAAGAAGAAAAATGTAATTGCAGGGTCACTTATAACAGAATATCATATGTATGTATTACTTTCCCAGCAGCCTCTTAAAAACTGCCTGGCTGCTTTACAACCACTACAGGTATTTTCAAGTGTGTTGAAAACCTGCTCTGCGTGCCACATGGTGCGGCTTTTCCTGTTAGTTCCTATGTCTTCTAATGATGTGTAAGCTGGAAGGAAAACCACAGCATACGTCAGGTGGAGCAGGTATTCAACACACCTGAAAGTATGGAAATACCTGCAGTGGTTGCGGTGCAGCACAGCAGTAACTTTCAAAGTGACCACTGAAAAGTTATTAAAGTAGTTGTAAAGTCTCAAGGTTTTTACCTTCATGCAGCAATGTGCACGAGATCCTCGGTTCTCCGGGGACTCACCCTCTTTATTGGCTGAGACAGCAGCAGGAGCCATTGGCTTCCGCTGCTGTCAATCACAGCCAGTGAGCCATTGAGGAGAGAGAGGGGGTGGGGTCGAGCTACCGATCTGTGTGTGAATGGACACGCAGGGGGCAGGGAAGCAGGGGGCTTGGGTGCCCCCATAGCAAGCTGCTTACTCTGGGGGCACGCAGCAGGATGGAGGGGCCAGTAGCATCAGCACTTTAAATATAGATGATATTCTTTTACATCCCAGGCTTCTCCTACAATTGTCCCTGTAAAAACTTCAGGTGTTTTGTATTCTAGACATAACAAGTGTTTTTTCAGTATGAAACCTATGGCGTAGATGGTGCGAATATGTTTATTGGTGTGTCTGTACAGTATTGATTGTTTTTCCTTGTGTCAATATGGTACTAATTATGTTTCTGTGGTTGTATTTGTGGTTAAAGCAGTATGTTATTTTTGTTGTTTCTGCAGACATGTTGTTGTGCATTAATTTGACTATAATATTGCAAGTGCTGGTCAATTAGCGTTTGTTGTATACCGTTTTGATGTACACTGTTTGTGTGGGGGGCAATTTTCCTGGAGAAAAAATATTGATCTGCTCTAGTAGCCAGTAGCGCACATGCAGAGCCCCAGCCTCAGCCATGACACACAATAACTCTCTTACCTGTTGTAGTGTGGATTAGGCTCAGATTATATTTAACCATGGTACCTGAAAGATCACCCAATATGTAATTCTTTGTTGCTATTCACAATTTTTGTCACAGTATGTGAAACACACCACATAGTGGGCTTCCTTTGCCCTTTCTCCACTGGGCCCCAGTATCAGTCTGCCCCTGCTTAAGGCCATTCACTGGAAACAGCCTGGTCTGCACACAGAATACTGCATGTAAGCTCTAACGAGCAGGGCCCTCTGATTCCTCCTGTATCGAATTGTATTGTAATTGTACTGTCTGCCCTACTGTTGTAAAGCAAGTAAACCTCATTATACCAATAACAAAGAGTGAACTACAGAACATACACTCTTCCAGATGGGACTATCATTCTGCGCATGTGCAGTGGGCTGGCGACATGCGCAGGCGACTCAGGGGGCCATAGGACGCCAATCCAAGCTGATCCCACCTTTTGACCAGCTGTTTGTAATTTAGGAGGAGGCCCAATAACACTTACAAGGAAATACCTCTTGTGGCATTCAGAGCTTCCTGTCCTCCACCATGGATACATGCAGCTGCATTTTTCACCTCTCTGCGTGGTAAGACTCATCAATAGAGCTATGATATTTAATATGATTTGGGGACCTCTCTGACACTTAGCCACTTTTGGGTGCAATTTCTTTTTAATATGGCTTGATATTGACCGCAGGAGAGAAGTGCCTTTTTCTATATTATATATTTCTTGATATTTTAAATCCCCTGTGGGATTCTTTTATTCTATAGCCTGACACATGACCCTTGTACGATAATCAACTATATACCGCTAGTGATAATAACACTTTTTATGTCATAACATGCATCTAATTTATGGCCCCAGAGAGATCCCTATATTCTTCACATAGTGTATACTTGTGTATACTTCAGTATACTATATACACTTTTGATTTCTATACTTGCTCTATAGATGCCAGCTTACTTTTAGAAATCCCAGAACTTCTTGATCTCTGGGATCTGGAACAACCATACTGAGCATTCTGGTCCTAACACTCATTCCAACGTAACGGGTAGGGATGATTATCTGTATGATCTCTCTTATCACTATCTTTCCCCTCATTTTACATGCACAGACTAGTCAGCTACATGTCTACACTCTTATGCCGCGTACACACAGTCGGATTTTCAGACAGAAAATGTTTGATGGGAGCTTGTTGTCAGAAATTCCGACCGTGTATAGGCTCCATCAGACATTTTCCATCAGAATTTCCGTCACACTAAATTTGAGATCTGGATCTTCCGATCATGTGTACACAATTCCGACGCACAAAGTTCCACACATGCTCAGAATCAAGTACGAGACGGAAGCGCTCAGTCTGGTAAAACTAGCATTCATAATGGAGATAGCACATTTGTCACGCTGGAATTTTTTTAATCTTTTAATGCAGCGCATTCTCTTCTTCTTTAGAATGCTAGAATAATGAAGTTGTTTTGCTGCTGATATTCACACAGAGTTCTGAAAAAATTATTTCTTTATTATTTCTCGTGATCTCCTGAATATCTTATTTTTTTGGTTTTCGTCAGATCTCCATAATAATGTATTTAATTATTGTTTATAGTGTTTTTTTATCAAGATCTCCTTTTTTTTTCTAATGCTCTCCATAATATTGTTTTTAGTTTTGTGTGTCAAGTTACCATAACACCATTATTATCTTGTATTTTTTTAACCTCAAGGAGGTTGTTTGGTGTTGGTGTCCCTTGTTAATTTGACCTTGTATTTTGGAAAAGTACCTGCCTACTCACAAACTGTCCTTTTTGAAGTAAAAAAAAAAAGGCAAGTATTTGTGAATACAAAATAGACATTTATTATGGGTCATAATAAAATAAAGTGGAAGGCAACGCTGGAGAAACTTGTGAAATTGGGGAAGCCCTTGTACCCTAGGGCACACATCAACTATTTTACAGGCAAAATTGGTAGCCTAAGGAGTTCACATAGTAGTGAGCACAATCCGGTCCAGGACTGCAAGAGATCAGGAACAGCAGCAGATGACATATATGTCCCCAGGCTGTGGCCATACAACAGCCTGCCTCTTTTGTCAGACCAGACTGAACCCAGGCCATCACTTTCTTGTCTTCCTTCCAGGCTGTGGCTGTGGTGTTGGAGGTGTGGCAGGAGGTGGAGGAGGAGGAGGAGGATGGTCGAACTCACACAGGTATGTTTTGGTTGTGAGTTGGCCCCTCAACCCCTTATTTAGGGTCGTATACATAATTTCCTCACACAAGAGGTGTTGGCCCTCCTCCATTTCCTGCATTTTGTTGGTAGTCATGCAGCCAAAAGCATCTTGAGGAGTGGGGGTGGCTCTGAGGGCCACCTTAGCCTCCCAAATCAGCCCAAGCACTGCCTCCTGCACATTACTCCCCTTCCTGGGCCTTTTGGTTGGAAGGCGGAGGGGAGGGACCTGGGATTCTGTCAGGCTACTACTGGGCCCGGCCACCTCCTGGCTGCCACTTTCCCCCGCCACCTCCTGGTTGCCACATTCCACGCCCTCCTCCTGGCTGAGGCTTTCCTGTGTATGAAAAATGAACATAGTTTTAGTTTTTTGTTCATCAATCACACACAATTCTCAGCTCATGACAGGCCACCAATTTTGGATTTTAAATAGGGGATGGTTGCCGTGGAGACCACCTGCTTCACCAACTCCAGCAGTTTCTCCAGCACTGCCTGCCTCTTTTGTTTATGATTATAATGCAGATGTTTCACCTACCACAGACAGGGCAGCTCCCTGTACTTGTCTATGAATAGGGGGAGGAAGTTGTGATCATTGAAGCCATCCATTTTCTCTGCAAGACACAACACAAGACACACCCTAATGTCAGGCTAAACTCTCCTAATCTTGTCCCAATATAGGCCTCAATCTAGAAGCAGTATAGACCACTGATGCCCCAAGTTCAAATGGTACCTTCGTTCTAACGATCGGCGCTTCCGATACTCCTTCCTCCTCTCACAGATCGTACGCATGCGTGTTACGCTTTATATACACTGCTCATGCGTGAAACTCCGTCCGCCACTGAGGTTCTTTCTAGTCTATTCACTGCCCCTTGTCTTTCGGTGCAGTGGGAGAGCACATGGTGGAGACAGAGCAAGTGTATGCAGACAGCAGCAGCAATGACGAAAGCCCGGAGCCACGAACGTCCCGATCCTGGAGGAGATTTAAGGCCTCAAATATGTCCTTTGTAGAGATGGTGGAGATGGTGGATATCTTGAAGAGGGCCCATTATGATGGGACGTATGGACCTTACCTAAACCCAAATGTCAGAAAGGCCAAAGTCATGGCTAAAGTTGTGAAGAGTCTGCGCCGGAATTTTGGGGTACGATGATCCAAGAATCAACTGAGGAAACGATGGTCAGACTTGAAATTGAGGGCGCACGATCAGTACAGAAGGATCAAGAGAGTTCTTCAAAAAAGTAAGTTGTTGTCAAGTAAGTTTTTGTTGTGTGTTCCTATTATTATTATTACTTGCATGCTGCTCCATGTGCTTTTCTTTACTGTTGTACAGTTTAAAATGGCAACTTTCAGGTTCATGGGCACAGTAATCGTTCATAGTAAACATCGTTCGTTCGCCCACTAATATGATGTTTGGAGCAGATCCAGGTTAACTACATTTGTTCATGCCTATTTGTATTAAAAGAAGTTTAGTACATTGTTGTCTAGATTGATTTGTAACCAGAATGAAATGCAAACTTGATTCAGTGTAAGGAGAGGACACTCAGCAGCTGTTTACACATCTGGACGCAGGAGCACTAGTGTGGGACACCAGAACAAACTTTTTAGGGTGTCCCACACAGGTGCTCCAGTGGTTACTAGAGGTGTCTCCGTGTCTGAAAATTGTACAAAAAAGGTAAGTATTCCAGCTTTAGAAAGGAAAAAAAAATGTCTTCGGCTTGGAACTCTGCCCAAAAAGACAATTGTATAACACTTCCAAGCAATGTTTCAGATTCCTATTTCTGCCCTCAAATATATGTGTGCTAAGTATACCTTTTTTTTCATATAGGGGAGAAAAGACTCGGGACATCTGAGGACACCAGGGACCCAAAACCTCCTAAAGAAGGGGAAATATCACCAAAATAACCAGAGGATGTGGAGGGAGACCTTTATGAAGTTGGTGAAATAGTGACCACAACAGGTGAGTGTCTGAAACCACAGCTTCAGGTAATAGATGTATGCCTGCATATTTTTAATACATGGTGTGTTTTTGAATTTTTTTTTTTTTTTTTTTAACCACTTCAGCGAAATTTATTCTAAGAGACATTGTTTCAACTTTGAAAATCAAAATTTATCCCATCTCTTTTTTTCACATCATTGTGGCTGATATTCAACTTATCTTTATTGATTCTAATCATCTGAATTAAAAGTAAAAGATTCCTCCAACTGAGCAAATACTATAAACACCACGAGTGCATTCTTCAGTGGTATCCATAAAACATTCTTTTCCTCCATTTTCCCCTCAAACCCCCCCCCCCATCACCCCATTCACCTCCATCCTCCTCTCCCCCATGTGCACACCACCCATTCAACCTGATGCTCTTATACCTATCCAACCCGTTCATACTCCAGCCATAACTTCCATATACTCTTAAATTTCTTTAAGCTACCTCTCCTTCTATACCAGAATTCCTCCTTTATGATCATATCCTTAACCTCTTTTCTCCATTCTCCTACTGTTGGGGGTTCTTTCACCTGCCACTTCCATGCTATGATTTTCCTTCCCCGAAACAGGCATCTTATTATTGCGGTCTGAGTATCTTTCAACATATCCTTTTTCTCAAATAAACTCAAAAGGCAGGTTCGAGCCTCCATTACCAATGAAGACCCAAATACTGCGTTAATTTCCTCCACTAATTTTTCCCAATACCTATATAGCTTGGGGCATCGCCAGAACATATGTATCAGGTCTCCTCTCCCATCTCCGCAACGCTGACATTTCGCATCCTGCCTCTTTCCAAACCGAAATCATTTTTCTGGTGTGTAATAAAGTCTATAAATCAAATATAAATGAGAGACCCCCTGCAACGGTGATAGAGATACCCTTGGCCCTAATGCCAGATTAAACTTCCATTGTTCCTCCGTTATTGTACCAAGCTCTTCCTCCCATTTAATTCTCCTCCTGGACTCCACCTCCCCTTCTTGCCCTGCCTTGATTATACTCCTGTACATTTCCGAAATCAGCCCTTTAGATCCCTTATTATTTACCAGTTTCCCTAACAATGGCATTTCACTCCACTCTATTTCCTTGCCTTGGTGTTTTTGAATTTTAGGTGATGTGGATGTTGTGGAAGAAGAAACTCATTTCACAAGTGCAAGTGCACAGATCCTCATTGGGGAGATCATGGTGTGCAATCATGATTTACAGATCAAGAAAGACATCAATGATGTTGAAAAAAGACTCAAAAACATAATTAATGTTTTAGGCAGAATCTAAAACACACCAAAATTCTTCAATTTGTTGAGATTTTCTAAATATTTAAAAACATTTTGAAGTCTATTGAAAGCCAAATTTTGAAGATGCACACAGTGGGGTTGATTTACTAAAGGCAAATCCACTTGCACTACAAGTGCATCTGGAAGTGCAGTTGCTGTAGATCTGGGGGGAAGCTCTGAAATGAGGGGAAGCTCTGCTGATTTTATCATCCAATCATGTACCACAACTAAAGTAGCTGAGAGGAAGGGGTTGCACCCCTGAAACACATCCATTGATCTCCATGATGGGAGCTAACACATGTTGACCTTAGGCATGGGATCAGGAGTGAAATCCCAAATTTTGACTCTCAATTTGTGTGCATCTTCAAAATTTGGCTTTCACAGGGGTGACGTCACCCCATCTGATGAGGACAATATCAACACAGTTTGGACATACTAATGTCTGATATTCCCTTCAATTTGTCAAAGTTGAACTTTGTAAGTTCCTGGGTTGTGTATTGTGTTATGGTTTTAAACATGCCTGTTTAACACAAAATTGGCTTTTTGTACTGTCAAACGCAAAAGTGTTATTCCAAAAATATGTTGGTTTGTTCAAAAACCCTTTTCTAAAGCACATGTGAATGTGCACAGAGTAAAATAATTTAACATCAACAATGTGTGGCTTCTTTTTTCAATGCTCAATAGCAGTTTTGGTACTAAGTTGGTGTTTACAGTGACAATGGGGGTTATTTACTAAAGGCAAATCCACTTTGCACTACAAGTGCACTTTCAGTGCAGTTTCAAGTGCACTTTTGCAGTGCACTTGGAGTGCAAAGTGGATTTTCCTTTAGTAAATAACTCCCACATAGGGATGAGCTTCGAGTTCGAGTCGAACTCATGTTCGACTCGAACATTGGCTGTTCGCAAGTTCGCCGAACAGCGAACAATTTGGGGTGTTCGCGGCAAATTCGAATGCCGCGGAACACCCTTTAAAAGTCTATGGGAGAAATCAAAAGTGCTAATTTTAAAGGCTAATATGCAAGTTATTGTCATAAAAAGTGTTTGGGGACCTGGGTCCTGCCCCAGGGGACATGGATCAATGCAAAAAAAAGTTTTAAAAACGGCCGTTTTTTCAGGAGCAGTGATTTTAATAATGCTTAAAGTCAATCAATAAAAGTGTAATATCCCTTTAAATTTTGTACCTGGGGGGTGTCTATAGTATGCCTGTAAAGGGGCGCATGTTTCCTGTGTTTAGAATAGTCTGACAGCAAAATGACATTTTGAAGGAAAAAACTCATTTAAAACTACCCGCGGCTATTGCATTGCCGACAATACACATAGAAGTTCATTGATAAAAACGGCATGGGAATTCCCCAAAGGGGAACCCCGAACCAAAATTAAAAAAAAAAAATGACGTGGGAGTCCCCCTAAATTCCATACCAGGCCCTTCAGGTCTGATATGGATATTAAGGGGAACCCCGGCCAAAATTAACAAAAAGAAATGACGTGGGGTTCCCCCTAAATTCCATACCAGACCCTTCAGGTCTGGTATGGATTTTAAGGGGAACCCCGCGCCAAAAAAAAAAAAAAAAAAACGGCGTGGGGTCCCCCCAAAAATCCATACCAGACCCTTATCCGAGCACGCAACCTGGCAGGCCGCAGGAAAAGAGGGGGGGACGAGAGTGCGGCCCCCCCTCCTGAACCGTACCAGGCCACATGCCCTCAACATTGGGAGGGTGCTTTGGGGTAGCCCCCCAAAACACCTTGTCCCCATGTTGATGAGGACAAGGGCCTCATCCCCACAACCCTGGCCGGTGGTTGTGGGGGTCTGCGGGCGGGGGGCTTATCGGAATCTGGAAGCCCCCTTTAACAAGGGGACCCCCAGATCCCGGCCCCCCCCCTGTGTGAAATGGTAAGGGGGTTCTTACCCCTACCATTTCACTAAAAAAGTGTCAAAAATGTTAAAAATGACAAGAGACAGTTTTTGACAATTCCTTTATTTAAATGCTTCTTCTTTCTTCTATCTTCCTTCATCTTCTGGTTCTTCTGGTTCTTCTGGCTCTTCTGGTTCTTCCTCCGGCGTTCTCGTCCAGCATCTCCTCCGCGGCGTCTTCTATCTTCTTCTCCTCGGGCCGCTCCGCACCCATGGCATTGGGAGGAGGCTCCCGCTCTTCTCTTCTTCTTTTCTTCTCTTCTTCTCTTCTTCATTTTCTTCTCCGGGCCGCTCCGCAATCCATGCTGGCATGGAGGGAGGCTCCCGCTGTGTGACGGCGCTCCTCGTCTGACAGTTCTTAAATAACGGGGGGGCGGGGCCACCCGGTGACCCCGCCCCCTCTGACGCACGGTGACTTGACGGGACTTCCCTGTGACGTCATGGGGAATGCCACAGGGAAGTCCCGTCATGTCCCGTGCGTCAGAGGGGGGCGGGGTCACCGGGTGGCCCCGCCCCCCCCGTTATTTAAGAACTGTCAGACGAGGAGCGCCGTCACACAGCGGGAGCCTCCCTCCATGCCAGCATGGATTGCGGAGCGGCCCGGAGAAGAAAATGAAGAAGAGAAGAAGAGAAGAAAAGAAGAAGAGAAGAGCGGGAGCCTCCCCCCCATGCCATGGGTGCGGAGCGGCCCGAGGAGAAGAAGATAGAAGACGCCGCGGAGGAGATGCTGGACGAGAACGCCGGAGGAAGAACCAGAAGAGCCAGAAGAACCAGAAGATGAAGGAAGATAGAAGAAAGAAGAAGCATTTAAATAAAGGAATTGTCAAAAACTGTCTCTTGTCATTTTTAACATTTTTGACACTTTTTTCGTGAAATGGTAAGTACCCCCTTACCATTTCACACGGGGGGGGCCGGGATCTGGGGGTCACCTTGTTAAAGGGGGCTTCCAGATTCCGATAAGCCCCCCGCCTGCAGACCCCCACAACCACCGGCCAGGGTTGTGGGGATGAGGCCCTTGTCCTCATCAACATGGGGACAAGGTGTTTTGGGGGGCTACCCCAAAGCACCCTCCAAAATGTTGAGGGCATGTGGCCTGGTACGGTTCAGGAGGGAGGGGGGGCCGCACTCTCGTCCCCCCCTCTTTTCCTGCGGCCTGCCAGGTTGCGTGCTCGGATAAGGGTCTGGTATGGATTTTTGGGGGGACCCCACGCCGTTTTTTTTTTTTTTTTTGGCGCGGGGTTCCCCTTAAAATCCATACCAGACCTGAAGGGCCTGATATGGAATTTAGGGGGAACCCCACGTCATTTTTTTTTTTTAATTTTGGCCGGGGTTCCCCTTAATATCCATACCAGACCTGAAGGGCCTGGTATGGAATTTAGGGGGACTCCCACGTCATTTTTTTTTTAAATTTTGGTTCGGGGTTCCCCTTTGGGGAATTCCCATGCCGTTTTTATCAATGAACTTCTATGTGTATTGTCGGCAATGCAATAGCCGCGGGTAGTTTTAAATGAGTTTTTTCCTTCAAAATGTCATTTTGCTGTCAGACTGTTCTAAACACAGGAAACATGCGCCCCTTTACAGGCATACTATAGACACCCCCCAGGTACGAAATTTAAAGGGATATTACACTTTTATTGTTTGACTTTAAGCATTATTAAAATCACTGCTCCTGAAAAAACTGACGTGTCACTTTTTATGACAATAACTTGCATATTAGCCTTTAAAATTAGCACTTTTGATTATTCATGTTCGTGTCCCATAGACTTTAACGGTGTTCGCGTGTTTGAACGAACTTTTTTCCTGTTCGCATGTTCTGGTGCGAACCGAACAGGGGGGTGTTCGGCTCATCCCTACTCCCACAGTACTTTATAATTTGCCACAATCACGCCATTTTCTTGACTCCCAAAAATTCATTCATGGTGCTGATGATGAATGATGAATCTTTTTATCATTAATGCATTACATACATTAACAACAAAAACAAGGTGTTTGTGTAGCAGACCCACAACATAATAGTTCGCTGAAGAAGAGATTGTCACCTCATATATCAAATAAATTACGTTTGCACTATTGAAGAAAATGGGCAAAAAGAAAAGCCCATTGGAGAATCTAGGAGACAGCTAAAAGAAACACAAGCATTAAATCAAAGGAAATATAATTTCAGTTTAACAAAAAAATGTATTTTTAAAATGTTTCTTAAACATTGTTTGGCATATCAATGGCCCCCCTACCCACAAAGTACTTCTAGATAGTTTTCGCGAACTTCGAGGGCGCTTTGGGGTGGCAAGCTAAGATGGCCAGCTTCAAGAGCCATCAGATGTGTTGGATCCAGTAATAAGCCGGCCTCAGTCCCAACTGAGGTCACATAGTTTGATGCATTTTTTCTTAAAAAGTTATGTAATATGCAGCATGCAAGAACGGTGTGATTGATTTTATATTCCGCC
Source organism: Aquarana catesbeiana (assembly GCF_042186555.1). Taxonomy (NCBI): domain Eukaryota; kingdom Metazoa; phylum Chordata; class Amphibia; order Anura; family Ranidae; genus Aquarana; species Aquarana catesbeiana. The sequence continues at coordinate 669,941,683 of NC_133324.1, read as the reverse complement.
ATGTTTATTGCAGTGAGGAATAGGCGGAACTGGCTGGCCATTATCCCCAAAGCGTTCTCCACCATTCTCCTGGCTCTGGCCAGCTGGTAGTTAAAAACCATCTGGTCCGGGGTGAGGGTCCTCATTGGGAACAGCCGCATCAGGTGATCACCCAGCCCAAAAGCTTAATCAGCGACAAAGATGAATGGGAGTCCTTCCACATTCTCTTCAGCAGGTGGCAATCCCAAGACACCATTCTGGAGATGTCTGTAAAACTCGGTCTGGCGATGACTCCACCATCCGACATCCGGCCATTCTTCCCCACATCCACATAGAGAAACTCATTCAGTACCTGACCACGAGATTCAGCGACACGGTACTGTGCATGTCGCGCTGGCTCACTCATTGTGAAAGGAAAACATTTTTTCCTTCCGCAACGAGCGACAGGCAGTGCTGACAGCTGTCTGGTATGAATCCTGAGGGGGAACGCCACATCAAATTTTAAATGAAAAAAACGGCGTGGGTTCCCCCCCCAGGGACATACCAGGTCCCCCCAAAATCCATACCAGACCCTTATCTGAGCATGCAGCCCGGCTGGCCAGGAAAGGGGGTGGGGACGAGCGAGCACCCCCCCTCCTGAGCCGTACCAGGCCGCATGCCCTCAACATGGGGGGTGGGTGCTTTGGGGGAGGGGGGCGCCCTGCGCCCCCCCAAAGCACCTTGTCCCCATGTTGATGAGGACAAGGGCCTCTTCCCGACAACCCTGGCCGTTGGTTGTCGGGGTCTGTGGGCGGAGGGCTTATCGGAATCCGGGAGCCCCCTTTAATAAGGGGGCCCCCAGATCCCCGGCCCCCACCCTATGTGAATGAGTATGGGGTACATGGTACCCCTACCCATTCATCTAGGGAAAAGTGTCAATAAAAAAACACAGTATACAGGTTTTTTACTAGGCAGTTCCGGGGTCTTCTTCCGACTTCGGGGGGGGGTCTTCTTCTGACTTCTCCCGCTGTTCCGCCTCTTCTCCCGGGCCCCTCCGCTATCTTCTTCCAGCTCTTTTGCCAGCGGGGGCCCGGTCTGCTGCCGCTGTCTTTTCACCGCTGTCTCGTCGCTTCTTCGCTTCTTCTCTTCTTCCGATGTTGACACGACGCTCTCTCGACGGGGCTCGCAGGTGTCAAATCTCGCTGATAAATGCGGCGAGATTGACACAATATTGCGGTCACCTACTGTATGTTACCGACACCACCGCCAACATCACAATACTATTAAACCCCTTATAGTTGTAATAGTATGACCCCGAGTTGGGGGGTGGGACTATGTGGATGTGTTTCACATCAATTGCCCCTCCACAGTTGGGAAAGTCCCACTGCTGGGTAAATTGGGAAGCCACAGTCTGCCATTCCTGTGGCGTTAAAGGAAACTGTGGAGTCAAACAAGAATAAAAAATAGTAATTTTGCACATAACATTGCAAGCAGATTAGACACAAACATTATTGGCCAACATCAGTATAACATTTATTTTATGGAGTATTTAAAGAAAATATAAGATCCACTTATCAGATTCCTCACCCCCTCTGATGGCCAATTGTAAAAAAATTTAGGGGGGAGATGTTTTGGACAGGTAACCCTCTCCACTTCATTGGGAGCTGAATGCATAAATAATGTGTGTTACTTTGGCCAGCCCCTCCTTACTTACACTATTGGCAGCCCACTGGACAGGTAAGAAGTGTAATAATAAAATAAAAATAATACACACTGTCCAAATTGAAGCACTTTTTGACATTCTGCAATTACCTATCAAGATAATAGGAGAACAAAACTTTAACAGTACCATTTGAAAGTATTCAGGCAGGCCCTTGCACTACATGCTTTGGTGAATTTATCCAGAAATCTGACCGCAAAAGAGGTAGGTACAGTGTGTATGGGTTTGGCAAAGTCAGCAGATAGAGGATTGGTATCGGGTGACTTAGCGGTTGGGGGGAGGGAGGGTTCCAAATTATGTTGGAACCCTAAAAAAAAGCCTCTGGCATTCTGCATGAATTTAAGCACACAAATAACATTTAAACACATTTTAGGGGGTGTTAAGGGTAAAGCAGTACTATGGAGCTGACAAAATACATTGTTAAGTGACTAGGCTAGGTGGGTATGGGCCCAGGATAGCATGCTGGGAAGGTTAGTGAAGGCAAATATGCATGAAGGACAAAAAAGGAAGTTTAAAAGCTTCCAGCATGCATGAGGACAAATGGGGACATTCACAGCATATTACAATCATGGTAATTAGGGAATGATGAAAGAAATACATGCAGGTGTCCTGCTTGGTAATATAAGGGGACAGCAAAGCCAACAGACAGTGAAAAATGGGGTCCGTCATCCGGGGGTATTTCCTGAAATCATCAGGATTATTCTCCTGGATCTCCAACAAAGGCATGTGCGAGAATTGGTCACACTGGAGTAACCAATTCTTGGTCCATGAACTCCTCCCCGCCCTGTTCATGGACTGGGCTTGGGTCAAAGTAATAAGAACCCCAACACCAATCCCCTGCATACAGGGCCGGTGCTACCACTAGGCGGATTAGGCAACAGCCCAGGGCGCCCAACCATGTCCAGCAACCCTAGGGGGCGCTCTCTGATGTGTGAAGTTGGGGAGGTGTGGCAGGCCGAGCATCCATCGCTACATGGCAGTGAACAGCGAGGGGCCGGCCGAGGGCAGATAAGCCCGAGAGCCCGGGATTCAGGAGAAGAGCTCCACCGTGGCACCGCCTCCTCCTTGACCTCGTCCCCTGACCCCGCCTCCCTTAGGAGGCAAGCGGGCGCAGCGTACCCCATGCTTCCAGAGCATGGACTGCTCCAAGTTCCTCTCCGCACTCTGATGTGAGGCCCGAAGCTGGAGGACAGGCTCACCGCTTACTGGGGGCACAGAGCTGTCACAGAGGATGGGCAGGAGGCGCAGGCTGCTGCGGGAGCTGCTGGAATTGGACGGATCGAAGCAGGAGACTGGCATCATGGTATGGAAGGTACTGTCTCATCATACACACCTGTAGACAGAGACTGGGACAGAGGTGGGACTGCAGTAACAGGGCTAGGGGTCTATCATCTCCCCCCTCCCCCTCTCTCAGCCCCCTCCCTTCTCTCTCAGCCCCTCTCTCTCTAAGCCCACCTCACTTCTTCCTCAGTCCCTCTCTCTCTAAGTCCCCCTCCCTTCTCTCTCAGCTCCCCCTCTCTCAGCCCCCTCTCTCCATGCCCACCTCACTTCTCCCTCAGCCCACTCTCTCTAAGTTCCCCTCCCTTCTCTCTCAGCTCCCCTTCTCTCAGCCCCCTCTCTCCATGCCCACCTCACTTCTCCCCCAGCCCTCCTCTCTCTAAGCCCCCCTCCCTTCTCTCTCAGCTCCCCCTCTCTCAGCCCCCCTCTCTCCAAGCCCACCTCACTTCTCCCTCAGCCCCCCCTCTCTCTAAGCCCCCCTCCCTTCTCTCTCAGCCCTCCCCCCTCTCTCAGCCCCCTCTCTCCAAGCCCACCTCACTTCTGCCTCAGCCCCCCTCTCTCCAAGCCCCCCTCCCTTCTCTCTCAGCCCTTCCCTCTCTCTCAGCCCCCCTCTCTCTAAGCCCTCCTCCCTTATCTCTCAGCCCTCCCCCTCTCTCTAAGCCCCCTCCCTTCTTTCTCAGCCCCCCTCTCTTTAAGCCCCCTCCCCTCTCTCAGCCCCTCCCCTCTCAGTCCTCCCCTCCTCTGAGCCCTCCCCCTCAATCAGCCCCCCTCTCTTCTCTCTCAGCCATCCCCCTTCTCTTAGCCATCCCTATACTCTCAGCCCCCCTCTCTCTCTCAGCCATCCCTCTCTCTCTAAGCTCCCATCCTTTCTCGCCCACACATCTCTCTCAGCCATCCCCCTCTCTCAGCCCTCCCTATTCTCTCCGCCCCCTGTCTCTAAGCCCCCCCTTCTCTCCTAGCCCTCAATTTTCTCTCAGCCCCCTCTCTTAGCCCACCCAATTCTCTCCGCCCACCCTATTCTCTCAGCCCCCCCTCCTACCTCTCTCTCCCAGCCCACCTGTCACTCTCAACCCACCCGTCTCTCTCAGCCCCCCTTCTCTCACAGCCTCCCTCTCTCTCAGCCCTCCCTCCTGCCCCCCTCTCTTTCAGCCCCCTCTCAGTCCCCCTCTCTCTTAGCCCCCCTCTCCCCTCCCCCCATTTAGCTAGTCTTGCCTAGGGCACAAAATAGGCTAACACCGGCCCTGGTCAGGTAGGTAAGTGTATGTGTCAAGTCACATGTGTTACAAGGGCAAAGGGGGTGGAATGAGGTTTCTCCTATGGTGCCAAAAATCCTTGCACCAGCCCTGCCTGCATAGCATGAACACTATGAGGAGTACGTAACCGTAACATGGCTTCAAAGCGGTCGGCTGGTCAGAACGAACTAACAGAGCGCACTGAAAAACAGAAAGGCCTGAGAAGAGCGAGCTGAAAATCAGAAACAAGCGGACAAGAATGCACTGCAAAAAACAAATGCGAACTGACTACACGCACTGAAAAACAGATACGAACCCACAAGCACAAACTGAAGAGCAGTAATGATCTGAAAAGCACGAGTCTGAAAAGCATTAATCGTCTCTCACCAAACTTCTACTAACATTAGATTAGCAGAAGGAGCCCAAAGGGTGGCGCACTTGGTATTGAGGTTCCCTTTTCTAGTGCCATCGTACGTGTTGTACGTCACCGCGTTCTGGACGTTCTGAATTTCTGAAAAGATTTGTGTGACCGTGTGTATGCAAGACAAGTTGGAGCCAACATCCGTCGAAAAAAATCCATGGATTTTGTTGTTGGAATGTCCGATCGTGTGTACGCGGCATTACAGATATATTATGGTTTATCTCCTGTAATTTCTCTATACCCCTCTTGGCAATCCTGGCCCCAGTGGTAGTTTGTTGTCTCCACTCTTTCCCCATGTGGAGCTAATGTCTTGCATGACTCTGCGTGGACACTGGGCAGGATAAAGGATCTTTGACCAATCTTTTTAACCTTGTATGGCATTGTGATGTACATTACTGTTTAAGCGATTGTAAGTTATCTTCCTGTACTAATATATATGTTAAGGATGAGTGTGTAATGTATTCTATAACCTATTATTATACATATCTTAATTATGTTATAGAGATGTGAAATTCAATATACCCCTGATGATGGAGACATGACTTCTCTGAAATGCATCAGTTAAAGGAAGACACACTGTACCACATGTTATATCCAGGACATTCTCTGTATCAGCAGTATTGTATGCCATACCCATGCTTTTAACTTTTGGATTATGTATGAAAAAAAATTGATCTTTTATATTTCAACTTATACTTTGTTGTTGTAAAATTGATAATAATAGCCCCATCTAGGGGAGTGTATATTCTGTAGTTTATCTAACAGTGATGAAGCACTAAGCAGAATCTACCTACCATTACCAATTATATTATCAATAACAAAAAGTAAAGACTATTATTCACCCTGACACGTAGTTTTAGCATAGTCTTAGTATATCACTTTCTTTTTACTTAAGATGACCCAAGACTTAAAGTGTAACTCCACTTTTGTTGAGGAAAAAACATTTCCCTCTGGGTGATTTATGTAGATTGCAAGGATTGTAACAACCTTGGTTGCAGATTCCTACTTTCTGTTATTCTGAAGAAATCCATGTGTGTTTCTCTGTGCCTCTGTTCTGAGTGAGTCTAATGGGAGTGGTTTCATAATTAACTGTCAAGTGTGGAGCTACAGGGCACTAATGAAGAAATCTGCTGGACCTGCATCCCTTTAGATGTGTTCCTATTGAAAGTATCTCTCAAAAAAATGACATTTTTGTTGCAAGTGATGTCTGAAATCTGACTTGCATCTTAGGCAGACTTCTGGGAAAATTGGTGAGCCAATCACACATGCAGGAAATTATGTTTCTGGGGAGTGGTCAGTACACATTCTGTGTACAGAAAACTCCAGGTAGCCATATTCAGAAAATTACATTGGCTGCAGATTGAAAAGTAAAGGTCATTTTTAATAACATTAAATTACAAAATGATTAGTGTCGTAATTATATGCTCTATATTATGTTTTCTTTATTTGCTATTTTTTTCCCCACGAAAGTGGAGTTACCCTTTAACAGTATTACCCCCCTTACTAGCTTGCCACTGCTTACACAAAGGAAACCTGAAGTCCTTCAGAAGTACTGGTTGTATTTACATCTACACAACTTTATCCAGTATGATAAACAAAAAGAATTGATGGCAATACCACTTACCACTTTTGAACATCTATGCTATAACAAAACCCCTTTACGAAAGTCACCTCTTTGGTCTACAGCTGGATCTCGCAGCCTAACTTTGACTCCCCAGATAAATACAAAAAAATATGGGAGGAGGAACTAAAAATACAAATCTGGGAAAAACAATGGGAAAAGGCATACGTCTTCACCCATAAATGCTCACTGAGCACTCGGATTCAGAAGATTTAATTTAAAATACGCACCCAATGATATTATACACCTAATAAAATTAAGAGTTGGTTCCCTCAAGAGTCAGACATCTGTTGAAGATGCAATATAGGCACAAAGGGCCATATTTGGTGGTCTTGCCCATTGATTCAAAAATACTGGCAACAAATCAAAGAATGGATACTCCATATCACAGACACACAACTAAAACTGGACCTGGTGTATTGTCTCCTACACATCAACACCTTTTTATATAGAAGATACAAAAATTAATTGACAAGACACCTTTTGAAAGTAGCCAAAGTCCTGATACCGCTACACTGGAAAACCAGACAAATGACATCTATTAAAGAGTGTTTACTAAAAATAAAATCAATATATGATATGGAAGAAACTATTGCAATAAAAAAAGAATCTACCTCACGAATACACAAAATGTGGGAACCATGATATCTTTTTACTCTCTCTGAGGACAAAAAGAAATTAGTAGATTTATGACTTTGTTCTAAAAACTAGGAAAAACACAAAAAACTATGTAATATATTTTTCCCTTGGTGTGTGTAATGTTTAACCCTTTCCTAAAGATGTGTACCCCTTTCAGACAAAGAATGATATACAGCTGATTTAGACAAGAGAATTTAAAATGCATATTAAATTACTCAAAATGCTATTGTTATGACTTTATAAAAACGTACCTTATAGATGATGTAAATGTTATGTACAATGTACTTTAATATGCAAATGTTCACCTTTCATATTCAGATATATTTGTTACAGATGACATTCTAAAACCTGTTCAATAATTTCAATACAATAAACTTTATTGTGAAAAAAACAAACAACAGTACAAAACAAAACAGTATTGTCACAGTACTAATATTTACATTAAGTTGCAATTCTCTGCAATATTTTATTTTCATTTTTTATGGGATATGTAACAAATATAAAGCAGTTATTATCCCAATTTAGCTGTAAAATTGGAAATACATTTTAATCATCTCCCTGTACTGCTTCTCCCATCCACCATGGTCATTTCCCTGTACCCATCCTCTCATCACCTCATCTCACCGCATTGCTCCTCTCAGTTATTTCAGTTACCTCAGTTATCTCCGTGTTCTGCTTCTCTTGACCACCTCAGTCATCTTGCTGTACTGATTCTCTCATCCCCCTTGATCATCTCACTGTATTGCTTTCTCTTCCACTTCAATCATCTCCCTATACTGATACTCTCATCCATCTCAATCATCTAACCATATTGCTCCTTTCATCCACCTCTAACATTTTTCTCTACTGATCCTCTCACCTACCTTAGATATCTCCCAGCATTGCTACTCTCTACCACTTCAGTCATCTCCCTGTACTGCTCCTCTCAACCACCTCAATCATCACATTGAACTTCTCATCTACCTTAATCATTCTTTTGTACTGCTTCTCTGCTCTGCTTCAGTCATCTCCTTATACTGCTCCTCTGCCCTGCCTCAGTTATCTCATTTTAATACTTGTATGCTCTTCTTAATTATCTCATTGTAGTGTACAGATCCTCTGCTTTGTCTTAAATATCTACCTGTACTGGTACTCTCCAGCACCTCAGTGAAGCTCCAGCTCCTCTACTCTTCCTCAGACATCTCCCTGTACTGCTTTTTTACTTTGTCGCAATCATCTCCCTGCACGGCTTCTCTGCTCTGCTTATATCTTTTCCCTGTACTGCTTTTATGCTCTGTCTCAATCTACCTGTACTGCTCCTCTGCTCCACCTCTGTCATCTCCCTATATTGCTTCTCTGATCTGCCACAGTTATCCTTGCACTGCTTATCTACTCAGCCTTAAAGTGATATTAAAGGTTATTTAGAAAAAAAAAATACAAACATATTATAGTTAGGTACCTGTTCTGTGGTTTTACACAGAGCAGTTCGATCATCCTCTTCTCGGGTCCCCCACCAGCGCTCCTGGCTCCTCCTCTTCTCTGAGCGCCTCCATAACAAGCATCTTGCTCCTTAAGGCACACAGAATGGGGCTCAGCCTCACCCCCCCCCACTCCCTCTTCATTGGCTGTAAATGACAGCAGTGGGAGGCAATGGCTCCCGTTGCTGCCTCCCAGCCAACAAGGGGGCAGAAAACCAGGAGAGCTCTCATGCACATTGCTGGATCGTGATTGGGCTCAGGTAAGTATTAGGGGGGCTGCATGCCGAAGGTTTTTTACCTTCATGCATAGAATGCATGAAGATAAAAAACCTTCAACCTTTAGAACCACTTTCATTTTCTCTCTGTACTGATCCTATCCTCCATCTCCCTGTTTCGTTCCTCTGTCCTGCCTCAATGATCTCCCTGTACTTTTTTTCTGCTGTCTCCATCATCTTCTTGTACTGCTCCTCTGCTCCACTTCACTAATCCTCACATACTTCTTCTCTGTTCTCTGCCTTCCTGCTCTTCTTATCCTCCTCAGTCCTCTCCCTGAACGGATCCTCTCATCCATCTCAATCATCCTATATTGTTCCTCTCATCTACCTCTCTCATACCCCTGTACTGGTCCTCTCATCCATCAGAGTAATCTCCCTGTACTGTTTCTCTGCTCCACCTCAACCATCTCCCTGTACTGATATTCTCCTTTACCTCAGTTATTATTATTATTATTATTATACAGGATTTATATAGCCCCAACAGTTTACGCAGCTCTTTACAACATTAGGGAGGACAGTACAAGTACAATACAATTCAATACAGGAGGAATCAGAGGGCCCTGCTCGTCAGAGCTTACAATCTAGGAGGGAGGGTCAAGTTATACAAGTTGTGGATGGCTTTGTAACTTAATGTTAGTATTTTGAATTTAATTTGTTGGGCGAGTGGCCGCCAATGGAGGGATTGGCAGAGAGGGGTAGCAGACACTGAGCGGTTTGTAAGGTGGATGAGTCTGGCAGCAGCATTCATGATGGACTGAAGGGGGGATAGTCTATTTAAAGGTAAGCCAATGAGGAGGGACTTGCAGTAGTCGAGGCGAGAGATAACCAGGGAGTGAATCAGGAGCTTTGTGGTTTCATTGGTTAGAAAGGGACGTAGTTTAGAGATGTGGCGGAGGTTGAGGCGGCGAGCTTTGGAAAGTGATTGGATGTCCATGTCATCTCCATGTTCTACTCTTTTGCTTTGCCTCATTCATCTCCCTGTACTTCCCTTCTGCTCTGTATCATATATCTTTCTGTATGGCTCCTCTGCTACACCTCAGTCATCCTCATATACGTCACCTCTGCCCTGCAACAAACATCTACTTCCGCTACTCTTTTTGTCCAACTCAATTATCTCCCTGTACTGATCCTGTCATCCACTTCAATCATTTTTTGTAATGCTCCTGTTGCCCACCTCAATTATCTCCCTTTACTGATCCTCTCATCTACCTTAGTCATTCACCTGTCCTATTCTTCTCATCTATCTCTGTCATCTACCTGTACTGCTCCTCTCATCACCTCTGCCATCTTCCTGTGCTACTTATATGCCCTGCCCTAATCATTCCCCTGTCCTGCTCCTCTGCTCTATCTCAATCATCTCCTTTTACTGCTCCTCTCATCCACCTCAGCCAGCTTTCAGTACTTCTTATCTGCCCTACCGTAGTCATCCCCTTGTCCTGCTCCTTTACTCTATCTTAATCATCTCCCTGTACTGACCTCAGTCATCTACCTTTACTGCTTCCTTGCTGATCCACTGCTTTATCATCTCCCTGAACTGATCCTATACTAAACTTCAATCATTCCTATGGATGTATCTCTGCTCTTTCTCTTGTTCAATGTTTTTATTGAAAAGGACAAAAAATGTTGGAGCATAACAAAGCAATAACACATAGGAGGGTTTATTAGTACACAGTACAATAGAACTACAGGCAACAATTGACAGTTTACTCTGCATACCATGTTCAAAAGAGGTTGGGGGATAGCTTAATATAACTTCAGTATGCTGCCGTTACCTTACAAATGCATACAGAATAAACAGACAGCAGGAGGAGAGAGCAAAGGGAAAATAGCCTAATTGTAATGACTTATATCTCAACAGAAAGTTTAAGGGAGGCAAAGGTAAAATTCCTTTTGTGTAGCAAACAAAGTGGTCTACTGTAGTCAACATGAGAGTCACTGTTCGAAAAAAAATAGGGGATATAAGCTATATTAGAAACATAGTAGGTGGAGGAAAGTACAAAGTGTCTGTAGTTGGCTGATAAGTAAGAAGGGTAGTCAGTACGTAAAAGAGAAGTAGGAAATAGAGGAGAGAAAGGAAGATGGTAGAAGGGGGAAGAAGGGTCAAGATGGAGTAGGAGAAGAAAAGGGGGGCTAGGGAAGGGGGAGAGGGCAAGGGCGTTGGAGAGAAGACCCCAGAAAATAGCCAGAGAAAAGAAGTATGGGAAGAGTGTAAGTCAGAACTCAGAAGGCTTTCAAGTTTTCAATCAGGGTTGGAGCAGGGATTCATCAAAATTGGGAGGAAGATCATGTTTGTCCCACGGACTCCATAGCATCTCAAACTTATGTAACTTATCTAATATGGTTGCTTTGCTCTTTCTCAATCATCTCCCTATACTGATCCTCTCCTCCACCTCAATCATTTCCTAGCACTGCTCCCGCCTGTACAAGGAATTAAATGGAGAAAAGGACACAAAGAGGTAGGCAGTCATTGGGCCTTCTTCAATGTACTGCAATGTTGGAGCTGAGGAAGAAACCACAGTGCCTGAGGTTCAGCACACTGAACTATAAGGGTCCATCCTTACCAATATGCTGTGGTAATGCACCTGTTACTGTGTGTTGGTGCCATTAATTTTAAATGGCACCCCAACCAGCCTGCATTGCAGCAACACTTGGCAAAACACTACTTTGTGCTTTGGTGTGATGCTATATAAAAAATGCAGCAAGTAGGAATTTACATTTGTTGTGATGTGTTAGGCAGCTGCCTTAATGCATTGCATGTTAATTTGCAACATAAAGTGCTTTATCCTGCTTACATTAAATGCAACACAATGCACCTGATTATTGTGAATGGGCTTTGTGGGGGAGCTGGCATTGAGATCTGTGGTTTAAATATAACTGTACTAAAATAAGGTGAAGCTGATCATTGGCCTGTAACAATTGGGCACCAGTCACTTTAAAGACCTTATAAAGCTGTTATTCCTCACAGCAACACATGGGAGAGAGGAATAGGGAATTTAGAACAACCTCACTGACTTGCAGATTAATGCCGCGTACACACGAGCGGACATTACGGCGGACTTTGCCCGGCGGACTGGATTTCGTCGGACAATTCGATGTGTGTGGGCTCCAGCGGACTTTGTTTTCTCAAAAGTTGGACGGACTTAGATTTGAAACTTGTTTAAAATTTATCCGTTGAAATCGAGTCCGGTACTTACTTCAGCCTGGGTCCAGTCGCTGCCTCCTGAGAAAGCCGGGTGCTTAAAATTCCATGAGAATGAGCCCCTGAAACAGACTCGAGTGCAATCTTGTGGCTGACTACATATCAGTATCTTGATATGTTCTCAAAACAATGGTAACCACTATTTGTGTTGTCATTTTCTAAGAATTTATTGTCAATTGTTACCATGTCATAAATGATGCATACGTGTTAAAGTGAAATTTTAGGTTTGATAGAAAATTGACCATTCAGATTTAATAAACATATTATGCGTGTTTTAGCTTAATTTCCAAAACGTATCTGTGTCTTTTTTGGAATGAGGGAGGTCAGTACAGAACTTGTCATTCAGTTTATGAAACCAGTCTTTTCCCTCAATCATGACTCACCCGCCTAGCAAAGTCTGGGGAACGTGGGTGTCTTTAATGAGACTCCAAGAGGTTTTCATTAGAAGATTCCAATGTAATAATAAGCCCTTGCATACAGCTACAATTTATCTGACAGGAAATTTGATCTAAAGCTCAAAACTCTATGTAAATAAATATATTTGATAACTTGTTCAAGTAGCAGTTCCAAGTATGTTTTTCAAACTTGGAACTCTTTGAGTTTCTTATGGCTGTCTGTGCCCCAGTAGAACAATTTAGCTTTACTTACTTTTCTGCAGAAAATGACTGCCAGGACATTAGGGAAAACACAGCAATAAAAAAAATACAATGGGAAGGGTCAGGACATCATCCTCATTTTTTTGCTGTCTGTTTCTTGCTTGGGTGATTTCCCTTCTGTTTATATCTTGGAAACAGTACAGGAAGTGAAAGAAAATCTATTCAATGTGGAAAAAGACAACATGTATGTGTACTGAATTCTATTTAAAAGATAGTGTGAGCTCAGCCTAATTGAACCAAAATACTATTATTTGTTTTTATACTGAGGAATTTTTAGCACTGATTTTTTCACATTTCCCAAGTTATGAGCACTCACTTCAGTAATCCTAAGGCATCATTTTTTTTTCATATTGTTATCTTAATTCTAAATAACTACAAAAACATTTTTCTCTAGGAACTATTAGCTTATGAGCTTAGCTGGTATGAGTCTCTAGCATAATATGTATGCCGAAGGTTAAGCGGTTTCCTCATCCTCTGTATAAACATTAAGCACTGCTTTAGATTTTGCCTTGGAATGTCATTTTCTATGTCAGTTCTTTTCTTTCTCTCCATATTCAGTATGGATGGTGTAAATGTTCGTGTCTGTCCAGAACTCTGCATTGTGTAACAATAGCAAGAAGAGGTGACTGCGAGGATGGCTTGGAAGCACTTGTGTCTTCTGGAAAGAATAAATGTTAAAAATGAGTCTGGCATTTTTGAATGATAGAGTGAAACACTGGAAGACGTTAGGTAATATTTGAGCTCTGCGAAAAGTGTTTTGAAAGTCCCAAGTCTCTCCATGCACGTTTTTTATGCTTTCTATAGCGTTTGATCATGTTTAGTAACTTTTTCTTATAATACAAAAATAATGTTTCAAATAGTAATTTCACAGTTGAGACCTGGCTGTAGTGGTTCCTCGCCATCTACAATTTCAGTAAATGTTTAACAACCTCAGATAATAAATTTGGATACTGGCATTACTGTCTAACTTTCAGTTCATTCCTGTAGGCAGGGCAATTTTACAGCAGAAAAATTGTAAGGTGTTAATGTGTCTGGGTAGAATTGGAGAGACTGATGTGAACTACTCTTTTGTGAATTGGGGGGTCTGTTCAGACAATGCAATAACTCTCGGAACCACTACCTTTAATCCAAGATCTTCATAAAAAGAACCTCTCTAGGATCCCTGAAGATAAATGAAGTTTTCATTCAATTTCCCAGAAAATAGAAGCAGGCCATATTCAAGCATTGCAACCAGATGTGTTTATTGCAACAGCACTTCATCAGAGTTTGAAGTGCGAGCAGCTTTGCTACAACATAAATCTGGGATCATGTGTCAATTCAGTCAAATGGTTTAAATAAAACAACCCATTTATGCTTTGTTTTTACGTGCAGAAGCACTTGCTGCCCTTTTCGTGGGGTGTTTCACAGATGGTGAGGGGGTGATATGTCACCATTTCACTGCCTCTTTTAACCCTGAAAAAGCTGAACCATTGCGCAACAACCACATGCATTTCATATAGTTGCAGCATGGTTGAGTCATGCTCAGTGGCAATACTGTTCGCCAAATACGATATGCAGTTTGCCGCTAACTGTGTACAGCCCTGAGTGGCTGCATGGGCAATGGGGGCAATAAAACCGCAGCTCAATTGTGTGCTTTTACCACCCCATGGATGTACTTGTGAATGAACACATATTACAAATTCCGATTGTGAGTACAAGGAATAGTTCCGCTTGGGACACAGCCAGTTGCATGATAGTACACAACTGTAAAGAATAGATAATGCAATCAGAGGATTAAAATCTCCCGTGTGTAAACCCAAAGATTTCTGGACATTAGCAAAATGAATCAACCCAGACCTTAGTTATATTTGTGTAGCTTGCTTGACACCTAAAGTTGGCCACACATGGCTTATTTATTTATTTTTTTTGTTCAACCAGGTAGCTGAATGAAAAAAAACTGTACTTATTTCCCAATCCACACATTTGAGGTGGATAGGGAGATCTTACTATCTTGTCATTGTATTCTGATGGTGGGATTCCTCAAAATACACTGATCAGAGCTGCAGCCAATTGGCTGCATACACTGATTGAGTGAAAATATACCAACAAGCCAGTTTATGAAAAGTCGTTCAATAAATTGGCTACTCATGAATGAGAATGGCCATACAGGGATCTAAATTTGGCTGATTCCTGCTGAACTGGCTGCATTTCGATCCATGTTTGGCCAGCTTAATAAGAAACACAGTTGAAAGTTTCTGTCCATTTTTTAAAGTAGATCTAAGCCCAATCACTTTAATTTCCTATAAGCCATAATCCCATGTTGACCCTTTCATGCAAAGAGTTTTCAGTTAACTTGACAAAGACTATATTACTTATTTTAAAGATTGACAGCAGTTCTCAAAACTAGGAACACATACAGTGGCCTATTCCTAGTTCTCTGCTGGAAGGTCAATTCATTTTCTTGCGGCAAGCATTTTACATTTGGGCTTATAGAGGCCTATTTCAGTCACAAATAGGTTAATGTAATTTCCAAAATCATTTCAATCTTTAAAATCTGTAGCTTTCTCAAATATAATAACTGGTGATCCTGCCATGAAGGTTCATGTCTAGGCACATCTTATTATAGAATGACAATGCTCCGCTCTTGTCTCCCAACTGTGTTTCCTTTCTGTCACCCTGTCATATACTTTTTTGCTGGAGACTACAAGTACACAGTCCACATAACTGTCACTATCAGGGAGCTCAAACCCGAGCATGGAAAGGGAATTCTAAAACAGCTTTGAAGCAACTTAATTCAGCAAAAGGGAGGAACCACAGGGATAGGACTTGCAGGGGCTGCTGGGGGCAAACATCAGCAAGGAAGAAGGTTATGCAGCCCTCCCACACTTGTTTAATGTTAGTCATCAGACTGTTTTTTTTTTTTACATGGTTGGATTTTTAGAAAAGCCTTTTTGGCTAGCGGACACTAAAGACCCCCTTTTTAACCAACAGTCATGTTAACATGTTCTTTTTTTTTTGGTATGTTTTAGTTCTGGTTATTGTAAATTGGAACTTTTAATTGTTTTGTGATCAAATAAAGACTACAGAATTATTGAAACCCGTCAGTCATGTGGTTTGCAGCATTGTTTAGTTTTTGGTAACTAAATATCTAAATATCTATGCTATATGGAAAGGTGGGAGTTTTCCTGCTAAGCATCCACTACCCAGGATAAAAATATATGGTCACTAGTTCTGTTCAGTGTTGATTACAGGCCAAATCAAGTATTACAACATTTGTATGCAGTTTACATTAATATCCCTGTCACCCTGCAGTCTTCCACGAAACTATTTCAAAGTTAAACCACAAAATATTTTAGTGTTGGAATGTAAGAGAAATGTGTCTGTTCCAGTGACATAATTAAGTATCACATGGAACTTGTTTTTTATCATTCCGTTTAGTTTGCTTGTCTATAACTTATAATCTTTTGTGCTCACACTTTCATCCACAATTCAACTTTTTTCATGAGAAAAAGACCTATAAAGGAGTGATATAACTATTTATATGAAGCAATATTTCTGGTTGCTCTGGGGAGCAATAGCACAGTGATTACCTTAGTTAATATTGTTGCAGTATCGGGCATTCTGCGCCTTAAAGTGATATTAAACTTAAAACCAAAAAATTAGCATATTGCAGCTTACCAGTCCTTAGAGGTGGTGTCAGCATTTGATTTTTTTTAGACTTTTTTCCCTTTATTATCACCTGGTGGGGATGCCAGGAAAACACTTCCTGTGTTAGGGTGTCCCCACTCTGGATGGAGGAGCAGCAGAGACACCTTTGGGCGGGAGCATTGTCAATCTGGAGAGGGGGTGGTGTTAGATGCACTAGCAGATTTAGATGGACTTGACTAATTAATTAAAGCAGAACTCCAGTTAATGCTTTCTACTTACTTCCCGTCTGCCCTTTGTAGTTGTACGGCAAGTGGACAGCAGCTCCAGGCAGTGCGACCAGGGCCAAATCTAGGTGGGGACACACCAATAAAAACCTAACAGGGGTTCTAAACTTTAAACACCTTATCCACACAAAATATTTTTTAAATTAAAGGATAATCAGCAACCCCCCCCCCCTCAGAGGGCACCCCCCCAAGGCTGCTTCAGATGTTGTATGGTTCTA
Organism: Aquarana catesbeiana; assembly: GCF_042186555.1. Taxonomy (NCBI): domain Eukaryota; kingdom Metazoa; phylum Chordata; class Amphibia; order Anura; family Ranidae; genus Aquarana; species Aquarana catesbeiana. Next base: position 669,925,098 of record NC_133324.1, on the reverse strand, counting down.
AGTGCTCCTACTCCTCTCTATTCTGCTAATTGCCACACTGTAGAGCTCCCCTAAAAAAACTGGGGCAGGGGAGTTGCAAGCGCCAGCACCCGGCATATGTGCCTCAGATCTCTAGACTGGTGCCCCAGGAGCCGATGCCGCCCAGCAGCCATTCTGCTGTGTGAGGGAGGCAGAGTAGCGAGTGTGATATGTGCTGTGCCCCCGCTGGGCACTGCCAAATAGAGCGGTGTGGAGGAATGGACGGTGAGTCCAATGCCCCGTACACACGATCGGACATTCCGACAACAAAATTCATGGATTTTTTCCGACGAATGTTGGCTCAAACTTGTCTTGCATACATGGGGACACAGAGGTGAGCTGTAGATGGGGACACAGAATTAAGCTGTGAACAGGGACACAGAGGTAAGCTGTGGATGGGGACGCAGAGCTGAGCTGTGGATGAGGGCGCAGAGCTGAGCTGTGGATGAGGGCGCAGAGCTGAGCTGTGGATAGGGACGTAGTGTTGAGTTGTAGATGGGGACGTAGTGATGAACTGTGGATGTGGACGCAGAGGTGAGCTGTAGATGGGGACATAGAGCTGAGCTGTGGATGGAGATGCAGAGGTGAGCTGTGGACAGGGACGTAGAGGTGAGCTGTAGATGGGGACGTAGAGGTGAGCTGTAGATGGGGACGTAGAGGTGAGCTGTAGATGGGGACGTAGAGCTGAGCTGTGGATGGGGACGCATAGGTGAGCTGTGGACAGGGACGTAGAGGTGAGCTGTAGATGGAAACGTAGAGGTGAGCTGTGGACGGGAAAGTAGAGGTGAGCTGTAGACGGGGACATAGAGGTGAGCTGTGGATGGGGATGTAGAGGCAGAGGCAGCACTCTAATTAGGCTAATTTGGCGGTCGCCTTAGGCCTCAAACACACAGGGGCCTCGCAGCCACCTAGTTTACCTTATTACAGAGTTGTCTCTTCTAGCAACAGAGATCCCCGCCATCAGCACAGCGCCAAGTCCGCTCACTGCTACACTACACATAGAGAAAATAAGCTGCGAGTGGGACAGATCACCGGGTGATCAGAGCTCACTGAGAGCTCCAGATTACAGCCAGAGAGAGACGCTCAGTTCATCAGAGCCAGCTCTGACACTTCCCCCCTCCCCCTGCTGCCAGCAAAGCCAGACAGACAAGAGAGCTGCTTTTACTTCTCCCCCTCCTCCCGTCCTCTCATCCTGTGTCTGCCCCACCCACTCTCCTTGACAGACAGTGTTCTGCTGCCTAAGAGAAGGGGATGTGTTGAGGCGGGAAGATTCAAGCTCATGCCCAGCAAACGGAAAGGAAAGATGGAGTCTGATCCATCCATGCAGTCCCTCCTGCCTCCCAGTGAGTACACTCCTCTTTCTTTCTCTTTATTTCTTTTTTTCCTTCCATCTTTCTTTCTTTCTCCCCTGGCCACTCCAATTCTCCTTTACCCATTCCCCATCTCCTACCCCACCAATCCCTGCTCACCCGCCTCTCCTAATCATCCCATGTGATTGGTGCAATACACATCCCACCCACACAAGCAGCAGCAGTAATAAGATACGCCACCTCAGGGTCCTTACTTAACCCCTGCAAAGTGCCGGTGACAGCCTGCCAGAATAGGTGGGATCTGTGAGAGCAGCTTCCTCCCTGCACAGCTCTGCTTTTTTTTTTTTTTATTTTTTTTTTTTTTGCCACATCAGTGAGGAGGTTTACCATGGGAGTAAGTCTTTTCAAATAAATATTCAAAAAAAACACTTCCCCTTAATTATCACATCATTATGGCTTTTGTTCTGTTTACTTAATTAGGATGCATCATATCACATCAAATAAGAGAATGGTAAGCCCCTCCATCTGTTTCTACTCTTTATTGTTATTTTCTTGCTCCCTATCCCTCCTCCCTCCTCCCCATCCCAGCCCCCCGAGACCGTACCCCTCCCTCTCCATGATTTCCTTCTGGTTTCCTGATTAATTTTCCCGTTTACTCTCCTGTGTCGGGATCTACTGCTCTCTCTGTTGCTTAGGTTGTCCACATCTCACCCGCTCTTATAGATTTTTTTAATTTTTCCCATACTCTCCACTTTGTCCTATAGGCCTCCATTTTTGTCCCTTCACTAAACCTCAAATACTCCAAATCCTGTATCTCATTTATTTTATTCATCCATTCCCTCATGGTTGGTCTTTCTTTTCTTTTCCAATTTTTAGAAATTAGGCTTTTAGCTGCATCTATAAAATGGGGCAGGAGTGTTCCAAGATAGGCCTTAGTGGGCATCTCACTCAGATGAAATAGAAGGACCCTGGGGTCCTTTGGGAGATCGAGTTTTGTAATCTCTTTAGTGTATTTTATAATCTCCTCCCAGAAAACTCCTATCTTGGGGCACGACCACCACATATGAGCTGTCGACCCTATTTCGTTACATCCCCTCCAACAAAGCTGGGATTTCTCCCTATCAATTCTATGCATCCTATCCGGGGTCAAGTGCATTCTCATCAGACATTTATAGTTTAATTCTAATAGTTTAAAATTAACTGAGGTGATCAGAAGTCGTTTCAGTATCTTATCTCTCTCTTGTCTCTGACTCAGTCAGCTTTAGTCCTAACTCCTTCTCCCATCTGGCTATAAAAGTCAAGGTGTCTGTCCTTCTCAACTCTACTAGTATTTTGTATATACGAGAAAAACCAGCCTTTTTATCTGTTTCCGTACAGATTTTCTCTAAAGGGAGTAAGTTTTTAGTTGTCCTAATTGGTTGCGGTAAGGATTCCACAAAATGTTTTAATTGACCATAACGCCATGGGTTAATATTTATTCTGTCTCTTTTATTTTTGAGCTCTTGAAATGAACATATTTTACCCCTATCTACTACATCTTTCAGTTGCAGGTTCTCATCTAGGAGCCATTTACCAAACCACTCTTCTCTTCCTGGAGGGAAATAGTCTACATCCTTTAGTGACATTAGCAGTGAGTTATATTCCCAGTGTTCCCTTTTGTGAATAAGGTCCCATACTCTAAGTGCGTGCCTAGTGACTTCATGTGGTTCTGTGTTATATTTCCTTATTTTAGGTGGGCACCATATTATTTTGTGTAATTTTAAACCGTTAATTTTGTTTTCAATTTCTACCCAGTGTTTTCCTTTATATTTGACCCAATCTACCACTCTCGCAAGTGCAATGGCCTCATAATATTTAGAAATGTCAGGTGCTCCCCATCCCCCCTTACTTTTAATATTTATTAATTGAGTATATTTTAAACGTGGTGTTTTCCCTTTCCAAATAAACCTTACTATCATTGAATGTAGCCTTTTAAGATATGCCGGTGGGAGCGTGATTGGGAGCATTTGCATTTTGTATGTTATTTTTGGTAATAGTACCATTTTAAAGATATTAATTCTTCCCGCCCACGACATTTGCCCCTGCTGTATTCTATTTAGCTCCGATTTTATCTCATTTATGAGTGGCATATAATTCGCTTGAAATAGTTTTTCTGCCGATGGTGTGATTTTAATTCCTAGGTAGTTTAAAGCTTCTTTCTCCCATCTAAACGGGAAGTGTTCTTGATATGATTGGTCTCTTGTCTTATTGGGGTTTTAATCTAATACTTCTGATTTGTTAGTATTTACTTTAAAGTTAGAGAGTTTCCCATATTCTTCCATTGTGACGAGGACGTTCGGTAAGGAGAGTCTTGGGTTTGTTATGTAGAGGAGAATATCATCCGCATAGGCTGCGAGCTTATATTCAGTTCCACCTATATTTACCCCTCTAATGTTCGGACTCTGTCTTAACCTGTTAAGGAGAGGTTCTAATGCTAACAGAAAAAGCATTGGGGAGACTGGGCATCCCTGTCTTGTTCCATTATGCATATAGAAGGGATCGGACAAAGTCCCATTTATCTTGACCCTCGCTGATGATTTTGTATAAAGCGCCCTAATCCAACTGCAGATCTTGTCCCCATAACCCACTTTTTTGAGTGAGTCCATCATGAAGTCCCAGTCTACCCTGTCAAACGCTTTTTCAGCGTCTATTGACAGTAGTAGGCCTGGGACTCCACTATTTTTAATTACTTGGGTTATCAGGAGGGTTTTGATACTATTGTCCTTACCCTGTCTCCCCTGTAAAAACCCCACCTGATCAGGGTGGATGATATTTTTAATTGTTTGCTTTAATCTCCCCGCTATTACTTTTGCGAATAGTTTCGTGTCATTGTTCAAAAGGGATATGGGCCTATAGCTGGAGCATAATGTGCAGTCCTTTCCCTCCTTCTGAACAATCGCTATATTGGCTGCCAACGCATCTCTGCTCATTTCCCCTCTCTCTCCTATCTCGTTCATGTACCCACATAGTTTTGGAACTAAACAATCTTGATACTTCTTATAATATAGTGCGGTCAGCCCGTCTGGGCCTGGGCTCTTTCCTGTCTGGGTCTCCTTGATGGCCTTCCTCACCTCGGCCTCTGTAATGGGGGCCTCTAAAGATGCTCTCTCTTCTTTTGGGATTTTATCCATCTCGGTTTCTTTTAGATATTTTCTGATTTTTTCTAATTTTTGCCCTCTCTCTTTATCCTTCTTTTTATTTATTGAGTAAAGTTCCCCATAATATTCTTGGAAGGTTTTAGCTATCTCAGCATTTTTATATCTGATTTCTCCTGATTTCGCCTTTATTTTATCAATATATCCATTACTCTTCTTTTTACTTAAAAGCTCTGCTTGAGGAGACAATATCTGTATTATTCATTACTGCCCCTACACTGTAGTCCACTTACCCATCCCCTGTACTGTGCCCTCCTGCTCCGCCCTGTACCCTCCTACCCCCTGCAGTGTGTCCACTTACCTACCCCCTGTACTGTGCCCTCTTGCTCCCCCTGTACTGTATCCTCCTGCCCCCTGTACTGTGTCCACTTTACCCTTCCCTCATGCTGTGCCCTCCTGCCCCCTGTACTGTGTCCACTTACCCTCCCCTCGTGCTGTGCCCTCCTGCTCCCCCTGTACTGTGTCCACTTACCCTCCCCCTGTACTGTACCCTCCTGCCCTGTGTACTGTTCACTTACCCTCCCCCTATACTGTACCATAATAATACAGTTAATTTTTATCGCTTTGCTTATTTTTCCCATTATGGGCGTGAGTGGGGCCTCATGTCTAAGTTTTGCCTAAGGCCTCACAAAGCCTAGAGCAGCCTCTGTGCAGAAGTGAGCTGTGGATGGGGATGCAGAGCTGAGCTGTGGATGGGGATGCAGAGGTGAGCTGTGGACGGGGATGCAGAGGTGAGCTGTAGACGGAGACGCAGAGGTGAGCTGTAAACTGAGACACAGAGGTGAGCTGTAGATGGAGACACAGAGGTGAGCAGTAGACGGAGACGCAGAGGTGAGCAATAGACGGTGACGCAGAGGTGAGCTGTAGACAAAGACGCAGAGGTGAGCTGTAGACGGAGACGCAGAGGTGAGCTGTAGATGGAGACGCAGAGGTGGGCTGTAGGCGGAGACTCAGAGGTGAGCTGTAGATGGAGATACAAAGGTGAGCTGTAGGCGGAGACACAGAGGTGAACTGTAGACAGAGATGTAGAGATGAGCTGTGGACAGGGACGTAGAGGTGAGCTGTGGGCAGGGACGTAGAGGTGAGCTGTGGACAGGGACATAGGGCTGAGCTGTGGACGGGGGATGCAGAAGTGAGCTGTGGATGGGTACACAGATTGAGCTGTGGCCAGGGACTCAGAGGTAGTCTGTGGCCAGGGACTCAGAGGTAATCTGTGGACAGGGACACATGTGAGCTGTGGATGGGGATGCAGAGGTGAGTTGTGAACAGGGAGTGCAGAGATGAGTTTTGGATGGGGACACAGATGTGAGCAGCAGACAGGGGATGCAAAGGTGAGCTGTGAACTGGGAAAGCACAGAAGATCTGTAGATGGAGGCATAGAGGAGAGATATGGATGGTTGATGCACAGTTTAGCTGTAGTGGGGGAATGAGGTGTGAACAGGAGTTGTAGAGGTGAGCTGTGGAAGAAGGATGTAGAATTGAGTAATGGATGGTTAATGTGAGACTATATATTATGTAATCCTCACCACTCTATATGCTCGAAGTGCATCAAAGTTGTAGACTATTGTATGCAGGGTCAGAATTCCACAGTCAGAAGTATGTAATGTACGGCACAGCTTACAGAGTGTGAAGCTCATGTGTATGTAACACATAGCCTGGTGTAAAAACAGCAGGGGTAAGAATTAGATAATGTACAATTCGGAATACATTGTAGTGGTTAGGAGAATGCAATGTACAATACGGCATACAGATTGCAGCGGAATTATGTAATGTACAGCGCACATTACATGCTCCTGCCCATACTCTGCATCCTGTGCTGTGTGGTACATAACTTTTATTGTTGTATCTGGTATAATTATGACTCTATACTGTGTACTGTACAAGACATACTTCTGATCAGTACACTCTGCGCATTATAAACCCCTGACCCCTATACTCATATGCTATATTGTAGTTACAAACTGCTGACTAAAGTGTATATTGTCTCAACAGTTGCTGGTTTAAAGTGGTCCCTGACTATATTAATGAAGTCCTTCTTTATAGTAGGCTCAGACAAAGTGTTATCTCTTATTCTATATTCTGTGTGTAGAAAAAAATATGTAATGGAAGGGTTTCAGTTTTTAAAAATGATTGTGTTGAGGTTTATCTATGATGTGGTGTGTAGTAGAGAAAAATATTTGCAGTGCAGTGTGCACGCTTGCCCATGTACTTCATTTGGTTAGCGTTACCTAAGTTCATTGTCTTTGTCATATTATATTAATAGTTTGTTATGTATCTTTTTTTTTTTTTAGTTTGGAGAGTAGGCCCCTTTTCTTTTTTTACTGCACCCCCATATCAGACATGCTAGATCTGGGCCTGTGTACCTGTAAGTCGCAGCCTTTCTTCTGGGTTCGGGGAGTTCATGCACATGCCTCCTGTTGACCCATACTGTGATTGGACACTGTGGCTGTGGCCAATCTTACACCGAGTTCTTTGTTTACAAAAACACCGAACTCTGTGTACTGTCAACAGCGATCTGGCTGCTTCTTCTCCCTGCAAAGCAGAATAAACACATAGCAGGATATTAAAACAGACAGATAGTAAAAGCAACACACATTACACATGATGTCATGTCAGTTGATATCAGTGTCAGTTAGTTAGTGTACCTCCCAGCCAGCATCAGCTAGTGCCGGATTGCCTGTCACACTATCACAGTCGCACTATAAGTTGCTGATCACAGTGATTGCTAGTATAGTGTTATAGCTGTGTAAATTCCAGTATATGTACCATAGTTTGTAGACGCTATAACTTTCGCACACACCAATTAATATGCACTTATTGGGTTTTTTTCCCAAAGACATGTAGCAGAATACATTTTGGCCTAAATTTAAGAAGAAATTAGATTTTTTTTTTTTTATTGCATGTTTTTTAACAGAAAGTAGAAAATATTTGTTTTGGTTTTTTTTAATTTTTGGTCTTTTTTCATTTATATCAGAAAAAATAAAAACAATCCAGTGGTATTCAAATACCACCAAAATAAATCTTTATTTGTGTAAAAAAAAAGTTTAAAAAATTAATTTGCGTATTGTTGCATGATCGCACAATCACCAGTTAAATTAGCTCAGTGCTGAATAACAAAACATGCTCTGGTCATGAAGGGGGTAAAACCTTTCTGGAGGTCAAGTGGTTAAACGGTTACAGCAACAGTTTACTTCCTTTTGTAAGCACCCCTGTCAGTGTTAAATGATTTGTCTCAATCTTCTAATTGGTGCTTTTGCTGGACAGCTTGGTGTGTTAAAGGAAGTTGTGAAATAATAGACTTCCTGGCTGGATCACCAGGTGAAAAAAAAAGAAAAAAGGTAAAAAAAGAAAACAAATGCAGCCACCATATCAAAGAAATGGTACACTGCAATATATACATTTTTGTTTTTTGGGTTTAACCCCTTCCCGCCGACCGAACGCACATATGCGTACTCGGCTTTCCGGGGTTATACCGGGATGATGCCCGCAGCTGCAGGCATCATCCCGGTACCGTTGTTTTCAGCGGGCGATCGGCTACCCGAGTATAACAACCGATGCGGCTAAAAGCCGCTCGGCTGTTATACCGGAGGAGCGGGAGGGGACATCCCCCCCTCCCGCCGCCTCCCGCCGCTGTTACCGGGCCTCCCGTGCGATCGGGAGGCCCGGTGTCCGTTCCGCTGTCTTCGGTGGCTGGGGGCGGACTGGAACGAAGCTGCGAGCGGCTTCGTTCCAGCCTTCTTCTTGTAAATGCGGAAGCGACGTCATGACGTCACTTCCCGTTTACTCGGCTGCCAATGGCGCCGAATTTAAAAAAGTACACAGTCTTCAGAATCGCCGTTTTCGGCGATCTGAATACTTTGAAGTGTAAAGGAGGGATCGGGGGTCTTTTAGACCCCCGATCCCTCCATAAAGAGTACCTGTCACCACATATTACTGTCACAAGGGATGTTTACATTGCTTGTGACAGCAATAAAAGTAAAAAAAAAAAAAAATTTTAAACACAATTTATAAAGTACAAAAATAAATAAAATAAATAAAAAAAATAAAAAAATTTTTTTTTAAAGTGCCCCTGTCCCCGCGAGCTCGCGCAGCGAAGAAAACGCATACGGAAGTCGCGTCCGCATATGTAAACGGTGTTCAAACCACACATGTGAGGTATCGCCGCGATCGTCAGAGCGAGAGCAATAATTCTAGCCCTAGACCTCCTCTGTAGCTCAAACCTGGTAACCGTAAAAAATTTTTAAAGCGTCGCCTATGGAAATTCAAAGGTACCGTAGTTCGTCGCCATTCCACGAGTGCGTGCAATTATAAAGGGTGACATGTTTGGTATCTATTTACTCGGCGTAACATCATCTTTCACATTATACAAAAAAATTGGGGTAACTTTACTGTTTGGATTTTTTAAAATTCATGAAAGTGTCACTTTTCCAAAAATTTGCGTTTAAAACACCGCTGCACAAATACCGTGTGATAAAAAAAATTGCAACAATCGTCATTTTATTCTCTAGATTCTCTGCTAAAAATATATATATAATGTTTGGGGGTTCTAAGTAATTTTCTAGCAAAAAATACGGATTTTAACTTGTAAACACCAAATTTCAAAAATAGGCTTAGTCATGAAAGGGTTAATACTGCTTTAGGTTCTAGAAATATTACTGAATTCTTACAGCTAGCTGGACTAACTTTTAGCTTAAGTGAAAAAGTGTATGTGGTGAGCCGCACTATACTTTAATGCCCCGTACACACGATCGGACTTTCCGACAACAAATGTTGGATGTGAGCTTGTTGTCAGAAAGTCCGACCGTGTATATGCTCCATAGAACATTTGCTGTCGGACTTTCCGCCAACAAATGTTTGAGAGCAAGTTCCGAGCGTGTGTACACAAGTCTGACGTACAGAAGTCCACGCATGCTCGAAATCAAGCAGAAGAGCCGCACTGGCTATTGAGCTTCATTTTTCTCGGCTTGTCGTACGTCTTGTATGTCACCGCGTTCTTGACGTTCGGAATTTCCGACAACATTTGTGGGACCGTGTGTATGCAAGACAAGTTTGAGCCAACATCCTCCGGAAAAAAATCCACGGTTTTGTTGTCGGAAAGTCTGATCGCGTGTACGGGGCATTATATATAACGAATTATGAAGTGCAAACAGTACAAATAAATATAACTGGGGGACCACCGGATTCACTCCAAATAATCAGTCAGAACTGTGCATAAAAATATTGTGATCAAACATATCATAAACTGTGCAGAAATAAAATAAAAATAAGATGGAATTATTAAATGTCCAAATGGTCAAGACAAAATGCTCAAGTCCAAAAAACAGAGGGTCATCCAATGTGTTCGGTTTTGAGGGTGACTATTCCAATGCTTGATTGACTATAGGAATCCTCCACCAACACCAAACAGCCTACTCAAAAGATGAAGATGATCCCTATTACAGAGATCATAACAGCCTTTGGATTATCAAACTGCAGAGGTCCGTCACTGCAGGTCCGGTGATGTCTCCAATCAAAAGGAAGGGCCACATGTATCCAGGTTAGACATAGAACAAGGAACAATCTCCCATGGTGAAGTATATCAAAAACGTGGTTTATTCAATAAAATGGCTCTAAACGCCAACCGGAGTAAAAGCAAAAGTAAAAACAAACAAGTGGACGCCGTGTTGTGCTCCACCTGCGTTCCACTATGGGCTGAAGTGACGTATCACGTTCGACCATACCCTACGCGTTCTGTCAGCACGTCTGATGTCTTCAGGGGTAACATGCCCAGATACAACACCTCTATGTTTATATATAGCCGCCCATTCTAAGATATCCAATCCAATGCAATCCTTTCTAATAGTGTCAAATTTATTGGATTTAAACTAGCTAATAGTGTATATATATATATATATATATATATATATATATATATATATATATATATATATATATATATATATATATATAAGTTAATTAATTAAATGGTGCTAATTGTCACAATACGGAAACTGCACTGACCCACATCCCTAATTATGAATGAATAACCAGCAAATTCCTCTGAATGGGACTTTGGAAAATATAAAAAATATAAAGTTTTAATTGTTCAAGTTGTTAAAGTTTTAAAGTTTTAAACCTTGAACAATTAAAACTTTATATTTTTGTACTCCCTTGTGACCTCTTAGTTACTCACTGCTCCCTTTCAAAGTCCCATTCAGAGAAATTTGCTGGTTATTCATATATTAATAAGTGAACAAATTGTTATATTACCTAAAAAATAATAAAATTTAAAATTTGAAAAACTCACTACACAATTGGTGGAAAGGCATTGGAAACAACACCTAGTGGTGAAAAAAGGATATATCATGGACAATACTGCGTATTATTCCAAAGGAATATCGCCATCTTGTGGCAGCCAGAGGGAACTATTCTTATTGATTATATCACAATAAACAGAACGTTTAAATTGGATAGGACACCTTTTACAAAAATATCAAATTTCACAAAAAATTTGATAAAAAACAGTTCAAGTTTATATCTACATTAATACCCGCAGGCTTAAGTGTATTCACTCTAAAAATCCACTCAGTTTCATTCTTTGAAATTTTGCCTCGTCTCCAATGGGGTTCAATTTTGTCTATTCCAAAGAAAGTTTCCAAGCTTGGATCCTTATTATGATGCAATCTAAAATGATTTGAAAGACTGTGTTTGGGAAACCCTTTTCTAATATTGTTAAGGTGTTCATTGATTCTAATACTCAAAGACCTCATGGTTCGCCCAATGTACTGTAACCCACAAGGACATACCATGTAACGTGCGTATGTAAAGTGTGTGAATTTACATGACATAAACTTTTTTATGCTAAATTCTCTACCAGTACTGAAGGATTTAAATTTATTTATTTTTCTGCTATTTTTTCTCATGGCTTTACATGCTTTATACCTCCGACAATAGAAAAAAACAGTTTGGTCTAGAAAGGTGAACTTCTTTTTAAGGGGTTCATGGATGTTAGGGGCTAGTTTGTTTCTTGGGTTGGGTGCTCTAGGGTAAATAAATTGTGGGTGTTTAGGAATTAAACCAACTAACGTTTTATCCCTAAGTAGTATTGGCCAATGTTTCTTTACTATACATTCTAACTCCTTATAGTCTCTACTAAAATTGGTTAGGAAAGATATATGTTCACTTTTTTTACTCTTTTTTGGTTTATCAATTAAGATTGTAGAGCTATTCATTTCCATTACCTGTCTCTGCAATGGTACTAAATTTTGCTCATGGTATCCTTTTTCTTTAAACTTCTTTACAATCAAATCTGATTGTGTTAGATAGTCACCCAAACTGTCACAGTTGCATCGCACCCGCATTAGCTGTCCTTTCGGAATCCCTCCCAACCATTTGGGGCGGTGACAACTTGCTGTGGGTATATAACTGTTCCTATCTGTTTCCTTGAAGATGGTTTTGGTGGTGATAAATCGTTCCCCCTTCATTAAAACTAGATTTAAGAAGCTCTGCTCATGTAAATTCCAACTGCCAGTAAATTTCAATCCATAACAGTTGTTGTTAATGTTAGATAAAAAAGTTTTGAGACTTTCCTCTGAACCATCCCATAATATTACAATATCATCTATATATCTTTTGTACAGTGATATTTGAGGTATATCACTGCCAAAGATATTGGTTTCTCCCCATTGGCTCATCAATATGTTGACCATGCTTGGAGCATATTTAGCTCCCGTGGCCACGCCCCTTATTCGATTGTAATGGGTGCCCTCATGCCAAAAATAATTATTGGACATGGTCAAATCCAGAGCTTCCAATAGGAAATCTTTTTGTCCCCTTTTTAAATTGGACTTGCTGTCTAATGCCTGCTTAGTGGTCGAAATTACATTGTTCTGTTTCACACTAGTGTACAATGACTCGACGTCTATTGTGACAATAAACCTAACTTTTAGATTAGTCCACATAAGATTATATCCACTATAAATTGGTGGGATTAAGACCTAATTACATTAAAGAGGTGTTCCGCCCCTCCACCAAAAAATTAAGTCAGCAGCTACAAATATTGTAGCTGCTGACTCTTAAAATTAGGACACTTACCTGTCCAGGGATCCCGTGATGTGAGCACCCCAGCCGATTTTCCAATTGGCTCTCGGGTGCTGCTGCCACCATTCGTTGTAAGGGAAACTGGCAGTGAAGCCTTGCAGCTTCATAGCTAGTTCCCCACTGCGCATGCGCGAAGCGTGCTGCGCTTTGTGAATGGCCCAGCGGTAGGGGAAGGGAGAGGGGGGCCGTACTTCCGAGGGACCTCGCCGTGGCAAGGTCTCCTGGAAGTGGTGTCATGTACCTGTCAAAAACAGGTACCCGCTCCCCCCTCCCATACAAAAGGTGCCAAAGGTGGCAGTGGAGGGGGAGGAAGCCAACAAGCGAAGCTTCCCCTTTTGGGTGGAGCTCTGCTTTAACTAGCTGGACCTGGTTTCCAGTTTTGCCTCTCCAAATGTTCCTGCTTTGCTGCATTGATCAACTTGGTGTACACTTTGTTTGTCATCTATTAATGGGCTTTTTTCAGTAATATTTACTGATATGCAGCATTTCATACGTTTTCCATTTGAAATATATAATACTTTTTTATGGTTCAATTCGTAAAAGTGTTACACTAGGAATTATGTACACTGTGGTCCTCTGAGATGACCCCTTTGACTTATCTGCAGGACCGTGCCCTGAAACAGAATTAGAATTTTCTGGAAACTCCAGATATTACTGAATCCAGCAAAAAAGAAATATTTTCCCCATGGAGATAAAATACATTTAAGTATATGTACATAACGCAAAAGTAACAAAGAGAAATCTTAGGTATTATTTAAAAGATGGAATTTCCATATAATTAAAAGCTCAAGATTGATCCTATATAAATATTATGTTGCAGAGTCCAAAAAAAAAGTAACCAAACTCTGCAGCAATCATAAAAAAAAAAAATCTTTTGAAGTGTACCTGCCTCTAAAAAATGTTTTGGCATTCTCAGGAACAAAAAGAGTATTTTGTCACTTTTGTTTTGCTTTGTGAAGTTTTCACAGCACAGAGGCGGGTACAGGCAAGAAATGCAGGCAGGAACAGTGGGGCCAAATGCAGGGAGGATTAGTGACTGTCTAAATGGCTGCTATGTGAAGCTGCTGACTCACTGGCTTTGCTGTGCTGTGAATGTTTCTGAAAAGTGTGTATCTTTAGGAAACTAAACCTAGGAAACAAAAAGACAAAAGATGTTCCTTCTGAAGCTGACATTTATAGCCCGCAGTCAAGAAGTTGCTCAACACTTCCTTGCCGTGTGCTGAAAATGGTTAAGATTCTTGCACTAGGTACAATACAAATGTAGATTTATTTTTACAACTTGGTTTGAAGAACCAGTAAATGGATTTCAGTAATCTTTTGAGTGCTGGCGTGTCTTCTGTTTGTGATGGGACGGATGGTTGAGTGTTTTTGACGAATGCATTGTTTTTATTCTGCCAGTAATTGGCCGCAGGAAGCAAACAGTGGTTTACTTCCCTTATCACAATGCTAGGATTATTTCACGTGAATTGTGAGCACATTTTATGTTATTCTAAATATTACACATTAGGGTCCTGTTTCCTAAATGTTTTCTCAAGTAATGATGTAGCTAAGTGGTTCGCCCTCCTGCTTTGCAGTACTTAGGCCCTGGCGCAGTTCCAATAAGGGACTCTGCAGAGGTGGATTTCGCACTGGTTCATACCTCCCAACATTTTGAGAAGGGAATGCGAGACACCTACTAGCAAACGTATGTAGGTATAGGACACGCCCCCCTTTTTTTTTAATTTCAGGCTTCCCAGCCTAGAGGTGAGATGTGGGGTCTTATTGACCCCATATCTCACTGTAAAGAGGACCATTCATGCCATATTCCTATTACAAGGATGTTTACATTCCTTGTAATAGGAGTAAAAGTGATCAAAAAATTTATTTTTTGGACAAAAGCGTCAAACCAAAATAAATAAAGTAAAATGAACAATAAAAAAAAAAAAAAAAAATGTCCCCGTGTCTCCGTGTGCTCGCATGCAGAAGCGAACGCATACGTTGGTCCCGCCCACATATGAAAATGGTATTCAAACCACACATGTGAGGTATTGCTGCGATCGGTAGAGCGAGAGCAATAATTTTGATCCTAGACCTCCTCTGTAACTCAAAACATGTAACCAGTAAAAAATTTTAAAGCATCGCCTATGGGGATTTTTAAGTAGCGAAGTTTGGCGCCTTTCCACGAGCGTGTGCAATTTTAAAGGGTGACATGTTAGGTATCTATTTACTTGGCCTAACTTCATCTTTCACATTATGCAAAAACATTGGACTAACTTTACTGTTTTGTTTTTATTTAAAGCACAAAACTGTTTTTTTTTTCTAAAAAAAGGCATTCCAAAAATTGCTGCGCAAATACTGTGAGAGATAAAAAGTTGCCATTGTATTCTCTAGGGTCTTTGCTAAAAAAAACATATATAATGTTTTGGGGTTCTATGTAATTTTCTAGCAAATAAATTATGATTTTTACATGTAGGAGAGAAATGTCAGAATTGGCCTGGGCACTCCAGAACGCCTGAAGGTGCTCCCTGTATGTTGGGCCTCTAGATGTGGCCACGCTGTGTAAAAGTCTCACACATGTGGTATCGCTGTACTCAGGAGTAATAGCAGAATGTGTTTTGGGGTGTAATTTGTGGTATGCATATGCTGTGTGTGAGAAATAACCTGCTAATATGACAATTTTGTGAAAAAAAAATCTTTATTTTGCTTAGAATTGTGGGAAAAAATGACAACTTCAAAAAACTCATAATGCATCTTTCTAAATACCTTTGAATGTCTTCTTTTCAAAAAGGGGTCATTTGGGGGGTATTTGTACTTTTCTGGCATGTTAGGGTCTCAAGAAATGAGATCGGCCGTCAGTACTTCAGATGTGATTCATTTTCAGATATTGGCACCATAGCTTTTGGACTCTATAACTTTCACAAAGACCAAATAATATACACCGATTTGGGTTATTTTTACCAAAGATATGTAGCAGTATAAATTTTGGCCAAAATATATGAAGAAAAATTACTAATTTGCAAAATTGTATAACAGAATCGAAGAAAAATGCATTTTTTTACAGAATTTTCGGTCTTTTTTCTTTTATAGCGCAAAAAAAAAAGAACCCAGCGGTCATTAAATACCACCAAAAGAAAGCTCTATTTGTGTGAAAAAAAGGATAAAAATTTCATATGGGTACAGTGTTGTATGACTGAGTAATTGTCATTCAAAATGTGAGAGCACCGAAAGCTGAAAATTGGTCTGGTTATTAAGGGGGTTTAAGTGCCCAGTGGTCAAGTGGTTAAGCAAAAAAAAAGGTTCATTAAATCCACTTTTTTTTACCACTACTTTTCCTTTATTTTGGCTTTTAAAATTGTCAAATGCAGCAATTTAGAATTTGGATGAAAGGATTAGCACTGGGAAACACTTTATGAAAGATAAAAAGTGCATTTTATATACAACTATATAGATCATACCAGAATGAGGGACAAAGGAGGAGGAAAGAGGGACAGAGGGACATTGCTCCAAATCAGGGACAGTCCCTTGGAATCAGGGACAGTTGAGAGCTATACTGGTTTTCCAGAAAAAGCATAGATGTTTCATTGCAAAGCACTAAAAAAAAGCTGAGGGAGCCTCAGGCCGGATTTTAGGCCGGAAGGTTTTACCCCTGTACTGAGCAGTCCATTTTTGCAGCACTGTGTTGCTTTAACTGACAATTGTGCAGTCGTGTGACGCTGTTCCCAAATAAAATCTATGTCCTTTTTTTCCAACAAATTGAGCTTTCTTTTGGTGGTAGTTGATCACCTCTGCGGTTTTTATTTTTTGCGCTATACACAAGAAACGACCGACAATTTTGAAAAAAAACCCATTATTTTTTACTTTCTGCTATAAAACACATCCAATAAAAAAATTTTAAAAATCAAATTTCTTCATCAAATTAGGCCAATATGTGTTCTGCTACATGTTTTTGGTAAAAAAAAATCCCAATAAGCGTATATTAATTGATTTGCACAAAAGTTATAGCGTCTAAAAACTATGGGATAGAGTTATGGACTTTTTATTTTTTTTATTGTTTTTACTAGTAATGGCGGTGATCAGCGATTTTTAGCGGGACTGTGACATTGTGGCAGACAAATCTGACATTAAGTGACAATTTTTGGGGACCAGTAACATCAATACAGCGATCAGTGCTAAAAGAAATGCATTGTCACTATAAATTACACTGGCAGGGAAGGGGTTAACATCAGGGGCAATCAAAGGGTTAAGTGTGCACCTAGTGAGTGCTTTCTAACTGTGGGGGGGAATGCTGTGACTGGAGGAAAACAGAGATCTGTGTTTCTGCTTAGCAGAAACACAAGATTTCCATTTTCCTCCCTCACAGATTATCAGTCTGTCTTTCCTCTGAATGACCGGCGGATCCCGCTCATTGGCTCCCGCTGTGTCCAATCACAGTGGGAGCGTGGCTCCGGTGGCAGGCGCGTGCGCCCCAGAGCCCACAACAGCGATTGAGTACAGGTACGTGATTTTGCTCTTAAGGGCCGCCCTGCCACAGTAAATAAATGTGGGGCGGTCCTTAAGTGGTTAGAGTTACATTGACCTGCTTGCCATACCAATACTGATTATTAATAGAAAAAAAAGTAAATTAAAGTGTTACTAAACCCTCAACAGTAAAATCAGTGTGTATATGCAGTAAAGCATGCTTGTTATACTTACTGTGTAACCTAAGGGGTTAATCCTCTGCATTGTGTAAAAAGGCTGTTTGATCCTGTCTCCTCTGATCCTCCCCTTCTTCCAGAGTCCCCAAACCATCTCCAGATAATAGAGAGGCTAGGGCACAAGCCACACATGCTCAGTTTGATGTGTATTGTGTGATGTGGTTAAAGCTTGTAGGAAGAGTTTCATTCTCCCATGATTGTCCTATGAGGATGCAGGAACCCTGACCCTTTGTCTGGATAGTGCTGCTTGGCCCTGTGCTGAACACATGCATTCTTTCTTGGGAGAATGCATGTGATCAGCACAGGGCCAATCAGCACTATCCAGACAGAGAGTCAGGGGTCCTACATCCTCATAGGACAATCATGGGAGAATGAAAACTCTTCCTACAAGCTTTAACCAGACACTGATAGAAGTCACAAGATTGCTATATACTGCTGATGAGAAAATGTATTTACAGTAGCAGTTTATATTTGCTAAAATAATTGCATTTTCATGTTCTGTGTACTGTGTGAGACCAGATATAGTGAATGCAGGGTCCTGGGTTTAGTAACATTTTAAGTATAAGACATGTGTCACATATTCAAATACATTATTAGGTAATTCAACACATTTTTTAAAACTCAAAAGGCAAACAAACAGCATGCACAAAAACACTTTAAAATCTCAACCCCACATTTCCCAAACCCTACCCATTCCCAATTATTCCCCAAAAATTCAAAATATAGACTTTAGGTGTGTGATTGGTAGAAATTAGCTTGCATCAGGACAGTACACGGCACTTAAAAAGTGTTATCAAACCCAAAAACAAAAATGTATTAAATTGCAGCATGCCAATATGTTGTAACTGTATAATTTTCTTTATTTATTTTTCCAGGTAATCCGGCCAGTAAGCCTGTTTTATTCCCTTTATTTTAGCCGACCAAGCTGTCCAGACAAAGTAGCAGTTAGAAGAATGAGACAAACCATCTAGCACTGAAAGGGGTGCTTACAATGGTCAGCTTTTTTCATTTATGTAAAACTTTTATCACAAAATTATTATTATTTTTTTGTTGTAAGCACTTATACATGTTATGCTGAAGTTCAGCTTCAATTTGTTAATCAAGTCCATCTAAATTTGCAAGTCTAACACTACCCTCTATCCATATGGACAATGCTGCTGACCAAAAGTGTCTGCTTTACTACTATATCCAAAATGCAGATACCTGCAGAACAGGAAGTGTGGTACTGGTTGGATCATAAGGTGAAATAAAGGGGAAAAAAGCATAAGAAATGGAAAACTAATGCAGCCACTAAGTATTGGTAAACTGCAATATATTACATATTTTGTTTTTGGGCTTAATACCACTTTAAATAGGCAGAAAATAAAATAATCTCTGCAGTATGAGCCTTTTTTAATGTAACTGTTTGCAACAGCACTCTCCTCCTCCTATTTTAAGCTTGTTATAGCAGTAATTTCTTTCATTTGGCCAAGTTATTTGCGGGAGTGTAACATACCTGGTGATGGAGCCCGACGTGTAGAGGAAGGCCTCTGTTACAGCTCTGGCTCAGGAGCCCTGTGATGCCCTGTACACACGGTCAGATTTTCCGATGGAAAATGTGCAATCGGAGCTTGTTGTCGGAAATTCCGACCGTGTGTGGGCTCCATCGGACTTTTTCCATCGGAATTTCCGACACACAAAGTTTGAAAGCTTGCTATAAAATTTTCCGACAACAAAATCCGTTGTCGCAAATTCCGATCGTGTGTACACAAATCCGACGCACAAAGTGCCATGCATGCTCAGAATAAATTAAGAGACGAAAGCTATTGGCTTCTGCCCCGTTTATAGTCCCGACATACGTGTTTTACGTCACCGTGTTTAGAACGATCGGATTTTCCAACAACTTTGTGTGACCGTGTGTATGCAAGACAAGTTTGAGCCAACATCCTTCAGAAAAAATGCTGTAGAATGCTGATGTGCGTCAGGATATGCAGGAGGGAGTGGCTGGTGGTACACTGCCAGAAGAGCAGGAACTGATATCAGGCACAGCTATGGCTGGATCAGGTGCAGGAAGAAGAACCAAGGCAAGGTCAGACAGTCCAGGTCAGCAACTAGCAGGCAGATCAGAAACAGAAGAGTAGTCAGAAGTCGGGCCAGGGTCAGAAACAACGAGGCAGATGAGTAAAAGGGTAAGGCATGGTCCAGAGGCAAGCCATGGGTTGGTGCAGGCAGAGTTCAAGCAAAGTCAGGAGCAGATCGGGTCGGAAAAAGAAGAGCAACACAGGAACAGATACACAGATGCTTCAAGAACATAATATATCAAACGGCACTGATACAAGGAACTAGTGCAGTTTAACCACTTCAGCCCTGGAAAGATTTGCCGCCTTAATGACCAGGCCATTTTGTGCGATACGGCACTGCGCAGCTTTCACTGACATTTGCGCGGTCATGTGATGCTGTACCCAAACAAAATTGATGTCCTTTTTTTCCCACAAATAGAGCTTTCTTTGGTGGTGTTTGATCACCTCTGCGGTTTTTTTTTTTTGCACTATAAACAAAGAGCGACAAATTTTTGCTATAATACATATCCCAAAAAATATATATAAAAAAACAAATTTATTCATCAGTTTAGGCCTACATATATTCTTCTACATACTTTTGGTTAAAAAAAATCGCAATAGGCGTATATTTATTGGTTTGCGCAAAACTTATTGCGTCTACAAATTATGGGATAGATTTAGGGACTTTTATTTTTTTAATTGTTTTTACTAGTAATGGCGGCGATCTGCGATTTTTAGCGAGACTGCGACATTGAGGCAGACAAAAAATGACAATGGCAGGGAAGGGGTTAACACTAGGGAGCGATCAAGTGTGTTCCCTGGGTGTGTTCTAACTGTATGGGTTGGCAGGGACATGACAGAGATTACTGTTCCCGATGACTGGGAACACTAGATTTTTGTCATGTCATCTGTCAAAATGCGGATCCACCTTGTTTACAAAGGCAGATTCCCATTCTGCCTCTGTACTAGGTGATCGCGGTTCGCCGACGTACATCATGTCCGTCTGACCCGCAGGCACGCTCCCTCAGCGTGCAGCCTGCGGGAGCCGCCGTACACCTACGCCGATTTGCGCAGGAAAACCAACCTGCCCCCATATAGCGATGGCGGCTGATCAGCAAGTGGTTAAATAGCCCACATGACACCAATGCACACTTGCGAAAATCTACGGAACCATGCCCCTGTGTACATGCATGCATCTTTCCTGATAGGGAGAGGCAAACAGAAGCAAATGGAGCTAAGAAATTGTGATGGTAGTTAGAAGCAGTAGAAGTTTTAGGGTGCTAGCAGTGAGAAGGAAGTTTTTTGGAGAGGCTTCATAGGGAAGCTTTACCCTTCCCACTACAAGGGGCAAAATCTGGGGGATCTCTTGCCATAATCCAGGAGTGGGCCTAAAGTGACTCAATTTGGGGGTGCAATTCACAGAACCTCTTTGGCACATTTGCTGATGTGTCTAAATTCCCTCACTCTAGACATAGCTGCAGGAGCAAAGCCTAAGGGCATCGGATGACTGTCCTTCCACAACAGAGCTTTGGTTTGACACTTGTTGACACCACATACATGGGTAGTAAAATTCTGTGTGGCAAAGCAATACATTCATTCCTGGCCCCCCACTCGCCGTAGCTGACATTGACGTCAGAGAGAGAGGTTCTGCACACTGATGTAGCACTACCCCCGGAGGAGCCGCTTAAGTATATTTGGTTCCGTACTCTGCCTCTTAACCCCAATAACAGTCTCAGCCCCCTCTGGCACACCTGGCAATAGTGTAGGTGCAGAGACCAATGAGAAACACACACGTTATGATAAAACACAGAAATTGTCTTTACTGTAATATTTCTGTGAAAAGTAACAGACAGAAACAGTATATATATTCAAGTAATCAACTGGAGAGCAATAACTGGGATTAAGAGCAATATAGCTCAATACTATATTCAGGCTGCTTTCAGGGGATTCCAAACCTGAGAATGTCCCCAAGAGCAGAGGCACACTTAAATGGCAATAAATCACAATATGACACTTTATATTAGATTGGTTACTTCTACATAGATCTGGCTCTATGATAGGAGGCGAGCAGAGGAATGATCCTCTTTATGTCAGACCTCTCTCTACTGTCTCCTGACACCACAGGCCCAACCACAAGCACTGTATTCAAATCAATATTTAATGGCTTAGCTTCCCGGATACACTGTTCTGCACACCCACTGCATATACAGAGCCCTGAGTATGTGTGTGCGGGTCCCTAAGGCACTAATAGCTTCAGTCCCTTTGAAGAAAGATGAGGCTTTGTATCTTCAGCTAGCCACTCTCGTTGGTGCACTTAGACTCCTGAATAGCAGGGCCAAACGACCCAACTGGCCAACGAATGTAGGATCTTCCTCAGCAAGGTGAAAGGACAATGGTGTCTGTATACAGTGTCTCTGTATTTGAATGGCCTTGTGTCTTGCGGCATTACAGGTGTCAGCAAGGTAACTAAGAGCAATGATGTCTGTATACAGTGCCCATACAACTCTAACTGTGTGCAGTGTCCTTATTTCCTGCAAATGGGCAACAGCCCTATCACCCAATCCTGCCGTCAAGGCCCAAATGAATGTCCTGGAACAGGCGGCTCTTCTAGTGACCCGAATGGTCACCTCACAGCAAAACGTTTCACACCATCGGTGCAGGTGCGTGTGGATATGCACCTGGGTCCCCCCTCTCTCAGGCTGGATATCCTGACTGGCTGTGGATGCCTGAAATCACCCAGTGGACTGACCTGGGAGGCAGACCCTCTCCCCTAGGTCTAGTCTCTTCCTCTTGCCTCTGAAATTTCCTCAGATCAGCAAGATGGAGTCTCTAGTTCCTTTGCCCCAGAGCAGACTGACTCTTGTAGTTCTGTCTCCATAGAAAGCTATGGGGCCGTTTTAGATGGGGACTACATATCCCAGAATCCTTTGCAGCTGCTGCTTGTTAAAGTCCTTCTGATTTGCTCCTGTAATTGCTCATCATTGGCTCTCCTCCTCCTGCCAATTGGGACACAGGGGAGGGTGCAGTGTGAGCAGCTCTGTGTGTGTGTGAAGAGAAGAAAAAAGGAGGGGGGAATATCCCCCACAGAGCTGACAGGCACTTTCTCCCTCACAGAAGAATCTTGGCCAACTTGACCAAGCCACGGGATATGCAGGGCACCTGCTACACTAGTGTTTAATTTCAAATTGGAAGTCTCACTCAGGGAACCCAGTGGAACAGGAAATATTATTTTAACACATACTACAGAGCTATAAAACTGATGAGTGAAGAGATTTGCCTTATAGGAGCCATCAAATAAAACTTATTCTTCAGTATTGTTTTAAAAAATACTGTACAGTGGATCAATAAAAATCCAAATAAGGAAGATTCAATGGCAATCAAGAACACAATTAATGGGGTTGTAAAGGTTCGTTTTTTTTTTTTTTTAAATACCAAACATGTCATATGTCAGGTGATTTCTTGTGATGTGTATGTAATGCTCACCCCTGGAGGGGCCTCTGAGAATAGGCCAAGGTTTTCCTAGTGCAGAGCCTGCCAATAACAAGCACAGTTCTATGCACACTGACAATACAGACTCAGACTAAATGATGCTCTTTTAGAATTTATTGCAGAGTAACTTGAAACAGGAAAGGGATTCATGAGTTCAGGATACTCCAAAATGTTCAATAAGAGCACAGACTCTCCCTGCCCTGTATTCTGGAAGCTTCTCTAAGAAGCAGGTGGGAGAAATCAAACACCGAGCCAGGAAACTGACCAGACAAAAATAACAGATTACTGCTCCACTGACTGTAGTGAAGCCAAAAAAGAAATTTAGCCTAGCACCGTAAGTATAGGAGTGTGCTACACCTATACCCCCAAGTCCTGGAAGAAAGCATGCTGTAGAGTAACCCCCACCCCCCGTTCGGTTCACACCAGAACATGCGAACAGGCAAAAAATTTGGACGAACACGCGAACACCGTTAAAGTCTATGGGACACGAACATGAAAAATCAAAAGTGCTCATTTTAAAGGTTTATATGCAAGTTATTGTCATAAAAAGTGTTTGGGGACCTGGGTCCTGCCACAGGGGACATGTATCAATGCAAAAAAAAAGTTTTAAAAACTGAAGTTTTTTCAGGAGCAGTGATTTTAAAGTGAAACAATAACAATGAAATATTCCTTTAAATATCATGCCTGGGGGGTGTCTATAGTATGCCTGTAAAGTGGCACCATTTTCCGGTGTTTAGAACAATACCACAGCAAAATTACATTTCTAAAGGAAAAAAGAAATTTAAAACTGATTGCGGCTGTAATGAATTGTCGGGTCTCGGCAATATAGATAAAACCCATTGAAACAAATGGCATGGGTCTCCCCCCAGTCCATTACCAGACCCTTTGGGTGTGGCATGAATATTAAGGGTAACCCTGAACTAATTTTTTAAAAATTGCGTGGGTGTCCTCCTAAAATCCATACCAGGCCCTTCAGGTCTGCACCAAATTTTTTAAAGAAATAGCGTAGGGGTCCCCCCAAAATCCATACCAGACCTGATTTTAAGGGGAACCTGGCACCAAATTTTTTTTAAAAATGGCGTAGGGGTCCCCCCAAAATCCATACCAGACCCTTATCCGAGCTACACAACCTGGCAGGCCGCAGGAAAAGAGGGGGGACAAGAGAGCGCCCTCCTCCTGAACTATACCAGGCCACATGCCCTCAACATGGGGGGATGCTTTGGAGTAGCCCTCCAAAGCACCTTGTCTCCATGTTGATGGGGACAAGGGCCTCATCCCCACAACCCTTGCGGTGGTTGTGGGGGTCTGTGGGCAAGGGGGCTTATCAGAATCTGGAAGCCCCCTTTAACAAGGGGACCCCCAGATCCCAGCCTCCCCCCTATTTAAATTGGTAACGGCACATTGTACCCTTACCATTTCACAAAAAAAAGTGTCAAAAATAGTAAAAAAGACAGGAGACACTTTGGGACAACAAGTCATTTATTATATGTAAAAAGTGTGGCGCTATAAACTCAAAGAAGAATTTATAATGACATATGTGACATATCTCGGGTCAAATGCAATACATAGATGTACCACTTAGTTGCATGTGATATGAAGAACCAAATATCATCTATATAGTATACAGAAGGTGTGAACCAATGTATGAGGAAATTTTTCAGTATCAATACAAATTAGGAATGATATATTGTGTATACCATATACCAAAAGGCATATATATAAACATATAAAATAAATCAAAACATGTGTATATCAAGACATGTGAAAAATGATAACAAATAAATAATAAATAATAAAGTCCAAAAAGATGAATTGGCACCACCGGGAGCCAACAAGTTAAAGTCCACCAACAGTGTAAACAGGAACAAGAAGTGAAGAAGCCACCACCTAGGGTCATAGGGGGCTTACCAGATGCAAATGACTTGGAACGGCATATACCAGTAGATCATTAACAGTTTCAAAAATCAAGTAGCGGTAATGGTGAGGGGTCCACCCAACATGTTTCTGCTAAAGAGCCGTCATCTTTTTTAACTACCTGGGTCTATAGGTGT
The DNA here is from genome assembly GCF_042186555.1 of Aquarana catesbeiana. NCBI lineage: Eukaryota > Metazoa > Chordata > Amphibia > Anura > Ranidae > Aquarana > Aquarana catesbeiana. The sequence continues at coordinate 669,900,245 of NC_133324.1, read as the reverse complement.
GCTGGCAGCTGTTTATTCACGTTTTACGCAGCGCTGTTTTATTCATACAGTTTTTGACGTTTTGAATAGACAAGTCATTTATTAAAAAATAAAAAAATAAAAATGTCCCACCATGTAAATCCATCTCACGCCCCCCCGACGAGCCGAAAAAGAAAAAAAAAGCCGCAACATCTCCGCCTCCCTGGGAGGCTCCCGCCGAGTGACAGCTATTATATAGCTGAGGGCAGGGCCACCTGGTGACGTAAACGGGTGACCCCGCCCCCCGACACCACGTGATGTCAGAGGAAGGCCGTTTACATCAGAGTTACATTATAGAGTCTACAAACTAGGGGATATATATCTGAAAATGTATCAGTTGAGACCCTAAAATGCTGGATGCTATGACGTATGGCAGTGATCAGGACACTAGTATGGGGTATGGAAGTGATCAGGACGTTGGTATGAGGTATGGCGGTGATCGGGACACTGGTGTGGCGATGATCAGGACGCTGGTATGGCAGTGATCAGGATGCTGGAATGGAGTATGGGGTCAGTGTTGGAAGAACAACAGCAATCTGCTTACATACTGTGACTGTATATATGCATTATACCTATCTATCCAGCAGGTGGTGCTGTAGTATAATAGTGTGTTATCTATGGTAAGGTAATCAGAGGAAGTACTATCCTTATTGTGTTATATGCATTTGTTTGTGTTCTCTTCCTGTTTCTGTCTTCATGATGTAAAGCCATGAAGATATCCTCTATGAAAGTAAAGGTGTTCTGCTGCATACAACAAGCTTCCAGCGCATAATTTCAGTACTCTGCACAATAGGTTATGGGTCCATGCCCACCCAGCGCACCCAGCAGCACCCAGGCACTGGAAAAAAATCTGCAACTCAGTGAGTACAGTGAGTCAGTGAGTACTGTATGCAAGCAGCTGAAAACGGGCAAGTGGTTAAGATGTGAAGTTTGCAATTGCAAAGCTGAACAATGCCAATTACCAGCTGTGGAAGTTTAAACTAGAAATGATTCTAGGCAAGGATGACTGGTGGCAAGGGCTGAATACAGACAGACCCACAGACGGAGAGACTGAGGACTGGTATAGGAAAGATACTCTCATTACTTAATTACAAAAACCGTATGAGCGTTCAAGTCTAAACAGCAACCTCTGGTAAGCCTTTATTTCTACTAAGAAAGCTATATAAGATGAGACTAGAAGAAGGCCAGGAAATGTGTAACCACGTGAATGCTATGCTAGAGACCATAGAGCAGCTACACACCATCGGAGAAGACATCAAAGATAACCATATTGTTGCCCTGCTCCTCTGCATCCTTCCAGAGACTTATACTGCTCTTATTAATGCTTTAGAAACCAGACCCGAGCAGTAACTAATGCTAGGATATATCAAAGGCAAATTAATTGATGAATATGTCAGAAGGAAAGAAAATATGCATCATGATGACAAAGCTCTTAAAATGTACAAAGGCACAAAGCACAACAAAGAAAGCAGAGCCTGTTTTTGCTGTAAAAGGACCAGTCACTTAAAAAAGCCATATGCAAAAAATGTGTACCAAAAAAATGGCGCTTTGTGGGGATGAGAACATATAAACAAACAGCTGCCCCCTTTAAAGTGAACGAATCAATGGAACTATGTGAAATTATAAAATAAAGAATAAGGCGCTATACGTGTTCATATAAAAAAACTTTCACAAAGAAAAACACTGCATCAAACTCAAATGTGCACATTATTGAAAAAATAAGCAAGCATTAAGTCCATAAGTGAATAAATCCCAACACCAAAACGGAATGCTCTGAGATAAAACTTCTAGATCTTCCACCAGGCGTGCTCAATATGAAGATGGCCACTCACCAGAGCTGTTTGACCCCTTTTTACAGGATGGTCAAGAAACACTTTGGGAACCCCAAATTGGTTCCACTAATGGCATGAATCAACACCAATGGCCACTCAGGAAGGAGCTACAATGTAAAAAATGACTCTACAGGAGACACAGATGAAAGTCTCATAGTGTAATAATTTTTAATAGAATAAAAACAGCAGCAATAATAGCAGTTACAATCACATGCGATAGTGCCTGGCCTGGCACTAGGTGTAAACAGCGTGTGTGAGTCAACTGATCCCCGGGGGTAGCGTGCTTTCCACGTCTCACTCCGAAGGTGCAAAGCCTGGTGTGGTGTATCAAAAAATGGACCTGGAAATGACGGATCCTCTGCTCTGACATATGTTTCACCATGAATGGCTCTTCCTGAAGAGCCACGTGGCTGGTGCATAGACTCAGGTGCGACAAGCCACATGACTAGCGATGATACCTTCTTCACAAACTTTGATTACAGTGCAAAAAGAGGTTTATCAGAAGATTTGCCAATAGCGCCTTACAAAGTGCTCATAAAATGCAAGTGCTGTATTGAAGCAAAAGCCACACGTGCTCCCCTTCCACAGGCATCTCAAAGAAAAACTACCCACCCCCTGCAGCTCATACACAGTGAGGTATTCAGTCCAAAGAAAACTCCCACGTCAGGTGGGAACAAATATCTACTGACTTTCATTGATGATTATTCCATGTGCACAACTACTTATCTGAAGAAACACAAGAATGAAGCATCAGAGAAACTTCAAGAGTTTGTTGCCATGTCTAGCAACAAATTCAAACGCAAACCAGGAATAATACGCACAGACAATGGGGAGAATACATAAACAAAAAAGTTGAAAAAATGTAGCAGCGCTAAAAAGATGTGACAAATAATAAACCAGTAGTGATTGACAATGATATTGGTATAAAGTTCATTAAGATATATTGAAGTTTATCAAAGGTGAAGATATTCTTCAGTGTGTAGCTGGTCGTGCCATAACCAGAGTGTAGATAAATGATTATTAGGTATCTAATGAGTCCTCCACTGCAACCACAGTGATAACACCACACAGAATGCACGCTTACCCCAAGGCAAGCTATATAAGCCTGCGACCAATTACCCGGCCAGGGCCTTTATCCGGGGGAGATTTAGGGAGACCGATGCTCCAGCAGATTCTTAGGAAGTGGTCAGCATACAGACCAAGTCACCCGAGTCCCGGATTCAGATACAGGTGGTCAAATAAATTTGCCGTTCAGATGTTCCCGAAAATAAAAAGGTTCACCATAGCGTAATTCTGACGGACCATCATTTATTCATAATTAAAATAACACTTACAATATCCAGGAAGTAAAACAACATAGCAGCCGGCTGGCTTGTTCAAACGCCCATCCCTTGGACAGCACACGCGATGATGTCAGCACGTCAGCTCCTCCCGACGTGCGTTTTGTCATATAATGACATCGTCTGCTGTCCAAATCAAGTTCCCCACCAGATCCTGCTGAACTACCTGTAGTCAGAAGATCCACTTGGAATACAATGGAGATACCACCCCGCAAGCTGTCATACACTGTCAAAACACACAACATATTTGAACCAACATCTGGGAAGACAAACAAAAACCGCTGAAACGTGAAGCCAAAAAATGGAGAAAGGCAGCAGAAGAAGAATTAAAGTCACTTCAAGAAAACAAAACCTGGACACTCACAGAGCTCCACCCTAACCACAAAACTATAGGAAGTAAGTGGACTTTCAAAGTAAAGTCAAACGCAGAAGGGAATATCCACAAATACAAAGTCAGACTAGTTGCCAAGGGTTACTCCCAGAAATTTGGTGAAGATTACGATGAAACATTCGCTCCCATCGTAAAACACTCCACCATCAGAGCGCTTCTTAGCTTTGCAGCCGGCAAGGGCATGCAAGTGAAACACCTAGACATTAAAACTGCTTTCCTATATGGAGAAATTAAGGAAGATCTCTACATGGAGCAACCACCAGGGTTTGAGCAAGGAGACAATCTTGAGTGTAAACTTCAGAAGAGCATCTACGGTCTTTAGCAATCTTGAAGGATGTGGAATGAGAAAGTGAATGAAGTACTTACCAGAGAGGGATTCTCAAAAAGTAAATGGATGGATATACATCTGTATTTATGTTGATTACTTGTTTGGAACAAGAAGGGATTACAATCAGATAGTTCACAAGCTGAAAGAAAATTCTGAAATCAAAGAGCTAGGGAACATTAGCTACTATCTGGGAATACAAATAGAGAAAGAAGATGGAAATTATCTTCTCAACCAATCTCAGAAAATCTCAGAAATTTTAGAACAATTCCATATGCAAGATGTTGAGGAAGTGAAAACTCCTATGGAACCAGGCCATCAAAAGAGCAATGAAGCAGAAAATTTGCTACCCAACAATGACATGTATCGCAGAGCAATAGGTAAGCTGCTAAATGTTGCCACTGTGACAAGACCAGACATAGCTGCAGCAGTGGGCATCCTATGCAGGAAAGTCTCAGTTTTCTGTAAACGTGACTGGAATGCAGTAAAAAGAGTGATGCAATACCTCAAAGGAACAATTCAGATGAAGTTACGGTTACCAGCAACATCAAATCCAAAACTGCTTAGATATGTGGATGCTGACTGGGTCAGGGACTGCACAGACCACAAATCCACAAGTGGATTTATCTTCCAGTATAGGGAAGGAACCATATGCTGGTCTAGTTGAAAGCAAGCAACTGTCACTCTATCTTCAACTGAAGCAGAGTACATTGCAGCAGCACACGCGTGTCAAGAAGTGATATGGATACGTCAATTTTTTGTGGACATTGGGATAGACATGTCAAAACCAAATCCCATTTTTGAAGATAAACAGGGATGCATAAAGCTTACACAATCAGAAAGGGTCAATCCCAGGACCAAACACATCGATGTCAAGTATCACCTACTGGGGGACAATCAAGAGCAAGGTGTTATTAACATTCAATATTGCCCACCAGAGGAGATGACTGCTGATGCACTCACCAAGCCCCTGTTGAAGGAACATCATAGTTACTTCCAGAAGAAACTGAATATAATTTGACAAAGCATATGCTGTTGAGAAGGGGTAAGGTAATCAGAGGAAGTACCATCCTTATTGTGTTATACGCATTTGTTTGTGTTCTCTTCCTGTTTCTGTCTACATGATGTAAAGCCATTATAAGATATCCTCCATGAAAGTAAAGGTGTTCTGCTGCATGCAACAAGCTTTCAGCGCATAATTTCAATACTCTGCACAATAATCAGGACACTGGTATGGGGTATGGCGGTGATCAGGACACTGGTATGGGGTATGGCAATGATAAGGCTGCTGGTATGGCATAGGGGATGATCAGAACGCTAGTATAGGGTATGATGGCGATCAGGATGCTAGTATGACATATGGGGTGATCAGAACACTTATAAAGGTTATGGCAGGGTTAACAGGATGGTGTATAGCAGACATCAATGCACTAGTATGACCCTAAAATCCTGGATGCTGGTATGACATATGGCAGTGATCAGGACACTAGTATGGGGTATGGAAGTGATCAGGACGTTGGTATGAGGTATGGTGATGATTGGGACGATGTTATGGCGGTGATCAGGATGCTGGTATGGGTAATGGCAGTGATCAGGATGCTGGTATGGGCTATGTTGGTGATCAGGACACTGGTATGGCCTATGAGGTGATCGGGACACTGATTTGGGGTGTGGCGGTGATCGGGACACTGGTATGGCAGCGATCAGGATGCTGGTATGGGTAATGGCGGTGATCAGGATGCTGGAATGGGGTATGTTTAAGATCAGGACACTGGTATGCCCTATAGGGTGACCGGGACACTGGTTTGGGGTATTGCAATGATCAGGAGGCTGGTATGGCATAGGGCAGTGATGGTTAACCTTGGCACCCCAGATGTTTTGGAACTACATTTCCCATGATGCTCATGCACTCTGCGGTGTAGTTGAGCATCATGGGAAATGTAGTTCCATAACATCTGGGGTGACAAGATTTGCCATCACTGGCATAGGGGATGATCAGAACGCTAGTATAGGTTGTGATGGTGATCAGGATGCTAGTATGGCATCAGGATGCTAGTATGGCATATCGGGTGATCAGAACGCTGATAAAGGGTATGGCGGTAAACAGGATGCTGGTATGATGTATGGCGGTGACCAATTGTCAGAAACCATGAAATCAGACCGAGATAGATGTAGTCAAAACATAGCCAAAGTTCAGTAACCGGAACGGATAGTCAGCCAAGCAGAAGTCAGGGATCAAAGCTGTAGAACAGCAAGTAGGATCTGAAGCCTCCCCCTTGGAGGACCACCAGGCTTGAGGGGAAAACGTCTTTGGAAATCATGGAATAGGACAGGGGCATGTATGTCAGAGGATGAGACCCAAGAGCATTCCTCCGGACCGTACCCTTTCCAATGCACCAGGTACTGTATGTGCCCACGGAACCTACGGGAGTCAACAATGGACTGTACTTCATACTCCTCATGGTTTTCAACCTGTACAGGGTGAGGACGTGGCACCGAGGTGGTAAAGCGGTTGCAGACCAAAGGTTTTAATAAGGAGACATGAAATACATTCAAAATATGCATATTAGAAGGAAGATCTAATGTGTAAGCCACTGGGTTAATCCTGCGGAGAATACGGAAAGGCCCAATAAACCGAGGTGTGAACTTCAGTGAGGGAACACGAAGTCGGAGGTTGCGAGATGACAGCCAGATCCTGTCCCGAACATGATAGGAAGGCACAGGCAGGCGTCTGCGGTCAGCATGGAGTCTGTACCTATCATTAGCATGACGCAAAGCCTCCTGGACTTGTGCCCAAGTGGAACGAAGACCACGGAGATGCTCCTCTAACGCAGGATTACTCTGCGGAACAAACAAGCCAGGCAACACGGAAGGTTGGAAACCACAATTCGCCATAACCGGGGATAATCAGGAAGCAGAATTCAAGGCACTGTTGTGAGCGAACTCTGCCCACAGTACTAATAGGTCTGACCAGTTGTTATGATGGTCAGAAATATAGCAACGTAGGAATTGCTCCAAGGACTGACTGGCTCATTCTGTGGCCCCATTAGACTGCAGGTGATACGCAGAGGAGAAAGCAGCGCTGAATTCCCAACTGTGCACAAAAGGCTAGCCAGAACCGGGACACAAACTGACTACCCCTGTCCGAGACAATCACCTTGGGTATCCCATGTAAGCGAAAGATCTCCCGAGCAAAAATGGAAGCCAGTTCCTTAGAAGTGGGCAACTTCTTAAGTGGAATACAATGACATATCTTTGAGAACCGGTCAACCACCATAAAGATAACATTGTTACCTTGGAAGTTGGGTAACTCCACAATGAAATCCATAGACAGCTGGGTCCAGGGCCTCTCTCCATTGGGTATGGGTTGTAGGAGGCCCACTGGAAGGTGTCGTGGAGTCTTACTCTGAGCACACATGGAACAGGCCGCTACAAAGGCAGTTACATCAGCACATAGACTAGGCCACCAGAATTGTTCGGAAATGGCCCAAACAAGTTGATTTTTCCCAGGGTGGCCAGCTGCCGTGGGAGACTGGTAAGTCTGGAGCACAGCAGTACGGAGACTCTGTGGGTCAAAGCAGCGGTCACAAGGTTTCTCAGGAGGAGCATGGACCTGAGCAGCAAGAATTTTGTCACCCAAAGGAGAAGTGAGACTGGTGCGAACTGTAGCCAGAATACGATCAGCAGGAATCACAGGAACCGGAACCGACTCCAACTTGGAAGTGGAGGAAAATTGTTGTGACAAGGCGTTAGCCCTTACATTCTTAGTACCGGGTAAGAATGAGACAATGTAATTGAAACTTGACAAGAAAAGAGCCCATCACGCCCTTCTGGGATAGAGGCGTTTAGCCTCAGACAAGAATGTGAGATTCTTATGGTCAGTAAGAATGAGAACCGGCACAGTGGTACCTTCGAGGAGATGTCTCCATTCTTTCAGGGATAAAATGATCGCCAACAGCTCTCTGTCACCAATCTTGTAATTGCACTCCGCAGGTGACAATTTCTTGGAAAAGTAGCCACAAGGATGCATAGCGCTCTCAGAGGTAGGACGCTGAAAGAGAAGGGCGCCAACACCAGTCTCAGAAGCATCAACCTCAAGGATAAAAGGTAACGTAGGATCAGGGTGTGCCAACACAGGAGCAGAAACAAAGGCAGCCTTGAGACTCTCAAAGGCCTTAATGGACTCCAGAGACCAACTCTGTGGGTTAAAGTCCTTTCTGGTCATATCAGTCAAGGACTTGACCAGAGACGAGAAGTTAAGAATAAACTTCCGATAATAGTTGGCAAAGCCCAGGAAACGCTGCAGAGGACATAAACACACTGGTCGTGGTTACTGTAGGACTGCTTTCTCTGGGTCCATCAAAAAACCAGCAGTGGAAATGACATAGCCCGGGAATTTAACCTGTTCAAGGTGGAACTGACACTTCTCCAGTTTATAATAGAGATTGTTCTCTCTTTGTTTCTGGAGCACACGACAGACATCTGTATGGTGGCTCTCCAGGGACTTGGAAAATATGAGGATATCATCGAGATAAACAACCACACATAACTGCAACTAATCTTGGAGGACATCGTTAATAAATTCCTGGAAAACTGCCGGGGCGTTACAAAGGCCAAAAGGCATTATGAGGTACTCATAATGTCCTGTTCTGGTATTAAACACAGTTTTCCACTCGTCGCTCTCCTGAATCCTCACGAGATTGTATGCCCCTCTCAAATCAAGCTTTGTGAAAACCGTTGCTCCCTTGAGGCAGTCAAATAACTCTGTAATCAACAGAATTGGATAGGTATTCTTAATCGTAAAATGATTGAGACCCCTATAATCAATACAAGGTCTCAGTTCACCACTCTTCTTCTTCACAAAGAAGAAACCAGCACCAGCAGGAGACGAGGATTTGCGGATGAAACCTCAAGAAAGTGCGTCTGCAACCTACTCCTCCATGGCCTTATCCTCCAAGACCGACAAAGGGTAAACCCGGCCAAGAGGGGGTATGGCACCAGGTTGAAGGTCAATTGCACAATCATACGGCCGGTGTGGAGGCAAACTACTGGCTTGAGTTTTGTCAAAGACATGGCTAAAATCGTGGTACTCCTCCGGCAGGAAGGAGAGTGAAGAGGTGCACAAGACTTTGGCTACCTTCTGGAAGCATGTCTCACTGCATTGTGGTGACCAGGAGAGAACCTCAGCATGGAGCCAATCAAAAGAGGGGTTGTGCCTCTGTAACCAAGGATAACCAATAACCAGCGGAAACTTAGGTGAGGAAATAACTTGGAATTGGATTATCTCATGGTGAAGAGCCCCTACAGCCATGGACAACGGAACCGTCTCATGAGTCACATGGGCAGGCTGTAGAGGTCTCCCGTCAAGAGCCTCAATGGCAAGTGGAGTGTCACGCAGCTGCAGCAGAATTGAGTGCTTCGATACAAAGGCAGCATCAATGAACAGGCCTGCAGCCCCAGAGTCGATTAGAGCCTGTATCTTGATGGACGACTCAGCCCAAGAAAGGGTGACCGAAACCTTCTGGATAACTGGGGACAATACAACACCACCTAAGGTCTGTCCATGACAGGACCTCAAGGTTCGGGCGTTCCCTGGACAGGTAGGACAAGACTTCAAAAAGTGACCCGCCTGGCCACAATAAAGGCACAATCTCTCCCTCCTCCTAAAGGTTCTCACATGTGCAGAGAGACGCGTGAAGCCCAAGTGCATGGGTTCATCTTCACTGACCGACTCGGTACTAGGAGGCATGGGAGGTGAGGGAGGCATGGGTGGGACTGCAAAGCTCGGAAGCAAACATGCAGGAGGCTTCTGCAAGTGCTCCTTAAAAGAAAGTCTTTCTCTGAGTCTGGAGACAAACGTGATCAACCTCTCCAGCTCAGTGGGTATATCTCGGACTACTATCTCATCCTTGATGGAATGCGAGAGACCATTAGAAAAAGCAGCCACGAGGGCCTCATTGTTCCAAGCGAGCTCTGCTGCCAGAGTATGGAATTCAATGGCGTAGTTGGCAACAGTTCTCGTACTCTGTTTGATGGACATGAGGCACTTGGCAGCAGAAGCGGAGTGTGCGGGAATGTCAAATACTCTTTTAAAGGAGGCCACAAACTCAGGGTAACTCAAGACAACAGGTTTTTGCATCTCCCATAGAGGGTTTGCCTAGGCCAAGGCTCTCTCAGAAAGCAAAGATATCACGAAACCTACTTTGCTTCTGTCTGTAGGAAATGCCTGGGGCAGCATCTCAAAGTATATCTCAACCTGGTTGAGAAACCCTCTACATTGAACTGGATCGCCCCCAAATCGCTGGGGAAGCGGAGCGGAAACAGACATACTTCTTATAGAGGTAATACTCCAGGCTGGTGTCTGCACAGAGACTGGCGCAGCAGGAGGGATGGCCTGCAACTCAGGTTGTACTGGAGCAGCCACAGTGGGAGATTCCAGATGAGCCGTGCGACTCAGGAGCATTTGTAACGCTATGGAAAACTGATCCATGCGGTGATCTTGCTCATCCAATCTGGAAAAAATATTACCAAGTGGATTGACTGTATCTTTTGAATTCATGGCCTTCGCCTACTTTCAGAAACCATGAAATCAGACTGAGACAGAAGTACAGTTAAATCAGACTTGTTTAATAATAAAAGTAAAATGAACAAACATAGTCAAAACATAGCCAAAGTTCAGTAACTGGAATGGATAGTCAGCCAAGCAGAAGTCAGGGATCAAAGTTTTGGAACAGCAAGCAGCATCTGGAGCCAGAAGGAATGTCAGCAAAGCCAGTCTTTAAACAGGAACGCAGGAGATAGTTTCTTGTGATGTGACCAAGGCGAAGGCAGAGCTCCTCTGGACTGGACGGCTTAAGTAGGCAGGACTGACAAGCAGGATCATCAACAGCTGGGTAACTGTGGAGAGAGATGGGAGCTGGCAATTAGCCAACAGCTGAGCGGCCAGCTTAGAGAAGGAAGGGCTGAGCCCAGCCCTGACACCAATGCACTAGTGTAAGGCTGACTGCAGGTCAGCCTGTTATTGTAGGAGGAGTCAGGCTGCATAAAGCCTGCCCTCCTTCTTCTCCTTCCTATGGTCGTAGGATCTCGTGTTGACAGGTCACTTCCGGGTTAGGGCAGGTCACGGCAGATCACTTCCTGTTTGTGGCTTGCAGGGCGGCAGCATGGTCGGCTGCAGGGTTTTCTGTTTGGATCTCTCTCCCGGTGGTCGTGGCAGGTCTCGGCAGCGTTACCAGGCAGCAGGGTCTTGTGTGCTACGGGCGCAGGGATAGGGGTAGTATTCTTCTATCCGTTTTCACTTTACTCCGGTCAGCTTGGGGTTCAGATAGCACCATGTGTTGGGATTGCAGGTTGGGGGGAGTGTGTTTGGGGGTTTTCAGGAGATGATGGCAGAGTCTCATATGTCACGATGTCCCGCCTCTGTCATTAGCACTGCATAGCACGTTTGTATTCCTGGAATACAGGTAAGCAATACAATGAAACGTCTTTTTTCTAGCAGGGATCCATGTTTGTCCAAGTTGTAATAGTGTAGGTCATTGCATTTAGTGTTTGGTATTTGGGTCTGCTGTCACCACTGTTAGGTTACAGCATAGGTATGTATGGGCAAGGTCTCCTCTCTCCCTAGCCTCATGGTGATTTCCCCCTCCCCCTCCTCAGCTTCGTGTGATGGGTTCCCCCCCTCCTGAGCGCCACATAGTGGGTCGTGTCCCTCCACGTGGTCTATAGTGTGGGTCTTCAGGGGTTAATTCAGGCTGTGGGGTTGTCATGACACTTGCTCATTGCCGGTCATCTCATGATATTCTGTGGGGGTCCTTTGGGGGCATGTAAATTTCCATTTCTCATGTAATTTTCGGTTTTCCATGTATGTTACGATTTTATGCGATTTACGGTTTCTCATGGAATGCTGGTTCTCATGTATTTTACGGTTTGCATACAATCTACGATTTCTCATTCATGTTACGATTTTTATTTTCATGCAATTTACGTTTCTCATGCATTTTACGGTTGTCATGTGATTTATGATTTCTCATTTATTTTACGGTTTTTCATGCAATTCACGGTTTCGCATGCATTTTACGGTTTTCATGCAATTTGCGATTTCTTATTCATTTTACGGTTTTTCATGCAATTTTACGGTTGCTCATGCATATTAGTTTTGTATGCAATTTACAGTTCATGCTTGTTACGGTTTCTCTTGCTTTTTTACAGTTTCTCATGTGATTACGGTTTTTTATGCAATTTACGGTTGCCAGTGCATTTTACGGGTTCTCATGCAATTTTTTCAGTTTCTCATGCTATTATGTTTTTCATGCGATTTTCAGTGTTCTCATGCAATTTTACAGTGATCCCAGGCAATTTTACAGTGTTTTCATGCATGTACGGTTGTCATATGATTTCTCATTTATTTTACGGTTTCGCATGCATTTTACGGTTTTAATGCGATTTGCGATTTCTTATTCATTTTACGGTTTTTCATGCTTGTTACGGTTTCTCGTGCTTTTTTACAGTTTCTCATGTGATTACAGTTTTTCATGCATTTTACGGTTGCCCGTGCAATTTTTTTGTTTTTTTTTTTACAGTTTCTCATACTATTACGTTTTTCATGCGATTTACAGTGTTCTCATGCATTTTACGGTTGTCATGCGATTTATGATTTCTCATTATTTTACGGGTTTTCATGCAACTCACGGTTTCGCATGCATTTTACGGTTTTCATGCGATTTGTGATTTCTTGTTCATTCTACGGTTTTTCATGCAATTTATGGTTGCTCATGCATATTAGTTTCGTATGCAATTTACGTTTTTTTATGCTTTTTTACAGTTTCTCATGTGATTATGGTTTTTATGCATTTTACAGTTGCCAGTGCAATTTACAGTTTTTTTCATGCAATTTTTCAGTGTTCTCATGCAAATTTTTTCAGTGTTCTCATGCAAATTTTTTCAGTGTTCTCATGCAAGTTTTTCAGTGTTCTCATGCAAGTTTTTCAGTGTTCTCATGCAAATTGTCACTTCTTATGCCTATTCATGTTTTTTCCTATTTTTCTTTGTTTCATATATTCCTCATGTTTTTCCATGCTTCTCGTTTTCCCGTGCTTTTCTCGTTGGTGTTTTTTTTTTTTTTTTTTTCCCTGTGGATTTCTCATGCTTCTCTCGTTTTCTCCTATGCTTCTCTCGTTTTCCCATGCTTCTCTCGTTTTCCCATGTCTCTTACGTTCATGTCATATGTTTTATGTCACAGCCTTTCGTTCGCTGCATTACCGTTAGCTAGTGCTCACATTCAGGGTCTGTCACGTTTACAGATCCGTACAGGCTGAGGTTTCGTTTTTAATTGATTGTTGTCCCACAATCTTCTCGCCTGTTTTCCATACGTCATACGTGCACGTTCACCATTACACCTTTACTACTACCCACCACGGTCTGTGGGTACTTTAGCCCTGAGTGTTCGTTTTTAATTTTCCTGTCTTGGCGTGGCAGGTTGCTCGGGCTCGCTCACTGCATACAGTAGGAGGGTGTCGTCATTAGGTTCATTTTTTACGCTCTTGGTCTTGTCATTTCTGCACTCACATCTTCATACTTGTCAGGTATTAGGGGTGTTATGTTTTAGGGCTGGTTATTTGTAATGTTATCTGATTGCTTTCATACAGCTGAATTGTTTCATGTTCTACCACTGCAGATTACCCGTCACGTCTATGGGTTTAACAGATTGAGGTGATCGTTTTTAATTGGCTTGTTCAGTGGCAAGTCTTCTCATCTGTTCTTACGTTGCTTATGTATTTCGTACAAACTTACGTTTCTCATGCAAATTACGTTTCTTATGCAAATTACGTTTCTTATGCAATTTATGTGTTCTCATGTTATTTACGTTCCTCATGTTTTTTACATTTTCATGCTATTTACGTTCCTCATGCAATTTTATGTTTTTCATATAATTTTATGCTTTTCATGCAATTTGTTGTTTCTATGTTAAACTCACTTTTATGTTTCTCTCGTTTTTTCCAGGTTTCTCATGTTTTCCCAAGGTTACTCTCGTTCTCATGTTCATCACACGTTCATTAATTCACGTTCTCATGCTACTGGTATTTCGCAAGTAGTTTGCGGTTTCTGGCAGCCTCGGTTTTTTTAGGCTGCTCACTTTTCGTAAGCTCGCATTATACATGGGTTTCGTTCCTCCACGTAGCTTTCGTTCCTGGTGCAGGTTTTCTCAGTATGCTCATGTTTCTCTCGTAGTTCACACCCAGTGGTGTGTCACTTACACAAAAATAGGTTACCCAGGGGACTGTGGTTCCTCCTTATCCATGCACACGACCTTTTGTTGCCTAGCTACCCTTGGCTAGGGTTGGCAAAGCATGGAACTATTGGTTAGTCAGCCATGGCAGCTCCAGCAGCCTTTACGGGCTCAGGGGTTTTGTGGGTTCTGAATTTTCTCAGTCCCTAGGCCAGTATCAGCAGGCTTCCTACTTGGTTCGGTTTTTGGCCTCTTTTAACTCATATCGGCACAGCAGTGTCGGGGCGTATCTGATTGGGACTCAGCGTTTCATGTTGTTAGTAGACCCGGACAGGTTTTCTTTATTTGCCGTGCATTCTATTAAAGCCATCCTCAGGGTTCCTGAAAGTAGCCCTCCTGCTGTGATCAGCAGACTTCTCATCATGGGTCATATTTTCCGTATCGTATCCATCACATTCCCATGGTCTCCTTCGTGTTGGGTACTAGCTTGGTGCTCAAGGTAGGCCTATACCCGGGGTTGGGTCATAAGAGACAGGAGCAGTTCTGCATATTTGTGCCTGGGACTTCAGTCGTATTGGGTAAGTGCAGGTCGTCTTGTTCTCTGGGTTGGCCCAGAGCCACTTTAGAGATACCACAAGCAATTGGTATTTGGTAGATTATACGTAATTTCAGTGGGCTATAATTTGGCTTCATATTCATCCTACTGGTCATTTTTGCCCCCTTTTAGGCATACTGACCATTTGACCAGGGCACAACTCAGGTCTATGTTCTTTGTTGCTTTTTGTTCCTTTGTACACTATCCACAGATTGACTCCGAGTACAAGTGTAAGGCTGACTGCAGGTCAGCCTGTTATTGTAGGAGGAGTCAGGCTGCATAAAGCCTGCCCTCCTTCTTCTCCTTCCTATGGTCGTAGGATCTCGTGTCCCACCCACCCATTCCCCTTTTTTCTTTTCTTTTTTCATTTTATTTCAATTCATACTTGGGTATGCCCCCTTTTAGGCATACTGACCATTTGACCAGGGCACAACTCAGGTCTATGTTCTTTGTTGCTTTTTGTTCCTTTGTACACTATCCACAGATTGACTCCGAGTACAATTATGGCATATGGCAGTGATCAGGGCACTAGTATGGCGTATGGTGGTGATTAGGATGCTGGTATGGCAAATGGTGGTGATCGTGGTACTGGTATGGGGTATGGCGGTGATCAGGACGCTGGTATGACGGTGATTAGAATGCTGCTATGGCGGTGATCAGGACGCTGGTATTTCGGTGACCAGGAGACTTATATGGTGTATTATGTTGTTTTTGTGGACACTGGGACAGGTGACAGGGCTGGCTGCATTGTTTATTATGACTACACTAGGGCAGTGATCTGGGACACTGGGTACAGTGATCAGGGACATGGGGCAGGCTTGCACTGCAGATTATGAGTGTAGAAGCAGCCTTACAGGCTGCTGTATACTCATAGGCTGCAGCATCGGTACTCTCTGCTCTCACATTGAGAGCAGAGAGAACCCATCTTTACTTTCACTTTCCATTGTTTACTATGTGATCGTTGTGAATGGACACATCAATTACATGGTAATACAACTTCCTATCACCCGGAGACAGCAGTACTGTGATCCGCTATCTCTGGGTGACATACCGACCACTGGGTGCACGCTCTGTAAGCTGTGCAGGAGCTGCCAATGCGAGGTGACGTATGGGTGAGTTAAACCACATCGGCATTGCTTCCCGTCTGCCGTTTATAGGGAATGGGCGGATGGGAAGTAGTTAAAGCAGTTCTTCGCCCTACAAATACAGTAGCTGCTGACTTTTAATAATATGATACTTAACTGTCCAGGGACCCCCTGCTGTCTTCACCCGAGCCAGCTCTTCAGCCATATTTACTTTCGGAAGCTAGCAGTGACTTCTTGCTTTACAGCCGACTTCCTACTGTGCATACACGAGTCGCGATGAGCTTTGTGAATAGTTCTGCAGCTTTCTGTGACCTATGATGTGTCCCAGAAAGTTGCAGGAGAAGAAGGCCAAACTTCCACTTGGATCACCACCTATCACATGTGCCGCTGGAAAAGACCAGCGGCACATCTGCACACACGTGGCATGTGATCAAATGCCACAGCTTCTGGTGGATGGGCAATATAGTAGTCAATGGCATTTATGTGCCTACACAGAAAAGAAACACACATGGGAGGGATGAAAAAACAAATTGTTTTTTTAAGTGAATAAAATGTGTATATACAATGGGGACAGAAAGTAATCAGACCCCCTTAACATTTTTGCAGATTTATTAAAAAAGAAAAACTGAAATATCACATGGTCCTAAGTATTCAGACCCTTTGCCAGGGCCGGATTTGCCACAAGGCCACCGAGGCCAGGCCTCGGGGCGGCAGTGGTGCAGGGGCGGCGCCGCTCCTGCGGTGACTTCGCGGCCGCCCCCCCCTTCAGGCTGCCCGTTGAGTCGATTAAGGGCACCGGTGCCCTTAGAAATGATGGCCGCGAGCCGCCCACTACTGCGCATGTGCCGTTCCGAAGCCGGCCGGGCTCGGGAAAGCTCGTACATGCTCGGCTGGGCGGCGCATGCGCAGTAGCGTGATTACGCTGCCCGGCGCCATTTTTTAAAAGATCGAGGAGTAATGTCAGCGGTGCGGCGGCAGGGGAGAGAGATGACATCCCGCACCGCTGTTCCACCCTCCTCCATCTGGTGGCAGCCAGGCAGCGTGACAAGTGACATCTCCATAGTGTGGCAAGTGACATCTCCATCTGGTGGCAGCGTGACAAGTGACATCTCCATAGGGTGGCAGTGTGGCAAGTGACATCTCCATAGTGTGGCAAGTGACATCTCCATCTGGTGGCAGTGTGGCAAGTGACATCTCCATCTGGTGGCAGCGTGGCAAGTGACATCTCCATAGTGTGGCAAGTGACATCTCCATCTGGTGGCAGCGTGGCAAGTGACATCTCCATAGTGTGGCAAGTGACATCTCCATCTGGTGGCAGCGTGGCAAGTGACATCTCCATCTGGTGGCAGCGTGGCAAGTGACATCTCCATAGTGTGGCAAGTGACATCTCCATCTGGTGGCAGCGTGGCAAGTGACATCTCCATAGTGTGGCAAGTGACATCTCCATCTGGTGGCAGCGTGACAAGTGACATCTCCATCTGGTGGCAGTGTGGCAAGTGACATCTCCATAGTGTGGCAAGTGACATCTCCATCTGGTGGCAGTGTGGCAAGTGACATCTCCATCTGGTGGCAGCATGGCAAGTGACATCTCCATAGTGTGGCAAGTGACATCTCCATCTGGTGGCAGCGTGGCAAGTGACATCTCCATAGTGTGGCAAGTGACATCTCCATCTGGTGGCAGCGTGGCAAGTGACATCTCCATCTGGTGGCAGCGTGGCAAGTGACATCTCCATAGTGTGGCAAGTGACATCTCCATCTGGTGGCAGCGTGGCAAGTGACATCTCCATAGTGTGGCAAGTGACATCTCCATCTGGTGGCAGCGTGGCAAGTGACATCTCCATCTGGTGGCAGCGTGGCAAGTGACATCTCCATCTGGTGGCAGGCAGGCAGCGTGGCACGTGACATCTCAATCTGGTGGCAGGCAGCGTGGCTAGTGACATCTCCATCTGGTGGCAGGCAGCGTGGCAAGTGACATCTCCATCTGGTGGCAGGCAGCGTGGCTAGTGACATCTCAATCTGGTGGCAGGCAGCGTGACTAGTGACATCTCCATCTGGTGGCAGGCAGCGTGGCTAGTGACATCTCAATCTGGTGGCAAGTGACATCTCAATCTGGTGGCAGCGTGACAAGTGACATCTCCATAGGGTGGCAGTGTGGCAAGTGACATCTCCATAGTGTGGCAAGTGACATCTCCATCTGGTGGCAGTGTGGCAAATGACATCTCTATCTGGTGGCAGCGTGGCAAGTGACATCTCCATAGTGTGGCAAGTGACATCTCCATCTGGTGGCAGCGTGGCAAGTGACATCTTCATCTGGTGGCAGCGTGGCAAGTGACATCTCCATAGTGTGGCAAGTGACATCTCCATCTGGTGGCAGCGTGGCAAGTGACATCTCCATAGTGTGGCAAGTGACATCTCCATCTGGTGGCAGCGTGGCAAGTGACA
This sequence comes from Aquarana catesbeiana, assembly GCF_042186555.1. Classification (NCBI taxonomy): domain Eukaryota; kingdom Metazoa; phylum Chordata; class Amphibia; order Anura; family Ranidae; genus Aquarana; species Aquarana catesbeiana. The sequence continues at coordinate 669,881,992 of NC_133324.1, read as the reverse complement.
TCTCCATCTGGTGGCAGCGCGGCAAGTGACATCTCCATCTGGTGGCAGGCAGGCAGCGTGGCACGTGACATCTCAATCTGGTGGCAGGCAGCGTGGCTAGTGACATCTCCATAGTGTGGCAAGTGACATCTCCATAGTGTGGCAAGTGACATCTCCATCTGGTGGCAAGTGACATCTCCATCTGGTGGCAGCGTGGCAAGTGACATCTCCATCTGGTGGCAGGCAGGCAGCGTGGCACGTGACATCTCAATCTGGTGGCAGGCAGCGTGACTAGTGACATCTCCATCTGGTGGCAGGCAGCGTGACTAGTGACATCTCCATCTGGTGGCAGGCAGCGTGGCTAGTGACATCTCAATCTGGTGGCAGCGTGGCAAGTGACATCTCAATCTGGTGGCAGGCAGCGTGGCTAGTGACATCTCCATCTGGTGGCAGTGTGGCAAGTGACATCTCCATAGTGTGGCAAGTGACATCTCCATCTGGTGGCAGCGTGGCAAGTGACATCTCCATCTGGTGGCAGGCAGGCAGCGTGGCAAGTGACATCTCAATCTGGTGGCAGGCAGCGTGACTAGTGACATCTCCATCTGGTGGCAGCGTGGCAAGTGACATCTCCATCTGGTGGCAGCGTGGCAAGTGACATCTCCATCTGGTGGCAGGCAGGCAGCGTGGCACGTGACATCTCAATCTGGTGGCAGGCAGCGTGGCTAGTGACATCTCCATCTGGTGGCAGTGTGGCAAGTGACATCTCCATAGTGTGGCAAGTGACATCTCCATCTGGTGGCAGCGTGGCAAGTGACATCTCCATCTGGTGGCAGGCAGGCAGCGTGGCAAGTGACATCTCCATCTGGTGGCAGGCAGGCAGCGTGGCAAGTGACATCTCAATCTGGTGGCAGGCAGCGTGGCTAGTGACATCTCAATCTGGTGGCAGGCAGCGTGACTAGTGACATCTCCATCTGGTGGCAGGCAGCGTGGCTAGTGACATCTCAATCTGGTGGCAAGTGACATCTCAATCTGGTGGCAGCGTGACAAGTGACATCTCCATAGGGTGGCAGTGTGGCAAGTGACATCTCCATAGTGTGGCAAGTGACATCTCCATCTGGTGGCAGTGTGGCAAATGACATCTCTATCTGGTGGCAGCGTGGCAAGTGACATCTCCATAGTGTGGCAAGTGACATCTCCATCTGGTGGCAGCGTGGCAAGTGACATCTTCATCTGGTGGCAGCGTGGCAAGTGACATCTCCATAGTGTGGCAAGTGACATCTCCATCTGGTGGCAGCGTGGCAAGTGACATCTCCATAGTGTGGCAAGTGACATCTCCATCTGGTGGCAGCGTGACAAGTGACATCTCCATCTGGTGGCAGTGTGGCAAGTGACATCTCCATAGTGTGGCAAGTGACATCTCCATCTGGTGGCAGTGTGGCAAGTGACATCTCCATCTGGTGGCAAGTGACATCTCCATAGTGTGGCAAGTGACATCTCCATCTGGTGGCAGCGTGGCAAGTGACATCTCCATAGTGTGGCAAGTGACATCTCCATCTGGTGGCAGCGTGGCAAGTGACATCTCCATCTGGTGGCAGCGTGGCAAGTGACATCTCCATAGTGTGGCAAGTGACATCTCCATCTGGTGGCAGCGTGGCAAGTGACATCTCCATAGTGTGGCAAGTGACATCTCCATCTGGTGGCAGCGTGGCAAGTGACATCTCCATCTGGTGGCAGTGTGGCAAGTGACATCTCCATAGTGTGGCAAGTGACATCTCCATCTGGTGGCAGCGTGGCAAGTGACATCTCCATCTGGTGGCAGCGTGGCAAGTGACATCTCCATCTGGTGGCAGGCAGGCAGCGTGGCACGTGACATCTCAATCTGGTGGCAAGTAGCGTGGCTAGTGACATCTCCATCTGGTGGCAGGCAGCGTGGCAAGTGACATCTCCATCTGGTGGCAGGCAGCGTGGCTAGTGACATCTCAATCTGGTGGCAGGCAGCGTGACTAGTGACATCTCCATCTGGTGGCAGGCAGCGTGGCTAGTGACATCTCAATCTGGTGGCAGCGTGGCAAGTGACATCTCAATCTGGTGGCAGGCAGCGTGGCTAGTGACATCTCCATCTGGTGGCAGCGTGGCAAGTGACATCTCCATCTGGTGGCAGCGTGGCAAGTGACATCTCCATCTGGTGGCAAGTGACATCTCCATCTGGTGGCAGCGTGGCAAGTGACATCTCCATCTGGTGGCAGGCATAGTGGCAAGTGACACGCTCAGGGCTCCCAATGATTCTGCATTATGGTGAGTTGAACTATTTCATTTTACATTACAATGTAATGATAGAAATAATGTGTTTCATTCATCCTGACACCATAACAACCATGGTGCCAGGGATGATTGAAGCACTAACACCAGCCATTGCCTTGAAAATTTGCCTGCGAAAAATCCTTACCCCTCGCGCGCTTACCCTGAAGTATTTTTAGTCTGTACAATTAAAGCCAGTTATTTTCAGTGTTCTCGTGTGTGGAGATATGTTTTTAACTGATCTATTGTAGCAGTCATCGATAAAGGACAAGAATGGTGGTGTGTGTGTGTGTGTGTGTGTGTGTGTGTGAGTGTGGGGGGGGGCGGCATTGAAGGACCCGGCCTTGGGGCAGCAAAGGAAGTAAATCCGGGCCTGCCCTTTGCTGTGACACTCATATATTTAACTCAGGTGCTGTCCATTTCTTCTGATCATCCTTGATATGGTTCTACACCTTTATTTGAGTCCAGCTGTGTTTGATTATACTGATTGTACTTGATTAGGAAAGCCACACACCTGTCTATATAAGACCTTACAGCTCACAGTGCATGTCAGAGCAAATGAGAATCATGAGGTCAAAGGAACTGCCTGAAGAGCTCAGAGACCGAATTGTGGCAAGGCACAGGTCTGGCCAAAGTTACAAAAAAAGTCTGCTGCACTTAAGGTTCCTAAGAGCACAGTGGCCTTCATAATCCTTAAATGGAAGACGTTTGGGACGACCAGAACCCTTCCTAGAGCTGGTCGTCCGGCCAAACTGAGCTATTGGGGGAGAAGAGCCTTGGTGAGAGAGGTAAAGAAGAACCCAAAGATCACTGTGGCTGAGCTCCAGAGATGCAATTGGGAGATGGGAGAAAGTTTTAGAAAGTCAACCATCACTGCAGCCCTCTACCAGTCGGGGCTTTATGGCAGAGTGGCCCGTCGGAAGTCTCTCCTCAGTGCAAGACACATGAAAGCCTGCATGGAGTTTGCTAAAAAAAACATCTGAAGGACTCCAAGATGGTGAGAAATAAGATTCTTTGGTCTGATGAGACCAAGATAGAACTTTTTGGCCTTAATTCTAAGCGGTATGTGTGGAGAAAACCAGGCACTGCTCATCACCTGTCCAATACAGTCCCAACAATGAAGCATGGTGGTGGCAGCATCGTGCTGTAGGGGTGTTTTTCAGCTGTAGGGACAGGACGACTGGTTGCAATTGAGGGAAAGATAAATGCGGCCAAGTACAGGGATATCCTGGACGAAAACCTTCTCCAGAGTGCTCAGGACCTCAGACTGGGCCAAAGATTTACCTTCCAACAAGACAATCACCCTAAGCAAACAGCTAAAATAACAAAGGAGTGGCTTCACAACAACTCCGTGACTGTTCTTGAATGCCCCAGCCAGAGCCCTGACTTAAACACAATTGAGCATCTATGGAGAGACCTAAAAATGGCTGTTCAGCAACGTTTAACCGTCCAACCTGACAGAACTGGAGAGGATCTGCAAGGAGAAATGTCAGAGGATCCCCAAATCCAGGTGTGAAAAACTTGTTGCATCTTTCCCAAAAAGACTCATGGCTGTATTATATTAAAATGGTGCTTCTACTAAATACTGAGCAAAGGGTCTGAGTACTTAGGACCATGTGATATTTCAGTTTTTCTTTTTTAATAAATCTGAAAAAATGTCAACAATTCTGTGTTTTTCTGTCAATATGGGGTGCTGTGTGAACATTAATGAGGAAAAAAATGAGCTTAAATGATTTTAGCAAATGGCTGCAATATAACAAAGAGTGAAAAATGTAAGGGGGTCTGAATACTTTCTGTCCCCACTGTATATATGAAAGTGTGATGTGCACGTAATGAATTAATACCCTGTTAAACTATATCATACCACATGTACGATACAGTAACTGACTGTGTATAAGAGTGTTGGTAAATCCCTGTGTGTGCATACAAAAGGGTGATAATATAGTCCAAAATACAACCCTTAATTATATATTCTATGGCCAAATAAAAATACAAATAAAAAGGAGTGTATCATACCAAAAAAGTGAGTAGGTGTACGCTTTGTACAGGATGTACTAATCCCTACATGTGCATCTAGAGGTATGTAATTGGATAGCTTAAGTGAATATAATATATAGAATCAAAAAAACATATCATAGCAAAAAATTATTTTTGTGCAAAATAATGATATATAGGTTAAGTCTATAGTGCTATTTAAAGTGCAAAACTATCCAAAGTGGCTTGTGCAAAGATCTTTCCTAGATCAAATCTTGTGCAAACAACGTGGGGTAAATCTCATAAAGTGGGGATATGTCTGGAACGGTCCTCCTCCTTGATGTATGAAATCCTGAGGTATTCAGACCTTGTATCCCTACTGGAATGAGCATCGGTGGACGTGGTTGCTAAATCCTGGATGATCACCTCCTCCGTGGCACTTTAAAGCCGTGGATTATCCTAATACGTATAGAAGAGACGGGCACCCATAGCGTAATTCCATAAGATTCCAATTTTTTAAAATAAAAGTTTAAAACGGCATGGCGCAACAAAGCCAGTTACCCTATTGGTATTAAGAAAACAGAATGCAAAGAGTCCCATTCAGCATGCGTTCCACCGGTCGGAACGCTGATAACAGGAAGTAACGCCTGTTTTTTACGTGAGTTCAGTTCCACTTTAACATACAAGCCCTACATTATTGTGCCCCTATGCAATTTTTTCCCTATCCCAGGTAAAAACATTTTTAGATATGGCTGATGGTTAGAGTTGGGCGAATGGTTCGACCCGAGCATGAGTTTGGGCTGAACATTGGCTTTGATTGGCTGAAGCAATGAAAGATTTGCCCAATTAGGGCACCAAACACTGTCAGAGCCACGATTGGAGAAAGTAATGATGACTCTATCCAATCATGGCTCATTGCTCTTACTCCCGTCCCACACTATAAAAAATGTTCTCTCCATAGCGGCCATATGCAGTGTGATATTGGCGTGGAGGGAGATAGAACAGGGCTCTATTCAGTGCAACTAGCAAGTTAGTGTGCTATTGTGATTTTTTAGTCAGTGTAGAATACCAGTTTAGTGTGAATCTAGTGAAAGTTCAGTGTGTGTGTAGTGTGACATTCATTTTTACTTTGGTATCATTTATTATGTCAGGGCAGGTTTCCTGCAGTATACATCAGTGCATTACTGCACGTTTAATGCATTCTATATCAGTACGTTACTGCACGTTTAACACAGTATATAGCAGTGCTTTATGGTACGTTTAATGCAATATATATCAGTGCGTTACTGTACGTTTAACACAGTATATAGCAGTGCTTTATGGTACGTTTAATGCAATATATATCAGTGCGTTACTGTACGTTTAACACAGTATATAGCAGTGCGTTACTGTAGGTTTAACACAGTATATATCAGTGCGTTACTGCACGTTTAATGCAGTATATATCAGTAAAAGTCCATATGCAGTGCTATTTTAATTATTCAGTCTTTTTCAAGAAGGGAAAGAAGAAATGGAACCCCTCACCAACTTCAGTGTGTGTAGGAAAGCACACTACACCCAGTGAGTATCCAATCTGCTTACCAGAAAGAAGAGATAGATAGGCATGTAGTAATCAATCACAGGGAATCATAGCTGACAATGATGGTAAATATAAAGGTGATCCAATCATGGAATAAACTTGTTACAGGCATTGCTCACATTAGGTCACCAGATACACAAACTCCAGTTGTAGAAAGAGTATGATCATCCAATCAATAGGTAAACAGCACCCAAATTGAAGAATAATGCAGCAATAGTGAAGCCCGTCAAGTAAAATAAACACATTTATTGTAGTGAACTTACAGTTAAAACAGGAAAACAATCATGATGTGTAACATCCGCGGCTCTCAGCGTGCTTGCATCTGCCCGCCTGACATGTTTCATCCAACAGGATAACGTCAGAGGCGATGCAAGAAGGACCAATTTGGACCAAGAAGAGTACTTGGTTAGGCGTAAGGTGTGAAGGCACCACGGACACCCAAAGACTAATTTTTCTGCACCTGTTCGACAGGTGCAAATCATTGCAATTTTTGACAGCAAGGCCAATTCTTCCTCAACTGTTTGAACGGGGCATCAAATTAAAATTTTTGACAGCAAGGCCAATTCTTGCTTTCATCAAGATTACCTCTATAGGGTTACGGTGTGAAGGCACCACCGACACCCAAAGACCAATTATTCTGCAACTGTTTGAGCGGGGCATCAAATTTAAATTTTTGACAGCAAGGCCAATTCTTGCTTTCATCTAGAGTACCTCTATAGGTTTACGGTGTGAAGGCACCACCAACACCCAAAGCCCATTTTTTTCTGCATCTGTTACTTCTATCCAAAGTCTGCGAAAGAGACACCAGAATTTATCCAAAAAATCTCTAATCTTGTTTCAAGTGCACTAAATTGTGGCCTCATCATAGAGACTGGCTCCCCAAGCCGTTGTTTATGAAATAAAGAAAGATTGAATGGAAAATTTAATTTTTTTTTGGCTATATAAATGTTATTATTGCTGCAGCATGTTCTATACATGTTTCAAATGTGCCACATTACAGGCAGACTAAGGGGACCTCCCAGGCATTATATTTAAAAACATTTTTTATTTTTTTATAGTTATTTCTCATTTTGATGATTTCACTTTAAGTATCGGTAAATAACTGCTTATTTACAAACTATGTTTTTTACAAACTTTTTTTGATTGATAAATGTCCCCCCTGGCAGTACCCAGACCCCCAAAACCATTGTATGCCCAATTACTTGCATATTATGCCCCGTACACACGATCGGATTTTCCGATGGAAAATGTGTGATAGGACCTTGTTGTCGGAAATTCCGACCGTGTGTAGGCTCCATCACACATTTTCCATCGGATTTTCCGACACACAAAGTTTGAGAGCAGGATATAAAATTTTCCGACAACAAAGTCCGTTGTCAGAAATTCTGATCGTGTGTACACAAATCCGACGGACAAAGTGCCACGCATGCTCAGAATAAAGAGATGAAAGCTATTGGCCACTGCCCCGTTTATAGTCCCGATGTACGTGTTTTACGTCACCGCGTTTAGAACGATCGGATTTTCCGACAACTTTGTGTAACCGTGTATATGCAAGACAAGTTTGAGCCAACATCCGTCGGAAAAAATCCTAGGATTTTGTTGTCAGAATGTCCGATCAATGTTCGACCGTGTGTACAGGGCATAAGTCTTCAAAATGGGCACTTTTGATTTTTCCACATCGGGTCCCATAGACTTTAATGGGGTTCGGTATACAGTTCCGAACTTTTGCGATGTTCGAAAGTTGTGCCGTGAACCGAACAGGGGGTCATTCGGCCCAACTCTTCTGGATAGTATCCCTGTCTTTTTTTAGTAAGGGCTAGCACATCATAAAACTCCCATTACTATTCATTCTAAGCCACCTGACCTACGTTCATAGGCTGGAAAGTGCATTATTTTTAGTTAGTTGCTATGGTGATGAGTAGCCACATTAGAGTTGGGTTTGCTACGAAGCAATGTTTAACCCAAATCTGAAGCTCATCCCTAGCCTTTATATTCTCTATGTTGCACTACTAGATAAAATTTGCTAAAATAAATTGTTAGATATTTTACATGGCTTTGTTTATAAACATAGCCATGTCATACTCAGATGCAGTGTGATGTAGCTTTGTTTATAAGGAAATAAGAAATACTTTATTTAACACAGTAAAAAAAAAAGACAACTGGTAGCCTCCCTGGCGGTTTTCCCGAGTGTGGCTCGGGGTTAAAATTTAGTCCCATTAGCGGTAACCCTGAGCCACACTCGGGATCGCATTGCAGGATCCTGGGGCAGCGTTACTTACCTTGTCCCCGGGATCCTGCGATGTCCCCCGCAGTGTCCGAGGGCTCCGTCCTCCTCCGAAGCCTCTCCGTGCCAGGCTCCGTTCCCTGCGAGCGGCGCGACGCACGGGGGTGGAGCCTGGCGGCAAATTAAAAAAAAAAGTAAAAATCATAACACATACAGTACTGTAATCTTACAGATTACAGTACTGTATGAAATTATTTCACATCCCTTTTGTCCCCAGTGCTTTGTCCTATGCCCTGCATGCAGTTTTACATGATATATACTGTTCTTTCTGCCTGGAAACTGGAGATTGTCCATAGCAACCAAAAAGTGTCCCTTTACGTCAAAAGTGGCTTTAGACCAGCTAGAAAACAGCGATAGTAAATTAGAACACTTGCAGAATTGAGCGATAGTGAATTGTGGGGAAATTTATTTTATTACTATTTTTTTTAATTTTTTTTAATTATTTATTTTTATTTATTATATTATAATTTATGTTTTTGTGTTTCAAACTTTATCATACCCGGGATATCTACTAGACTCTGGTTTGGACAGATTTAAGTGTGTTATTGTTAAGATTTACAGACCTACAATATAAAACGCCAAATTTCCATGCAAAATAATTGTACCGCTTTCAGCACCTAAAATCCGAAATAATCATACCGCCAGGGAGGTTAAGGGGTCCAATTGGAGAAGCCATGGGTTCATTAACATCAAAATGCTTTCAGATACTGCAATATATGTTAAAGATGTTTTTCACTTTTAACAAAAATGTCAACTGACGTATCTTATCTCATAAGCTTCTGACCACTGTTAGTGCTCCCCTTTATATTCCTACTGACCAGATATTTGAAATGTGCTGCTTTAAAGCTACAATTTTACCATTGTGCTTGGAACTGTTTGCTGCATTACAGTCATGCCTCAAGAGCCCACTGAAAACTGTGTGGGTATTCCTCTTTTATAGCTTAATGTGGGAAACCTATTTAAGGTCACCACTAATTCATAATACACCACGAATAGCTTGTGACCTATTGTGGAACAATATGTACTGCCACCTGCAAATGAGTGGCTTAAAGACAGTTGAGTTAGGTGTGGTTCACAATGCAGTGGTGCACCTTAAAGTGGTTGCAAAGGCTGAAATGTATTTTTTATCTTAATGCATCATCTGCATTAAGGTTAAAAACCTTCTAATATAAGCCCCCAGCCCCCAAATACTTGCCAGAGACTGATCTTGATGCAGCGTTGTGCCTTAGAGCAGTGGCGCTGCTCCCTCTCTCTCACTCCTCACTGGATTCCAGGAGAGGGAGTCGTTGACTCCTGCTGCTTTCAATCAAATCCAGTGACTAGGGAGCAGGGGGTGGGGCCAGGCAGAATTGTGTGTGTCAATGGGCACACATAGCATGGCTCAGAATCAAGTGGCTTCCTGTGGTGGCGCATGGAGAAAAGGAGGAACCCAGAGCTCTGGCAGGGGACCTGAAAAATTAAAGATCAGGGCTGCTCTGTGCAAAACCATTGGACAGAGTAGGTAAGTATGTTTGTTATTTAGAAAAAAATACTTTACAATCACTTTAAGCATTAATGCCAACTTTCTTTGACAGATTTTGTAATTACTTTTCCAAAAAATAATGTATCCAAGCCCTGACCTTTGTTTGATAATGTACATTTCAAAGCAAGTGCATTACTCTTTGTGTGTTATTCCTTTCTGTATTACCTAAAATTCTAAATCATTTGCAGATTAATTTTAAATATGTTACAAAATATAAAAATACAGATCCTCTATAGTGTTTGCTGCACTAGCTTTCCATCTGATCTGTTTTTATTAGTACTATTAGGCCATTTATAAACAGAAGAGGGAGCCCCTGCATGCCATTAGAACTAAGATTTAGCAAAATGAAAGATTTGGATGAGAAAAGGCAGTGCTGCCCCCATTTGGAAACATATGGTGCAGCTATTAAGCCCATTCCATGGGTTACATTACCTAGGAATTCAAACATCTACTCCGCATCTTTCTGCTGACTTCTAAAGCCATATTTGCTGTAAATATAGGAACTGATCTTGGTTGTGCAAGAGATGCAGTTTTTTTTACATTAAAACATTGGAATTCAGTATATAAAGATTGTTCAAAAAATATGTAATATTTTTGCATATACAAATAAGATTTAGCTTTGTAATATTTCAATAAAAGAAGCCAGTAAGTAACAACCTGGCTATAAACAGGCTGTTGGTGTATTCCCCTTCATCTGTGTCATGCATACCAGTGTATTAAGACAACCTAAAAGAAAACTACATATGCTTGGTAGTTGAGACCCAAACCCTCCAAATTGTTATAGGTGAAACTTTCCATTAGCTGCATTTCTTTTTTCTCTTCCAGTTTATCCTATAAAATACGGTAATAAAGCCATGCAAATGTTCAGTTTTCACTGGGAAAATTTGATAAGTCCTGAATAAAGATGAGTGAAATTGAGAGTTTTAATTTTCCTGAAATTTTCCTGAAACATGCATTGCTGTCAATAGGAAAGGTAAAATGAAGGTTGGGTTTGATGTTTCTCTGGTGGGATCTATATGGCTCCTGAAGATTACCTACTATTAACTATCTTGAACTTTTTCTTATGACCACAATTGGCTCCGCATTGGCTTCATTGTTTTGGATTTTTCTTCACTGAAAGAATAAACTATAAAAAAGTAAAAAAAAAAAAAAAAAAAAAATACAATACTTGTAGCGCCCACCTACTTAGGTGTGTGCTAGATTAGATAGTTAGGTTTAAAGTTAGGCTAAATTACCAGTGTTTTACCCTGTGGTGTAAGCTGGTGGGTTTGATTGGCATGGGAGGTTGATTAGAGTAGAGGAAGGTGTGGCCACCTACACTCTGCCTGTGTAGTTTCCTTCATTTTCCATGACCTGATCTGGAAAGTGGGAGGAATACAGGAATAGAGTGGCAGGTAGTTCTGGGGACCCCTCTGGACCAATCATTAATTTGCTTGGGCAGAGGCGGGACATGTATAAATGGCAAGGTCACATGCTTCTCGGGGTCGGTGGGAGTTTGGAGATCCAGAGAGGAAGGATATAGAGACTGGTACAGCTTTGATGCTCTCCCCCTGCGGGGGAAGGGGGGGATATGCGTGTGTGAAGAAGAGACGGCAGGAGATTTTACATGGAGGTTGCTACTACTGACAGATACAAGGACTGGGAGAGGATCTTCTGTGGAATCATGGATGGTCGCTCGGTAACACATGTGAGTGTAACCCAGGGGAACAGTGCTTCTAAGAGACTTTAAAGGGGTTAGAGTGCGGGTCCAGGAAAAGGAATAGAAGTGGGCCTTAAAGAACTAACACCTTGGCGGAATCCAGAAAGTCACATCTCTTGGACTTTGTTCAGAGTATCGTCCTTGAAGATTAAATTAGAAGTGCTGTGCAGTCAGGAAATAGTGACTAACGGGAGGAAGGAAAGATGCATTACATATTTGGAACCAGGTACGAGACGGAAGTTCTATCAGGAGAAGGCTTCACATTTTCTGGATGGAGTGATGTATTTACATTGCCTAAATGTTTTGGGAGTTATTCAGAGTGTCTTTCAATGCAAGCCAGCAATGACTACCAGAAGCAAAATAAAGTTCTAAAGTTTAAATGTTCAAGGACTGTCTGTCGTGTCTATCTGTGAGGGAAAGGGGGTAACGGAAACACACTTCAGGAAAGAACGAACTACCCAGCAGCTCCTATGGGGGTAGTGCGCTACATGGAGGTCCCACAGAGATTTTACTTTTCTGTTACTCCTAGCAACCTCGCAGACAGTCCCAGCAATACAGTGATTGTATCCCTGATAGTCCTAGGGGACCATTGCAGGCGGCACTGTGCCATATACAGAGATGCCTGGCATGGGTACAGCGCCAGCATCGCCACTGATTGCTACAATTTATCCTGCTACACAGTCGGGGATGTGATGAGAGTTGTGGGTGCCGCTGTTGCCCTTGGAAACATGGACACAGGGGGTGGTGTGGTACCGGAGACAATACAGCGACTATTTCTCTTACAGTTGGGGCATCACAAGGAACATTTCCACTGTGAAAAAGTCAGTTTGCTGCTGTAACCTGCAGTTCTACAGAGCCTGCCACCAGGTGTCGCTATGGTGCTGCAAAAAAATGTTGTGTTACAGTTCCTTGCACACTGAGCCAACAAGAGCCCAGGAGGAGACAGTGTCAGCATTCAGCATGCCACGCGCCATACACAAGGCGGAAGAAGATGGCGGCGTGTGTTCAGAGCACACCCATTATGCAGCGATCAACTGATCAGCAGGACCAAGTCCTCGTGGATGCCAGCATTCGCCTGAAACTCACCGGAGGACTGGCGCTGGGAGTACCGGAGGGGTCGGAGAGGGCCAAGGGTCGCCCACACCTTCAGCAGAGGAGTTCCAGTCTGGTTCAAGGGAATCAGAGGTGCCGGAGGTTTAGGTAGGACCTGTTGGGGAAGCCTGTGACTTGGCCGGGGACCTAGGAACTGAGAGTGCATTTGGGAAATCCCCGGAAGCATCCCCTGAAGAGCCGGCCAGTGTAAATAAGCCCCTTGTTAAACCCGTTCAGAAGGAGCCACAGTCAATAGAGGGGGATCCCTCGGTAGAGCCGGACGGGACAAATAAGGGCCAGGCTGTGGACTGGGGATCACCAGAAATGCTGGACAGGTATAGGTCTGTTGAGCGCCTGTTTGAATGGTCATCCCCAGAGGAAGGAAATTCTAGTGAGGAGGATGAATTGTTCCTGGAAAGCTCTACATCAATGGAGGCTTCTACAGGGGAGCTACAAGGGATACATCTATCTTCATTAAACCTTCCGTACCCCCATCAGACTTTCATCAAAATTTTCAAAAACTCCCTCTTATGGATCATCCTCATACCAGCAAAAGGCTATCAACGCCCCGGATTCATATGTTCTGCCCGGGCTGGGAAGGCCAAAAGAATTGCCTCGCTTATCCAGATTTCAGAGGGATGTCCAAAAGAGGGTAGCACAAGAGTGGGGAATTGATTACCCCTATGTTCCGGAATCAATAATGGACAATATAGAGGCTTCTCGAGAACAATGGGAAGGAGATTTTGTGTGGGACTATTTCCACGTGCCTAAGCCTCAACGTACCCCAGATAGTGAAGTGTGGGTCAGATTCCAGGATATCTTCAAAGAATGGAATCTGGGGAGGGCTATTTACAAGGACAGAGTTTTGGTCCTTAAGGCTGGACAACACACATGCACTTTGTTAGTTTGTTCAAGTAAAATGTTATGAACTCCCAGTTGGAGTCATTCAGAAAGTGTTTGTGCTTATGTACTTAAAAGTGTATACCTGGAGTGACTACGCAGGCTCTGTTCTGCAGGAGTCTTTAGACTTATTTTGAGGGAACAGCAGTCCCTTGTGGTGTTACACATGCCGATTAGAATTATAGATTTGAAGATAGAGTGTAGATTAGGATGCATATGTTTCTCCTTTACAGGTATCCTCAAGAAAAGACGGCTGTCTGTATATACAGATGAAGACCTGAAGTTATTAAGGCATTTCTCCTTAGGGAGCGATGCATTCATTCTTCTTGTATTACCTGTAGTGATAGGGACTCATAGTTAGGAATTGTGTGGTATTGTTGTGACAGACTCACCCGGGATAGAGGATTTTGGAGGGGACTGAATGCAAGCCTCTTGCCGACCGATTATGGGCCCTGGCATTTGGGGGAATGGTGCTCTTTGTGAGCTGTATGCCTGGGGACCCTTGAGGTGGTATTACTGTGGATTTGGGTCCTGGTCCCCCAGGACACACAGACTCTGGGGACCCTGTGTATGCCATATGGGAAATGGTGACTTGGAGGGTATGTCTTGGATTGCTTAAAATGGGACAGTAATATGTATCCCCAATATCTCCCAGGATATATATGTAAAGACTATTATTGGTTTGTTTGAGTCTGAACTCAACATGTTAATTGAGTGAACTGATCACATTGGCCTCCAGGACTGGCTAGGAGATGAACAGTCTACTCCTACTATAGTTTGTTGATGACTAGGCTGAGGAGGGGGGATTCCTCCAGCAGCCCCCCTGCTGATAAGACTGATTCATACTGTTGGGACACATACTGTGAGGAGATGCTGGTGTCATCAACTCCAACTACCTGTCTTGTTGTCTGCTATAATGTGTTTAATGTAAATGAGTCTAGTCTGGCTTACCACAGGTTCTAAGGGTATTCCACACATTGTTGTTTGTTCTAATTAACCCTGTGTTGATGTTTATGGTAATGTGTATTAAATAGTCACCTAGTCTGGGTAAATGATTTAGTAAACTAGCTCATGTTAATTAGGTTACAGTTGTATTGTTAGAGGAGGTTCCAACGGCATATAAAGTCTTGTAATTTTGATTCTAAATAAATCAGTCCATTTTAGCATCTAAGCAAGTCTCACCTTGTTTTGTGCTTGGGAGCAGTTGGAATATCTGATATATGTATCCAGACTGGGAGGAAGTGGTATACTGACGGAAGCACTCAAGCGGAGTGTGGGACGTTCCGTGACAATTGTAATTGTGACTATTATTGTACATACACTCATGTTTAATTTCTTTATGTTCTTTTTGCACGCATCACCACCAAGTAGGGAAATGTTAGGCAGGTAAGACTGTTTCCTGGTCTGTAGAATCCTTTTTTTCTACAACTGGGGACAGTTGTCATTTTAGGAGGGGGTATATGTAGCGCCAATCTATTTAGGTGTGTACTAGATTAGATAGTTAGGTTTAAAGTTAGGCTAAATTACCAGTGTTTTACCCTATGGTGTAAGCTGGTGGGTTTGATTGGCATGGGAGGTTTATTAGAGTAGAGGAAGATGTGGCCACCTACACTCTGCCTGTGTAGTTTCTTTCATTTTCCATGACCTGATCTGGAAAGTGGGAGGAATACAGGAATAGAGTGGCAGGTAGTTCTGGGGACCCCTCTAGACCAATCATTAATTTGCTTGGGCAGAGGCGGGACATGTATAAATGGCAAGGTCACATGCTTCTTGGGGTCGGTGGGAGTTTGGAGATCCAGAGAGGAAGGATGTAGAGACTGGTGCAGCTTTGTTGCTCTCCCCCTGCAGGGGAGTGGGGGATATGCATGTGGAGAAGAGACGGCAGGAGATTTTACATGGAGGTCGCTACTACTGACAGATACAAGGACTGGGAGAGGATCTTCTGTGGAATCGTGGATGGTCGCTCGGTAACACATGTGAGTGTAACCCAGGGGAACAGTGCTTTAAAGGGGTTAGAGTGCGGGTCCAGAAAAAGGAATAGAAGTGGGCCTTAAAGAACTAACACCCTGGAGGAAACCAAAAAGTCACATCTTTTGGACTTTATTCAGAGTATCGTCCTTGAAGATTAAATTAGAAGTGCTGTGCAGTCAGGAAATAGTGACTAACAGGAGGAAGGAAAGATGCATTACATATTTGGAACCAGGTACAAGATGGAAGTTCTATCAGGAGAAGGCTTCACATTTTCTGGATGGAGTGATGTATTTACATTGCCTAAATGTTTTGGGAGTTTTTCAGAGTGTCTTTCAATGCAAGCCAGCAATGACTACCAGAAGCAAAATAAAGTTCTAAAGTTTAAATGTTCATGGACTGTCTGTCGTGTCTATCTGTGAGGGAAAGGGGGTAACGGGAACACACTTCAGGAAAGAACGAACTACCCAGCAGCTCCTATGGGGGTAGTGCGCTACATACTCAAATAACAACCAAGTACACATAAGAGAAAAAAGTCAAATATAAAGCACACTAAATAAAGAAATAAACATAACAACCCTATCAGCCCGCAAACCCCCCCCCCCCCAAAAAAAAAATATTTTTTTTCTCCATAAAAAGTAGCTCAAAAAGTGAAATTGACAATTTCCACTCTTCCCTAGTCCTGAATGTAGCTTAACAGAGCATGCTGTACCATAAGATTCTACCCCAGGCACACAAATAGATCTTTCCTTTTTGTCCTGTCCCTAAACATATCTCACTTCCCAGTATCCATGTCAGCAGTCAGATGGCCCCTTCTGTACACAGAGCTCTGTACCTAATATTTATAGTGTGTGTGCATTGAACCCTTAGGCCTCCTTCACATAGATAATTATGTGCACACAGCGGATTCCAGTGGCAAGATTTATCAGATTACAGGTTGAGAGGAGCTGAGGGACAGATGATCAACCACAGATGTAGACAGATGTGTCCATGGTTAGATATCTATCCTTAACCACCACTAATTGTGTATGTTCTAGCAAAACTTTTTTTTAGATAGGTTGATGAAGGACCAGAACTTGTCAGATTGTACTGTTAATAATGACTCCATTAGAGAGATTTCCCCAAACTTCCTATACTTCTGACAGTGGTTTAATCAGACAGGAAGTGACAGAAAGGGGTTGATTTACTAAAGGGAAATAGACTGCGCACTTTGCAGTTGCCCTCTGCAAGAGCAGTTGCTCTACTGCTTAGTAAATGAGACAAAGCTTCACTTTGCAAAGAATAACCAATCACGTACAAGAAAATTTAAAAAAATGCATTTTTGCTTGCATATGATTGGATGATGGAAGTCAGCAGAGTTTCTGCTCATTTACTAAGCTCTGGAGCAACTGCTCTTTCAGAGTGTAACTGCATTTTGCAAAGTGCACAAGTGTCTCTTTGCCTTTAGTAAATCAACCCCAAAATCTCCAACTGGGACACAGACAGCAATAAAAAGCTTGAATAAAAAGGTGTAGTGCTAAAAAAAAATATATATGAATAAACAATAAAGTTCATCAATGATGAGCTGTAGAAAGCAATCGAGGCAAAGTTCACAACTCGATGACTCCGGATAAGAATTAATAGAATAGCCACCACCAGCACCCAATACTACTGACTCTAATGCCGCGTACACACGGTCGGACTTTTCGTCTACAAAAGTCCAACGGACGCTGACGGACTAAAGCTGGCTGGTAATCCGATCGTGTGTGGGCTTCTCCGGACTTTCAACGGACTTTTTCAGCCTCAAATCCGACGGACTTTAGATTTGAAACATGCTTCAAATCTTTCCGACGGACTCGAGTCCGGTCGAAAAATCCGCTCGTCTGTATGCTAGTCTGACGGACAAAAACCCACGCTAGGGCAGCTATTGGCTACTGGCTATCAACTTCCTTATTTTAGTCCGGTGTACGTCATCACGTAAGAATTCGACGGACTTTTGTGTGATCGTGTGTAGGCAAGTCTGTTCGTTAGAAAGTCCGCCGCAAGTCCGTCGAAAGTTGCTGAAAAGTCCGACCGTGTGTACGCCCCATTACCATCGGTGTTTAGGGTACACACAATAAATTTATAAGGTAATGACACCAGCGATCCTCCTGCACAAATCGATACACACAACAAAGATTTATACTGATCCTCTTCACATTTAGCAAAGGAACTCAGAGACCGCTTCCATTAATTTAAGATTTCAACGGATAAACTCCAGCATCCACATTAATATAAAAGAAATGAACGCTCATTGCACAGGCACCCAAGCAATCAACTTATTAAATAAGAAAAAAGGCTGATACACTCACATGTTTAAAATTACTAGCAGGCATATGGAAACGACCACCGTTTCCAACCAACAAGATGGCCGCCGTGTCCTGGTCCACATCCTACGTCACACATCATATGTCCTTAGCTCCACCCAACGTTTAGTCATGAAAATGCATCAACAGGGGTGTGGTTAGGGCGTGTGATACTTCTATTTATAGGGGATGGGCCGGCTTAAACAATGGAAGTTTAGTGCAGTCCACAGACCAGAAATTACTTGCATTCCGGAAACTGAAAATCACAACCAAACCCCGATCACGATTAAAAATAGCTAATACTTGTATAGATACGATAAAAAGCGTAATAAGAACATCACGCAAAGGTGAATAATGAGCATAAAGGACTATGTGAATTTTAAACTGAAAAAATTAAACGTGGACAAACGGACTTAGGAAACAGCGACATCTTGTGGTGAAAAAACAATATTACACCACCAAAGAATATGGAGAAATTTAGTACAGAAAATGTGAAGGAATTCTAATACATATCTATCTAAAGGGTAAACACATATATCTCCACACCAAAAAAAAAATGCAATTACAAGTCTCTTCCAGAAACTTATAATATTAAATAGCAACAGGATAGATTGCAATACATTAGTACGAATCAACCATTATTAATAAAAGAATTAATGTCCCGTTCAACATTCATTCTAAAGGGAGTGGATGTTTGTGCTTGATAGATCCACCTAGTTTCTAATCTGAAGCCCTCCCTAACCATATTGCTCCCTCTCCAATGGCCAGAAAACTTGTCGATTCCCAGAAAGGTGGTACCTTCAGTATTACAATCGTGCTTCAGGGAATAGTGTTTCGAAAGACTATGTTTAGAAAAACATCACTTTATATTGGCAACATGCTCACCCAGTCTAGTCTGCAACATACATATAGTGCGCCCTATGTACTGAAGCCCACAGGGGCACTGAACGATGTATATGACATTCTTGGTAGAGCACATAATGAATGGTTTAATAGGAAATGTTTTGAAATGTTCCTATGAGTCGAGGTTGACTGGAAGGATTTGGTTCTCCTACTCCTATTAGCTTTTATTTTGCAAATTGGACATTTCCTACAGGGGAAGAAACCCCCCCATGTTCTGAAAAAAATAAAGTTGTTTTGCAGGGTCAACCACATTGGGAGTTACCTGTAATTTCAAAGGAGGGACTCCTCTATAAACCACTCGAGGCATGTCAGGTAGGTTTGATCCCAAAACCCTATCCCTTTTAGAACCTTCCAATGCCTTTGCATAATTTTCTTAATTTCATAGTGCTGGTTTGAATAGGTAGTGACAAAGGAAAATTTAAAACTGTCATCCAGACTCTTAGATTTAGGAATCAGTAGGTCATCCCTATTTTTATCCAGAGCTGATCTAAAGATTCCTTCCAGCTCATTACCATCATAACCTTTTTCTAAAAATCTTTCTTTGAGTATTGAGGCCTCTTCATCATCCTGATTTGTGCAATTTCTCCTCAACCTCAGAAACTGGCTCTTAGGGATCAATTTCAGCCAGGATTTATGGTGGCAACTCCTGTAATCAATGTAGCCATTCCGATCAGTTTCCTTGAAGTAGGTCGATGTGATCACTGCACCGTCTACAACTCTAATCCTAAGATCAAGAAAATGTATATCAGACTTACTGGCTTCATGTGTAAGGGAAATGCCCCTGTCATTGATATTCAGCACTGCTATAAAATTATTAAGGGATTCAAAATCTCCATCTCACAGGAGGAGGATGTCGTCTATATATCTTTTCCAGAATACCAGTTCAGATCTGGATTCCTGATAGACGACATCCTCCTCCCATTTGGCCATAAAGAGATTGGCTATACTGGGGGCAAATTTAGCCCCCATGGCCACACCCCTATTCTGCACATAATAAGAACCATCATACCAAAAATAATTGTGCTCCATGGCATAATCTAAGAGGCTCAAGATAAAAGACCTCTGCTTATCCTGAAGGGTATCAGCCTTCAGGAAAAACTCCACTGCTTCTCTGCCATATTGGTGTGAAATTACCATATATAATGAAGAGACATCTGCAGTGGTGAAAATATAGCTCTCCTTCCATTCCACAAGCTTAAGTGCATTGATAACCTGTGTGGAATCCCTCAAATAAGATGGAGTATTGACCACCAAAGGTTGTAGGAAATTACCTACGTATTTTCCCACCCTGGAAGTAATCGGATCATTGCCACTAACGATCGCCCTCCCAGGGGGCAAATCGGATCTCTATGTACTTTGGGCAGGTAATAAATTACCAGAACCCTGGGAGCCACTGGGATTAAAAATGCTTTCTCCTTTTCAGAGATAATCCTCTTCTGGTATCCCTCCTCCACCAATACAACTAATTCTTTTTTGTATTTGGAGGTAGGATTCCCGTTCAGAGGAACATAGGTTTCCCGGTCGGAGAGTAACCTTAGCATTTCCATATTGTAAGCTTCCCTATCTAATATGACAATCCCACCCCACTTATCAGCGGGGCGTACGATAATGTAATTTCATCCTTTAAGAAGCTCCAATCCCTTTTTAAAAATTAACTCTCTCCTATTCTTCTTAATCTGTAACGATTTCAAGTCATTGTTAACCAAATCTCTAAAAACAGAGATTGAAGGGGCCAAATGACCCGGAGGGTTGAACAATGAGGCATTAGATAAATTAGAATTCCTCATATCAGCTGAGACTGTCGTGCTAGAATGATAAGGGTTTGAAATCATGTAACGTTGACTATTGACCTTGCGTATGAACTTTTGAACGTCAATAAACGTTTCAAACTTATTCAAAGCTCTCGAAGGGGCAAACTTCAGGCCATGTTTCAGGACATACACGTTATGAAAAGATCTTGCGAGCCACAGATGGATTAATTCCTCTGGAATGAGTACCAATTAGAGATAAGCTGCAAACACTAACCACGTTTCATTTCGTGTGCATAACAGAAATATATAAATAATTGTGTCTGCGCTAAAAACTAAAATAAAATATAATAAAATATAAATGCCGTATGTGCTGAATAAAGAATATCAATACTACATAACCTATAAGTGTCAATATAAATCAAATATGTATAGTAAGCAATATTAAGTGCAATCTGTTTGAGAAAATCTGATCAAAGTGCAACATGCAAAAAATTAAAAAGATATATGAATATACATATGAATATAAAAGTCCAGGTGCTGGTTGTGTAACAGTGAAATGTCCACATCCAAATAAAAGTCAGCTCATAGATAGCAAATATAAAGTGCAGATATATAGTGTCCTAAAAATTAGTGTTCATCATGCTCCTCCTTAATGGTGTACACAATAAAGCATGCTTCAGTGCTCTCCTGTGACCCCCAGATGAAGGCACGTGATCCCTGTGCCGAACACGCGTAGGGGAGGGGTAGGACGGAGCTGTCAACACAAGGGGAACAGAGGAAAGCACAACGCACCGCACGCCATACGAGTATTGTTTGTTAACCACACTCTGAATAGGATAGTGCACCCACGCACCTGGACATTGTGAGTACCCTCCTGGTGGGAATTATATTTTACTTTTAATAAATCCCTGGCTATATTACGCTATGTAGCTTTTTCTTTCTTTCATGTGAAACTATTGATGTCATCTGAGTGGGTTGGAGTTTACATCAGCATACCCTGTATGAGCCTAGGAGTGGCTCCAATGCGTGTTTAGACACTGTTTCATTACCGTGTCACACGCTTAGAGGTGAGCGCATGCACAATTGGGGGTCACAGGAGAGCACTGAAGCATGCTTTATTGTGTACACCATTAAGGAGGAGCATGATGAACATTAATTTTTATGGACACTATATATCTGCACTTTATATTTGCTATCTATGAACTGACTTTTATTTGGATGTGGACATTTCACTGTTACACAACCAGCACCTGGACTTTTATATTCATATGTATATTCATATATCTTTTTACTTTTTTGCATGTTGCACTTTGATCAGATTTTCTCAAACGGATTGCACTTAATATTGCTTACTATACATATTTGATTTATATTGACACTTATAGGTTACAATGCACATACAGCATTTATATTTTATTATATTTTATTTTAGTTTTTAGCACAGACACAATTATTTATATGATTCAGGACATGTTTCTCTTCAGTTGACAAATTGGCTTTACTCAAATTAAAAAAGCCGGAGTCCTTCATACCCGCCTCCTTTTTATAGTGGATCCTCCTCCCCTCTCTGGAACCCCTTTTAGTTCTATTCCTCTTTTGTTATCCTGAGCCCCGGGAAAAAATTACTATTATAATTATCACCGACTGGACCACCTCTTACCGCATAATTAAAATCAGAGGGACGATTCTGTTGTTGCCACCAATTACCTCCTAAGGGGGTCCTCGGAGAATAACGATTCTGCAATTGGTATTGGGGAATCCAGTTATTGGGGAAATCCAGTTATTGGGGTGCTCAGTGATATATCTGTCATCCTTTTGGGGACTATCCCTGCCCCCCAAGGGTCCAAAGTGATTGTGGACAGCAGTGGGGAAAGGGGTAGGGGGTGTCTGTTATCCTCCCCTCTTCCTTCTCCCCTCTGCCCTGAAAACCACCTCTAAAGGTAGACTGCAGAGGTTGAGGTTGATTAGGAGCAGAGTGTGCAAGGGAAGACTGGGGGACATTTAGAACCTGACCCTGAGTTGTCGACACCCCGCTCACTCTTCCTTCTACTGGTAAAATGCTACCACCCATACTGTCTTTCATTTGCCATTTAAAGAATCCCTTATTTTTGTAGTCAGAGACATCCCTAAGATATTTTTCTTCTTTTTATTTCTCTTTTCTATCTCCTCCTTTTCCAAATGTTTCCTTAAAAACTCAGATTTTTTAATATAGTCTTCATTTCTCTTATAGGGGTTGAGTTTTTCCCTAAGAGCACAAATATCCTCATCATCCTTGAGGAGTTTTTGTTGCTTCCTAGCAAGTAGAAACTGAATGAGATTCAAACCAGCTTGATTAAAAAACTGGAACCATTCTGTGGTATCCGAGATATCACTCAAAGAGGTGACATCCCACAGTAAGCTTCTCGGGACCATATTATTGGCAGGATATTGCTCTGAAATCAAAAATATATATTTTATTTAAATGGCTGATAAGCTGCAACACAATATAACCAAGGACAACACAATGACAAAAAAATTGAATAAAAAGGTGTAGCGCTAAAAAAATAATATATAAGAATAAACAATAAAGTTCATCAATGATGAGCTGTTGAAAGCAATCAAGGCAAAGTTCACAACTTGATGACTTCGGATAAGAATTAATAGAATAGCCACCACCAGAACCCAATACTACTGACTCTTACCATCAGCGTGTAGGGCACACACAATAAATGTATAAGGTTCGTTAGAAAGTCCGCCGCAAGTCCGTCGAAAGTCCGTCGAAAGTCTGTCGGACAGGCTGTCAGACTTTTGTAGCTGAAAAGTCCGACCGTGTGTACGCCCCATTACCATCGGTGTTTAGGGTACACACAATAAATTTATAAGGTAATGACACCAGCGATCCTCCTGCACAGATCGATTCACTCCACAAAGATTTATACTGATCCTCTTCACATTAAGCAAAGGAACTTAGAGACGGCTTCCATTCATTTAAGATTTCAACGGATAAACTCCAGCATCCATGTTAATATAAAGGAAAGGAACACTCATTGTGCAGGCATCCAAGCAATCAATTTATTAAATAAGAAAAAAGGCTGATACACTCACATGTTTAAAATTACTAGCAGGCATATGGAAATGACCAGCGTTTCCAACCAACAAGATGGCCGACGTGTCCTGGTCCACACCCTACGTCACACATCACATGTCCTCAGCTCCACCCAATGTTTTTTCATGAAAATGCGTCCTCAGAGGCGTGGTTAGGACGTGTGATACTTCTAGAGTGGGGCAAACAAGTATTTAGTCAGCCACCAATTGTGCAAGTTCTCCCACTTAAAAAGATGAGAGAGGCCTGTAATTGTCATCATAGGTATACCTCAACTATGAGAGAAAAAATGTGGAAACAAATCCAGACAATCACATTGTCTGATTTTTGAAAGAATTTATTTGCAAATTATGGTGGAAAATAAGTATTTGGTCACCTACAAACAAGCAAGATTTCTGGCTCTCACAGACCTGTATCTTCTTCTCTAAGAGGCTCCTCTGTCCTCCACTCATTACCTGTATTAATGGCACCTGTTTGAACTTGTTATCAGTATAAAAGATACCTGTCCACAACCTCAAACAGTCACAATCCAAACTCCACTATGGTGAAGACCAAAGAGCTGTCGAAGGACACCAGAAACAAAATTGTAGACCTGCACCAGGCTGGGAAGACTGAATCTGCAATAGGCAAGCAGCTTGGTGTGAAGAAATCAACTGTGGGAGCAATAATTAGAAAATGGAAGACATACAAGACCACTGATAATCTCCCTCGATCTGGGGCTCCACGCAAGATCTCACCCTCTCACCCAAAATGATCACAAGAACGGTGAGCAAAAATCCCAGAACCAAACGGGGGGGACCTAGTAAATGACCTGCAGAGAGCTGGGACCAACGTAACAAAGGCTACCATCAGTAACACACTACACCGCCAGGGACTCAGATCCTGCAGTGCCAGACGTGTGCCCCTGCTTAAGCCAGTACATGTCCGGGCCCGTCTGAGGTTTGCTAGAGAGCATTTGGATGATCCAGAAGAGGATTGGGAGAATGTCATATGGTCAGATGAAACC
Source organism: Aquarana catesbeiana (assembly GCF_042186555.1). Taxonomy (NCBI): domain Eukaryota; kingdom Metazoa; phylum Chordata; class Amphibia; order Anura; family Ranidae; genus Aquarana; species Aquarana catesbeiana. Next base: position 669,857,631 of record NC_133324.1, on the reverse strand, counting down.
AAAGTAGAACTGTTTGGTAGAAACACAACTCGTCGTGTTTGGAGGAGAGAGAATGTGGAGTTGCAACCAAAGAACACCATACCTACTGTGAAGCATGGGGGTGTCAACATCATGCTTTGGGGCTGTTTTTCTGCAAAGGGAACAGGAGGACTGATCCGTGTACATGAAAGAATGAATGGGGCCATGTATCGTAAGATTTTGAGTGCAAACCTCCTCCCATCAGCAAGGGCATTGAAGATGAAACGTGGCTGGGTCTTTCAGCATGACAATGATCCCAAACACACCACCCGGGCAACAAAGAAGTGGCTTCTTAAGAAGCATTTCAAGGTCCTGGAGTGGCCTAGCCAGTCTTCAGATCTCAACCCCATAGAAAACCTTTAAAGGGAGTTGAAAGTCCGTGTTGCCCAGCGACAGCCCCAAAACATCACTGCTCTAGAGGAGATCTGCATGGAGGATTGGGCCAACATACCAGCAACAGTGTGTGGCAACCTTGTGAAGACTTACAGAAAATGTTTGACCTCTGTCATTGCCAACAAAGGATATATAACAAAGTATTGAGATGAACTTTTGATATTGAAAAAATACTTATTTTCCACCATAATTTGCAAATAAATTCTTTCCAAATCAGACAATGTGATTGTCTGGATTTGTTTCCACATTTTGCCTCTCATAGTTGAGGTATACCTATGATGACAATTACAGGCCTCTCTCATCTTTTTAAGTGGGAGAACTTGCACAATTGGTGGCTGACTAAATACTTTTTTGCCCCACTGTATTTATAGGGAACGTGCCGACTTAAACAACAGAAGTTTAGTGCTTTCCACAGGCTGGAAATTACTTGCATTCCAGAAACCAGAAATCACAACCAAACCCGCGTCACGATTAGGGATGAGCTTCATGTTCGAGTCGAACCCATGTTCGACTCGAACATCGGCTGTTCGGTCGTTCGCCGAATTGCGAACGATATGGGCCGTTCGCGCCAAATTCGTGTGGCGCGTCACGGCCCATAATTCACTGCGGCATCGCAGTGCATTGCTGGCTGATGATTGGCCAAGCATGCACTATGACCCGCATGCTTGGCCAATCACAGCGCCGCCTGAACAGAGAGCCGTAATTGGCCAAAGCCAAGGAGGCTTTGGCCAATTATTGCTCAGGGGATTTAGTACACACCCCACACTATATAAGGCCGCCTGCACAGCGGCCCTGTGTAGTGTGTGTTCCGGCGTTCATTGAGAGAGAGAGAGAGAGACAGACAGTGACATTTGATTTGAGTTAGATAGATTAGGCAGAACAGTCAGTCAGTTAGCTGCACTTACAGTGTATTTTGTATATATATGCATCCCAGGTGTTGCTTATATATATATATATATATATATACACTGTATTCAGTTTAGCTAGATCCGTTCTTGTTATCTTCCTACTGACAGGCAGGCTTGTCTTGTTACAGTATTTACAGCTACCTGAAGAAAATTACTGGTGTTCTTTTGATCCTATGAGTACCACAGTCAGGCAGCTAGACTATTTACAGTTAGTGCAGTGCGTCCTGCTCACAGTGTTCAGCTAGATCCGTTCCTGCTATCTTCTTACTGACAGGCAGGCTTGTCTTGTTACAGTATATACAGCTACCTGAAGAAAATTGCTTGTGTTCTTTTGATCCTATTAGTACCACAGTCAGGCAGCTAGACTATTTACAGTTAGTGCAGTGCGTCCTGCTCACAGTGTTCAGCTAGATCCATTCCTGTTATCTTCTTACTGACAGGCAGGCTTGTCTTGTTACAGTATATACAGCTACCTGAAGAAAATTGCTGGTGTTCTTTTGATCCTATTAGTACCACAGTCAGGCAGCTAGACTATTTACAGTTAGTGCAGTGCGTCCTGCTCACAGTGTTCAGCTAAAACTACAAGTTAGTGGGGTGCGTCCTGTTCACAGTGTTCAGCTAAACCTACAAGTTAGTGGGGTGCGTCCTGCTCACAGTGTTCAGCTAAACCTACAAGTTAGTGCGGTGCGTCCTGCTCACAGTGTTCAACTAAACCTACAAGTTAGTGGGGTGCGTCCTGCTCACAGTGTTCAGCTAAACCTACAAGTTAGTGTGGTGCGTCCACCTCACAGTGTTCAGCTAAACCTACAAGTTAGTGGGGTGCGTCCTGCTCACAGTGTTCAGCTAAACCTACAAGTTAGTGGGGTGCGTCCTGCTCACAGTGTTCAGCTAAACCTACAAGTTTAGTGCAGTGCACTAAGTTTAGTGCAGTGGTCCTATTAGTACCACAGTCAGGCAGCTAGACTATTTACAGTTAGTGCAGTGCGTCCTGCTCACAGTGTTCAGCTAAACCTACAAGTTAGTGGGGTGCGTCCTGCTCACAGTGTTCAGCTAAACCTACAAGTTAGTGGGGTGCGTCCTGCTCACAGTGTTCAGCTAAACCTACAAGTTAGTGTGGTGCGTCCACCTCACAGTGTTCAGCTAAACCTACAAGTTAGTGGGGTGCGTCCTGCTCACAGTGTTCAGCTAAACCTACAAGTTAGTGGGGTGTGTCCTGCTCACAGTGTTCAGCTAAACCTACAAGTTTAGTGCAGTGCACTAAGTATAGTGCAGTGGTCCTATTAGTACCACAGTCAGGCAGCTAGACTATTTACAGTTAGTGCAGTGCGTCCTGCTCACAGTGTTCAGCTAAACCTACAAGTTAGTGGGGTGCATCCTGTTCACAGTGTTCAGCTAAACCTACAAGTTAGTGGGGTGCGTCCACCTCACAGTGTTCAGCTAAAGCTACCTGTAGAAGGTTGGTGGTGTTCTCATACTACAGGCAGGCAGTTGATTTTGCTAGCTGCAGTATCAGTACATATATATATATATATATATATATATATATATCCCAGCTTAGTACAGCTACAGGCCATTAGTATGTCTGGAAGGCCAAGAAGGAGAGGCAGATAGTCACAAGCCAATAAGAGAGGGCAAGCAGGCTCTGTGTCTAGTGCTGGTCGTGGAGACGGTGCATCCTCATCAGCACGTGGCCGTGGGACACGCTTGGCCTTTTTTTCGGCAGCTGGCCGTGTTGAGCCGCAACATGCGGAAGACTTGGTCGAGTGGATGACCAAGCCGTCCTCATCCTCCTCATCCTCTCTCACCCATGCCCAGGGTACTTTGTCTGGCAAAGCAGCGGCCTCTTCCCTCGGCTCAATGTCATCAGTGACTCCTTCCCTAGCCCCACCATGTCCTCCTGAGGAGTCCCTCGAACTGTTTGACCACAGTGTTGGGTACATGCTCCAGGAGGATGCCCAGCGTTTGGGAGGCTCTGATGATGATACTGAGCTCGATGAAGGCAGTAACATGAGCATGGACAGAGGGGGTGCCCAAGAAGGACAGCAATCTGGCAGTCATGCTCCCCCTGCTGCAGCATACTGCCAGGTTTGCTCCAGTGATGAGGAGGGAGGGGATGATGAGGTCATTGACTCAACGTGGGTGCCTGATAGGAGAGAGGAGGAGGAGGAGGAGGAGGCGGCACATCACCAACGAGGCAGGATGCTCTCCAGGGGCCAGCCTAAGGGCAGCACATTGACTGCATCACACCCCAAAGCTCCACATGTGCAGGGCGCTGCAGTCTCTGCGCGTTATTCAAAAAGTTCTTTGTTGTGGGCCTTTTTTGAGACGAGTGCATCAGATCGCACCGCTGCTATTTGCAACATATGTCTCAAGCGTATCTCGCGTGGCCAAAACATCTCCCGCTTGGGTACCACATGCTTGACCAGACATATGTTGACCTGCCATGCAGTTCGTTGGCAAGCGTATCTAAAAGACCCACACCAAAGAACAAAGAGGACCTCTCCTTGCTCCTCATCAGCTGAGATTTCCAACCCCACTATACCTTCAGTCCTCTCTGAGACCTGCACTGAGAGGAATGAAGGTGTAGAATTAGGTGTGTCACAGCCAAGTACTTGTGGGCAATCTGCTTTTGGTACACCGACGTCAGATTGTACCAGGCAAATTTCCCTGCCCCAGCTGCTGCACCGCCGAAAGAAGTTTGCTCCCAGCCACCCACATGCCCAGCGGTTGAATGCTAGCTTGGCAAAATTGCTAGCACTTCAACTGCTGCCTTTTCAGTTGGTAGACTCTGCCCCCTTCCATGAGTTTGTGGAATGTGCGGTTCCTCAGTGGCAGGTACCCAAACGCCACGGCAGGAATGGTGGTTTGCGACAATGGCACCAACCTCCTCTCTGCCCAGGGACAAATGACCCATGTGCCCTGTTTGGCTCACGTCTTTAACTTGGTGGTGCAGCAGTTCTTGGGCAGGTACCCGGGCTTACAGGATGTCCTGAGGCAGGCCAGGAAAGTCTGTGTGCATTTCCGCCGGTCATATAATGCCAGTGCTCGGCTGACGGACCTCCAAAAGGAGTTTAACCTGCCCAAGAACCGCCTAATCTGTGACATGCCCACCAGGTGGTACTCAACGTTGGCCATGCTGCAGCGCCTGCACATGCAGCAGAGGGCCATCAATGAGTACCTGTGCGACTATGGCACCAGGACAGGGTCAGGGGAGCTAGTTTTTTTTTCCCCACGCCAGTGGGCCATGATCAGGGATGCATGCACTGTCCTGTCACCATTTGAGGAGGCCACGAGGATGGTGAGCAGTGACAGTGCATGCATCAGTGACACTGTCCCCCTTGTCCACCTGTTGGAGCACACGCTGCGTGGAATAATGGACAGGGCACTTGAGGCAGAACAGAGGCAGGAAGAGGAGGACTTCCTTAGCTCTCAAGGCCCCCTTTATCCAGACAGTGTTCCTGCGTGCCCGCCGATCACACAGGAAGAGGATGAGGAGGAGGAGGAGGAGGAAGATTGTGTCAGTATGGAGGTGGAGCCTGGCACTCAGCATCAGCAGCAGTCTTTAAGGGATCAGTCCCAAGAAACACATGGACTTGTACGTGGCTGGGAGGAGGTAGCTGCAGACCATGTCGTCCTTAGTGACCCAGAGGACTCCGGACCGAATGCCTCAGCAAACCTACAGTGCATGGCCTCCCTGATCTCGCAAAGCCTGCGTAAGGATCCTCGTATTCGTGGTATCAAGGAGAAGGACCAATACTGGCTGGCAACCCTCCTTGATCCACGTTACAAGGGTAAGGTTGCGGACCTTATCTTGCCATCGCAGAGGGAGCAGAGGATGAAACATCTTCGGGAGGCCTTGCAGAAAGGTCTGTGCAACGCGTTCCCAGAGACTGGGAGGTTACAAACTCCTGTTTCTGGACAACGTGTTGCTGAGGCTTCGGTCAGTCAAAGAAGGAGCGGTGGAGAAGGTGGCCGTCTGACCGATGCGTTCAGACAATTTTTTGGTCCGCAGCCCCAAGGTATGATCGGTTCCAGCAACCATCGCCAGCGTCTGTTTTACATGGTGCAGGAATACCTAGGGGCAAGATCAGACTTGGACACCTTTCCCACCGAAAATCCTCTGGGTTACTGGGTCTTGAGGATGGATCACTGGCCAGAGCTTGCACAGTATGCAATTGAGCTACTGGCCTGTCCTGCATCCAGCGTTCTTTCGGAACGCACATTCAGTGCTGCTGGAGGCGTGGTAACCGATCACAGGGTGACTCGGTCGATCGACTGACCTTCATAAAAATGAATCAGTCTTGGATCACCACCAGCTACCAAGCACCTGATGCTGATGTAACCGAATAATTTTTTTTGAAATCTCAGATCCCTTCAAAGACTGCCTATGCTGATGCTGAGTGACTATCCCTGAGTAATTATCCTCTTCCTCCTCAATCATCACGCTGATAGCTTGTAAGAACATTTTTGGTTCTGGGCGCCACCACCAGTGCCTAAGGCACAAATTTTCAGCCCCTGTTTAGCAGGGGCGTGTAATTACAATTTTTGATGCAATACTTTGCAGCAGGGCTCGTTCCTGCGTTCCAAATAGAGTGTCTGTGAGGGGTTGCAGTGTTGTGGCACCAGCACCAGTGCCTAAGGCCCAATTTTTCTGCCCCTGTTTAACAGGGGCGTGTAATTACAATTTTTGATGCAATACTTTGCAGCAAGGCTCGTTCCTGCATTCCAAATAGAGTGTCTGTGAGGGGTTGCAGTGTTGTGGCACCAGCACCAGTGCCTAAGGCCCAATTTTTCTTTTTGTTTAACAGGGGCGTGTAATTACAATTTTTGATGCAATACTTTGCAGCAGGGCTCGTTCCTGCATTCCAACTAGAGTGTCTGTGAGGGGTTGCAGTGTTGTGGCACCAGCACCAGTGCCTAAGGCCCAATTTTTCTGCCCCTGTTTAACAGGGGCGTGTAATTACAATTTTTGATGCAATACTTTGCAGCAGGGCTCGTTCCTGCGTTCCAGCTAGAGTGTCTGTGAGGAGTTGCAGTGTTGTGGCACCAGCACCACCACCACCACCACCAAAGGCCCAATTTTTCTGCCCCTGTTCAACAGGGGCATGTAATTACAATTATTGATCTAATATTTCACAGCAGGGCCCATTTCTGCACCCACCAAGAGCGAGTGAGGACTTACAGTGTTGTGGCACCAGCACCACCACCACCACCACCAAAGGCCCAGTTTTTCTGCCCCTGTTTAACAGGGGCATGTTATTACAATTCTTGATCTAATATTTCACAGCAGGGCCCTGTGAGGGCTTACGTTGTTGTGGCCACAACAACACCTAAGGCCCAAATTTCTGCTGAGTATATAGGGCAGGCCCCTACTTTCAAACATCTAACTTACAAACGACTCCTACTTGCAAACGGAAGGAGACAACAGGAAGTGAGATGAAATCTACCCCTAGGAAGGGAAATTCTCTCCTGTAAGTGTTAATATGGGAAAAACATTTCTCCTTTCCACTAATGCTTTCCAATCCTTGTTCCACAAAAAACCCCAAATTCTCAAAAAACATTTGTCATTGGGACAAAAAGTGAGGTGAAATCTTCTAAAGAGGAGGAAAGACAGCAAAACAAATGTCACAGGGGTGATAACACTTCCCTATGTTTTCCAAAAACAAAAGTTTAAAAAAGATTTTTTGGCTGGAGCTAAACACGTTAAAAATGTACCCGTTCAAAATGACAAACAGATTCTACTTAACAACAAACATACAGTCCCTGTCTTGCTTGCACCGCCTGTATACTGCTGTTCAGAGTATATAGGGCCTGGTGGCCCCGCACCTTTCCTTATTTTAATTTGGGTGCGGGGTTCCCCTTAATATCCATACAAGACCCAAAGGGCCTGGTAATGGACTGGGGGGTACCCATGCCGTTTGTCTCACTGATTTTCATCCATATTGCCAGGACCCGACATTACATTAAACCCGCAAGCAGTTTTAAATGAGATTTTTTCCTTTAAAAATGACATTTGGTGCAGGGACTGTTCTAAACACGGGAAACACACGCCACTTTACAGGCATACTATAGACACCCCCCAGGTACGATATTTAAAGGAATATTTCACTTTTTTTTTTTTTTTTACTTTAAGCATCATTAAAATCACTGCTCCCAAAAAAATGGCCGTTTTTAAAAGTTTTTTTTGCATTGATACATGTCCCCTGGGGTAGGACCCGGGTCCCCAAACCCTTTTTTAGGACAATACCATGCAAATTAGCCTTTAAAATGAGCACTTTTTTGATTTCGAAAGTTCGAGTCCCATAGACGTCAATGGGGTTCTAACGTTCGTGCGAACTTTCGGTCCGTTCGCAGGTTCTGGTGCGAACCGTACGGGGGGGGTGTTCGGCTCATCCCTAGTCACGATTAAAAATAGCTAATACTTGTATAGATACGCTAAAAAGCGTTATAAGAACATCACTCAAAGCCGAATAATGAGCAAAAAGGATGATGTGAATTTTAAACTGAAAAAATTAAAGCAATAAAAAGCTGACAAGGGTTTTAGCCTTCTACTCTGTCTAAAAAGATTTTTTTTTCTGTTTGCATTGCATTGAAGATTTACTCTCACTTCCTGTCTGGAACTGTTGTCAAAAGAATACAAAATAAGGGGAAATATCTCTAATGAATTATTATAAATAACAATTTTTTTCTTTTTTTTTTCTACGGGATCACATGACCTCTGTTCTCAGCTGCATAAGGGGCTTAGGTGTCCGTTTATGAAGCAGTGAAATCTATTCACTGCTTCGTTCTCCGGCATTCACAGTGAAGAATCTTCTCCTCTGTGTGCCTGTTTATGAAGCGGTGTAGATCGCTTCACCTTTGGAGGAGTGAAGTGATCTACAAATGCTTCAAATAGTGGAGAACGGCCCCTGATACTGGAATCTCGTGAGACTTTACGAGATTACAGCACCAGATGTCAGTTTATCAAGCAGTGATAAATTATCACTGCTCAACGGCGTGGATTAATGTTAATAAAATAATGTGTCCCCCTACATTATACACATATGTATACACACACACACACTATATATACATGTATATACACACACATGATATATATATACATATACACATTATATGTATATATGTATAAATATGTATACACATAAATATGACAGGGGGACATGCTTACAGTGTTGGGGGGTCTGAACGAGGCATAAGGAAGTTAAAAATCTTCCTCCTTCCCTCTCAGATCCCCCCAGATTTCCTCTTCACTCCCCGATTCACCATCTCTGAGCTGGTGAACCTGGGAGTGTGAATTCTGACACAGATCGCCAGTGAAGCAGTGAGATCACCGCTTTATAAACTGGCCGTTACTGTGTCATTCAATGAGGATTCTCCGTGTGTAGAGATAATCGGCGGGAGAACAAGTTCAAACATGTTCTCCCCCAATTATCACTGTTTCATAAACTGTTTATGGACTATGATCAGCGGTGATCCTCGGGATCACCGCTGATCACTGCTTCATAAACGGACACCTTAGAGAGCTGTTGGTGGAGTCTGCCGGGGGGAGTGTTTTAGCAGGAGACAGAGGAACGGCAGTACACTGATTTTCCCTGTGAAGAAATGTGCAAGGGGGTGTGTCAGTATAAGCCTGATCATTGGAGTACAGGCAGACTGTGCTCCCAAGTACAATCACACGATCTGTTATCGTAAGAGAAAAATTGTTGTGCTTGTCACATCAAGTAATTTTGCACGACCTATCCTGATTGGCTCTAAAAAGCTGTGTACTAATGATCAGATTATCGTAGGATCGCTTCGAAATTGGTATTTTTTGTACAATTTTCTGATTATGTGTACGGGGCTTAAGGTTCAACCTCAATGCTAACAATGTGATAATTGTAAAAAATTGTAAAAAAACAGACATAATCTTTATTGTAGAATAATAGTAGGAAAGGGATTAAAAACAACTACAACCTCCCCTAAAAGAGTGGGAGTAACCACCCTTAATGTGTATGTATATAACTCAATAGCTCTGGAAGTCAAATCAACCACGTTTGTAGAGTAGAATGGTGTAAATGCACCTAAAGTGGAGCTCCACCCAAAAGGAGAAGCTCTGCTAATTTGCCTCCCCCCCCCTCCGCTGCCACATTTGGCATCTTTTGGGAAAGGGGGAGCCAGTACCTGGTTTTGCTAGGTACCCACTCCCACTTTTGGGTGACTTCACCAGGGTGAACTCATCTGGAAGTTCGGCCCCCCTCCTCCTTCCCCAGCCGCCAAACCATTCACAAAGCACAGAGCGCTTCGTGCATGCGCAGTAGGGGACTGGCTGTGAAGCCGCAAGGCTTCACTGCCAGTTTCCCTTACCCAAAATGGCATTTCCCCTACCCAATAAAAAAATCGGCTCGGGTAAAGACACCGCTGGATTCCTGGACAGGTAAGTGTTCTAATATTAAAAGTCAGCAGCTACAGTATTTGTAGCTGCTGGCTTTTATTTTTTTCTGACGGAGACTGGAGCTCCTCTTTAAAGTGGTTGTAAAGGTTGTTTTTTTTTTTTTTTAATGACAAACATGTCATACTTACCTGTCCTCCTTGTCTAGGGTTCCCCCTGCGGCATTAACTGGTTCCCGACTGGCGCGCGCCGATGTACGTCGGCAGAATGGCACAGCTGGGCAAATGGGCGTACCTGTACGTCCCTTTAAATTTGCCCCGCGCGCCGGCCGGGAGCTCCGTGAGTCGGGTCACGGGTCCCATGGACTCGATGTCCACGGAAATAACCGTGATTGTCTCACGGAGAGGAAGAACAAAGTGATGCCAATGTAAACAAGCATCTCTCCATTCTGCCTAGTTCTCCCTAGTTCTGCCTAGTGACAGTGTCACTGATCTCTGCTCCCTGTGATCGGAAGCTACGATCAGTGATGTGTCACAGCTAGCCCATCCCCCCTACAGTTAGAACACATCCCTAGGACACACTTACCCCTACAGCGCCACCTAGTGTTAATCCCCTCACTCCCAGTCACAATTACACAGTAATCAATGCAATTTTAATCGCACTGATCGCTGTATAAATGTGAATGGTCCCAAAATCACGCCAAAATTGTCCGACGTGTCCGCCATAATGTTGCTGTCATGATAAAAATCGCTGATCGCCGCCATTACTAGTAAAAAAAAAAAATATTAATAAAAATGCCATAAAACTATCCCCTATTATGTAGACGCTATAACTTTTGCGCAAACCAATCAATAAACGCGTATAGCGATTTTTTTTACCAAAAATATGTAGAAGAATACGTATCGGCCTAAACTGAGGAAAAAAACAATTTTTATATATATTTTGGGGGATATTTATTATAGCAAAAAGCAAAAAATAATGCGCTTTTTTTAAAATTGTCGCTATTTTTTTGTTTATAGCGCAAAAAATAAAAGCCGCAGAGGTGATAAAATACCACCAAAAGAAAGCTCTATTTGTGGGAAAAAAAAGATGTCAGTTTTGTTTGGGAGCCACGTCGCACGACCGCACAATTGTCAGTTAAAGCAACGCAGTGCCGAACCCCAATAGTGCTCTGATCTTTGGCCAGCAAAATGGTCCGGGGCTTAAGTAGTTAAGGTGAAAAACCATGAGACTTTACAACCCCCTTAAGCTAAGGTGGATTAAGAAAATACACAGCCACTCAACGAAATTTGAGAAGTGGTATAACCTTAAACTGCGTAGAGGGTGATTTGTTGTTAAAGCAGTTCCACAATCGGTGGTATCAGCGGGAAGTGTCAATAGTTTCATAAAACTCTTAGATGGACACCTTAGCAAATGCAATATACAGGGATATGGGAATTGGTATTGACATAAAAACATATACCCATAGCCTCACAGGTTGAACTGGATGGACCTGTGTCTTTATTCAACCTTACCAACTAGGTACTATGTAACTATGTTAGGCTGTGTTATTATGGTTGCAATAGTACCAAACACATTTTCTACACCTGATGCTATGTATTCTTCTTTAAACTATTATTTTCTTTTGCATGATGTATTCATTTTACTTCTTTATATGGCAAAAATATATTATTGAGCACCTATATCCATTTATAGCAGTCCCTGTTCACACTCTATCTTCCCTATCACACTCATGTGCACATTGTGGCCAATTGTCCCAGCAGTATGAAGAATACACAAATGACAAGAGGATAATGGTACCAGTCAGCAATGTTAACCACTTAGCCATCATACTGAGGCTTCCTTCTTATTGCCATTTTTAGCCATGCAATAGAAGCAGCAACCTCCTAGTGCTTTAGTCAATTTTGCAACAATGACGACAGGTACTGAAATAAACATTTATAGCAGTGATAGCATTTTGGAAGTACATACAAATTAAGACTCTAGATATAAGACACACAAAATAATGGTACTGCATGCTTTTGTGCCAAGGCTCTAGTATGTCCTTGTTCTAGTTCAATTCTGCAACCACTAAGGATGCATGTGACTCCCCAGCTACATTTCACTGCACAAATCTGATAAATCCATGCACACCTTGAGCAGGTTAAATAATGAGTTCTGCTGTAGTTAAAGACTGGAATACTGACAATGAAAAAGTTTAACTGAACATAGTAAATCCTGTGAGAGTATTTGGTTACCATAGAGATGTCACAAATGCTATAAACATTGTGAGTTAATATAGTACCAAAATGTAATCCAAGACCCATAGCACTCCCCTTGTTCCATCTTGGCCCTTGGGAGAGTGCTCCTTGTCACTTGACTTTAAGTGCATGACCTTGCATGGTTACATTCCAGACCATTTCATTCCATGAAAGGTATATAAATCTCCATATGTAAACTCCACATTTTGGATTATATTATCTATCCTCTTCAGTATTCACAACTCTAAATTTTCTAGATGGTGTTATCTAAAATTACTGCACCTTTTCCAGTGTCACTGGAAAGGTCACATCCCACTTGTAATGCAACCTATATTTTATTTTTATTATTCAGTTCAGGAAAAAAATGTGTGTGGCCTGAGTAACCAAATGCTCATGAACTGATTTTTTTAGCTTCATTGTGATCAACTATATTACTGCACTAGCTAGGTCTCTGAGGAGGATGTTGTTAAAGCGAACATGTCTGACAGCAGTTTAGGAAAACAGACATGTGAATTATATTATCAGTAACTATTGTTGGAGAGTTATTATTTATGTAAAAATAGAGAGGCAGATATCATAAGTATTTGCAATGACAATGCAGTCCAGCTGGCCTAATTGGTCACAGGGATGAGAACAGGCCGGTTAGCCAGAAATCTCAATGAGTTCTGTTGTAAACTGGTTGTAAAAAAAATTAAATTTAAAAGTTTAAAAACATGCACATTTTGAGTCTGTTTTTTTTAAATACCAGAGCAAAAATCCATTCATATTCCATATTTTTTTCTGTGATAAAGTTACATTCATAAACAGTGTTTATACATGTATAAAAAAATAACAACCAGTTAGACACCAAACACACCTACAGTATATTGCAAGGCACAGGAGTCGATCAGAAAACATTACATCTCCTATGGAGAATATGCATAGGAACCATAGTAGTGTATATGAAATTTTAATTTCATTCTGTTCAATAATATGTTGGTTGCCAGACTATAAAACCTTGTCACATAGAAAAATCTTTATAGTTAGAACAAGTGGAATTAAAGTGATTATAAAGCTTTGTAAAAAAAAAAATAACAAACATGTCATACTTACCTCCACTGTGCAGCTCGTTTTGCACAGAGTGGCCCCCGAACACCATATTCTGGGGTCCCTCAGCGTCTCTCGCAGCTACTCCCCACATCAGATAGCCCCCTAGGAGAAGCGCTCTACCAGGGGGTTACCTAGCGGGCGTGCTCCTGAGTTCATCACTCGGTGTCCATAGCTGCTGAATGTATGAATTGCCCCCTCCCCCCGGTGCTCACATCATTGAATTTGATTGTCAGCAGCAGGACCCAATGTCAATGTCAAAAATTTGAGGGGTATACTCACTTTTGTGAGATACTGTGTATATATACATATACAGTATCTCAAATCTCACAAAAGTCAGTACACCTCTCACATTTTTGTAAATATTTTATTATATTTTTTTATGTGACAACACTGAAGAAATTAGCGTATTTATTGGCGTATAACACGCACAGGTGTATAACACGCACATTAACTTTAAGAGGGAAGTTTCAGGGAAAATTTTAAATAAGGAACTTTGAAGCAAAATAAGGGTCAGTGACCATCTGCATTCTCACCATTGCCACCAATGTAGCCCCATCAATGCCCATCTGCAGTCTCACAAGTGCCATCAATGCAACCTCATCAGTCCACATCAATACAGCAGCCTCAACATTGCCATCAATGCAGCAGGCTCACCATTGCCATCAGTGCAGCCTGATTGATGCCCATTTGCAGCTTAGAGGGGACAGGGAGGGGGGCGGGACGAGCGCCGAAAGATTATATACAGTGAGACTCTCCTATGATACACAGAACAGTGGTCCAATGGCGGCCCAGGAGACGGGACTTCCTATTACAGAGGCCACCAAGTAAACAGGAGATTCTCACTGTATGTAATCTGACAGCGCTCATCCCGCCCCCCTCCCTGTCCCCTCTGAGGCATCTAAAATTGAAGTATTGGCGTATAACACGCACATGCTATTTGCACCCAATTTTTAGGGTGAAAAAGTGAGTGTTATACGCCAATAAATAAAGTACACTTTACTTTGATATAAAGCAGCGAGTGTACTACAGCTTGTATAACAGTGTAAATTTGCTGTCCCCTCAAAATAATTCAACACACAGCCATTAATATCTAAACCGCTGGCAACAAAAGTGAGTACACTCCTAAGTGAATATGTCCAAATTGGGCCCAAAGTGTCAATATTTTATGTGGCCATCATTATTTTCCAGCACTGCCTTAACCCTCGTGGGCATGGAGTTCATCAGAGCTTCACAGGTTGCCACTGGAGTCCTCTTCCACTCCTTCATGATGACATCACGGAGCTGGTGGATGTTAGAGACCTTGCGCTCCTCCACCTTCCGTTTGAGGATGCCCCACAGATGCTCATTAGGGTTTAGGTCTGGAGACATGCATGGCCAGTCCATCACCTTTACCCTCAGCTTCATTAGCAAGGCAGTTGTTGTCTTGGAGGTGTGTTTGGGGTCGTTATCATGTTGAAATACTGCCCTGTGGCCCAGTTCCCGAAGAGAGGGATCATGCTCTGCTTCAGTATGTCACAGTACATGTTGGCATTCATGGTTCCCTTAATGAACTGTAGCTCCCCAGTGCCAGCAGCACTCATGCAGTCCCATACCATTACACTCCCATCAACATGTTAGACTGTAGGCAAGACACACTTGCCTTTGTACTTCTCATCTGGTTGCCACCACACATGCTTGACACCATCTGAAGCAAATAAGTATATCTTGGTCTCATCAGACCACAGGACATGGTTCCAGTAATCCATGTCCTTAGTCTGCTTGTCTTCAGAAAACTGTTTGCAGGCTTTCTTTAAAAGAGGCTTCCTTCTGGAATGACAGTCATGCAGACCAATTTGATGCAGTGTGCGGCGTATGGTCTGAGCACTGACAGGCTGACCCCCCACGCCTTCAACCTCTGCAGCAATGCTGGCAGCACTCATACATCTATTTCCCAAAGACAACCTCTGAATATGACGGTGAGCACGTGCGCTCAACCTCTTTGGTCAAACATGGCGAGGCCTGTTCTGAGTGGAACCTGTCCTGTTAAACCGCTGTATGATCTTGGCCACCATGCTTCAACTCAGTTTCAGGGTCTTGTAAATCTTCTTATAGCCTAGGCCATCTTTATGTAGAACAACAATTCATTTTTTCAGTTCCTCAGAGAGTTCTTTGCCATGAGGTGCCATGTTGAACTACCAGTGACCAGTACAAGCTGTACACTCACTACTTTACATTTTAGCAAAGTGTAATTTCTTCAGTGTTGTCACATAAAAAGATATGATAGAATATTTACAAAAATGTGAGGGGTGTCCTCACTTTTGTGAGATTCTATATATATATATATATATATATATATATATATATATATATATATATTACATTCACATCAGTCCCTCTTATTAACCTACCAGCATGTCTCTGGAGTTTGGGAGGAAACCTTTAAACACAGGGAGAACATGCAAATCCCAGGCAGGTTGTGCCATAGTTGCCATAGTTGGGAACTTCTTATAAGGTGGTATATAACCCTGAATGTATTAAATAAAATGTTTTCCCCAACACTCGCCGCTTTGTTGGCGTTGCTGAAAGGAAAAAGGATACTCTCTTACATATTTTTGGGACTGTCCTCTCCTCACTTTGTTTTGGCCAGAGGTGTAGGCTTATTTGTTTTATATTAACAGGTGTCTCCATCGACAATGCTAAGTTGGCTTTTGTTTTTCACCTCATGCCATTATCAATTAAAAGGCATAAAAATGAATTGCTTATCCACTTAATTAATGCAGCAAGCATGTGTATACCTATTTCTCTTTGCCCACTGTGTCCCCATAACGAGACCATGCAGATGGAAGATCTACCTGCTTCTCTCTATCAACGAGAAGGGAAATTTTGCAGAATATGGTACCACTAATATGATTTCTGTTCCTCTGAGGAATATAGTGCCCATCTTCTTCATGATATCAGGAGCAGCAATTAAGTGGATCTTCAATGCTAGCTATTTGCACTTATTTTCTGTCTTCTATTCCTCATCCTCTAAGCGCTGTCAGTGATAGTTCATTTCAGTTTTTCCCCTTTTTCTTTTTCCCCTTTGCCCCATTTTTCTTTTTTTTCCTTCTATTCCAAGGAATATCCTTCATATGTACCGTATATTCTTTCCCTATCGAAATTAAAATGTCTCTTGAGGTAGAGTGCTAGGGGGTGATCTAGTTAGGGAGGGCCTTAAAGTTAGGTTGGAGGGGCCATGATGGCCTTTGCTAATTTTACATCTACTATTGGACTTCCTTGCTTGTGAATAACTGATAGATTTCAGGTCTTTCTCAATCTGTAAGGTGATTATCAATGTTTTTATTTTTCTGTGGATGTGATTTATAATGATAATGAAATGTATATGTGAATTTATATTTATATTCTCTGGGACTTCATACAGTGCTCATAATAAAAATGAAAAGATAAGTTCACTTTTTGGAAAAAAATAAATAAATGCACATTTTTTTGCAGGTAAAAAAATGTATATTTAATTATTTACTGTATTTACTTTGGAGCCTGTAAAGCATTGCACCAGCGATTAGCAGATCGCTGGTGCCATGCAGGTCTTCAGCAGTTCTGCCAGTGTATGTGCTTGCTCGTACACCCCATATGGGTAAGCAGATACAATCTGACCGGAAGCATGAATGAACCACCACAGCGCTCCACAGTGCTGTTGTAGTTCATTGAAAACAACAAGCTAACAGCCACAAAGTCTGCCAGAACTTGTCGCTTTCCATGCACAGAGTCCTGCCAATCAGTGACGCGGCTGGACAGGCGGAGCCTCACTCGGCAACATTTTCTTTTAAATTGTGACAGCTAGTAGGGAGGGAGAAGAACCTCGCTAGATGTCACAGCGGGGATCGGGCAGGGTCCATTCATAACATGTTACATGTTACACCCTGAATATGGCTGTAACATGTAACATGTTACGAAAGGTGAACTTATCCTTTAAATTTAAAAACGAAAAATCTGCTGTGGCCATTTCTAATCTAGACTGGGTGTGGGTGTTTTTAGTTCTGGAATACTTTTTAAGGGATTTGTCCTAAGAAGTGAATCTAGCTAATGCGTTATTTAGTAATCTGGCTTCCTGAGATTTCCATTTTCTTTGTGGTTACTGGCTCAGTATCCACTTGAACACCAGGCCTTTTCTTTAACTTTTTGTTTAAAAGTTTAAATCAGTATTTTTTGCTTGAAAATTTCTTAGAACCCCCAAACATTATTTTTTTTTTTTAGTAGAGACTTTAAAGCAGGGGTAGGCAAACTCGGCCCTCCAGCTGTTTTGGAACTACAAGTCCCATGAGACATTGTCAGACCCTAACAATCACAGGCATGACTCCTAAAGGCAGAGGCATGATGGTATTTGTAGTTTCACCACAGCTGGAGGGCCAAGGTTGTCTACCCCTGCTTTAGAGAAAATGGTGATCGTTGCAATATTGTATGTTGAGGGTCTGTATATTCCAGGTGCAGTAGGACTGTATTGGGCAGCTATTTCAGCGCAGAACCACCGCAAGATAAGGCAAAATGCCTTGTCTCTTACCTGGCCAGTTCACACCACTATGTTGCAGTGATGCATGCTGACAAAAAGCTTGGTATGCAGCACTTATTTTCAGTACAGTGCGGTGTGAACCAAATCCTCTCAATAGAACTTAATGAAATGTTCCTTTGTGACATTTTATTAAAGTTTGTTTAAAAAACACAATAAATAGTGTTATGTGTCGCAATCAATGCATCAACATTGCTGTCATCCTACAGCACACCAGCAGCTGCATTCTAGCGCAGCCATTGGTGTGAACGTGCCCTTAAGAATACGATGGTCAGAGACTGTGAATATGCTACGGGGCTGCTTGAAGACATGGGGGCTGGAGTAATGTTATATGAAATTAGTACCCCTTTAACAATCCACTACAGACTGTTCGCACTGCAAAAGTTGCATGTGGTCCTGGGCCAAAGGTTGGGACCGGCCTATACATTTATTACAGCCATTATTGCCTGATAGATTTTACTTTTATACGTATACTTTATATTTTTCACTCTCATTGTCAAACCAAAGAACAATAATTTTGTCGCGTAAAATAGGAAGAAGGAATTGCAATTTCTCCACATATATGAAGATCGCCTTTTGATGTAATTAATATATAACATATCATCTTCGGTTTATGTGAAGGTATGCTGTACAGATCTGTCTTTTATGGAATTATTACAATTATAAATATTTAGTGTGAAGTACACATTTAAATAGGTTATGATTTATATGTTTATTGCATTCCAGTATATGGCGTTTTCTTTGTCATTTTAAGATTTGATCTTTGCCAGACAACAGTTTTAGTGCAGGTCTCACATTTCAGGTCATAAACATTATAGACAATTGCACAAGATCACACAACGCAAGAAAACAAGTCAAGTGCAGCAGCCCAGAGATACATTTACATGTTTATATTGTTATGGGTGACTAACTAAAGATGGTAGATGTAACAGGGCACATCACTCAAAGGTTTTTTGTATATCCTGTTATTTAGAAATCTGGTTCACAATTTTGCGTTTTATTTTTCTAGTTGTCTGTATCCCAGCTGGAGACTTAAACTTTCTAGGGAGATAAGAAATCCAAAATGTTGTGGTTGTATTCAGAGTAAGATTTTATACCTGTTTAAGAATACCTGTTTAAGGGACAACTGTCTGAGAAGAGATTTTCGCCTCACTTTGAAAACACTTTCTTTTAATATCTGTTAACTTTCCAGGAAAAGAAGAAAAGGGAATTCTGTCCAATGAAACCCAGACACCCCAAAAAAAAAAAAAAAAAAAACCTCAACGGGGGTTAACAGTTTTGGATATAGATATATTTTCAGCAAAGGTTTTACTTTTTGTATTGTGACAAGTAGCAGTTGGTGGCACATGACAGGAGATGGTACGACCACAGTTCAGTTTTATAAAATTATATATATAAATCTGTGCATAAAAAATAATACAAACCCCATAGTGCATGTGATAGAAATTATCAGAAAATATCAAAAATAATAGAGTCCTTCAATGTGTGAATGAAAAAATATGTGTATATAAATATATATTAAACCATAAGCAATGAAAAGTCCATATGATAATCTCTGAGTAACCAAATTCCAAAGAATCAGATCTTCAATTGATAGAGTATTCCAACATTCTGATATAAGATGTGATATCACAAACTGCTTACCAGATTTGTAGGATCTCATATAATAGAGATCAAATGCGCTTGTGCATCAGCCTGCCGGCAAACACGCAATCCACCTGTGGTCTTCTCACAAGAAGGGATTTCTACCAGCTGCAGACGGACCATCAGAAGGAAAGCTCATTCCAAAGATCGCTCTCAGATTTGGAGGAATCTAAAAAGTCTCATTTAGTGGAGAACAGAGGAAGGATTCATGGTGTAGTATGTTCCAAAGAAAAATGTATTTTCAGACGGATAACACAGGCTTTACATCCATAAAAGCACAGCAAAAAAAGACAGATTGAAACAGCCGCAGATCAAGCCAGCTGGGGATCCATACTGGTGAGTTATGTATTACATATAATTTTTGTGGCATCCACACCATCTTAATTAAGTTGGTCTGACCAGCCACCGAGAGAGGTAGTTGGCTCCACACCCTACTCTTCTGTCTGAGTTTTACCATAAGTGGGACTACATTTCCTGCTATAAACTGCCCTGGATCCTTGGTCATATTAATAGCCAGATATCTCATTTGGTTAGCTACCTTTATTTGGGTTACCTGTTGTGGGAGTGGCTCCGTGAGGGGATCTATGAGCATAAGCACAGACTTCTCCCAACCAATTTCCAGTCCAGAAAAATGTCCAAAGTCTTGTACCAATTTCATAGCCTCCTCCAAGGAAGATTGTGTATCCCCGAGGAACAGCAAAACGTCATCAGCATACATAGCGACTCTTTCCTCTCCTATTTTCCTTTTAAATCCCTGAATCTCTTGGGATGCTCTTAAAGCAATGGCCAAAGGCTCCATTCCGAGGGCAAAGAGCAGGGGGGACAAAGGGCACCACTGTCTTGTCCTCCTCTCCAACTGAAACCACACAGAACACTCCCCGTTTATTCTTACCTTGGCCTTGGGGCCCTCATATAATAATTTTAGCCATCGAACAAATTGGGGTCCAAACTGAAATTCCGCCAGTACCTTCCACAAATAGTGCCATTCTAAGCTATCAAAAGCTTTCATTGCGTCTAATGATAGAATAACTCTATTCCCTCTGTTTTCTACCGGGATCTGCATATTTAAATAAACTCGCCTTATATTTAGGCTTGTGGATCTATCCGGTATAAAACCGGTTTGGTCCGGGTGTATTACCTTACCAGTTATTTTATTCAATCTTGCTGCTAATACTTTTGCAAGGATTTTAACATCCGAACATAACAGGGATATTGGCCTATATGAGGCTGTTTCTAATTGATTTTTCCCTTCATTTGCTAATACACTTATTATTGCTTCTGTCATGGAAAGTGGTAATCTCCCTTCCCCTATGGCTCCATTGAATACCTGTAGAAATTTGGGTAATAATATATCCCCATATTTTTTATAGATTTTTATTGGCAAGCCGTCTGGCCCCGGAGCTTTCTGATTTGCCATATCTGCTGTTGCTTTTCCTAATTCTTCAAGTGTCAGCGGAGCCTTTAATCCCTCCCTATCCTCCTTTGACAGTGAGGGTATTTTAAATTTTTGGGAAAAGTCCCACATTTCCCCTTCTACATTTCTCTGTGAGGTGCTGTACAAATTTTTATAATAGTTCTTAAACTCATTATTTCAGGGGTAGTCCTTCTAGTTTTATCTTCCTTGTCCTGTATTGCAAGTATAGTAGCTGCAGGGCTATTTGCCTTGGTTATTAGGGCCAGAATTCTCCCTACTTGCTCTCCTTCCCCAAAGAAAGCCTGCCTCTGAAATAATTTTTTATTTTCTACTTTTTCCAAGGCTAAATTTTTATATTCATCTTGTTTCTTCACCCACTCATCATAACTATCAGGGGTTGAGGACTCCACATACCGTAATTCCGCCCGTTCCACCTCTTCTCTCACCCTAACTTCTTTAGCCTGTGATTGCCTTTTAACATGGGTTATTTTTTGTATCAGCACCCCCCCACAGGTATGCTTTCAAGGTATCCCAAATTGTTCCTTATGGCGCAGTCCCTGAATTTAAATCTATAAATTCCCTCAGACTGACAGCAATCTCCTCAGTGTCCTTGATTATCTCCAGCCAGAATGGGTTTACCTTCCAGTCCCCTCTGTTATAATTCACCCCTATTTTTATTGAAAAAACTATTGGTGAGTGGTCTGAGATCCCTCTTGGCTTATAATCTACCTCCTCCACTATCTTCAAAGCTTCTTCATTGCACAGTATGAAGTCAATCCTGGACAGGGTAGAGTGTGATCTAGAGTGGCAGGAGTATTGTTTTGCCCTGGGGTACCACCTCCTTCATATATCCACCAACCCTGTCTCTTCACAGAATTGAAACAATGGGCCACCAGGTGTTCCATTGGTAGAGGCCCTCTGTGGGAACCTGTCTAAACTTTTATCCATGGTTATATTAAAATCTCCTGCCACTCTGACCAGCACTCCCGGCTTATCATCGATAAACCCCATTAAATCGCATAAGATTTCTGTATTGAATGGTGGAGGAATATAAACATTAGCTAACACGTATTCTCTATCTTCAATCGCACAAAAAAGAAAGACTTACCTCCCATTCTCATCTATTTTACTTTGCCTGCAGGAAAAAAACACCCCAGAATCTATCAATGTACTCACCCCTCTTGAATAGGAGGTGTGAGTCGAGTGATATTGCACCCTAAATTTCTTATGTTCTAAGACATTAGTTGATTCTTTCTTGAGGTGTGTCTCCTGCAGGCAAAGTATTCTGGATCCATCCAAACTAATCTCTGAAAAAATTGCCCGTCTCTTGGACAGATCCTTCACCCCCCTGTACATTTCAAGAGCATATCTTGACTTTCCTGGTTTTCCTGGTCCGACCTGGGATCTCCCCTCTCCTATCTCCAATCCCAACCATTTTATTATCCCATTTTTCTTATCTCTACAAAATAATTCCTTAACTTTATTCCATTCTCTTTCATATTTAGTGTTCTCAAATACTCCTTCCCCTCTGTATTGTGATCTCTTTTTTAGTGGTTTATCTTCCCGTGTAAACTCAAACCCTATCCCACATATATTCTTATAAACCATACGCAACTCGCATCCCACATTCTCACCTTTCTCTCCCACCCCCCTCCCGATGCATACCAAAACGTTTCACTATTTCTCCTAGTCTCCCTTGCAACTTTCACTTCACCCCATTCGCTCCCCTCCTCCCCTTCTCCCCTCCTCCGCCCCCCCACCCTTACCTCCCCACTCCCTCCTCCTCCCACCCGCCCTACCACCTCTTTTCTGCCCATGTTTGAGCCCATGTTGAGGGCTTCTAAACTGACCGCATTTCTTCCCCAAGGTGATAATTCTCAACTTGTTTGAAAATTTAAAAAAAGCTTTTCGTGTGTTATAAACTAAGTTAAATAAGGGGGAAACAATCCCCAGTGTCTCAAATATGTCAGTTGTGTTCATTGTGTCCGTCGATAAAAAAAAAAAAACCCTTAATTTATAATTAACACTCCGATGTTCCCCCCTCACACGAAAAAGACCTCTTCACACTCTACCCTGAGTCTCTTTCCCCTTTCCCTCCCTCCCCTGCTCCAATTTCCATACTTATAACTGAAAAAAGAAAAAGTAGAAAATAGAAAGTTCAGGTATAAGAAAGAGAAATATCTTCCACTTTCTGGTCGACCTCATGACTCTACACCCTGTTGTATCGTCCCTTCATTCTTTTCCAACCATAATGTCACTTCTGCAGGTGTGTTAAAAAACCTGGTTTCTCCAAGGGCTATCACTTTTAATCATGCCGGATACAGCAGTGCATAATTAATTTTAAGCTGTTGCAGTCTACGCTTGCACTCTGTAAATTTTGTTCTTTGTTTCTGCAATTCAGGAGAAAAGTCGGGGTATATTGAAATCCTTGCACCATTATTCTGTATATTCCTCATCACTCTTGCTTTTTGGAGAACCGTATTTTTATCTTTGTAGTACAGGAATTTAATGATCATGGTCCTGGGCTGGCTTCCTGAGGGCAATGCCCTAGATGGAACTCTATGCGCACGCTCAATGGCAAAAAAATTTGAAAAAGAGTCTCTGCCAAATATTTCTTTAAACCACATCTCCATAAATTCTACAGGATTATTACCTTCACTGTTCTCGGGGAGACCTAGTACCCTTACATTTTTCCTGCGTGATCTATTTTCCATTTAATCCATTTTGTGGATGCACATATTCAACTGTTTCCGCATCAGCTGTACTTCCTGTTTTATTGGGTTTACATCATCTTCTATCTGGCTAAGTCTCCCCTCAAGAACTGTCGTTCGTGCATATACCTCCTGTATGTCATGTCTTATTAATAGTACATCTTCTCTGATATGTTTAAGCTAAACAAATAATTTGTTTAAAGATGACTTACAGTTGTTGATTGCCAAGAGAATCTCTTTGTGCGTTACACAAACCTTTCTTCAAGGCCTCCTGAAGATTTTTCATCCTCTGCTCCCTCTGTGAAGGGTTGCCAGCCAGTAATTATTCCTCCCCTTGATACCATGAATCCTAGGGTCCTTTCACATGCTTTGCAGAATACAGCATAAGTTTGGAGAGGCATTCGATTCTGAGTCCTCTGGGTCACTAAGGATCACATTATCCATAACTACCTCCTCCCAGCCACGTACAACTCTTGGGTTTCTGGGGACTGAAAACCATCCCTTGAAGACTGCTGCTGAGTGTTATCCTCTACATCCATGATGATATAATCCTCCTCCTCCTCTTCTTCCTGTGTGTTTGGTGGGCCAGAAGGAATGCTATCTGGATAAAGGGGGCCTTAAAAGGAAAGGAAGTCGTCCTCTTCCTCCCACTGTTCTGCCTCAAGTGCCCTGTCCATGATTCCACGAAGCGTGTGCTCCAACAGGAAGACTAGAGGGACAATGTCACTGATGCATCCAGAGCGCCCTCCAGCACGCCAGGTTCCAGCCAGCCTGATCAGCCGGTTTGACCGAGGTCGCTCAGAGGCGCGATCTACAATACACCTCCTGGATCACAGCGAGTCTGATATCCAGAATACAGCCACTAAGTGCACCTTAGAGAGCGGTGTCTCTCCAACTCTATTTTTCTCCCTGCACATTGAGCCATTGGGTCTGACAATTAGGATCGGAGCTTGGAGCACACTTGCTGACATTAACCCCTTGTCATCTGGAAGACATGGTGGTATCGTATATACTAATTTTCGGATTACTTCAACCATGATAATGACTTGTGCTTATGAAGTCTAATAATTTTATCATCTCATTTTTTCATTGACAGTTGTTTTTAATTTCAAATCTCAGCATGCATCCAATGAATGAACTTTATTGATTATACCATCAGCAATAGTTCTTTACTACTGGTCCCATTGAGCGCTGCATTTTTTTTATTTTTGAGAGTCAGCAGCGCCCTGCATCTGCAGAGCTCTGTGGTGTGATGCAATAGGGTGGCTGCCCTTAAGCTGCCCCCTAGAGGACATCCTGCCTTGTTGGAGTTGTGCCTTCTCCTCCTCCTCCTCCTCTCTTCTCTCAGGCACCCAAGTACAGTCAGTGACCTCATCATCCCTTCCCTCCTCATCACTGGAGCAAACTTGGCAGTATGCTGCAGCTGGGGGAACATGACTGCCAGTTTCTTGTCCTTCTGTGGTGCCCCCTCTCTCTAGGCTTACGTTACTCCCTTCCTCAACCTGTGAAGGTTACCACTTAAGGTTCCTAAGAGCACAGTGGCCTCCATAATCCTTAAATGGAAGATGTTTGGGACGACCAGAACCCTTCCTAGAGCTGGCCGTCCGGCCAGTCTGAGCTATCGGGGGAGAAGAGCCTTGGTGAGAGAGGTAAAGAAGAACCCAAAGATCACTGTGGCTGAACTCCAGAGATGCAGTTGGGAGATGGGAGAAAGTTGTAGAAAGTCAACCATCACTACAGCCCTCCACCAGATGGGGCTTTATGGCAGAGTGGCCCAACGGAAGCCTCTCCTCAGTGCAAGCCCGCATGGAGTTTGCTAAAAAACACCTGAAGGACTCCAAGATGGTGAGAAATATGATTCTTTGGTCTGATAAGACCAAGATAGAACTTTTTGGCCTTAATTCTAAGCGGTATGTGTGGAGAAAACCCAGGCACTGCTCATCACCTGCCCAATACAGTCCCAACAGTGAAGCATGGTAGTGGCAGCATCATGGTGTGGGTTTTTTTTTCAGCTGCAGACACAGGACGACTGGTTGCAATTGAGGGAAAGATGAATGCGGCCAAGTACAGGGATATCCTGGACGAAAACCTTCTCCAGAGTGCTCAGGACTTCAGACTGGGTCAAAGGTTTACCTTCCAACAAGACAATGACCCTAAGCACACAGCTAAAATAATGAAGGAGTGGCTTCACAACAACTCAGTGACTGTTCTTGAATGGCCCAGCCAGAGCCCTGACTTAAACCCAATTGAGCATATCTGGAGAGACCTAAAAATGGCTGTCCACCAACGTTTGCCATCCAACCTGACAGAACTGGAGAGGATCTTCAAGGAGGAATGGCAGAGGATCCCCAAATCCAGGAGTGAAAAACTTGTTGCATCTTTCCCAAAAAGACTCATGGCTGCATTAGATCAAAAGGGTGCTTCTACTAAATACTGAGCAAAGGGTTTGAATACTTAGGACCATGTGATATTTCAGTTTTTCTTTTTTAATAAATTTGCAAAAATGACAACAATTCTGTGTTTTTCTGTCAATATGGGGTGCTGTGTGTACATAAAAAAAAAAAAAAAAAAGAACTTAAATGATTTTAGCAAATGGCTGCAATATAACAAAGAGTGGAACATTTAAGGGGGTCTGAATACTTTCCGTCCCCACTGTATATATAGATAGATAGATACCAGCGGTTTAGACATTAATGGCCGTGTGTTGAGTTATTTTGAGGGGACAGCACATTTACACTGTTATATAAGCTGTGCACTCACTACTTTACATTGTAGCAAAGTGTATTTTTTTTCAGTATTGTCACATGAAAAGATATAATAAAATATTTACAAAAATGTGAGGGGTGTACTTTTGTGAGATACTGTAGGATCTTTATTTTTTTTTTGTATTAATACATAGTAGTCACTGTATATTTTTGCTTGTAATTGTTTAGCGCAGCACTTCTATATATTTTAATCATATACGCTAGAAGGGATATCTTTTTGTTTGTGTTTGCTGCGCTTATCGTTTGCTTCACATTATTTG
Source organism: Aquarana catesbeiana (assembly GCF_042186555.1). Lineage (NCBI taxonomy): Eukaryota > Metazoa > Chordata > Amphibia > Anura > Ranidae > Aquarana > Aquarana catesbeiana. The sequence continues at coordinate 669,831,275 of NC_133324.1, read as the reverse complement.
TTACTTGTGCACAAGTGCACGGTTTTCACTAAGAAATACATTTTGAATAAACTAACATAAACTGACAGAGGTTTCAACCCTCCCAAACTAAAAAGAATTGTTGTGGCTGTACATACACTTAAACACCTCCTGTTTTTTTTTCATATGTACACGAAGACCCCTTTCACACTGGGGTGGTTTGCAGGTGCTATTGCGCTAAAAATAGTGCCTGCAAACCGACCCGAAACAGCCACTGCTGTGTCTCCAGTGTGAAAGTCCGGGGGCTTTCACACTGGAGCGGTGCGCTAGCAGGATGGGAAAAAAAGTCCTGCTAGCAGCATCTTCGGAGCGGTGAAGGAGCAGTGTATATACTGCTCCTTCACCGCTCTTGCCCGTTGAAATCAGTGGGGCAGCGCGGCTATACCGCCGGCAAAGCGCCTCTGCAGAGGCACTTTGCGCTGGTTTTTAACCCTTTCCCGGCTGCTAGCGGGGGGGTTTACGTCGGTAAAGCGCTAAAACGACGGTAAAGCGCCGCTAATAGTAGCGGCACTTTACCGCCGACGTACCCCCCGCCCCAGTGTGAAAGGGGCTTAATTGTGTTTTTGTGGCGCTTTAGATAAGCCATTGAAACTTTTCAGCACAGTGTGCCAAGTGTGCTTCAACATAGTCGTACCTGGGAACTTACTGAATTTGACCCAGCAATACCAAAATTTTGCTCCAGTTGCTGAGTAATTACCTTCAAGGTTAAGTGCTACAGTTGTGTGTATGTTGTATGCAATTGTATTCAGTGGGGGGGCTTGGCTGTTTATACTTCTGACTCCTAAACTATGTATGCTACATAGATCTAACTCTGATCTCTTTGCAGCGTACGTTACCCACCTCAAATCCCTGCAGTATGTATGTTACATACTTCTGACTTCTGCACTATGTACGTAGACTCAAATTTTAAGCCACTCCCATTGTAAGTGGAATTTCTGTTGCATCCACCATTCAACACGGTGTGCTACTCATGATACTATTAGCCCAACCCACCACTCCACCCCCCACCCTGCCCCTATACTAAATTTCAAAGTTCCCAGATATAAACATAGACCGCTGCTTCAGATTTATAAGGACCAAAGGGTACTAAGCAGAGCAACAGCCAGCAGTGGTTGCCATTTTTGTGCACTATTCCAGCAAAGCTTCTGTATATGCAGACGTACAGACAGGGGCATACAGTATCTTCAGATAATTGGGCCCCATAGCAAACTTTTCATAAAGTATGTCTTCATCAGTGAGGGGTAGCAGAATTGCTGTCAGCATAGTCAATACATTACTAGGAACCAGTGCTGTGGAAGAGGGGGCATTTGTGCAGAGAAATAACTTTGTAGCAGAGTGCCTATTTACTCACCATGCTCACATGCAGGTGCAGGTCCCATTTAACTTAATTTCCCACTGCTCCCTGGGTTCCTGAATATGCTCATGGAATGAGCTTCTCTGCTTCCCTCCCTAAGCAACTCATATAGGCCACACCCAAGACAGAGGTACCTGGGCAAGTGACCTGCAGCCAGGTGAGAGGTCCTCCACTGTCATGCAACTTCTTTGGACGACACAGCTACTCTAGGGAGTCCCTCCCCGATTGCTACCAAAGTTCTCGAGTTCCATCAGGTGGTCCTTTGTCCTTGAATGACCTTGAATTCTTACAGCTGTTAACCTATGTTATCAGAACTACCATGGATTTCACTGTGAGGGATGCTGTTTATAAAGATAATTGCAAGAAACTGTTTTCTAAGCTATTATCTGTCGTTTACAGTTTTGAGTCGGAATTTTAGAAGATCCGTGTGTAAAGTGTCACCTTTATATATATTTGGCCTCTGCTTTATGTGTAAATGTGGCACCTCATATGCCCATGAACCTCCAGTTTCTGTGGACGTTTATATGGTTTACCACATATGAATGGACTTTCTTTCCTTAAATTTTGGTTATTTGTGAAATGCTCACTGATCGCACACACTGCTTACATTGGTATAGGATTTAAGTTATGAATACATTATTTTGTTATTTATTCACGCTATATGATGTTATACATGTATAGGATGTAAACGCACATTTCTATCATTTATTTTAGCGCTGCATGTGTTTAGTATCTATTTATTCCTACACTGTTAACCACATTGTTACATGCTGGCAGCTATCACTCACACTACCTTTCTGTAATAGCGCAATTATTTATTTGTTCTATAAGAAAAATAATATACCTGTTACAACATAATCTAATTAAATGTAAAATACAAATAAAATTTATTGATAAAAAGACCCAAAATCTATTATGAGTAGCCATATGTCTAATAGCAATATTAACTAGTTATATAGTATGTTACATAGTATGTTATATATATTTTTTTATATATATATATATTTTTAAAAATTTTTGAATTTTTTGAATGTTTTAAATTTTTTAAATTTTTTTTAATTTTCAATTTTTTTATATATGTTTTTATATATATTTTTTTTATTCATATTTTGCAATTTTATATTTATTTGATTCATTATCCATTTACCGTATTTGTTGTGATTGCTGGATATCATGTATCAGTCTATCATGCCCGATCAACCACTTAGGACTTATTTATGGGTTGAGGATATAGCAGTGTATATTATTGTAACATACTATATAACTAGTTAATGTTGCTATTAGACATATGGCTACCCATAATAGATTTTGGGTCTTTTATCAATAAATTTTATTTGTATTTTACGTTTAATTAGATTATGTTGTAACAGGTATATTATTTTTCTTGTACACGTGATTGAGGTGTGGTATGGTATATTGGTTGTCTGAGCTCCGTCCTGGATTATTTGTTTCTTATATATAGCATTGTTTGTCCTCTTAGTCACTTGCCTCCGGCTAAATAATAGATCCCTTTATTAAAGCCTTGCTATTAGCTGCCTTCCATATACCGATATTGACATCTGACGCACAGACGAGAGGTGTAGCCCATCGCTAGTATGTCTGCGGTCCATGGCAAAATGGCCGCCGCTACTATATTTAAACCGTAGAGCATCCGTCCAATCATATCCCCCTGATGAAGATACGTGATCCCTGTGTCGAACACGCGTAGGGGAGGGGCCAGGACGGAGCTAGCAGCACGGAACCAGATTGTGAGAGCGCATACCATACCACACGCCGATCAGCGATCCTTTTGAAGTTTGTATAGAGTGGTGCACTCACGCACTGGTGGAATGTGAGTACCCCTTTGAGGGGAGTGGGTTTATTTATTAATAAAGTATAGTTTTTACGGTATCACACTATTAGTCTTTTTTTTGTTTATGGTATGGAGCTGCATTGATCCAGGCTGGAGATCGGTATCTGATTGTCAATATAGAGCCCAGGGGTGGCTCTAAAGCGTGTTTTGACACAGCTATTCACTGTGTCACACGCTCTGAGGTGAGCGCAACCACTTTGGGGGGTTACCGAAGCACACTGGAGCATGTTTTTTGCAGCACCTGACATTGAATGAGCGTGCTGGATGACACCAAACTTGGACTTCATTATATGCACTTTATTTGGCAATTCCCTTTTATTCTAGAGAATTCAACATGACTATTTAATATCCATGCTGATCACTGGGCACTTTTTATGCACTTTGTGATTTGTTGAACTATTTATGCACATTGCACTTTATGTGTGTTTAAATGAATTTGTAACATGCTAGCCTCATGTATTTGTCACTTATCTATATGCACGTGCACTTTTAAGTGGTTTTTATGAATGTATCACATGTTTGTTTTTGAATTAGTTTAATATTTTTTGATTAGCACATATACTCACGCTTAGGTGATTTATATATTAATTTGATCTACTTCAGCGCAACGCATTTAAATTTTCATACTGTATGTTGAAGGTTGAACTCTTCTTTTATGCATAAAGGTAATGTCTGTCAACAAGGCACTTTTTTAATAGCAATATAATATGAGATTACAGACCATAGAAGGCCTGAAGAGCAGTTCCCTGGTAGAGGTATCAAGTCCTTGCAGTTTATCCTGCTGATGGTGATAAGTACACCAAGTATCTCTCTGGCCTACTGTGGCATACTTTTCATTTTAGGAATGCATTTATTTATCTAAGTTTGCAGATTGTAAAATATTTAGCAGAAGTCAGGATTAAGTCAGAATTCCCAATCTACATCCTTGTTCTGGATCTGTGAAGCAAAGTAATAAAGCAATTAAGTCGCATGGAAGCCTGTCAACTAGCATTTTAGCATTTTTGAAAGCAAACGTTGACAATGTGAGCCTCTATACTGTATCAGTATATGTTTCCACAGTCATAGAAAGATGACAAAGAAATTATCTTATTTATAAGGAGAGTATTTTTTTCATTCCTATTTCAATTAATTATTTTTTGCATTTGGAAACTTGTAAAGTTACTATAATCCTTGTGAGTATGTGATACATTTATAATGCTAGGGATTTTAAAGTTGGAGATTCCCTGCCTCTGCAGAACTTCACTGCAAGCAATGATTGCAGTTAATAAAATGCCTTGTAACTCTGTGGGATATCCTGGGAAGTGGATTAGCTCTGTTGTTAATATGATAAAAAACAAGCAGTGAGTAGCTTACACAGCATGAGACATGTTTCATTTTGTGCATTGCAGCATCATGAGGTTATCAGCTAAGGAACTAATCGCAAAAAAGCAGGATTCCACAAAGGTATTATAAATTGTGTGCTGCCCCACACCCAACCAAATGTGATTTTTTTTTATGTTTTGCTTCTAAACAACCAAAATACGTTGAATATAATATAATATATACAGTATGTATATACATATCTGTACATCTTGAAATTATATGCAACATTTTGAAATGTTAACAGGATAAGCTTGTACACAGGAAGTTAGTTTTTCCAGCCTACATTCATATAAAGGAAAGCTATAACGGGGTCCATTTCATTTTAGTTGATCATAATTTTCATTTTTAAAGTTTTAAACTATTGCTTTACAATTTTAATATAAATATACAGTACATCAGTGGCGGTCTGTCCACACGGGGCGCAGGAGCGCTGCCCCTTAATTCATGTGCCTGGCCCCTAATTTACATGCAGGGCACCGGATGCATGTATTCCAATAGAGTTGTTTTTTTTTTTTTTTTAGAAGCACATGATTAGAGCCTGAGGCTCTAATTGGCTTAAAAAAAAGGGTGGGCTTGGGGTGCAGAGCACTGTGCCCCAAGCCCACCCAGTTGTGTGACAATAGCGAATGAATATTCGCTATTGTCTTCCTGATTCTCCTCCCAGGCAAACGGGAAGCGGGTCCTGAGATCCATCACCAGATTGGCTGATAGGATAAGTGATCCTATTGGCCGCCGAGGAGGAGGAGGGAGCCTCACCAGCCGCCACTTATATATATATATATATATATATATATATAAGGTATATACATACAGGTACACTAAGGGCGTTCAAGTCAAACCGAGACTTTTCATTTTACAGGTATAAAAAGGGATGCTAGCGTGTTAGTACAGTAGAGTACAGTAGTACAGTAGGGTACATTAGTAACTGTAGTAGTAGTTTCTTGTGAATGAAGGTGTAAAGCCCAAGGATATCTAAAGATGACTTCAAGCACAGTACATAGATGAGATGTAAGACATTTGAATGGTGTAAACGTTTCAAAGATGGCCATACAACCGTCAATGACAATCCTGAAATTTTCGAAACGTTAGCGCACGCTGGGTACCAAGGCTGTTTGGACCCCTAAAAGAGTTCCTCAGAGGACAGCAATTCAGCACTGATGGCAAACGGAAGCAGGCGTTCCTAGGATGGTCCAGGTGTATTGACAAATCTTTCTATGTCAAAGCTTTTCAGGCATTAGTTAAACGCTGGGATAGATGTATAAATGTAGCGAGGGAGCAGGGTTGCCAACGGCCAGTAAATTTACTGACAGTTTGTAAAAATCTGTGATTTTTTTTTACACCTGCCAGTAGATATCAGGGGCTGATAATTTCATGCTGTGTTGACTTTTTAAGTGTAATCAGGCAAATTGCTTTGTTATAGGTATTGTCAGTGTTTCCATATAATGGTTGGCAACCCTGTGAGGGAGTATGTTGAAAAATGAATGCAGTTTCAATATATACCGTATATATATATATACATATATATATATATATATATATATATATATATACACATATACATATATACATATATATATATATATATATACATATATATATATATATATATATATACATATATATATATATATATATATATATATATATATATATATATATATATATATATATATATATATGTAGCGCTGGTAGATTTTCAATCTACCGCTGATAGGTAAATCTAGTGGATATATATAACCAATTGTGTCTGCGCTAAAATATATATAAAGACTGTGCAAAAATAACGCTAATATAGTAAAACCAAAAAGATTGTGCCAATAAAAACAAATACATATAATAAGTGCGATCCTTATGTAGAGATATCCTCAAAAGTGCATCATGCAAAAGGAAAATAACATAAATATATATAGCTATGGACGTAAAATCCAGGTGCTACTCTTGTGACAATCAAGTGTCCACATCAAAATATAATCAATTAATTAGTATCGGAATATAAAGTGCAAATATATAGTGTCCATAAAATCAGTGTCCATCATGCTTCTCCTTAACGGTGTCTATAATCAAACATGCTTTTGTGCTCTCCTGTGATCACCCAATCGTGCTTGCGCTCACCTCTAGGCGTGTGACACAGTAATTAAACAGTGTCTAAACACGCATTGGAGCCACTCCTGGGCTCATTCAGGGTACGTTGGTGTGAACTCCAATCCTCTCAGGTAACAACAATGATATTCATATGAAAGAAAGAAAAAGCTCCATGGTGTAATACAGCTAGGGATTTATTAAAAGTAAGAAATATTCCTCCAGGAGGGTACTCACAATCTACAGGTGCTTTAGTGCACCAATCTATCCAGAGTATAGTGTATAATCAACAGCTTGTATGGCGTGCGGTGTGGTGTGTTTCACCTCCTCCTCTGCTGACAGCTCCATCCTACCCCTCCCCAACGCGTATTTGGCACAGGGATCACGTGCCTTCCTCTGGGGGATCTGGGGAAGGCACGTGGGGAGGCATTAGTCCACTTGTGGCTCGCAAGATCCCTACGTAACTTGTAGGTAAATCTAGTGGGTTACTTGTTAGAGGAAGTTAGATTTGCCTCTGTTCCAGCTTGGCTGAGTTGCGTGTAGTTCCACACTGTGCCAGTGGGTGTCCTTGTCACCATGGGCTGGTGTTGGAAAGGCAACGTGTTGAAGCGTATGAGTGCTCCTCTGTCCCGGGGACAACTCGGTGGAGATGGTCCTCCGAGTTGCATTCTGGGAGAGGGTATTTTATGGGACAGATGCCATGCTTAGGGGTTCGTTTTCAGCCACCTGCTGGCCCTCCTGGCCAGCAGGTATGCGTTAAGAGTACCACCTCGTGGTCCTCCGCTCCGGAGGCCCACGTCGCTGCGGCGTGTGGGTGGGCCCAGAAGCCTGTCTGGGGCCTACCACAGCAGCAGAGGAATGGTCCTGAGCTGTCTATCCTGAGTGAAGAAGCTGGACAACCGAGGAGATCCCAGGGGAGGACCCGTCATGGAAGGATCGTGCACAGTGCTGGTCTGGAGAGGGGCCTGGTGACTCGGTTGGAGGACATATCCTGAAGTAATCTTACTGCATAGTACTGCCGGGTTGGCTTAAAGGTTCAAGTACTGTGTCTGACATTCATCGCAAACCAATACATCCTGTGGCAGAGGATCGTACGAGTTTTATTCCAAATAAGTCTGTGGTAGAGACTTTTGTTCGTGCTTCAGAATGGCTGCTAGGCAAGTGAGAGAGGCCTATCCAGGTGGGCAAAGATTGAATTCCACAAGGGGAGTGCATTCAACTACAAGTGCTCAATTCCAGAGAATGTTCTAAAGAATACTAAGGAAAGGTATTTGAGCTTCCCTGCAACTTTCCTTCTGCCTCTTTCCTGCTACTTCCGTTATTACTTGTTCATTAAGCTCGGGTTCACACCTATGCGAATTAGATGTGCGTTTCCGCACATCTAATTCGCATAGCAGGAGAATGTGACTGGCTCCCTATGGAGCCGGTTTACATATTTCCGGGGCGGCTGCGGTGCGCACTGCACAAAAACGCTGTGCGTCTTTGGCTGCGTTTCAGGGCCGAATTCAGGCATAGAATCGGCACTGATTCATCCCTGAAATGGTGAACAGGGACGCACAGCGCTCCTGTGCGGTCCGCAGCGCATTATAGTGTGAACCTGGGCTAAAGCATTGGAAAATATACTCAAGTGTTTGGTGTCTACATCTTCCAGAGGTAAATCAATGGGACCCTAGACCCGGTGCCGGTAAAACAGAGGTATCGAGAGCAAAGGTAACAGCCCGCTTTAAACCAGCAGCTCCACCGAGAGTTAGTGCTACATGTGGGGGCGTCGTCCGGGATTTGTTAGCCATCAGTTCTCGCAACCTGGAGAAGTATTTCACCGGGAGTTTACGATGAGAGCTGGACTTAGTCAATTTCTCAGGAGAAGAAGAGGTTAAAAGTTGCAGGACTTTATTACTGACTGCATAGGCGGCAGGCGCCAGTAAAATCCCGGGAGCTACGTGATCAGAGAAACAAGTGGGAGGAGCCTAGCCTACTTGATACCGCGTGGGAGAAGAAGAAGAGAAGAAGAGAGGCCTTGTGATCGTGCTGAGAAGATCAGAGTGTGGCCATGTCTTTTTCGGTGATGCAACCAACTGTGGGGCCTAAGATGTTCCCTACCAGCACTGCTGCGGGTGCTATGCTGACCGGAACCTTGCTTACAGACACCGGCATTCGTCTGAAACCGCAGGGGAGGTTTGTTCTTTATACAGTTGAAGATATTGAAGGACTGGGCATGCTTTGCCACAAGTGTGAGGGACTGGTCATACATCTCCATCCATTTGTTCGCTGCTCGCAATGTGGAGAATACTTGTTTGTGGTGGAGCAACCTACCATGTCGCCCCGTGCTTATCGTATGGACTGGGCTACAGGTATCGCCACAGTAGAAGCTTCTACTACTGCTAAAAAAGAACGTCAGGCCATGATTTCACCTGTTGTCACCGAAAGTGTTTCTGAGAGAGATACTGTGGTAACCAACTCATCAGCGGACATTACTTTGATTTCCGCGTCCACTACACCTATCCCTGTTGTACCTGTCCAGAGGAAGGTGGGATATGTAAAGGCTTCCCGCAGCCGTGGTCGAGGCCTACCTCAGAGACTGCCCGAACCGGAGAAGTCCACGTCAGGAACGGGTGAGAGTTCAAAGGGGAATGTATCTGGGACTTTGTGTAAATATTTGCCAACAGAAGAGTTGAGAGATTCTGAGATAGATTCCATGTCGGATCTCTCCGGTGATGATGATTTATTTGAGACAATGTCACAAGAACTGTTATGGGCCCAGGGTGAAGACGTTGCATCTGCCTTAACTTTTCCAGAATGGACAGCCCTAAATTCTGGGAGAACATCACCTTGTGTGGAGCTGCACAGTACTGTCGGGGAGACATTGCCTAAAGTTACTGCTTTATTACCGACATCTGTTGGGTCTATGGTGAGCAAGTCATTGGACTCTTGTGTGCCTCCTGGTTTTGGGAAAAATAGGTCGTTGCCCAAACTTGCACATTTGCAGAGAATGCTTAACAAGCCTGTGGCCAGGGAATATGGTTTGGAGTTCCCATATGTTACCCAGGACATTATGCAAGAGATTGAAGTTAACCGGGAAGCTGTTTGGGACTATCTGTCTGTGCCTAAGCCTTTCCGGAAAACTGGATATTCTGTTGCTATGGATGAACACTTCAGTGGATGTTTCCTACACTGGAACTACGGTCAGCACATCTATGCTGACAAAGTGGTCATTTGCAGACCAGGGAAAGATGACATTGTGTACTTTATTACCACAGTGGATAAACAAGGAAAATCACTGACATTGCCAGATCCTCAGTTCTACTGGTGATTATGGATAAAGAACTGTGTGGTATGTAGATAGATAGTGTCAGTGTTCAGAGATCTTCGAGGTCAAGATTTGGTGTTCAGCTCTGTGTTTCCAAATCCAAGGCTCGGGGGGGGGGTTTTCTTCGCTAGCTGGACTTCTTTCGTTTAAGATATGACATACCTAAATATACATAGGGATGGACTCCTCAAGTTATTCTAGTTGGTTCCTTAGTGGAAACATAGGAAAGATTATAGGAAGAGAGTTTCATTTTTTTAGAATGAGACTTTGCTCCTAAAAACTGTATATATCTTGTGTGTGTGTGTTTAACTTTGTGTTTTTTTCAGGAGCAAGTGGATCCTCCATCAAGCTGTTAGGACTTTCAGCTAGATAGATAGTGGGGTTGTGATAGTCATAATGTGATTTTGTTTGCGGATGTAAACATACTGTTATATAAATGTTAAAAACTGTATATTTCTATACTGTCTTTCCTTCTTCTTTGCCCTTATTTTAGTTTTAAGCTCAAATACCTGCTCTCAGGCTTGGGAGTTTTTTGTTTTTTTTTAACAGAAGTTGAGGACAACGTCTATTGTAGTGGAGGGAGTATATAGCGCTGGTAGATTTTCAATCTACCACTGATAAGTAAATCTAGTGGGTTACTTGTTAGAGGAAGTTAGATTTGCCTCTGTTCCAGCTTGGCTGAGTTGCGTGTAGTTTCACACTGTGGCGGTGGGTGTCGTTGTCACCATGAGCTGGTGTTGGAAAGGCAACGTATTGAAGTGTATGAGTGCTCCTTGTCCCGGGGACAACTCGGTGGAGGTGGTCCTCCCAGTTGCATTCTGGGAGAGGGTATTCCTCCCATCCTACCCCTCCCCAACGCGTATTTGGCACAGGGATCACGTGCCTTCCTCTGGGGGATCTGGGGAAGGCACGTGGGGAGGCATTAGTCCACTTGTGGCTCGCAAGATCCCTACGTAACTTGTAGGTAAATCTAGTGGGTTACTTGTTAGAGGAAGTTAGATTTGCCTCTGTTCCAGCTTGGCTGAGTTGCGTGTAGTTCCACACTGTGCCAGTGGGTGTCGCTGTCACCATGGGCTGGTGTTGGAAAGGCAACGTGTTGAAGCGTATGAGTGCTCCTCTGTCCCGGGGACAACTCGGTGGAGGTGGTCCTCCGAGTTGCATTCTGGGAGAGGGTATTTTATGGGACAGACGCCATGCTTAGGGGTTCGTTTTCAGCCACCTGCTGGCCCTCCTGGCCAGCAGGTATGCGTTAAGAGTACCACCTCGTGGTCCTCCGCTCCGGAGGCCCACGTCGCTGCGGCGTGTGGGTGGGCCCAGAAGCCTGTCTGGGGCCTACCACAGCAGCAGAGGAATGGTCCTGAGCTGTCTATCCTGAGTGAAGAAGCTGGACAACCGAGGAGATCCCAGGGGAGGACCCGTCATGGAAGGATCGTGCACAGTGCTGGTCTGGAGAGGGGCCTGGTGACTCGGTTGGAGGACGTATCCAGAAGTAATCTTACTGCATAGTACTGCCGGGTTGGCTTAAAGGTTCAAGTACTGTGTCTGACATTCATCGCAAACCAATACATCCTGTGGCAGAGACTTTTGTTCGTGCTGCGTACTGGCTGCTAGGCAAGTGAGAGAGGCCTATCCAGGCCTATCCAGGCCTATCCAGGCAAGATTGAATTCCACAAGGGGAGTGCATTCAACTACAAGTGCTCAATTCCAGAGAATGTTCTAAAGAATACTAAGGAAAGGTATTTGAGCTGCCCTGCAACTTTCCTTCTGCCTCTTTCCTGCTACTTCCGTTATTACTTGTTCATTAAAGCATTGGAAAATATACTCAAGTGTTTGGTGTCTACATTGTCCAGAGGTAAACTTAACGGGACTCTAGACCCGGTGCCGGTGAAACAGAGGTATCGAGAGTGAAAGTAAACCAGCAGCTCCACCGAGAGTTAGTGCTACATATATATATATATATATATATATATTTATATATATATATATATATATATATATATATATATACACACACACACAGTATCTCACAAAAGTGAGCACACCCCTCACATTTTTGTAAATATTTTATTCTATCTTTTCATGTGACAACACTGAAGAAATGACACTTTGCTACACTGTAAAGTAGTGAGTATACAGCTTGTATAACAGTGTAAATTTGCTGTCCCCTCAAAATAACTCAACACACAGCCATTAATGTTTAAACCTCTGGCAAAAAAAAGTGAGTACACTCCTAAGTGAAAATGTCCAAATTGGGCCCAATTAGCCATTTTCCCTTCCCGGTGTCATGTGACTCGTTAGTGTTACAAGGTCTCAGGTTTGAATGGGAGCAGGTGTGTTAAATTTGGTGTTATCGCTCTCACTCTCTCATACTGGTCACTGGAAGTTCAACATGTTACCTCATGGCAAAGAACTCCTTTGAGGATCTGAAAAAAAGAATTGTTGCTCTACATAAAGATGACCTAGGCTATAAGAAGTTTGCCAAGACCCTGAAACTGAGCTGCAGCACGGTGGCCAAGACCATACAGTGGTTTAGCAGAACAGGGTCCACTCAGAACTGGCCTTACCATGGTCAACCAAAGAAGTTGAGTGCACATGCTCAGCGTCATATCCAGAGGTTGTCTTTAGGAAATAGACGTATGAGTGCTGCCAGCATTGCTGCAGAGGTTGAAGGGGTGGGGGGGTCAGCCTGTCTGTGCTCAGACCACACACCGCACACTGCATCAAATAGGTCTGCATGGCTGTCGTCCCAGAAGGAAACCCCTTCTAAAGATGATGCACAAGAAATCCTGCAGCTTGCTGAAGACAAGCAGACTAAGGACATGGATTACTGGAACCATGTCCTGTGGTGTGATGAGACCAAGATAAACTTATTTGGTTCAGATGGTGTCAAGCGTGTGTGGCGGCAACCAGGTGAGGAGTACAAAGACAAGTGTGTCTTGCCTACAGTCAAGCATGGTGGTGGGAGTGTCATGGTCTGGGGCTGCATGAGCGCTGCCGGCACTGGGGAGCTACAGTTCATTGAGGGAACCGTGAATGCCAACATGTACTGTGACATACTGAAGCAGAGCATGTTCCCCTCCCTTCGGAGACTGGGCTGCAGGGCAGTATTCCAACATTATAATGACCCCAAACACACCTCCAATACCACCACTGCCTTCTAAAGAAGCTGAAGGTAAAGGTGATGGACTGGCCAAGCATGTCTCCAGACCTAAACCCTGTTGAGCATCTGTGGGACATCCTCAAATGGAAGATGGAGGAGCGCAAGGTCTCTAACATCCACCAGCTCCGTGAAGTTGTCATGGAGGAGTGGAAGAGGACTCCAGTGGCAACCTGTGAAGCTCTGGTGAACTTCATGCCCAAGAGGGTTAAAATATTGACACTTTGGGCCCAATTTGGACATTTTCACTTAGGAGTGTACTTACTTTTGTTTCCAGCGGTTTAGACATTATTGGCCGTGTGTTGAGTTATTTTGAGGGGACAGCAAATTTGCACTGTTATACAAGCTACTTTACATTGTAGCAAAGTGTCATTTATTCAGTGTTGTCACATGAAAAGATAGAATAAAATATTTACAAAAATATGAGGGGTGTACTCACTTTTGTGAGATACTGTGTGTGTATATATATATATATATATATATATATATATTGTCAAATGAATTGGGATGCCTGCCTTTACACGCTGGCTCGCAGTCTCCGCTCTAATTCATCCCAAAGGTGTTATTTTAGATTGAGGTCAGGATTCTGTGCAGGTCAGTACATTCAGCCCAAACTCGCTCATCCATGTTTGATGGACCTTCCTTATGCAATGATGTTGGAACAGGAAGGGGCCATCCCCAAACTGTTCCCACAAAGTTGGGAGCATGAAATTCTCCAAATTGTATTGGTATGCCTACTTTCACTGGAACTAAGGGGCCAAGCCCAACTCCTGAAAAACAACCCCACACCATAATCCCCCTCCATCAAATGATTTGAACCAGTGCAAAAGCAAGGTCCATAAAGACATGGATGAGCGAGTTTGGGGTGGAGGGACTTAACTGGTCTGCACAGAGTCCTGACCTCAACCCAATAGATTACCTTTGGGATGAAATTGAGAAGAAACTGTGAGCCAGGCCTTCTCGTCCACATCAGTGCCTGACCTCACAACCTCACAAATACGCTTCTGGAAGAATGGTCAAAAAAACTCCCATAGACACACTCCTAAACCTTGTGGACAGCCTTCCCAGAAGAGTTGAAGCTGTTATAGCTGCAAAGGGTGGACCAACTCCATATTGAACCCTATGGATTAAGACAGGGATGCCATTAAAGTTTAGGTGCATGTAAAGGCAGGTGTCACAATATTTTTGACTACCGAGGTAGCTTGTTTACTGCTTGTTAATAATATTTAAACATTGAAATGACCATAACTAACTAATGGTCCTCAATTCATTCAGGTAAATTGCTGCAGTGAGAAGTTATCCTATGATAAGAACTCTCAGTATGGAGACCTGGAGACCTAAATTTGTGGGTGTTGTCCTGAATGTATGACTTATGCATTTTTATGCACCGTTGTGCTCCAATGTTGCTTGCACTTAATGATAGTAACTAACCTTAAACATATGATTGCTGCAACATGATTGCTGTTGATTCCAATCAACAAACCACAGATTGTGAGCATATTGGTTTATAACCTTGTGGCTTATTAGTATAAGCCAGATATGCATGTTTTATGCTCTGTCTATACCTTTGTGTCAGCTTTTCTTGACAGCAAAATTGACCCCAAGAATCATCTGGCCAACCTAGTCTGTTCAAGTCTTTGAGTGCCCATAGGCATGCACTCATCTCTTGAACTAACCATAATAGGCCCAATTACTCAGTAATTATCTTATGTCTAATTATCTTAGGACTTCTCCAGAGCCTCTCCCATCCTCTGGAATGCTCTGCCCCAATCTGTCCAATGTTCTCCTACTTTATCCACTTTCAGACGATCCCTGAAAACTAATCTCTTCAGAGAAGCCTATCTGGCCCCCACCTAACAACTGTACATTTATCTTCTTAATCAGCACATCACCCACCGTTATTACCTCTTGTATCTCTTGACCTTCCCTCTTAGATTGTAAATTCTAAGGAGCAGGGCCCTCTGATTCCTACTGTATTAAAATGTGAATATAAATAGTGTAGCGCTAAAAAGTGAAATGCCTCTGTATACAAACAAGGGGTAACACACAGTAACATGAAAGTGATGATGTAACACCTACTTAGAATGATTGTAAATGAATATAACATGAACCGTGAACCAAAATAAATGGTGCACAAAAAATAATAAAAAATAAACCCAAGAGTGTATAAAATAAGTTCACTGTAAGGCAAACAAAAAACATATGATGTGCATATCCAAAAGCATAAACGCCATAGTCTATAGAATGCCAGCAGTGAAGAATCCACTTCCAGAGATGGCAAAAAACTGGGATATTCGAAGACAATACCAAATGGAGTGACTCAGATGGATGTAGAGAACTTCAAACACAATAGTCAAATGGAAAGATGGAATACTCTTACCAGATGTGATGGACACACATACCATACGGCAGTGGGTCAAAGAGGCTCTGAGCGCTGATTCCTTGCGCCCTGATGGAATGGGGCTACGAAAGCCTAACGGAACAGGACGATGGATCCCTGGGCTCCAGACCATTCGATCAGATGACAACAATGGACCAGCCGATGAGTCAATCCGGAGCATGGCCGTGGAAGAAGATGTTCTCAACAATAGCCAAGTATGCAGAAAAAATATAAAAAGAAATGTCTCCCAATGGTGCAGGTCAATCAAAAAAATTTATTAAGATCATACATCAGGAACAGATGTAAAGATGATAAAAATGTGATCACAAAAATGGGTAGTAAAACAGCAATGTGGAAGGCATAGGATAAGCAAGGCTGACGCGTTTCGACACTATAGGTCATCAACTGGGGCATATCTCTAAAGTGTATTGTATTTGTACTGTCTACCCTCAAGTTGTAAAGCGCTACATAAACTGTTGGAGCTATATAAATCCTGTATAATAATAATAATTTGTCTATGGCCACGTTAAGAGGTGGGCACTTGTTTCACAGTCAAACTTGGCTCTGAAGTGAGCTCAGCATAGAAATTTATCGAGATACAGCATCTTCGGAAACTCATACATGGTACTAGTTTAAAACAGATGCTCTTAGACTTATATGAAACGTCTACTTTATGTCTTCTTGGACCAAAAGATAAATTTCCATTACTTGCACAATCTCCTCAGGTTTTCTTTCATTTTTTCCTCTTTTTTTCCTCATTCTTCTCATACTGAGTTAATCCATGACTTTTATTTATATCAGAGAAATGCAACTATAAATTCAATCTTAGAGCTGCCTCAGTGGTGTAAACCTCCAGATCAAGTATAATCCAGAGATTAGATACTGAAGTGCTGCTTCAATTGTGCAGCATTATCACGTACTATCTCTTGGCCTGCTTTCAAACCAGTGCATATGCTGTGACGATACTTTTGAAGCTGTTGCTAAGTTGTAAGCACTCGTCATTATCAGTGTTTTCCCTTTATTTACAATTTGGTCCAGGCTTTTTAGCAGGAAATGTCTGCTACAGGCTGAGCTGATATGTTAGTCACTTCTTTTGTCCCTGCAGGTTGCTAATAGTCTCTGAGGTTATTAAAGTTCTGTCTGGCCTAAGCCTAGAAACTAAATGACATTATTTAAATTCTCTTGCTATGATTGTTCTGGATTTTTTTTTTTTGGCATAATCCGCTTGCTTTCTCTTTCCACACTGTGTCACCAATTGAACCTTCCATTGTCAGTATGAGTTCATAATTTCCAACCAAATGTTTGCTTACTGAGGCATAGTGCAACAATATGCCAGGAAATTTGAGTCTTTCAGCTATTATTATTATTATTATTATTATTAATAATATTATTATTATTATTAGTAATAATAATAAATATTATTAATTATAAATGGTCAACAAAATTCTATGGCTTTGTAGCAACATAAGAGTGATTGTACAAATACATAAAATACATAAAACATATAAAATAAATACAATTTCACAGAAAAGCATATACAGAAAAATAGACCATTCAGCAATGCCTAAAGCAGACGTTTACCGCACTAAAGAAAATCTTTGCACTTGGCTCCATCCTCCTCACTCTAATGCCCCGTACACACGGCCGGACATTGATCGGACATTCCGACAACAAAATCCATGGATTTTTTACGACGGATGTTTTCTCAAACTTGTTTTGCATACACACGGTCACACAAAGTTGTCGGAATTTCCGAGCGCCAAGAACGCGGTGACGTACACCATGTACGACGAGACTATAAAAGGACAGTTCAGTATCAAGCGCAGCACCCTTTGGGCTCCTTTTGCTAATCTCGTGTTAGTAAAAGTTTGGTGAGAGACGATTCGCGCTTTTTCAGACTGGTCTTCAGTGCGTGCAGCGAGTTACCATTGGTTTCATCATTGTGTTCTTGTTCGTTCATTACTGATTTTCAGGTCGCTCTTCACAGGCCTTGCTGTTCTTCAGTGCGTTATGTTACTTCGTTCTGAACAGCCAATTTTCTAGCCATGTTACGTGTACGTACTCATCGTAGAGTTCGTGCTGTGCGGGGGCTTGGTGTTGGGGTTCTTATTTTGACACAAGCCCAGTCCATGAACAGGGCAAGGAGGAGTTCATAGACCAAGAATTGGTTGCTCCAGCTCCATTCTCCAGATGACGGACCCCGTATTTCACCATTTGTTGGCTTTGCTGACCCCTTATATCAGCAGGCAGGATACCTGCATGAGGCAAACCATCACGCCGGAGTAGAGGCTAGTCACCACCCTGCGGTACTTGGCGAAAGGGAGAAGCCTGTAGGACCTTAAGTTCTCGACAGGCATCTCCCCCCAGGCTCTGGGGATCATTATTCCGGAGACCTGTTCTGCCATCATCCAGGTCCTGCAGAAGGAGTATATGAAGATAAGATTTTTATCCTTAACATCACATTTTATTGTATTTAATGTTTGTTAATATATTGTATTTCTTTCCTCATTCCCTAATTGCCATGATTGTAATATGCTGTGAATGTCCCCTTTGTCCTCATGCATGCTG
Source organism: Aquarana catesbeiana (assembly GCF_042186555.1). Classification (NCBI taxonomy): domain Eukaryota; kingdom Metazoa; phylum Chordata; class Amphibia; order Anura; family Ranidae; genus Aquarana; species Aquarana catesbeiana. The sequence goes on along the minus strand of NC_133324.1, from coordinate 669,813,198 downwards.
GATTTTTATGTAATGTTTTTTTGTCCTTCATACATATTTGCCTTCATTACCTCCCCAGTATGCTCTCCTGGGCCTATATTCACCTTGTGTAGTCACGTAACAAGGTATTTTGTCAGCTCCATAGTAGTGCTTTACCCTAAACAACCCCTAAAATATGTAAAAATGTGATTTGTGCTTGAAATTCAGGCAGAGTGCCAGAGGCTTTTTTTTGGGGGTCCCAAAATCATTTGGAACCCTCCCTCCCCCAACTGCTAACTCAGCTGATACCAATCCTCTATTTTCAATCCTCTATCTGCTGGCTTTGCCAAACCCATACACACTATACCCACCTCTTTTGTGGTCATATTTATGGATGATTTCACCAAAGCATGTAGTGCAAGGGCCTGCCTGAATACTTTCAAATGGTACTGTTTTACGTTTTTGTATCATAATATTATCTTGATAAGTAATTGCAGAATGTAAAAATGTGCTAATATGTGTACAGTATGTATTTATATATTTGTATTATGACACTTCTTACCTGTCCAGTGGGCTGCCAATAGTGTAAGTAAGGAGGGGCTGGCAAAATAATACACATTATTTAGGCATTCATCTCCCAATGAAGTGGAGAGGGTTACCTGTCCAAAACATCTCCCCCCCCCAAATTTATAAAATGGCCCATGAGAGGGGGAGGAATCTGATAGGTGGACCTTATACCTTTGTCTTTAAATACTCCCTAAAATAAGTGTTATACTGATGCTGGCCAAGAATGTTTGTGTCTAATTTGCTTTCCATGTTTATGTGCAAAATTATTAATTTATTTTTCTTGTTTGACTCCACAGTTTCCTTCCAACCCACAGGAATGGCAGACTGTGGCCTCCCACTTTGCCCAGCGGTGGGACTTTCCTAATTGCGGAGGGGCAATTGATGGGAAACACATCCACATCATCCCACCACCCAACTCGAGGTCCTACTATTACAACTACAAGGGGTTCAATAGTATTGTGATGTTGGCGGTGGTGTCGGCTACTTACGAGTGCCTGTATGTGGACGTGGGGAAGAATGGCCGGATGTCAGATGGTAGAGTCATCGCCCACACGGAGTTCTACAGGCGTCTCCAGAATGGCAGCTTGGACTTGCCACCTCCAGAAGACAATGCGGAAGGACTCCCATTCGTCTTCGTTGCGGATGAAGCGTTTGTGCTGGGGACCATCTTATGTGGCCATTCCCTATGAGGACCCTCACCCCGGACCAGAGGGTTTTTGATTACCGGCTGGCCAGAGCCAGAAGAGTGGTGGAGAACATGTTTTGAATAATGGCCAGCCGCTTCCGCCTACTTCTTACACCGATACACATGGCGGAATATAAACTCAATCACATCATCCTGGCTTGCTGTGTTTTCCACAACTTTTTAAGGAGAAATTCTGTGAACTATGCTGCCTCAGTTGGGCCTGAATCTGGAATTAATCTCAATGAACCAACCCTGATGGCGCTTGAAGCTGGCCGTCCTGGCTTGCCCCCCCAGAGTGCCCGCGAGGTCCGTCTAAGATACATGGAATACTTTGCGGGTAGGGGGGCATCAATATGCCAGACAATTTCTGAGACATTTTTTAAATACATTTTTTTTTTAACTGAACAAATATTTGCTTCGATTTACTGCTTGTCTTTCTTTTAGCTGACCATGACTGAAATTTGGGGAGTCCTGAAAATGGCGTGATTCTGTAAAATTATAAAGCACTGTTGGGTGTTATTTACTAAAGGCAAATACATTTTGCACTACAAGTGCACTTGAGACTGCACAGAAACTACACTTGTAGTGCAAAGTGGATTTGGATTTAGTAAATAACCCCCTTTGTCACTGAAAACAGCAATTTTACAACAAAAAATGCTTTTGAACATTGAAAGAAGAAGCCACACATTGTTGATTATCAATCTTTTTAATCCAAGCACAATCACATGTGCATTTCTAAAAGGTTTTTAAAACAAATCAACATGTTTGTTGTATAACAAATTTTTAGGTCACATTAAAAGTAGAAAGTTCATTTTAAGGTAAAACAGGCATGTTTAAAACCAACAAGAAATACACAAATCTGGAACTTACAAAGTTTAACTTTTGTAGAAATTGAAGGCAATATCAGACATGAGTATTTATAAACTGTGTTTGATATTGCGTTCAGCAGATGGGGTGAAGTCACCCCTGGAAAAGCCAAATTTTGAAGATGCACACAAATTGCCGAATGTCAACATGTGCTAGCTGCCATCATGGGGGATCAATGGATGTGTTTTGTGGGTGCAACCCCTTCCTCTCAGCTACTTTATTATTGAGGAAGTGCTTGCACCCCCAAAATGCATACATTTATCTCCCGTGATGGCAGATAGCACATGTTGACACACTGTGTGCATCTTCAAAATTTGGCTTTTCGAGAATATGTCAAAAAATGTGCACAAAATTTTCAGCCAAAAAAAAGCAGAAATAATTAGGGATTTTGGGGGGTTTTAAACTCTCCCTAAAACATCAATGATGTTCTTCATTTTGTTTTGAACATCATTGATGTTTTGCTTGATGTTTTCCAAGTCCCTATTACACCCCATGATCTCCCCGATGAGGATCTGGGCACTTTCACTGGTGAAATGACCTTCATCCACAACATCACGATCACCTAAAAATATAGAAAAAAAAACACACCATGTATTATAAATATGCTGACATCCATCTCTTACCCGAGCCTGTGGTCGCAGACACTCACCTGTTGTGGTGACAATTTCCACCATGTCTCCCTCCTCCTCCTCCGGTTGGGTTTGGGGGATTTCCACTTCTTCATGAGGTGGGGGGTCTGTTGTCTCCTCTGATGAGTGGTGTCCTCTGAGTCTTTTCTCCCCTATGTGAACAAAAATAGGTATACTTAGCACACAGATATTTTATGACAGAAATAGGAATATGAAACATTGCTTGGAAGTGGGGTACAATTGTCTGTTTTGGCAGAGTTCCAAGATGAAGAAATATTTTTTCACTTTGTCAAGCTTGAATACTTACCTGTTTTGTACAAGCTTCACAGATGGAGTCACCCCTATAGTATACACTGGAGCACCTGTGTGGGCCCCCTAATAAAAAGGGTGTTCTTTTGTCCCACACTAGTGCTCCAGCGTCCAGATGTGTAAACAGCTGCTGAGTGTCCTCTCCTTACACAGAATCTAGTTTGCATTTCATTCTAGTTACAAACCCATCTAGACACCAAAATTATTGTCCAGCATCTGGACAAAACATGGTCTTTTATTGGCCGAACGAACAATGTTTCCTACGAACGAATAATGTGCCCATGAACATGAAAGTTGCCATTTTAAACTGTACAACAGTAAAGAAAAGCACATGGAGCTGCACGAACGTAATAAAAAGAAAGAATAGGAACTCAGGACAACTACTTACTTTTTTGCAGCACTCTCTTGATCCTTCTATACTGATCATGCTCCCTGATTTTGAGGTCCGACCACCGCTTCTCAGTTGATCCTTGGATCGCCGTACCCCAAAATTACGGTGCAGACTCTTCACAACTTTAGTCATGATCTTGGCCTTTCTCACATTTGGGTTGGGGTAAGGTCCATACTTCCCGTCATGGTCGTCCCTCTTCAGTATGTCGACCATCTCCACCATCTCTACAAAGGCCTTATTTGAGGCCTTAAATCTTCTCCTCCGGGATCGTGACGTTTCTGGCTCCGGGCTTTCTTTCTCCTCCTTATTGCTGTAATTATCACGCACCTGTTGTGTCTCCGCCATGTGCTCTTCCCCACTGCGCCAAACGAGAAGGGGCTGGGAATAGACTAGAATGAACGTCAGGGGCGGGCGGAGTTTCACGCATGCGCAGTGTATATAAAGCGTAACACGTACGATCTGTGAGTGGAGGAAGGAGTATCGGAAGTGCCGATCATGATAACGAAGGTAACATTTAAACTTGGGCCTATGCTGCTTAGAGATTGAGGCCTATATTGGGACAAGATTAGGAGACTTTAGCCTGACATTATGGTTTGTCTTGTGTATTGCAGATAAAATGGATGGCTTCAATGACCACAATTTACTCCCCCTGTTCATAGAAAAATACAGGGAGCTGCCCTGTCTGTGGCAGGTGAAACACCCACAATATAATCATAAACAAAAGACACAGGCAGCGCTAGAGAAACTGCTGGAGTTGGTTAAGCCGGTGGTCCCCACGGCAACCATCCCCTATTTAAAAGCCAAAATTGGTGGCCTGAGGAGCACTTATCTTAGGGAGTGCAAGAAGGTCCAGGATTCCCAGAGATCCGGAGCTGCAGCAGATGACGTTTATGTCCCCAGGCTCTGGTACTATGAGAGACTTTGTTTTCTGTCAGACCAGACTGAAGTCAGGGAATCCCTCACAACCCTACCTTCTTCTCTTCCTTCCACCCTATCTTCCACCCCAGCTGAGGCTTCTGATGTCCATCCTGGGACTTCCAGCCAGGAAGAAGTGGAGGAGCCCAGCTGGAGCCAGGTATAGCATGGTTCTACAGATTTCTGGTCAATAAATAAATGATGTTTACTAGATGTTATTATTGATCACTAATTGCTGATTTAATAGTGTTTTACATATCAATAGACAGTAGTGGGCAAAAATAGTTGGGACAAGAATGAAAAATGCTGGGCTCAGAATGATAATCTGTTATATTTGTTAAAATTCAATTTGCAACAGTCATGAGGTGAAAATTGTGTGTGATTGATGAAGAAAAAACTAAAACTATGTCCCTTTTTCATACACAGGAAGACCTCAGCCAGGAGGAGGCTGTGGAATGTGGCACACGGGAGGAGGCTGTGGAATGTGGCAGCCAGGAGAAGGCGGGGTTAGTGGCAGCCAGGAGGAGGCGGGGGTAAGTTTCAGCCAGGAGAAGGCCGGGCCCAGTAGGAGCCTCACAGAATCCCAGGTTCCTCCCCTCCGCCTTCCAAACAAAAGACCCAGGAAGGGGAGTAACATGGAGGATTCAGCACTCAGGTTGATTCAGGAGGCTTCTGCATCCCTCAGAGCCACCCCCACTCGTGAAGAGGCCTTTGCCTCCATGGCTGCCACAAAACTGCAGGACATGCAGGAGGGTCAACGCCTCATGTGTGAGGACATCCTTTATAAAACATTAACTAAGGGGGTGAAGGGCGAAATCACACCTAAAACCCACCTGTGTGAATTGGACCATCCTCCTCCTGCCACAACTCCACCACCACAGACACAGAGTGGAAGGAAGCATGGAAGGAAGACCAGAGAGTGATGGCCTGGGTTCAGTCTGGTCTGACAAAAGATGCAGGCTCTTGTATGACCACATAAAACAAGATGGAGTGTAGTGAGGCTTGTTTGATCATGTAAAACACTTCAGTACCGTGACTCTATGGTTGCCTTCCAACCCCCATAAACAATGCAAGAGGTTGTCCCAAACAGAGGGGGACCAAAAAAGAAAAGCGGGGCTCAGGGGAAGGCACACTCAGTATGTAGTCAATATAAAATCTATATTTATTGGTACAAAATGGATATACATGGAGATATGTGCACAAGCATGATCACAAAAAGTATGATGATACTGCCCTTATATAATTGATCAAAAGACTATTTTGATCAAATACAAAACAAACACAGACTAGGGAAACATAAAACATGTATAGGTAGACAGAAACAAGACAAATGCGTCCGGACGTCTTGGCTATTGATGTCTACACAAACCACCTGGGGAAATTGTGCAGCAATTGCTGAATACGGTTTGTGGTGCAGGCATCAATACCCCCGTATGGGAACATACCCTTGCTCCTGGGGAAGCAGGATAGCCACGAGTTATTGGTATTTCTAAGGTGTTCCGAGTGAATTAAGGAATCACCAAGGTTTTTGGCTCTTCTCGCAACCATTTTGGGAGTGGGACCCACTATTTGGGCTATACCAGGGGTGTTGGTCAGTATGTCCCAGTGTTTTTCCAGGATGGTTTTAACTGTGTCCCATTGAGAACCAAATTCAGTGATGATTCTCACTGGATCTGGGGCGCTGGGAGGAGGAGGGGCACAATGTAGGTTTTCTGATGGCTTTCCATCTAAAAGAGCAGGGCGGTCCCGTCCTGCTACTTTACGTTTAGCCCTCCTAAGTTGTTTGTGAGAGTATCCGCGTTCCCGGAAGCGTTTATATAGCTCATTACTTTTGTGTCTATAATCTTCCTTATTAGAGCAGTTTCGCTTTATACGGAGGAATTGACCCACGGGAATACTGTCCTTAAGCCACTGCGGGTGGTGGCTATCTGCTCTCAAGAGTGTGTTCGCAGAAGTCTCTTTGCGAAATGTCTGGGTCACCAGGGAGGAGTCCCTTCTACTGATGAATAGGTCCAGAAAGGAAATCCTTTCTCGGTCCCACGTATATGTCAGTTTGATGTTCCGATCATTGGAATTGAGATGGGTGATGAACTGTGCCAGAGTGTCCTGGTCACCCTTCCAGATGACAAACACGTCGTCGATGTACCTGAGCCACGTATGTACGTGGCTCAGGTACATCGGCGAGGCGTATACCTCATCCTCCTCCCACAGCCCCAAGTGGAGACAGGCATATGCTGGGGCCCAGGGTGCACCCATAGAGGTGCCATTAATTTGCTGATAAAAATTGGAGAGGAATTGGAAAAAGTTATTTTGGAGGGCAAAGGTTAGCAGGTCCACTAAGAATTCATTTTGAGGGCCACATTTGGGGAAGTGTTTGTCAAGGAAGGTTTCGACTGCTCTAATACCCCATCTGTGGGGGATCGACGTGTACAAGGATTCCACGTCGATCCCCACCAGAAGGAGTTCCCCCTGAGTGTTGATCTGGGAAATATGTCTCAGGACATCTCCTGTGTCCTTCACATATGATTTCAGGTCTATGACCATCTCCTTCAACAGGCTGTCCAGATATTTACCAATCCTCTCGAGGGGACCCCTTATTGCTGAGTGATTTGTGTACCTTCGGGATGATATAGAATATTGGTATATTATATTCTTGGATGGTAAGGTAATTTAGTTCCCGTTTCGTCAATAGACCCGCCTCTGCTGCTAGTTTTAATTTGTTATTCAGGCTGGTGACCAGGCTGGGAAAGGGGTCCCTGGATAGTTTTTTATAGGTTTTATCATCGCCCAGTAGGCGAAAAACCTCTTTTTCATAATCTTTCTCGTCCAGGAGTACTACATTCCCCCCCTTGTCACTCCTTTTTATAACCAGCTGTGGGGCTGCCGTCAGTTCGCGAATGGCCCTACGTTCCTCCGAGGAAAGGTTGTCTTCATTTTTTATGCTCCAGTCCATCTTGGAGAGATCCGCTTGTATCATATTCAAGAATAGACTAAGCCATCTATTTTTGTTGAGTGGGGGCATCTTGATAGACTTGATATCGAGTCTGGCCTGTCTTTTATAGGGGGTGTCTTCAGCTTCCTCTCTCTCATTTTCCTCCAAGAGGGAACTGAGGATAGCCAGTACATCCTCATCTTGGTTCTCGACTGTGTTGTTGCCTGTTACCGACCCCTGGTTACTGGTATGGATGAAGCGCAGGAAGACCTTACGTATGAAGAGGGTGATGTCTTTAAATACTGTAAATTCGTCCATTTGGTTAGTGGGCGAAAAAGACATCCCTTTTTGTAGAAGATCAATGTGTCTCTTATTTAATTTAAATTTAGAGAGATTAATGATTTTCATGTCATTCCTATTCTCTTCATCCATAGAAATATTAGTTATTTCCGTTGGCTTCTGGTACGGGCTCCCCCCCTGGATATCTGTCTCTGCGGTTCGGGGGCTAGTTGTTTGTGTGGGTTTGGGTTCGCGTCTAGGTTTTTTCCTTTGTCTATGCCCTCTGCCCCCTCCCTCTCTAAAAAAGTTACCGTTTTAGTTACGCTTTCTTCTTCTGTGTCACTCTGAGATTTTTTGCCCCGTGATAGTGATCTCTTATTCCTTCTTCTAGAGTTGCTACCCGGGGGTATTGATGCCTGCACCACAAACCGTATTCAGCAATTGCTGCACAATTTCCCCAGGTGGTTTGTGTAGACATCAATAGCCAAGACGTCCGGACGCATTTGTCTACCTATACATGTTTTATGTTTCCCTAGTCTGTGTTTGTTTTGTATTTGATCAAAATAGTCTTTTGATCAATTATATAAGGGCAGTATCATCATACTTTTTGTGATCATGCTTGTGCACATATCTCCATGTATATCCATTTTGTACCAATAAATATAGATTTTATATTGACTACATACTGAGTGTGCCTTCCCCTGAGCCCCGCTTTTCTTTTTTGGTCCCCCTCTGTTTGGGACAACCTGTTGTCTTGTATGACCACAGCCTGGGGACATAGATGTCATCTGCTGCTGTTCATGATCTCTTGAACTTCTGGACCAGACTGTACTCTCTTATATATGGACTCCTCAGGCCACCAATTTTGCAGTAAAATAATTGATGTGTGCCCTGGGGGCCAAAGGCTTCACCAATTTCTGCTGTTTCTCCAGCGTTGCCTCCCTCTTTCTTTGGTTATGAGCCCTTAATAAATTTTGGGTTTGATTTATTATACTCGCCTATGTGTGTTTTCCTTCAAAAAGGACAGTTTGTTTGTGAGGAGGCAGGTACATTTCAAAAATACAATGTGAAATTAACAAGAGACACCAACACCAAACAATCTCCTTGAGATTAAATAATACAAGATAATAATGGTGTTGTGGTAACTTGACACACAAAACACACCCAAAAATATTCTGGAGTTAAAAAAAAAAAGAAAATTAAAACACAAGATCAGGCTTTAAAAAAAAAAAAAAAAAAATGATTCTAAAACCATCAAAAAAATAATATTTTTTCGGTAGGTGTGACAAATAAAAATATTATATTGATGAAATCCCGATAAATAATAAAGAAAGAAGTTTGTGAGAAGTCTGTGTGAATATGAGCAGCAAAAATACTTAATTCTTCTAGCATTATAAAGAAGAACAGAGTGCCCTGCATTAAACAATTTAAAACATTGCAGCATGATGAAAGTGCTATATCCATTCCGAACGCTAATTTTACCAGACCGAGCAGTTCCGTCTCGGAATTTATTCTGAGCATGCGTGGCACTTTGTGCATCGGAATTGTCCACACACGCGATCGGATTTTGTTGTCGGAAAATTTTATAGCCTGCTCTCAAACTTTGTGTGTCGGAAAATCTGATGGAAAAAGTCCGATGGAGCCCACACACGGTCGGAATTTCCGACAACAAGCTCCGATCACACATTTTCCATCGGAAAATCTGACCGTGTGTACAGGGCATAACACAACTGGAAAAAAAAAAAGAGTACTTTCAACTTTTTTGTACTGCATGGCAGCACTTCCTCCTTTCTCCTCCTGTCCCTCCTTCCTCTGTGCTGCAGGGCTCTGCCATGCCAGGTCCCAAAGGGCAGAGCCCTTCGGCATATCTGCATTTGCTGTGGACCTTCAAAGATGGTGGTGATGGTGAGGGGGGCCTCTTTAACCACTTGACCTCCGGAAGATTCACCCCCCTTCATGACCAGGCCTTTTTGCGATACAGCACTGCATTACTTTAACTTACGATTGCGCGTCCGTGCACTGCTGTACCAAAATAAAATTTTTGACCTTTTTTCCCCACAAATAGAGCTTTTTTTGGTGGTATTTGATCACCACTGTGTTTTTTATTTTTTTGCTCTTTAAACAAAAAAAGCAATTGCAAGAAAAAAAAAAATATTTTTTACTTTCTGCTATAAAACATATTCAATAAAAAAAAAATGAAAAAAAATATAATTTCTTCATCACTTTAGGCCAATATGTATTCTGCTATATGGTTTTGGTAAAAAAATCCCAATAAGCATATATTGATTGGTTTACGCAAACATTATAGAGTCTACAAACTATGGGTTTTATACTGGAATTTTATTTTCTTTATTTTTTTTACTAGTAATAGCAGTGATCTGAGACTTATAGAGGGATTGCAATACTGAGGTAAACCATCTGACACTAACTGACACTTCTGACACTTTGTGGGAATCAGTGCTAAAAAGATGCACTGTCACTGTACTAATGACACTGGTTGGGAAGGGGTTAAACATCTAGGGCAATCAAAGGGTTAAATGTGTGCCTTGCCAGTGTTTTTGTGTACTGTGTGCTGTTTTTACTAAGGGAAGAAATGGATTCTAGTCCCTGCTTTTCAGAAACACAGAAGCCATCTCTTCTACCCTGTCAGAATGGCGATCCGCCTTGTTTACATTCTGTGTTCTTTGCCAACGATCGTCCGAGTGCTGGAGGACATCGAGTGCCCGCCACCCACAGATTGGCTTCTGTAGTGCCCCCTACAGGTGGAAAAGCCAAATCACATACAGTAAAACTTTGGATTGCGAGTAATTTGGTCTGTGAGTGTTTTACAAGAGTATTTTTTTTACAAATTTTAACTTGATATATAGCACCCACCCTGACACAAAATTCAGGCTGGTTTTATCACAGTTGACGGAGAACTTGTCAGAAGTTATCATGTTGATAACATAAGAACAAAGCAGGAGAAAGCCAAGCGACTTAGGGCTTTAAAGAGAGATAAGAAAACACTGCAGACATATGTGCCCAGCTCAAATTTCATGAATCGGGTTTACATCCACTTTAAGACCCCTTTCACACTTGTACGCCTTGTCCTGCGACTTGGGACTGCAAAGTCGCATGACAAGTTGTTCCCCATGATTTCCAATTGCAACTATTCATCTTATTATGGCTTCAAGTCATGCCTACTTCAAAGTAGTTCCTGCACTACTTTGGTCCAATTTCCATGCGAGTTGAGGTCCATAAACCTCAATGTTAAACCCTCAAAGTCGCATTCAAATCGCACCTCAATAATATAGCCGCGATTTCAGTACTATTTCAGTACAACTTTGTAAGCACAAGCTGGTTATGCCAAAGTTGCAGCAAAGTCGTATAAAGTCGTACTGTTTCCAAATCACATCGAAATCGCGCTGAAATCGCATCAAAATCGCGTCTAAATTAGTTGTACTGTTGAATCGCAATGGAAATTGCACGATCTTGGAGTCGTAGTGTGAAAGGGACCTAAAGCCTGACTTCAACCACTACTTCAGCACTACTTCAGCACTACTTCTGTGAGATTTGTAATGATTTGATATGACTTCAGTGCTACTTCAGTGAGAGGGGCTGTCAATGTCACAGAGAGGAACAGTGATAGTTTGAACAAAAGTTTAACTTTTGTTCAAACTACAGCTCCTGCTTTATGCATTCCTTATTGATCCTTTTTAGTTTCTTGTGGTTGTGGAACGAATCATCTGAGTTTCCATTATTCGCTTTGATATATGAGTGCTTTGGATTACAAGCACGTTTCCGGAACTAATTATGCTGGAAATCCAAGGTTTCACTATATATATATATATATATATATATATATATATATATATATATATATATACATACAGTATCTCACAAAAGTGAGTACACCTCACATTTTTGTAAATATTTTATTATACTTTTCATGTGACAACACTGAAGAAATGACACTTTGCTGCAATGTAAAGTAGTGAGTGTACAGCTTGTATAACAGTATAAATTTGCTGTCCCCTTAAAATAACTCAGCACACAGCCATTAATGTCTAAACCGCTGGCAACAAAAGTGAGTACACCGCTAAGTTAAAATGTCCAAATTGGGCCCAAAGTGTCAATATTTTGTATGGCCACCATTATTTTCTAGCACTTCCTTAACCCTCTTGGGCATGGAGTTCACCAGAGCTTCTCCACCTTCTGTTTGAGGATGCCCCACAGATGCTCAATAGGGTTTAGGTTCGGAGACATGCTTGGCCAGTCCATCATCTTTACCCTCAGCATCTTTAGCAAGGCAGTGGTCATCTTGGAGGTGTGTTTGGGGTCGTTATTCTGGAATTCTGCCCTGCGGCCCAGTCTCCGGAGGGGGGGGAACATGGTCTGCTTCAGTATGTCACGGTGCATGTTGGCATTCATGGTTCCCTCAATGTACTGTAGCTCCCCAGTGTCGGCAGCACTCATGCAGCCCCGGACCATGACACTCCCACCACCATGCTTGACTGTAGGCAAGACACACTTGTCTTTGTACTCCTCACCTGGATGCCGCCACACACGCTTGACGCCATCTGAACTAAATACGTTTATCTTCCTCTCATCAGACCACAGTACATGGTTCCAGTAATCCATGTCCTTAGTCTGCTTGTTTTCAGCAAACTGTTTGTGGGCTTTCTTGTGCATCATCTTTAGAAGAGGCTTCTTTCTGGGACAACAGCCATGCAGACCAATTTGATGCAGTGTGCGGCGTATGGTCTGAGCACTGACAGACTGACCCCCCCACCCCTTCATCTCTGCAGCAATGCTGGCAGCACTCATACATCTATTTCCCAAAGACAACCTCTGGATATGACGCTGAGCACGTGCACTCAACTTCTTTGGTCGACCATGGCAAGGCCTGTTCTGAGTGGGACCTGCCCTAATAAACCTCTGTATGGTCTTTACCACCGTGCTGCAGCTCAGTTTCAGGGTCGTGGCAATCCTCTTATAGCCTAGGCCATCTTTATGTAAAGCAACAATTCTTTTTTTCAGATCCTCAGAGAGTTCTTTGCCATGGGGTGCCATGTTGAACTTCCAGTGACCAGTATGAGAGAGTTATGCCCCGTACACATGGTCGGACTTTGTTCGGACATTCCGACAACAAAATCCTAGGATTTTTTCCAACGGATGTTGGCTCAAACTTGTCTTGCATACACACGGTCACACAAAGTTGTCGGAAAATCCGATCGTTCTAAACGCGGTGACGTAAAACACGTACGTCGGGACTATAAACGGGGCAGTGGCCAATAGCTTTCATCTCTTTATTTATTCTGAGCATGCGTGGCACTTTGTCCATCGGATTTGTGTACACACGATCGGAATTTCCGACAACGGATTTTGTTGTCGGAAAATTTTATCTCCTGCTCTCCAACTTTGTGTGTCGGAAAATCCGATGGAAAATGTCTGATGGAGCCCACACACGGTCGGAATTTCTGACAACACGTTCCGATCGGACATTTTCCATTGGAAAATCCGACCGTGTGTACGGGGCACTAGAGTGATAACCCCAAATTTAACACACCTGCTCCCCATTCACACCTGAGACCTTGTAACATTAACGAGTCACATGACACCAGGGAGGGAAAATGGCTAATTGGGCCCAATTTGGACATTTCCACTTAGGGGTGTACTCACTTTTGTTCCCAGCGGTTTCAGACATTAATGGCTGTGTGTTGAGTTTTTTTAAAGGGGACAGCAAATTTACACTGTTATACAAGCTGTACACTCACTACTTTACATTGTAGTAAAGTGTCATTTCTTCAGTGTTGTCACATGAAAAGATATTATAAAATATTTACAAAAATGTGAGGGGTGTACTCACTTTTGTGAGATACTGTATGTGCGATCCGGCACACAGCTGCCGCTCTGTAGCAGTAAAACTGCTATAGGGCAGTCAACAAGTGGTTAATCACACTTTTAATAAAGAGAATGGGGGTAAAAACAAGTGGCAAGGAAAGAGTTAGTCATATAGAAAGTGGCAGTGTCTACTTTGGTAGATGGTGTTGTAAACAACAGTGGACCAGTTATTGAAGACAGCAGATAAGACTAGATTACATGACTGTCTGAAAAGCAGAGTGTTAAATTATGTAAAACTGTGGTTTAAAGCTGATCTCCATGCACAAAAGCTTTCAATCAAATATATTCCTCAATAGCCACAAAGGATCCTGATCCATTTTGTGAGCACCAAATGCTTTTGTAAGCCCAGCTATTACTTTGTAAAAACAGCAGTGACATTATCACAGTGTTGCACATAGTCTGTGCAGAGCTGTGGGAGTGACCTAGCAGGTCTGCCTACTACAGACTGCCTGCAGAAAACTACAGGAGGGGGGCAGATATAAGACCAGTCACCCTGCACAAGGAAAGACAGCAACAGTGGTCGGTCTTCACAACAGGGACAAAGCTTCACAATGAATTACTGCACAAATTTAGAAGAAACACTCAAGTCACAAATGATTTACGAAGTCAGACACATGACAATATTTGCTTAGCCTGGATTTCAGCTTTATGGTTGGAGAGTTTCACCAATGCCAAATGATGTGGGAGAGGAATCCTGGAAAGAGGAGTGGAATAAGAGAAGTCCTGAGGAGTAGAGAACATTTACCCTCATTTGTTTTGTATAATGAAGTACTTGGAACTACTCTTTTAAATTTCAAAAAAATGTGGTCACAAAGGAGTCTTTAGAAGTTGTAAGATGCAAATAATGTCATAATCATGTGGACCACTGACACTTTGGAAAGAAAGTCACCAAATTAACAATTTAACCGTTACAAGTTGGATGCTGTGCAGGAGGAAGATATTAGTAGATAAAAATGTTTTCCTATGAAAAATTTTAATTCAGTAGTTATATAGGGCCTGTTAGTTTACAGCTTGTATTACGAAACATTATAATCGTTATTGTTACATTAAGTACAATGGCAAATTATACTAACCATATACTAACCACAACCCACCAGTCTCATTAGGCTTAAATGTTTTTTTCTACAGGTTCTGGCTGAGTAAAGGCTGTAAAAAGAATTTCAACTTCCAGTGGATGGGAAGATCTTTCTGTTGGAGGGGACAACTACCATATGTAATCCCAGAGGGTATTAACCTGAAGGCTCCCTGCTGGCACTTTGCTCTCCAGGGAAATCACTAACCAGCTAATAACTAGAATCTGTTAGTTTGCTTTTGATTAGGCCCCTTTCACACTGGGGAGGTTTGCAGTCGCTATTGCGCTAAAAATAGCGCCTGCAAACTGACCTGGAAACTGTCGCTGCTGTGTCTCCAATGGGAAAGCCCCCGGGCTTTCACACTGGAGTGGTGCGCTGGCAGGAGGGAAAAAAAACTCCTGCAAACAGCATCTTTGGAGCAGTGAAGGAGCGGTGTATACACTGTAGTGCGGTTTTAACCCTTTTTTGGCCACTAGCGGGGATTAAAACCGCCCCGCTATCGGCCGAATACCGCCACTAAAATGATGGTAAAGCGTCGCTAAAATATCAGCGTTTTATCGCCGACGCCCCCACCGCCCCAGTGTGAAAGGGGCCTTACAGTTATTAAACCAAGCTGGATAATGGCAGATAGACCTTTTCAGAAATACCTGATAAAGTTTTATAGCAATAAAAATAATATTTACTTGTCTATTTTTATCAATTTGGCAACGTTGTTAAATAATGAATGGGCATTTAGCAGCATACTATACTTTGTAAAATGTAATCTTGTTCTCTGTCATTTTTTTTGCACTCCTCAAGGTTGCAGATATAAGAAAAAAACTTTCAATAGTGTATTTAGCAAAAAAAAGGGAGCAAATAGGAAGGGTAAATTGTTGCGTGTTTACATATTTATATGAGACTAGTGATTGCGTTTACATGTACTAAACAATTAAAATAATTATATTAAGGCTGCTTTCACACTGAAAGCTCCGGCCGTTAGCAGTAAAGTGCAGCTCTTTTTATTGGCACTTTACTGCTGTTTAAGCGACGCTTCTGTGCCACTTTTTGGCCGCCAGTGGGGCGCTTTTAAACTCAAAAACGGTTAAAAACTCTCATGTTGTGGCGCTTCCAAATTAGATTTTCCCAAGCGCTGCCTATTCATTGCAATGGTGCAGGGGCATTTTGAGAGTGCTGTATACAGCTCTCCCAAACCGCCCCAAAGACGCTGCTTGCAAGTGCACCGCCCGAGTGTGAAAGCACCCATTGTAATGAATGGGAGCCAGCTTTCAGGCACTTTACAGGCATTATTTCTAGCGCTAAAATGCCTGAAAACTACCTCAGTGTGAAAGGGGTCTAAGTGGCACTAAATGATATCCTTATATTCTCCAAATATAGTCCATACACATGTACTAATTCAATTAGTTGCAGCCATGCTCTTTAAACAGTACACATCCCATGATCCATAATCCCTAGTCCTTCTTAGGACTGAGAAAAAAGAGAGTGGCTATATCCTTACTAGGGATGAGCCCGATGTTGGAGTCCAACGTAAGTTCAACTCGAACATTGGGTGTTCGCCTGTTCGCCGAATAGCGAACAATTTGGGGTGTTCGCGGTAAATTTGAAAGCCGCGGAACACCCTTTAAAAGTCTATAGGAGAAACCAAAAGTGCTAATTTTAAAGGCGTATATGCATGGTATTGTCATAAAAAGTGTTTGGGGACATGGGGACAGGGGACATGTATCAATGCAAAAAAAAAGTTTTAAAAACTAACGTTTTTTTGGGAGCAGTGATTTTAATAATGCTTAAAGTGAATCAATAAAAGTGAACTATTCCTTTAAATTTCATAAAAAAGCTGCACCAACCCACCTCCATGGGAGGCTTCCGCCGTATGACGCGTCTTCAATGTGATGTCCTCCGGGAGACAGCTTCGATCTTCATCCATCTTGCTTCTGGGTCCGCGGACTCTGGCCCTGTGACTGGCTGGAGCCGCAATGACGTCACATGCGCGCAGGAGCCGCCGCTCACGGCACACTGCCCTGAAGAAACGGCCATTCCTTCAGAGCGCATGCACCAGTGATTTCACTGGCTGCATGTACAGTAAATATCTCCTAAACGGTGCATGTTTAGTTTAGGAGATATTTACACTACCTATAGGTGAGCCTTGTTATAGGCTTACCTATAGGTAAAATTTAAAGATGCAAGTTTACTTCCTCTTTAAGAATATATACATGAATCAAATTTATTTAAACCAGAGTTCTGTGTCACTTTAAGGTATTAGTACTTGTGCCTATTATTTTATTTTTATTTTTTTCTGTTCTGTGCACAGTTCATTTTTTATCTCTCCTTAAAAATGTATTTCCCCCCACAAAAAAAATTGATCGTAAAGCACAACTCCAGCCAAAGTTTTTTTGGATGAAAAAAAAAAATTTATTCCAGTAAAGTAAACTTTTACATAGCTATATCATGTGGTGTGCAGGCTGCTTAGTGTCTCTGATCTATTACAGCAGTACCACAGAGAACAGAATTACAACCTGAATGGTTATTACACCGTGTTATGGGAATGACTGTAACTCCATAAAGCAAACAAAAAAACCTTCTACTCCAACATCACTACATGATAAGATATATTTGCATCTGGCAGCAGCTCCACCTCTGGAGAACAGATTTGTTTGGGGGATGTTCAACTTGAGTGATAGGAAAAAAGCAGCTCACTTTTTAAAAATGCCAGAGAGTGGGAGGACTATACTTCAATATTAACAAGCACTTCAGACACAAGCAAATTCCTTACCAAAAGCTGCTTTTAGCGGTGACCCAGGTGCACTGGTTTTATCTTGCTTTTTGACTGATTTTTACAATTTACCTTAATTTCAATCTTTTTTGTTTGCCATTCATCAATCTGACTTCCAGCTCTTTCCACTGGAAACTCCTTTCTCACTGATAAACGCCTCAAACTTTTCACACTTATCTTGACACTCGCCAATGAAAAGTGACAAGGTGAGAAGGGAGAGGAAGACTGTACACTTTGCCAAATTTTGTTATCTTAAGACCAAACCTTATTTTTTATTATTTTAGTTTCTTCTGCAGTATATTTGCAGTGGCTCCTTTATTGTCGTGCAGTGACAAATGTCACTGCACGACAATATGATGATTGTATATTCTAGACATTGTGGTTTATTTACTAAAAGAAAGTGCAAGAGAGTTTTTTTTTAAATGGGTACCCTGATTGGAATATTGAAGTCAATGTAACTTCATCGTATTCAAACTCAGTGAACTCAGTAAATATTCAGTCTCTACTCCTTAACCCCTTTGTCTCCTCCAAACCAAGTCATAAACAGAAATGGTATCTGGCTTGTGCCTAAATTTGCCTTAAAGGGGTTGAAAACCCTCAGCTTTTTCAACATGTTTTAACTACTATTGGTATTAGCATGTTATATTACTGTATATTTTTGCACAAAAAAGTTTTTTTCCATGTTTCTTCCTGGTTTCCTTCTCTGTAACTTCCGTTCAACTGAGCATGCTCCCGGCCACCACATCACATAGCACATGCCTTGCTCTATCGCGCATGCGCTTTCCTTCAACTTGGGACTGTTTGCTCGAGGATGCGCCGAGTTCTTGTCAGCCACTGACGAGTAGTCGGAGGATGCTCCTCCCAACAGGCACGCCCATTCCCGCTCCACAGCACGCCCATATTCTTTTGGATGGCCATCCCTCTGTGGTGCAAGTAATGTGACAGTGGACTCATCCACAGACTAGATCCACTTTCACTTATAGAAAGCAAAGGGGCGGAGGAAAGGTCATGTGCTCCTGATTCCCATGCCAATCAAAGGGCATGGGGGGTGGAGCTACAGCATCTTACAAAGCAGCGGCTCCCGTGCCTGTGAGCGTACACAGCGTCTCCCCGCAGGGATGTACTCCCAGTGCTGGGAGCGCACATGCACAGGACAACCCTTCACAACGGCTCTGCAGATGGGGCACCCATCTGGGAGAAGGACAGGAAGTAGGCAAAATGGACCCAAAAAAAACACACTTCTAAACGAAAAGGAAGGAAAAGGTGAGTGAACACCTTATACACTACCTTAAAGGAGCAGGATTAGGACAAAATAGCTTAGGGTTTTACAACCCCTTTAAGTATGTGACAAGTGAGTTTATGGTCAAACTAGTATTGTAGTGGTGTTTGGGTGAACTAATAGTAGGAATAGCCAAGTATGTTATGGACCCAATAGATTAACTGTCATTCTAAGTAGCGAGAGTATTCTGAGTAGTGGGAGGATGATAGAAATGAGGAGAATGATTTAGGCAAAACCTATTTTGTTGCTAATTTGCTTTCTCCTCAAAATTACCAGCTTCACCATCTGCTAAATGTAGCCAAAAATAAAGCTCTCACTTTCATTTGTTAAGCTGCTTAGGGGAAATTACCATCAAAAAAAGTTCTTTTTTAGAGGGTCTACATATGGGTTTTTAATGCCTTTATCTGAACTCCAGGCAAAAACTATTTATTGACATGTGCACTGAAAACCCCTCCATTCCGTAAACATCTGGGACTCATGTTAATGAATGTGAAGTGCTCTGTGATGGGAAGAGGGACATTGCGATGACATCCACTCCTCCTCCAATCATAGGGTGCCTTGCTTGAAGGAGGAGTTGAAAAGGATGCGAAAGGTTTACTGAATTGAGGAGCTGGTACCCATTGTAATCCTAGTACTTCAGGCAGAACTGTAACTCTCAGCACCAGACTGCACTGTTCAAGGGTGAGTGAAAGTTGTACATAACTCTGCAGCCTATACTAATGGGACATAATCCATTAGTGTGGATTTATTTTTAGAGTGCATATGTCAAAAATAGTCAACTTCAAGGCTTAATTTATTTCACTTAGGACCCATTCACAAGTAGCGTGGTGACTGGCGTTTTTTCACACTGGAACAGTGCCAGTCTATGTGCTCTGTGTGCACTTCAATGCAATGCAGCCTGGAGGTGCGGTGGAGTGAGCTGCAATAAAATGCATTTTATCGCAGTGCAATGGATGGTACCCCATGTCACCCCACTGTGCTGCTGTGTAGTGACATTAATAAACCATCACTTTTTGTAATTAATATAAAAAAGGGAACTGTGTGATGCGCTGAAATGCACATCACAGTGGTCACCGCTCCAGTTTAGTGTGCAGTCACTGGGAATCAGTTGTAGGTGTGTTTTTTGAATTCATGCTTCCTATTTCTTTTTTGTGTGGATTTGTGTTTTTTTTTCTCTTTCTGTAAAGGAAAAACATAAATAATTAAGGCTGATGAGGGTGCCACAATAACAGATCAAGGATGAAAAGCACTTTCATAACTCTCAGGAGCCATTTAATACTCAATGCACTTTAAAAAAAAAAAACACCAAAACCAACCTTCATTTCTCTTTCTGCATTGACTCCAAGGAATTTCACCAAACTGGCAACATTTTTCAGAAACCTACTGATTTTCAAGCAAAATTTGGGGAAATAAAAACTTTCTATTTCGCTCATCACTAAGCAACATCTGCTGGCCTATATGTATCATACATTCTCATGATCAGCTCAAGTCATACCAACATACTGTCCAGTATAACTCAATTGAGGCTGATTCACACCTGATTCACACAGGAACGTGGTCCACGCTCCTGTTTGATTCCTTTGTGATTCCGTGGGGTGCAATTTTCAGCCTATTCATTTGAATGTGCTGAAATCACACTGGATTGCACCAAAAGTAGTGCATGATCTACATTCAAAAATCTAAATATGCATGCGATCTGGTGCAGACAAATGCACTACATTTGCAATCTGCATTAGGGGTGTCATTAGGAATACATTGGCAACTGCAGCAGATCACACACCCAGTGTATTTTAAAATGCAGTGTGGGAAACGCGCACATGTTCTGGTGTGAATGGGTCCTTTTCAAAGGTTACTTTGTTGTTTGGGGCATTGTTGGTTGGAGTTGATTCACTAAAGCTGCAGACTGTAAAATCTAGTGCAATTGTGCACGGTAGCCAATCAGCCTCTAACTTCAGCTTGTTCAATTAAGCTTTGACAAAAAAACTGAAAGCTGATTGGGCAAAAAATAATTTATACAATGTGTCATCTAATCTCATATGTTTTATGTTTATTCTTTACTCCAGAATTCACTGGTTTCTTTTCTATCTATTCATCTCTTCAGTCCACACAGGTTGATCTGCGCAGTCAGCTCTGCATAACAAAAAGTAAGTCAAAACTATTTGATCTATTGCCATGGCACCACTGAATATACTTTCCCTGAATGTTCAGGGAATAAATGTCCCTCAAAAAAGGACCAAAGCCTTCCGTACTTTCCATAACAAGAAGGCTCACATAGTATGCCTCCAAGAAACACACTTCACCAAAGATTCTACTCCAAAATATATTTCTCCTTTTTATCAACAAATTTACAAGGCTTCTGCCTGTACCAAGCAAAGGGGAACTCTAATTGCATTTCACCGATCCACACCATTCACCTTATCATCAGAAATTAAAGACCCAGAAGGTAGATACCTGATACTCATGGGTTATATAATGGATACAGCAATCACGGTGATTTCCTACTACGTTCCTAACAAACAACCTACACCATTTCTCTCACATATATTACAAGTGATTAATACACACAAAATAGGAACAGTAATAATGTGTGGGGATTCGAACCAGGTCCTCCTCCCATTTCTAGATAAATCACCTTTTACACCATCCAAAATAACCTCTAGATTACCTTTTTCTCAACTTCTTTCCAAATACAATCTGGTAGATTCATGGAGAGAAAGTAACCCAATGAAAAAAGAAATTCACCTATTTCTCGCACCCTCATCAAACCTTCACCAGAATAGATCATATTTTTCTAACAATAGGAATTATACCAGAAATTATTGCATCAGATATAATTCCGATTCCGTGGTCTGACCATAATGCAGTATACACTACTATAGCCTCAGCCATACCAAAAGCGCATGACCCAACGTGGTACTTACCGGACATAATGCTCAAACACCCACTACATCAGATGGCCATTGAACAAGCTTCAAAGGAATACATATCAATTAATAATACAACAGACATCTCCCCAATAACACTGTGGGAAGCTCATAAGCCTGTCTTGCGTGGTACAATACAAAGACAAATGGCACTATTTAAACGGGAACGCAAAAATCTAGCAAAAAAACTAGAACTCAATTTTAATGCAGCCTACATATCATTTCAAGATAATCCATCTCAGAGTACAAAATCTCATCTGGAAAAATCTAGATTGGAATACGATCTATTTCTCACTGAGTCAGTTGATAAATCCCTCAAACGCTCCAAACACAATTTCTACATGAATACAAACAAACCAGGTACATATTTGGCTCGGGCATTAAATTCAACTAACAAATCTTTCAAACCAATACGTTTGAAATTATCAAAAAATGTTTACACTTGTAATCCAGTTAAAATAGTCCATAAATTTCACTCACATCTTGCAACTTTATACAAGACAAACAATGAATTTAATCCTACAGAGGCTGAATCCTTCTTCTCAAAAATAACCTTACCTGAGTTATCTCAGAATCAAAAAAGCAGTTTGGATGAGCCTATAACTATAGATGAAGTTGCTAACGCCATAAAAGACCTAAAACTTAACAAAAGACCAGGCCCAGACGGCTACTCGGCTTTATACTATAAAACATTCTCAGAAATACTCTCTCCCATTCTCACTGAAACTTTTAACAAACTTCTAGATGGACATTCTTTTCGGCAAGAAACACTAATGGCAATTGTTTGTATGATCCCAAAACCCCTTTCTGATGATACTTCCTGTGTGAATTATCGGCCTATCTCTCTGTTAAACCTCGATATTAAATTATTAGCAAAAATAATAGCAAAACGCCTCAATAGCATTATAGGAAAATTAATACATAGAGATCAAGTAGGCTTCATGCCAAATAGACAGGCAGGCGATAATATACGCAGGGCAGTGTTATTGGCACATATTGCTAAAAAACGGAAAATCCCTTTATGTTTTCTATCTCTCGATATTAAGAGGGCATTTGACACAGTATCCTGGCAATATATGCAATATTCATTACAAAAATGGGGTTTTGGACCCCACTTTTTAACATGGATCAAAGCATTATATAATAAACCCAAAGTCTATATAAAATATGCTGGATACAAATCTGAAGCCTTTAATATCGAAAGAGGTACCCGACAGGGTTGCCCATTATCTCCCTTATTATTTGCCCTTATACTCGAACCCATGGCCCAATACATCAGAACAAACCAAACTATAACTGGCATTGAAGTAGGAGGTATTACACACAAATTATGTATATTTGCAGACGATATATTACTTTTTCTATCATCACCACAGGTCTCTGGTTCTAACTTAATACCAGCTCTTGATGGATTTGCAGCCCTATCCGGCCTTATGATTAATCCTAAGAAATGCCTAGTGCTTAATATTTCGCTCACAAACATGGAATTGATCCCGGCTAGGGCTGCACTCCCATTCACATGGGCAGAAAAATCAATCCCATATCTTGGAATTCATTTAACAGCATCTCATTCTGACTTATTCTCAACCAATTATCCTCCTGTATTAAGACAGATCACAAATCTAATAAAACAATGGTCGCAACTTCCTTTATCCTGGATAGGGAAGATTAATGCAATCAAAATGACTATTCTACCCAAATTGCTTTATCTATTCAGAGTCCTCCCTATTCCAATTCCAATTGGAATATTCCAATTTTGAGAATAGTACAAAAAAGAGCAACTTCGTTTATATGGGGCTCTTCTAAACCACGTATACCTATACACACACTACATCTTCCCAAAAATAAAGGAGGCCTGGGATACCCTAATTTTACTAACTACTACAGAGCAGCACATTTGGCCAGTCTGTCCAAATACCATGCAAAACAGGAAATCCCATTATGGGTATTTATAGAGGCTTCAGAAAATGACCCTCTATTAATATCAAATTTATTATGGCTTGATCCTAAAGACCGCTTTAAAATTCATAATCCCATAACTAAACACTTCTTATCTCTCTGGGATAAACTAAAAACCAAATATCAGTTACAATCTCCACACAATCCTCTCCTTTCTTTTATCAGAAATCCGGCCTTTTATCCGGCATGGATCTACCCAAATTCTTTTAAAGCTTGGACAACATCAGGCATTCAGACACTAAATGACTTCATAGCATCTAAATCATTCCTTTCATTCCCATCGCTTAGAGAAAAATATGATCTACCAAACTCTGAGATATTTAGATATCTCCAAATCAAAAATTTCTATACACCATTCCTAAAGGGGGATACACCATTATCCCAATTATCCATTTTTGAATCAATCTGTACAAAAGATCCATTTGCTAAAGGTACAATTTCATCACTTTATAATCAATTATATGGAGTAGCAAATCTTAATAGACCCTCTTACGTTCGGAGGTGGGAGGAGGACCTGGGACGAACTTTAGAAGACACGGACTGGTCTAACATATGGCTCACATCTAAGTCATCTTCACCCAACATCTTAGCACTGGAGACAAATTATAAAGTCCTAACTCGCTGGTACCTTGTACCCGCTAGAGTGGCAAAATATTCACCTAATACCTCAGCTCTTTGTTTTCGAGGATGCCCAGAAATAGGCACATATTTACACATATGGTGGACGTGCCCAGTAATCCAAACCTTCTGGAAGGAAGTCTTCGTGATTGCATCTAAAATATTTAAAAAAATAATACAACCAGATCCATATTTAACTTTACTTAATCTAAAACCGGAATGGTTAACACTCTCTCAATTCAAACTTATGATCCAACTAATAACGGCTGCAAAACAAACAGTGGCCAAGGCATGGAAATCTCCTACATTGGTACTAGCAGAAACAATTCACAGAATGAATAATACAATGTCCCATGCTAAGATGGTAGCCATCGATCAAAATCAAATTCCAAAATTTGAAAAACTTTGGCATCCTTGGATAAAACAACAGTTCCTGTCAAACTTCAATGACTCTGTCCTGTTGCCATGGTAACAGATTAAATGACTTACAGAGACACCCATTCTAAGGCTTCAAAGAGAACTAAAAAGAATAATAAACTGACGAGCAGGACAACCCTGTGGACCATACTTCTACCTTTCAACCCTTTTTCTTCTTTCTCTTTCCTTTTCTCCACCTTACGATTAAAGCTCATTATCAGAATTTATTTGACCTATATACACTCTACTTGTAAACAATATGTATAGTAGGTATAAATCATTTAAATACCTACAAAAGTAACTAAGGAAATGATATATATCTTTAATTTAGGTTTACGTGAACCCAATGTTTAATATTTGAAATTTCATGATATTTACCTATATAAACCCTACTGTAAAACAATGAGCTTACTTTATAGATCCTTGTAAACTTACTTTATGTATCTTTATAACATTGTATACTCAATAAACTTCTTTTGACAAGAAAAGCTGATTGGTTTCTGTGCAGAGCCGCACCAGATTTTGCACTCTCCAGTTTAACCCGATTGTGTTTTGGAAGCTCGCCTTTGAAATCTATACATTTAGCCAATATTTCTATAACTTTATATATAGATAGATATAGATATATCTATCTATATATATAGATAGATCTATCTATCTATATATATAGATAGATAGATCTATCTATATCTATATGGTAGGTTAATTGGATCCTGTTTAAATTGGCCCTAGTATGTATGAATGTGAGTTAGGGACCTTAGATTGTAAGCTCCTTGAGGGTGTAGGGACTGATGTGAATGTATAATTTATATGTAAAGCGCTGCGTAAATTGACGGCGCTATATAAGTACCTGAAATAAATAAAATAAAATAAATCTCTCTCTCTCTCTCTCTCTCTATATATATATAGATAGATAGATAGATAGATAGATAGATAGATAGATAGATAGATAGATAGATAGATAGATAGATAGATAGATAGATAGATATAGCTAGATATAGATATAGATAGATATCTATATCTATCTATAGATATAGATAGATATAGATATAGATAGATATAGATATCTATATATATATATATAGACATCTATATATATATATAATCTTTCCTGCTTTAGCCAACATAAAACAATATGCTATAGCTACATTTGCCATCAGTAATTTAAACACTGCCTTATTAATTATAAGAATACATTGTATTCATTTTTGTTTATGTAAATATATAAATCTGTTCAAAAGTTCAAAAGTTCAAAATCATACACTATTTAGATTTCACTCCAATTATTCTGCAAGCCCTAAACATCTGTAACACATCTACTTGCTTTGACATACTTTACCAAAGCTTATATATTTTGCGTTTACTTGTGTTGTATTATGTTTATTGCACAAAGCACATAAGGGTTTTCCCAGATAATGCACAGTGGCGTAGAGAGTTATGCTTTATTTAACTTAAACAGAGCTAAAAATAACTCACCTGTAATGTCTGATTCATTGTCCTCCTAGATTGTTATTTATCTGTCTTCATTTTTATTAGTGTTCTCATGTCTTAAAAAATATATTCTAATGCTAAGAGATAAAACATTTGAAGCCCATGAGCAAATTCACATTCTTGGCATTGAGATCTTTTGTAATCATCAGCAGCTTTGATAATTAATGATATAAAACAGGAGCCTTTAGATGAGCTTGCCCAGCACACAGTGTAGTTATAAATTATACTCAGAAATCGTGTTATGTAACATCCCACAGATTTAAACACTTTGTTTTCTGAGGTATAATGTTAAAGGGCAAGTAAGATACTAATTCTATCAAGTGTACAGTCTGGTCCATAAATATTGGGACATCGACACAATTCTAATCTTTTTGGCTCTATACACCACCACAATGGATTTGAAATGAAACAAACACGATGTCCTTTAACTGCAGACTTTCAGCTTTAATTTGAGGGTATTTACATCCAAATCAGGTGAACGGTGTAGGAATTACAACAGTTTGTATATGTGCCTGCCACTTTTTAAAGGACCAAAAGTAATAGGACAGATTAACAATCATCCATCAAACTTTCACTTTTTAATACTTGGTTGCAAATCCTTTGCAGCCAATTACAGCCTGAAGTCTGGAATGCATAGACATCACAAGACTCTGGGTTTCATCCCTGGTGATGCTCTGCCAGGCCTCTAGTGCAACTGTCTTCAGTTCCTGCTTGTTCTTGGGGCATTTTCCCTTCAGTTTTGTCTTCAGCAAGTGAAATGCATGCTCAATCAGATTCAGGTCAGGTGATTGACTTGGCCATTGCATAACATTCGACGTCTTTCCCTTAAAGAACTCTTTGTTTGCTTTCGCAGTATGCTTCAGGTCATTGTCCATCTGCACTGTGAAACGCCGTCCAATGAGTTCTGAAGCATTTTGCTGAATATGAGCAGATAATATTGCCAGAAACACTTCAGAATTCATCCTGCTGCTTTTGTCAGCAGTCACATCATCAATAAATACAAGAGAACCAGTTCCATTGGCATTGATAGTGAAAGCTCTTTGGATCTCATTTTGAGAGTTGAGAGCAATAGATTCCAAATGCAAATAGCACACTTGAAATGAACTCTGGACCTTTTATCTGCTCCTTGTAAATGGGATAATGAGGCAATAACACACACCTGGTCATGGAGCAGCTGAGCAGCCAATTGTCCCATTACTTTTGGTCCCTTAAAAAGTGGGAGGCACATATACAAACTGTTGTAATTCCTACATCGTTCACCCGATTTGGATGTAAATACCCTCAAATTAAAGCTGAAAGTCTGTAGTTAAAGCACATTTTGTTCGTTTCATTTCAGATCCATTGTGGTGGTGTATAGAGCCAAAAAGATTAGAATTGTGTCGATGTCCCAATATTTATGGACCTGACTGTAAATACACTTGCTTCCTTCTCACTGGGCAAACTGACTATGGAGTAATTCTGGACAACAAGATAAAGTACAACTCCAGCCTAAACTTTTTTTATGGTTTTGGGTGGAGTCAGGAAAGGTCAGCATTTTAGTTGTGTCCCTGCTAGGGAGATCCACCCTCACTATTTCCCACACCACGTTTCAAATGTCGTTTGAAATTACTCCTAAATTTCATTAGCTTTTAGCATTCAATTTTGGAATCAATCTAATCTGAATAAAAGCCACATACATTGTTAATTTGGAAAAAAAAATGTCATCCTGCTCCTTCAATTTTTCTCATTACTATGGTTGAAAACAAACGTCATTTTGACTTAACTAGCAATTAGAAAATGGATGGATTTAGTGCCTTATTTTTTTTCCAACAATGTTCCCACTATGTCCACAACAAAAGATATGTTAATGATAACAATCTTTTTGATATGTTAGGACTCTTGTGCTCAAAGGTATTTGCATACAGACATATCTTTCAACAAAGTGCTGTTGCTTCAATTAAACCTTATTTGCCAAGTGTCTACATTAGCCTTTCCTAAAGGCTGTTTAAGTATATTTATTTTATTTATTTATTTATTTATTTATTTATTTGTCATCCAGTCGGGGTAGGAGAGGGTTTACATCAAGCAAGGCATACCATTAATTAGAATACACCAAAACATAAAGAAAACAGGGGCTTTAAAGGTGCTAATTACCACACAATTGTTTAAAATGTAACAATTCGTTTTATTAGTTTGATTAAAATTACTTTAAAACCAACAACGGTGAATGGATTCCATCCCATAATAACGGACTGGGTTTACATATTCCATGCTATAACAGATGCAACAATCTCGACATGTTTCGTCAAATGTATGGCTTCATCAGGAGTTTATGTAGCAAACTGGACTGTATAGCAAACTGTCTATTTGATTAGAGTAAAAGAAGAATATCATCTGTATCTATGTCAAAATCTGAAACCAACGTACTGATGACAGCAATGCAACTAAGTAGATGAATGTACAAGAGACATAAAGTCCAGGAAGGGGACCATAAATATATTGCTTCACCAGGGACACCCATAGACCCTGCCTTAAGTTGGTGGAGTCAAGTAGAGTTTGTGTACTAAACACTCTGTGCAGTGTTTCTGGGGAAATAATGTTCCTCGTGGCTAATTTATTTATTTATTTATTTGTTTATTTTTTGTGGCTCGGTTGTTATTTTTGTAAGGTGACCTTGGGTGTTCTGAAAGGCTCCTAAAAATAAAAATGTATTCCTATCATTATTACTATTATTAATATTATTAATATTATTATTAATAAAGTGGATGTAAAGTCAAAACCTAACTAACTCTAAACCTACTCTCAGCCCCATTCTAAGGCTGTTCTATCTAGCCCTGTAAAGCAAAAATCACTATACTTACCTATTCTGTAGCTGCTCCAGGCTGGTCCAAGCATCAGCTGTCCATGGCGGCTTCAGTGTGTGGGAGTGTGCAGGAGAGGTAGTCGACAACAAAAGACCCATAGTAAGTCTATGGGTGACATCACTCCTCAGGCATTTCCCAGCCGTTGTCGGTATAATCCTGCATACAGTAGCTGCTGCTGAAGACCGGACCAGTCCAGCTGCAGAATAGGTAGGTATAGCGATTTTAGTCTAGTCTAGATAGATTAGGTTTAGAATAGGGCTGAGAGTAGGTTTAGAGTTAGTTAGGTTTTGACTTTACTTCCACTAACTTTTTTTAATAAGAAGAAACCCTTGAAATAACTATCCCATTTCAGGGAACCTCTAATAATAATTACTGTATCTACAAATGTACATTGATGGGATGGTCAATGGTAAGAATGATGCTTACATTTGAGGTCAGATAGCAGATAGCAAAAAAGATCATTATGATCAGTGCATTTACCTCCTACATCCTGCATTTACCCCTATGATAACACTTGCTGTAAGGCCGGCCATAGATGGTTCAAATATTGGCCGGTTCAGCAAGAACCAGCTGAGATTAGAACCATGTGTGGGCAAGCCGAATGTACCAAGTTGATCAATCGATTAACTTGGGTACAACCAGCCTGCCGGATTCACTTGCGATTATCGCTAGCGGCTGCTACAGCCACTAGCAATAGTCACTGTCTTCTCCCGGCGGGGACGGCTTCCCCATCAGGAGCAGACATTTTGTAAGGTAAAGCCTGCTCAGTGCTCATGCTCGTACACATTGCACTCATGCTAATATTCATAAGCAAAGGACCAACATAATGCCCGCAATGCCAGTTCATCGTGCACGGGTATGTGCGCATGCGAACATCTGTGCGTGAACGCATGTGCAATTAACACTTGGCGCCCAGTGGCCTATTTAAACTGCTCTGTCACTGTAAACAGTGCTGGATGATCTTCAGCTTCTTCCTGACCCACCAAGACCTGATACGCTGTTCCTGTTTGTTCGTTTATGACCCGGCTCGCCTTTGGACTTCGCCTCTGCTTACTCCTTTACTCTGTTACCTGGTATCCTGACTTTGGCTTGTTTATTGGACTTAATTTGCATACTGACTTGGTACCTCATTGCTTGACTGTTACCCGACCTTGGCCTGCCTTCTGGACTTGCTTTGCCTGCGGATTCGGTACCCGGAT
Organism: Aquarana catesbeiana; assembly: GCF_042186555.1. Classification (NCBI taxonomy): domain Eukaryota; kingdom Metazoa; phylum Chordata; class Amphibia; order Anura; family Ranidae; genus Aquarana; species Aquarana catesbeiana. The sequence continues at coordinate 669,783,213 of NC_133324.1, read as the reverse complement.
GCCTGGTTGTTGCTGACTACTGCTCTTCTCCTGGTTCCGCTCCTGTCCATGCCCTGGTGCCAAGCTGCTGCTACTTCCTGCTTCAAGGACCGTGACTGCCAGCTCTACCCACCTACAGAGGGGACATCACCAGCCAGCTACCCAGCACTCGTGCCACTCCTTGCCTTTACTCTTTCTGTTCCCACCTTCAGGAGTGTAGGCGGGAGGAGCAAGGTACGTGATACATTTGCTCAACAGGATGGATTCCTCTGTCAGCACTGTCTGTGTTGATGGGGGAATAGTGCAAATTTCTTTTCTACAAACCGTGGTTGCAGGAAAAAACTTCACACCATCTATGGCCGGCTTAAAGCAGAGTTCCACCCAAAAATGGAACTTCCGCTGATCGGATTCCCCTCCCTCCGGTGTCACATTTGGCACCTTTCAGGGGGGAGGGGGAGCATATACCTGTATAATCCAGGTATTTGCTCCCACTTATGGGCATAGATCACCGCAGGCTCCACGGTGATCTATGCCATGTCCGGCCCCTCCTCCATCCCCCCCGCTGTCTTCTGGGAGACACACATATCCCAGAAGACAGCAGGGACCAGTAAGGATGCGCAGCGTGAGTCGCGCATGCGCAGTAGGGAACCAGGCTGTGAAGCCGCAAGGCTTCACTTCCTGATTCCCTTACTGAAGATGGCGGCGCCTCCACCTGAGCGTCGAGGGACAGATCGGCTTCGGGTGAGGACATCACGGGTGCCCTGGACAGGTAAGTGTACTGCAGTATTTGTAGCTGCTGACTTGAGAATAAAAAATTTGGCTGAACTCCACTGTAAGACATGAAAAGATCAGATCAGCAGAAAGAACAACTAAATAAGAGCAAGGATGCTGCTCTAATTATTCTTGTGTTAGATGGACTCTCTAACATCCTGACTTGCAGCCTCTGTTTATCATAAATATAACCCTAGGCTAAAGGCATATGCAAATGTATGTTAAAGCATAATGGAACAAGGTGTGACAATGCTTTTGTAAAGATTTGTTTCTTTTGGCAACATGCAATTAGTGTAAGAGAAGATAACTGTGTCTAAAGCTGGCCATACACCAATTTAATTTTGTTCGCTGGTCTGTATGGAAAATCTGAAAAAATGTTCATTAGAGCATTCAATCTAGCAATCTTTAAGTCAACTAGATTTGTTTGAAAGCCCTTAAAATGTTGTTCACTACTTGAATGGGATCTAGGACATATTGAACACGTTTCTTTTTTGCCTAGTACTTTACAATATGTGTGATTTTTCACAAAGAAAAAAAACATATTCCCTTTTAAAATGTGGTTTGTATGAGACAATTTTCCATTCTGCTTCTTCAAATTTTCCCATTACTACAATCAAAATCAACCCCACAAATTATTAGTGAAGCAAAAAAATTCTGAAACTGGAAATTTTGGAACAAAATTCTACTAGTATATGTCCAGCTTTACCAATACTGAACTGCAGTGTTTTAGGGGACCAAAAACATTCTAGTGTTTTAAGTGCTTGAAAGGACCAAAGTTTGTAGTTTGAAGCATTTTTGTGTCATCTGTAGAGGAACTACAATTCAACCACTTGTATTTAACTGGAGCACTCTTTACGTAAAGTTGGACCACAATCACAGCCAATTATCTTTTAGCTTAATGTTTAGTGATACCAAAAGATATATGGGATGAGTGCAACCCAAACCAGCAATATTGGCCAAATTGGAAAATGACTGTATGTTTATGGGCGCACTGCAGGGATGTGCAGTCAAGGAAGGCAGGTGAGGCAGAGCGATCTAAAAACTATCGAGCTTCGAGGGTCGTAGCTCGGCGACCTGGGGTCACAGAGACCCCCAATTTGAGGAGTAGGTAGCCAAAGTCGTACTCCACCACTGGTCCAGAGATACAGGGCTCCTTAGCTACATACAGTGCAGCCAGTTTAAATACAAACTGGCACACGCTGCTTGCAGCAGACTGAGAGGATGAGCTCACAGTGCCTCTGACTTCTTGTCACTGAGCTCAATGGACAGCTTGGAGCCTTGAACCAATGGTAAAGCACCATTGGTCCAAGCTGTCCAATAAAAATGCGGCAGTGGAGGCTCTCCTCGCACTGAAGTGTCATAGAAGGAGGCATGTGTCTAAAAGACACATGCTCCCTTCCAGCCCAGCCCTCTTAACTACAAGGAAAAACATGGGTTTATGGGTATAGGATTGAAGATTTAAGGTACTTTTTTTAACAAGCTAAATAACATATTATTATGCTATATGTTACAACATAATAATTTATTATTTGTCTATTTACTGTGAAATTACTAGTTTGAAGTTATAACTTCAAACTTCAGTAATTTGTCAGTTAAGCCACCTGCTTGAGTACAGTTTTTGAAAATATAGTACATTACCTTAAAAGCAATATATAATAATTATTTGTATATTACTTACTTATGACAATTAACCACTTGCCACCCAGGCCAATTCTGACACTTCTCGCCTACATGTAAAAATCATAATTTTTTTGCTAGAGAATTACCCAGAACCTCCAAACATTACATCTTAAAGGGACAGCGTATGTAAATATTTTTGTTAAATGAGTATAGCTATAACTAGTATAACTAGTATAACTGCAATTACCTTCATAATGAGAATCGAATACGTAACTTGTGAATATGTAACCTGTGTGTATCTGGCTCTGATACCAGCCAGTGCCTCACCAGCCACTCACCTCACTGCACGTCCCTGGTGCACTGACACCAGTACAGACATCCTTTAACTGACCAATCACAGTAAAAAAACGGATTGTCCAGACTGTATTGCAAAGGTCCTCTATTGTTATTACAAGATAAGGCCAGTCTCTGTAAACTTACTCAGAGCAAGAATATGATTGATCCAAATGACTGTTTGCCATTGTTTACAGCTCATATGACTGCTGTCCCCTGTCTATGGCTAATGCTAGGACCTGTCCATATGCATTCTTGATGCCCATCACATTTTGTCCAGTGAATAAAAATCTAAATAGATATGCTTTAACTTATGTGCTTTCTTGTGTTGAAGTAAACAAGGGCTAGTAATAAGAGTCAGTCTAAGCTACAAATAGGAAAATTTTATATGGCAAAATATAAAGCCTCTAATGACTTTCACTATGAGCCATTTAACAACCATTTACTAGCTGGATTCATCTTAGCACTGCATAGATGTAAATACACACATGATATAAAATGTTTGATGAAAGGCTCACATCAGTAATCCATATTGTATGAACTTTTTGAAAAACGTACTAAAGCTGGCATACTCTGCTATAGGCTGGCCATCTGTATCCTTTTGCATGCAGAAGCAATTTAAAAATCCTGTTAGAATAGTTGAATTATGTATTCTATTTGAGATATAATTTTTCTTTGTGAAGGTCACTGTAATTTGTAATTGATTTTTACTCACTGATTAAGTATAAGTTTAGGCTAGGTTTATACATTTGTATGTAATGATAAATCCAACTTACAGTAAAGTATAATGCTTTGATCATACATCCACCCAAAAGACATACACATATGTGGAAATGCAATTACTATATACTGTTTTATATCATCATCAGTTTATTCTGCCATATTTTTTTCATTTTGCAAAATAAAGAAACCACCATACATGTCTAATCAGAATTACAATTGATCTTCTTACCTTGCAATGCGGGCAAAGTGAGCAAATGCCCCATGGGCACAGTTACATCTGACAGAGATGGTCAACTCTTATATTGGCTGGCCTTAGAACTTAAAAGTTCTTATAGTACCTTCAGTACCGTACATAGTGAGTAAAGCATTGTATAACTCACATTGTAAAGCATGTATGGACACATGTGGTTCCCATACCTGTTCTCAAGTACCATCAATAGTGCATGTTTCACAGGTAGCCTAACATATGCAACAGTAGAGCAATTTAGCTACAAAACACAAAAAAACTCTTGGTAAGAAGATTTGGAAAACACTGCTCTTCTTACTGCTTACTCAGAAAACAAAAATGCAATATAGCGCCAAAGATTCCAAAACAAAAAGCTGTAGTGATTAACGGCTTATGGATCGCAGCTGCTCTGGTTAATGGCAGGACCTAAAAACTAGTAAAAACAGAATTGATCCAACTGATAGAGTATCTATATACAGCAAATGATGAGGAGAATCATTCAAAACATATAATCTATACCCAATTAATAATACACACACATTTGATGTATATACAGAACATTAAAGTACAATTGTGCTTGTGAATCAACAACATATAAATTCAAACAAATACATTTTTGTGAAAGTCCATAATAATGTATTCCAAAAAATGTAAGATATGTAAAAAAATAGTGCATATGAAAAAAACCGCCCAGGGAGGACGTCGTATGACAAAACGCGTAGGTAGGAGTCAGGACCCTGACGCCAACATGCTGTCCAAGATTGTACTCGCAGCTTGCACTGATCAATAAAAATGTATATAAAAACAGTTCTTCAAACATCAATCCGCAACAGTGCCATGCAGTGAAGACTTGTATTCTGATAAAAGCTGTGACAGTTACACCCAAAAAAAGTGTGATCCTCCACCAGCCATACCAAACTGACTCACTAGATTAAATAGCTGGTTAAATTATAAACCAGCAGTTGAGTCTTTTTGCAATCAATGCTTGAATCAGAGGTATTCGTTAGCAAGTACACCAAGTCATCTCCAATAAATCATGCTGTGATATCCATATATATATATACAAGAGGGAAGAAGAATACTCCAATAGTGTGATGCTGCTTGTAAAACACTTTTATTTAAAACATTTAAAATTTACACTTACCCTTTGCAAGTGTCAGACCCGACACTAGGGATTTCAAGCAGATAGAAATGTATCCAAATCTTCTCCAGCTGCTGTGGTCTGTCTGCAAGCTGTGAGTACAATCCTGGACAGCGTGTTGGCGTCATCATCCTGACCCTGCCCTACGCATTTCGTCATATGCAACATCCTCCTGGGGTGGTTTTTTTCATATGCACAATTTTTTAATGTATCTTACATTTTTTGGAAAACATTATTATGGACTTTATTTTTCACAAAAGTGAATTTGTTTGAATTTATATGTTGTTGAGTCACAAGCGCATTTGCACTTTAATGTTCTGTATATACATCAAATGTGTGTGTATTATTAATTGGTTATAGATTATATGTGTATTGAATGATTCTCCTCACCATTAGATATATATAGATACTCTATCAGTTGGATCAGAGCTGTTTTTACCACAATCTTTAATACTGCTTACTCAACATGTATTTTCATGTTACTGGCCCAGAGTTCAGTTCCTCTTTAAAAAAAACACTGTGGGAATACACTATTCAAAAACAAGTGACCCATCTGTAAGAGGTTCCTAGTTGGCAATGAGTTTCGTTCACAAAAAATGAGTCTGCAGGAGACTTGGACAGAGTCCATTATACAAGAGTATGACAACTGGTGAACATTATGCAGTATCTTGTTTGTGTAGAGCAAGCAGTTCAGACCCTTTATAGATTGTGTTCTGTTGTACTGAGAACATAGCTGCAGACATCTGATTGAAAATGTGCCCAGGGCTGGTCTGCAGACATGTAATTAGTTCACAAGTTATTAGCCTGTACTGTACATCATTTGTGGCCAGATGTCTTTTTGTTTGTTCAGGCCTCATTGGAACAGGCTTTTCAAAGACATTTTCATTTTGCAATGTAATCATGTAAGGAAAATGTCATACTTCCTGGCACAAAGTAAGCTTTAATTGTCCAACACAAGATGATAATTATGTCACATTAAATACATTTCAATGACCTTATTTTACACTGTAGGTCTAGACTTCAGTGGTGTTTTTACTACATGCCTTTTTTACCGTCCAATATACTCTGTTTTGTAGAGTTAGCATTGTTAGGCATAAGTGTGTAACCCAGTTTAAATGGACAGTACCGTTTCTTTTAGGTGGGTACATACTATATCTTAAGCTAATGTTTAGTTTGGTTTTTACACTTTGACATGTTTACTCTTCCACATTGTTGTTATTACATTAAAGCAGATATCTGAATAAAAAATGTAGGTTAAAAAAGGTAAACAGGAAAACAATTTAAAAGCCTAGCAAAACCCAAAATAAAAAAAAAATCTTCTGCTGCAATACTTACTTTCCATTCAGAGCTGTTGCTCACAATAAGTATTTTCTGCCACTAGATGTCATCAGTCTTCTGGGTGAAATAATGGCCAGCGTCATTTATCCCACGTCTTCTCAGACCCAGGCTATCATAGACCCTCCCATGAGGGGACATGATTATGCTATCCAGGGCTTAGAATAACACTGCACTGAACAGTGTTCATACCTTAATATGGGAATGCTGTTCGGTGCAGGAACAAGGACTGCCCCCTTCTGCCGCTGAACAGAAAGGTCCTGTGATTTTACTGGGCTGATCAAAAGACATATAAAAGACAAGGGTATGTTTACATATTATATTTTTGCTTAATGGAGGGAGTGTGGGGAGAGAGTCTTACTAAAAGGCGGGAGAATATAGGGTTATAGGGTTTGCTCTATATTTCACTGCAATCCCTCAGCCTTCCTGCTGAACTACACTTGAGATCAGACATTAGCATTGAAAGGGGAATGTTATCAATCAGTCAGCCAATCCATAGGAGTTGTTTCCTAAAGGCAAATAGGCTGTTTATGTTGCAAGGGAAGTTGCACTTTGCAAGAGCATATTGGTTTCAGTTTATTTATTTATTACAGGTATGTACAGTATATATTTTAATTTACACAGCACATTGCATATTTTACATTCACATCAGTCCCTGCCCCCAAGGATCTTACAATCTAAAGTCCCTAACTCACATTCATACATACTTTGCAAAGAGTACCCAATTACATCCAAGAAAAATACAAAAAACAAAATGTTTGCTTGTACATAATTGCAAATTGAACAACCTTTGCTACATTTAGTAAATCAACTCCATAGACTTGCATTGTAAGGAACAGTTAAATCACTATCATTAAGCAGTAATAGATGGCCAGAAAGAAGCTGTGCCTGCAATGTATTGCACTACTATGGCTGCTTCCAAATACATGTATACAATGCCAAACCACTATTGTTATTATACAGGATTTATATAGCATCAACAGTTTGCACACCGCTTTACAAAATTAAGGCAGACATTATAGTTACAATACAATTTGGTACAAGAGGAATCAGAGGGCCCTGCTCCTTAGAGCTTACAATCTACGAGGAACTATAGACAGAAACAAGCTTTATAAAAGATTGACATACACTGACAAGATTATTTACATCACAGTTTTCTCCTCTACATACTGTATATCTAACAGTCTAAAGATATACCCTCTTTTTCTTATACTGCAAATTGTGCTTTATCAAAAAAAAAAAAAAAAAAAGATTTTCCTATACCTTAGTCTGTATCCAATGCTGTTATGAAGTATCAGGATTCCATGCGGTAGAAAAACCTTTTGTACATGTGTCATTTGTGGGCCGAGCTGTCATGACTACATTTCCTGACAGATAATGCTGTGGCCTTCACATAGAGGGCAATAGGCTCAATTCACAGAGCTAACACACCAGGATAAGGATCTTTATTTTCTAAAAAATAACAGCTGTTCTCAGTGGAGTCCAATGAGATTTGAAAATTACAATCATGTGGCTGAAAAAAAAGGGCTAACCCTGTGTTAAAGCTTTGTGGATTAAGCCCTTCATGCAATTTAGGCCTGAAGGCTGTATTTTCCACTCTGTTGTACACTTTTAACAACCTCTCAATTCATGGACATAGAACCAGGTGAGTGCAGGGCTGATTTTGAATAGGGAGCTGGTACCTGGGTAGTTTGCAGGGCACTGCCACAAGTTGGTTGGCATTGGAAAATGTAATTAATTTGACATTTTTCTCTGGTGTTTACCACCTGCAGGTAGAGGACTAGTCTATGAATTTTTTACATCAGAGACAGGTCTAGAAAACTATGATAGACCACTGAGCGGTAAATAGTATCCATTTTGTAACTTAATTTAACCAAATCCTGGAGATCTAATGCTACTGACTGGAATACTTTGCATTCTCTGTGTCAATTATATGTCACATTTTATAATCCTTGGAGAACTCAGAAAGAGTTTTTTTTTTTTTTCCTCAATCATTTTTTTTATTGCACATATGCCAATAAAATTATAACAATGCAAGGCAAAAGCCAGGTCGACCCACACAGGGGCTATGTCTGGCAAGAAAGGAGGAGCATAGTTTCAATCATTCACATTATATTGTACAGCAAAACATGGTATAAAGTGTGTGGTTTATATAATCCTATTCTCGTGTTCCCGCCCTTCCTCCATACAAAATCATATCTCTATTGCTAGTTCATTCCTCCATTTCCCTTCACTTTATTCCAACCCTCCCCTCCACCCCACCCCACCCCACCTCCCCTCCGTCACAGCAAACCTTTCATATTACCTTTGATGGTTCTTGCACCACCTGTACAACTACCGCAGGTTTCCCTCCTATCCAATGTTCTTATTTATCTGATTTTGTTGTCATTAATTTTACAAGCCAACTTCCTATTCCTCCTTCTTCTCCCCCCCCTGTGTACTTACTCTCACTTTCCTTCCCCTCGGGTATCTCAGTCTCGTTCTTCCTCTCTACGTCACCCCCCCCTGATCACTACATCTGAAGCCTTTCTACTATCAATTGATGTGGGGCCAGGTCCGCATCCCCCAGCCATGAGTGCCATATCTTGTTAAATTTACTCCGATCGCTTCTACGGGCGTACGCCAGTCGTTCTCTAGGGAGAAACGAGTTAACGTAGGCAATCCATTGCTTAACTGTAGGGGCAGTTGGAGCCATCCAGTACTTTGCAATAAGTTTCCTGGCGAGATACATCAGTTTAGATAACATGAAGTACTTTCCTCCCGGGTACATCTTTCCACTTATAGCTCCAAGCAGGTATACGGTCGGATTGAGGGGGATGTGGACCCGCGCCACCCTGGAAATATGTTGGGAAACCTCATCCCAGTACCTATGCAGCTTTGGGCACCTCCAAATTAAATGAATAAAGTCCCCTCTGTGTACCTTACACTTGGGGCACAGTGGGGAGTCTCCTCGACCCCATTTATAAAGCTGTACTGATGTCCTATAGGCCCTATGAAGAATGAATAATTGTGACAGTCTTTGGGTTGCGGAGAGTGACACCACTGGAATAGCCTCGAGCGCCATTTCCCATTGTTCATCATCTATTTCTCCTATGTCCTCTACCCATTTATTTCGGCACTTTAACAGTGTATGAACCTGGGTTGACTTCTGCAACTCCTTATATATTTTGGATATTAACCCTTTCCTTGTATCTGCCAAAAAGATCTCATTCAAAAGTGAAGCTGCCGGTGTTGTCTGGGAGTGCGTTATTTGTTGTGCCTGTATCGCATGGCGCAATTGGAGGTACTGGAAAAAGCCCCTCGGGTTCAAGTGGAATTCCCTACATAATTGTTCGTATGTCTTCAACACCTCTCCCTCATATAGTTGTGGGAAGAACTGAATCCCCTTTTCTTGCCATTGTGTGAACCCCTGTAATCCCTGGATCTCAGAGTATCTACTATTGTGCCAGATCGGCGTAAATGAAAGCACGCCTGTTATCTTTAAGATTTTCCGAACCTCACCCCATACTTTTTTAAAGAGCGTACTTATTGGGTCTACCCCCTTCATACTTGGCAAGTCCATTTCCAGGTGAGAGGCCGCTTCTAGTGTGGGTTCCATCATGGTCACCAATTGGTATGTAGGGTCCTCATTGCCCTTTCGACCCCATCCTGCCATTTGTTGAAATTGTGATGCCAAGAAATATAGCCTAGAATTGGGTATTGCAAGCCCTCCTCTATCCTTTTCGTATTGCAATGTTTCTAGGCTAATTCTAGGTGTCTTTTTTTTCCATATCAATTCCCTCATTAGTGTGTCAATTTGCTTAAACCATTTTTTTGGTATCCATGTCGGAGAGTTGTGGAAAACGTATAATTGTTGGGGTGCCCATATCATTTTTATTAAGTTTGCTCGTCCTATAACTGATAGGGGGAGCCTACACCAGCTGTTGCTTTTTTGTTTCTGCCTAGAGAGCAGTGGTTCCAGGTTCAGCCGGAGGTACTCGGCCGGGTTTGGGGACACCATCACTCCCAGGTACTTAAAACTGTCAACTATTGTTATTTGTTCCGTTCCCACTGGTAGTCGGTCCCTCTGCTGGTCTATGGGCATTAGCGTTGATTTTGACCAGTTAATGACAAAGCCTGAGAAGGTGCCATATTCTCTCACTATCTCCATTACTGCCCGCAAGGATGAGGTCATGTCGCCCAGATATATAAGTGCATCATCTGCATATAAAGATATTTTTTCTTCTCTCTGATGTCTACGGAACCCCACCACCTCCATTGAATTCCGGATCTTTATAGCTAGAGGCTCTATTGCCAGGGCAAACAGCAATGGAGACAATGGGCAACCCTGTCTCGTCCCCCTATGCAATTCAAATGGAGGCGAAAGGTCACCATTAATACGTATTCTGGCTCTAGGTTTAAAATAGAGTATCTCTACCCATGCTACAAACCTACTTCCCAACCCGAATCTTTTCAGTGTTTCCATGAGGTAGGGCCACTCCACACTGTCGAACGCTTTTGAGGCGTCGAGAGATAGAATGGCCCTACTCCCCGGATTGTCCACTGGCATCTGAAGGTTCATGTAGAGCCTCCTTATATTATCTGATGTAGATCGGGTAGGTATAAAGCCAGACTGATCACGATGGACCAACCTGCTAATCACTCGAGATAGCCTATTGGCCAGGACACTTGCGAACAGTTTAACATCCGCGTTTAAAAGCGAGATTGGACGATATGAGTCTAATAGAAGATTATCTTTCCCAGGCTTTAAAATTACTGTTATTATTGCCTCACGCATACTATCCGGTAGATAACCCAGTTCCTCAGCCTCCCTTATAGCCTGCAGTAGTGATGGTAAGAGGTCCTCTCTATAGTGGGAGTATACCTCTGCCGGAATCCCGTCTGGGCCTGGTGATTTATGGCGACCTGTCCCCTCCAGTGCTTCTCTTAATTCCACTAATGTGATTGGGCAGTTCAACAGTTCCCTGTCCGCCTCCGACAATTGCGGGAGCGGACAGGACTGCAAAAACTGCATCAGCTCAAGCGGGTTGTATCTAGTTTTGCTAGAATACAAGTCCCCGTAGAACTGCTGGAAGCTGCTCAAGATGTCTGAACTACGGGTCTGCCTCTCCCCGGATTTAGCCCTCACAGCCAGGATAGTAGTAGGATCTCTTTGCTCTCTGGCTATAAGGGCCAAAAGGCGGCCAGTATTTTCCCCCTCTTCAAAATAACTCTGTTGTTGAAAGTATCTTCTCTTCTCTGCTGCTGATAACCAAACCGAGCTATATATCGCTTGTACCTCTCTCCAGGATTCTTGATTAGATTTTGATGGGTCTCTTATCAAAGCCTGTTCCCTTTCTATCAGTTCTTCCCGTACCTTGTTTTCCCATTCCCTGGAGCGTGTTTTAATTCCCGCAATTTCTTTAATAAGACATCCCCTCAAGAATGCCTTAAGTGTATCCCATATTACCATGGCGCTAGCAGACCCCCTATTAAATTGCAGGAACTCCCGTAGCGCCTCTCTTATATTATCTATTTGGGGAAACAGAGACAACCAGTAGGGGTTCACCTTCCATAATTGTCGCCCCAGCTTTCCAGTGGTGCCTAACCGCACCCAGAATGGGGAGTGGTCAGATAATAGGCGTGGCTCATACGCTGAGTCCTCCACTAACTGCAGGAGTGCCTCATTTCCTAAACCCAGGTCGATACGGGAGAGGACCTCATGTGTTGCAGAATAACATGAATAACATCTGTCCTCTTTGTGTCTCTCTCTCCATACATCCCGGAGTCCTATTTCCATAAGCAGGGCTGCAAAAGCAGTCCTGCCAGTTGTCTGTTTCATAGTTCTAGATGTCAGAGACATTCTATCCTGGGAGTTGTCTAAGATATTATTGTAGTCACCCAATGCTAGTACCGGGACTTCCGGGTATGAGGCTATGAATTGTGATAGACACCCGAGTGAAGCTGGTGAGAATGGTGGTGGAATGTATATTGATGCTATTATGCACATTAAACCGTTAATTTTACATAGCAAGAAGACAAATTTTCCCTCCCTGTCCACCCTCTGTTCCATGCACTCAAAGGAGACACCCGAGGAGATCACTATACTGACTCCTCTTGAATGTGAAGTGTGCATGGAGTGGAACTGAGTCGGGTATCTCCTTGAGCGCAGCAGGTGGACAGAGTTGGAACACAAGTGTGTTTCCTGTAAACAGATTATCTGAGGTTTCATTATATCAAAATATCTGAACATTGCCCTTCTCTTGTCGCTATCCCCCAGCCCTCTCACATTCCATGTCATCAAGAGTAGGTCTTTCCTTTTCCCAATTTCTTTACTCATATAGGGGATCATACCGATTCAAATAACTATATAGCGAGAGACAACAACGTGAGCAGGGAATAGGAATACAATTGTCCCTCAAAATTTTACCTGCCCCTTGGGTCCCCTCAGTGAGTAATACATAACAGTCAGCATTCCTCCTAATCCCCTTACCATCCTTGGTGGAGCGTAGGAGGGATTTGTATATGGTTTTATGTTTGTAGTGTTTTTCATTAATTATTTGGGTTGTGACTTTACCCCCCACCCCTCCCCATCCTCCCCCACCCCCCACCCCGCTCCACCCCCCCTCCCAGCTCTTTCCCTCCTGACTCCCCCACCCCCTCTCCCACCCACCTCCCTCCTTCCCTCCCCGCCCAGCTGGGCCTACCCTAGGGGCTATGTTCCGAACCTCCCACTTACTCTCATTCCCCATACTACACTGGCATATCTTGCCAGTGCCACACATTTACGATACCCCTTTAACCCAGGGTTCCCTATCCCACCCCTTCCCCCCCTTCCCTGACCATGTTGGTGTTATTCAAGTGTTCTAAATAATTATACTTGTAGAAAAAAATTGTTTATCGTGGCAGCTCAAAGTATTCTAAAAAGTGAATATCCAACTAGTGCTAAATTATAATCCTATTCCTTCAACCTTATTAGTGCTATTCATGTGTTTTTAATTTTTTGTGTTTGGATAAAAGATAATCTGTCATGTCAATCCAGTGAATTAAGTAAGTGTATACTAACCTTTACTACTTTATAGTCTATCCCTATACTTCTTTCTCAACTTCTACCTGCATCACATCGCCTACTTAATTCTTTAGTGTATTACTCATTATATCACCCTACCCTCTTCTCTCCCCCCTCCCTAATACCACATAAAGACGGAAAGAAAAAAAAAAAAAAAAAAAGGAAAAAAAGGAAAAAAAAGAAAAAAAAAAAGTCCGTAATCTAATCAGTCTCTAATCTCTCCTCTCCTTCCTTCCGTGTTGTTCTCTCTACATTCTCCAGCCAGTCTTCCACTTTACGGGGAGAATCAAAGAAGAATGTCCCATTCCTGGTGGTTATTCTCATGCGGGCGGGGTACAGTAGTGCATAATCCATCTTTTTTTGCTGAAGCACACGTTTAATTGGCATGTATGCCGCCCTGAGCTTTTGCAGGTCTAGGGAGAAGTCTTGATATAGTGAAATTCGCGCTCCCCTATACAAGACTTCTCTCATTTCTCTCGCTTTCCGAAGCAAAGACACCTTATCTCTAAAGTTGAACATTTTCATAATTATAGGTCTTGGGTACTCCTTGCCCTGCCGAGATTTGGAGGGGATTCGATGGGCGCGTTCGATGCCAAAAAAAGGAGAAAAGGATGGAGCCCCAAATGTCTCCTTGATCCATCCCTCCAAAAATTCAATAGGGTCAGGTCCCTCGCTCCGTTCCGGCATGCCTATTACTCTTATGTTGTTTCTTCGATTTCTATTTTCTAGTTCATCTATTTTGGCGGATTGATTTTCTATGCGTTTCTTCATGTCAGTCATATCTTGTCTGAGCGGGGATAGTATATCTTCCACCAAGCTTAATCTTTCCTCTAGGGCTGTTGTTCTTCCCTCCGTTTCTTTCAATCTACTACCCAGCGCTATCAGTTCTTCTCTTATGCTTTTTAGCTGAGCACTCAAACCAAAAATTGATTCCTTGCATGCAGTAATCGCATACATGAGGTCCCTCATTGTTGGCTCTCCCGCTCCTCCACTTTGGCCACTCTCCATCCCGGGCTCAGTTGTATTGGGTAGCCTTTTAGGATCTGTGTCACCGCTTATAGGGGGAAGTTTTCCTATTCCGTGACTTATTGAGGGCACTGCAAGTGGGCTTGTTGCGGCCAATATTGGCCCGCTGCTTTGGCTGTGACTTTTCCTACTCGCCTGGGTACTCACTTGGGTTAGCTGTTGGGATTTTACTGGTGATAGGGATGTCCTGGAAAAACGCTCTAATTTTGTTGCTGCCGCTACTGCAGCTGCTGCTGCGACTTTCGCTTGGTTTGTCTGGTTTCTAGCCGAGCGTGTAACCTGACCTCCTGCTTGGTGCGGCTGATTTTGTAACTGGTGCTGGTTTAATTTTTCCTCTGCTGCCCGCTTCCCAGCCATGCTATTATGCCATGAGGGGGGAGGAGAGAAAAGAAAAAAAAAAAAAAAAAAAAAAAAAAAAGGGAGGAGGGGGGGGCAGGAAAGGGGAAAAAAAAAAGGAGGAAAAAAAAAAAAATTCTTTTCCTTTTAGCAAATTGAGATATAAAATTGTTACAGTCCCGGACTACTAGTTTTGCATAGAAAAAAAGAAAAAAGAGGTATCACAAAGATAGTCCTCCATATAACTCTGCCAGCGTCAGGTCAGTGGCTCTTGGGACAATAAACAAGTACTTGTGCAACGCCTTTTCACTTGCAGCTGATGTTTATGATAAGCAGCTTACATCGCACAGTTCCACTGGTTCTTTTATTGTTTTGAGATACAAAAAGGTGAAACCTCATACGCCAGTACCCCCGTCCGTCTCCCACTTCGGACTGGGGTTGCTAATTTCCTCTATGTAAGATATTACTTCAATAGGCTCAAAAAGTAATAAGGCAGCATGTTTCTAGTTAACCCAGGTTTCACATTACAGACTCAATTAGGTTTCTTCAGGAACCAATCAATCAAAGGCCAACTCACAGGCCAGCTCTTTAACCAGGAACCAGAAAAAAAAAAAAAAAAAGTCATCCGCCACAAACATATTATATAAAAAGAAAAGTAGGAAAGTTTTCACCTATGTCTGGGGTCTTCTTAGCAGCTTCCCAGCGTTGCGATGTTAATTCTGATAGCTTACTTTGTTCATTGCCCCGCTGCTGCTACTGTGTTCGACCAGATTTGGTTGCTGCTGGTAACCCAGGGGGGGGGCCTCTCACGCCACCCCTATAGCTCCATCTTCCTGGCTCTCCACCGCCACACTCACTGACGCCGCCACTGCTGGTGCTGCTATAGCCGCCACCGGAGCGTCCCTTTACCCGGCCACCGGCACGCCACAGGGGTCTCTCACACCCCACCTCAGCTCCGTCCACCGCGTCTGTGCCAGGGAGCGATCTGCTCAGTAGTGCTGTAGTGCTGTAGTTGGCCGGACACCGCTGCTTACACTGCCGCTTGTACTGCTGCACACACCGGTAGTCTCCTCAGCCCGTGGTTTAGCTGGTCAGAGCGGAGGGAGAGGAGATCTCGCACACCCTCTCACTCCCACATCCGGTCACGCCCCAGCCTTCAGAAAGAGTTTACTTCCTTGTTTCATTTGCCCTCATTGCTTATAGTCTGGAACTTCACACCGAGGCATGGTTAACCTTGTACATAAAAATGGCAGCAAACCAAAAACTACATTGACAGTAAATTATGTTAAATTATGTTATTGACTCAGCATTTTCAAATGCAAAGATGAAACAGCAGCATGGAGTGGGTAGCCATACACACGAGTTGACAATCACCTATGTGCCTGATCACCTTCTAATTTTTATGTATAGTAAAGAATCATACATAGTAGGTTACATAGTAGGTTACATAGTAGGTGAGGTTGAAAAAAGACACAAGTTCATCAAGTCCAACCTATGTGTGTAATTACTGTATATGTAGGTATTACATTATATATCCCTGTATTTTGTGGTTGTTCAGGTGCTTATCTAATACTTTTTTGAAACTTTTGATGCTCCCCGCTGATACCACTGCCTGTGAAAGGGAATTCCACATCCTTGCCACTCTTATGCCACGTACACACGATCGGACATTCCGACAACAAAATCCATGGATTTTTTCTGACGAATATTGGCTCACACTTGTCTTGAATACACACGGTCACACAAATCTTGTCGGAAATTCTAAATGCCAAGAACGCCGTGACATACAACACGTACAACGAGCTGAAAAAAATGAAGTTCAATAGCCAGTGCGGCTCTTCTGCTTGATTCCGAGCATGCGTGGAACTCTGTGCATCGGAAATTGTCTACACACGATCGGGATTTACAACAACGGGTTTTGTTGTCAGAGGATTTGAGAACTAGCTCTCAAATTTTGTGTGACGGAAATTCCGATGGAAAATGTCCGATGGAGTCTACACACAGTCGGAATTTCCAACAACAAGCTCCCATCGAACATTTTCCTTTGGAAAATCTGACTGTGTATACGGAGCATTACAGTAAAGAACCCTCTATTTAATTTACGGTTAAACCTTTTTTCTTCTAATTTTAATGAGTGGCCACGTGTCTTGTTAAACTCCCTTCCACGAAAAAGTTTTATCCCTATTGTGGGGTCACCAGTATGGTATTTGTAAATTGAAATCATATCCCCTCTCAAGCGTCACTTCTCCAGAGAGAATAAGTTCAGTGCTCGCAACCTTTCCTCATAACTAACATCCTCCAGACCCTTTATTAGCTTTGTTGCCCTTCTTTGTACTCGCTCCATTTCCAGGACACCCTTCCTGATGACTGCTGCCCAGAACTGGACAGCATACGCTAGGTGAGGCCGGACCAGAGTCTTGTAGAGCGGGAGAATTATCGTTTTATCTCTGGAGTTAATCCCCTTTTTAATGCATGCCAATATTCAGTTTGCTTTGTTAGCAGCAGCATAAGTCTATCATCTACTAGGACCCCCAGGTCCTTTTCCATCCTAGATTCCCCCAGAGGTTCTCCCCCCAGTGTATAGATTGCATTCATAATTTTGCCACCCAAATTCATTATTTAAAATTTTTCTACATTAAACCTCATTTGCCATGTAGTTGCCCACCCCATTAATTTGTTCAGATCTTTTTGCCAGGTTTCCACATCCTGCAGAGAAGTTATTGCCCTGCTTAGCTTAGTATCATTCGCAAATACAGAGATTGAACTGTTTACCCCATCCTCCAGGTCGTTTATGAACAAATTAAATAGAATTGGTCCCAGCACAGAACCCTGGGGGACCCCACTACCCACCCCTGACCATTCTAAGTACTCCCCATTTATCACCACCCTCTGAACTCATCCTTGTAGCCAGTTTTCAATCCATGTACTCACTCTATGGTCCATGCCAACGGACGGAAATATTTTTTATTTTGTACAGTAAACGTTTATGAGGAACTGTGTCAAATGATTTTGCAAAATCCAGATACAACACGTCTATGGGCTTTCCTTTATCTAGATGGCAATTTACCTCCTCATAGAAGGTTAATAGATTGGCTTGGCAAGAACGATTCTTCATGAATCCATGTTGATTACTGCTAATGATTAGGAATGGATGAACGATTCGGCCCGAGCATAAGTTTAGGTCAAACTTTCGCTGTTTGGATGGCCGTTCGACCGTTTGTTCGGCCCCCGAACAGACCACAATGCATTGCGGTGCTGAACAGTGCATTGCAAGCCCTGATCGGCTGAAGCAATGAAAGCTTCAGCCAATCAGGGCACAGAGCACTGTCAGAGTCATGATTGGACACTGTCATCATGACTTTATCCAATCATGGCTCATTCCCACCCCACAGTATTCTTTCAATGGCAGCCATTTTCAGTGTGATTTCGGCGTGGGGAGAGATAGAACAGGGCTCTGTTCAGTGCTATTAGTTAGTTAGTGTCCTATACTGTGCTATTTTGCTTCAATTGTCAATGTAGAATATTAGTTTAGTGTCAGTCTAGGGATAGTGTGAGTGTAGGGAGGAGGATCATCATTCATCTTTGCATAGTGTGCAGCTAGAGTAGGGACAGCTCAGATAGTTTCACTGTAGTGTAGTGAGACCAAGTCATTCATACATACGTTAGTGTAGAGTAGGGACAGCTCAGATAGTTTCAGTGTAGTGAGACCGTGTCAGTAATCTTTGCATTAGTGTATAGCTAGAGTAGGGACAGTTCAGATAGCGTCAGTGTAGTGATGGTTGAACACCGTTTATTTGATTGCGTTACTGCCAGTTTAATGCCATATAGTTTTGTGTGCGTTACTGCCAGTTTAATGTCATATAGTTTTGTGTGCGTTACTGCCAGTTTAACGTCATATAGTTTTGTGCGTTACTGCCAGTTTAACACCATTTACTTCTGTGTGCGTTACTGCCAGTTTAACGCCATATAGTTTTGTGCGTTACTGCCAGTTTAACACCATATACTTCTGTGTGCATTACTGGTAGTTTAACATCATATAGTTCTGTGTGCGTTATTGCCAGTTTAATGTCATATAGTTTTGTGTGCGTTACTGCAAGTTTAACACCATATAGTTGTGTGTGAGTTACTGCCAGTTATCGCCATATAGTTCTGTGTACATTACTGCCAGTTTAACGCCATATAGTTTTGTGCGTTACTGCCAGTTTAACCACTTCGTTATACATCGGTACTTTGAAGAAGAATATCATTGTTATGGCAGCAGCTAGCTGCCATTACCCCGGTATCCTCTTCTTCAGCGGGCAGTCTGCTTCAAAATAAAAGTGGTCTCTGTGGCTGATTTGCCGCTAGATCACTTTTATTGGCGATGGGAGAGGGCCCCCCTCCCGCCACGATCCGGTGCCCTCCGGCAATTACCGGAGCCGTCTGCAGCGGCAGAGGCAATCGGATCTTCTCTCTTGTGTGACATGGAGACGAGTTAGGGGAAGATGGCCCCCACCCGTCTCCATATCAATGCAGGACGGAAACAATGTCAAAACGACGACTTACGCCCATAGCTCTTAAAGAGCCTTTTTTTGTATTTTTTTAAAAGAGCACTGTCAGAGTCATGATTTTATACTGTCATCATGACTTTATCCAATCATGGCTCATTCCCCCCCAGAGTATAAAAGTATTCTTTCAATGGCAGCCATTTTCAGTGTGATTTCGGCATGGAGAGAGATAGATCAGGGCTCTGTTCAGGGCTATTAATTAGTTAGTGTGCTATACTGTGCTATTTTGCTTCAATTGTCAGTGTAGAATATTAGTTTAGTGTGAGTCTAGGGATATTGTGAGTGTAGGGAGGAGGACCATCATTTAGCTTTGCATAGTGTGCAGCTAGAGTAGGGACAGCTCAGATAGTTTCAGTGTAGTGTAGTGAGACCGTGTCAGTAATCTTTACATTAGTGTATATTTAGAGTAGGGACAGTTCAGCTAGCATCATTGTAGTGACGGTTGAACACCACCTAATTTATTGCGTTACTGCCAGTTTAACGGCATATAGTTTTGTGTGCATTACTGCCAGTTTAACACCATATAGTTTTGTGTGTGTTACTGCCAGTTTAACACCATATAGTTCTATGTGCATTACTGCCAGTTTAACGCCATATAGTTTTGTGCGTTACTGCCAGTTTAATGCCATTTACTTTTGTGTGCGTTACAGGCAGTTTAACGCCATACAGTTTTGTATGCGTTGCTGCCAGTTTAACATCATTTACTTTTGTGCGCGTTACTGCCAGTTTAACGCCATATAGTTTTGTGTGCGTTACTGCCAGTTTAACAGCATTTACTTTTGTGTGCGTTACTGCAAGTTTAACGCCATATAGTTTTGTGTGCGTTACTGCCAGTTTAACGCCATATAGTTTTGTGTGCGTTACTGCCAGTTTAACGCCATTTACTTTTGTGTGTGATACTGCCAGTTTAACGCCATTTACTTTTGTGTGTGTTACTGCCAGTTTAACGCCATATCGTTTTGTGTGCTTTACTGCCAGTTTAACTCCATATAGTTTTGTGTGCGTTACTGCCAGTTTAATGCCATATAGTTCTGTGTGCGTTACTGCCAGTTTAACGCCATATAGTTCTGTGTGGGTTACTATCAGTTTAACGTCATATAGTTCTGTGTGCGTTACTGCCAGTTTAACGCCATATGGTTTTGTGTGCGTTACTGCCAGTTTAATGCCATATAGTTTTGTGTGCATTACTGCGAGTTTAACGCCATATAGTTCTGTGTGCGTTACTGCCAGTTTAACGCCATATAGTTTTGTGCGTTACTGCCAGTTTAACACCATTTACTTTTGTGTGCGTTACTGACAGTTTAACGCCATATAGTTTTGTGCATTACTACCAGTTTAACCACTTGCCGACTGCCTCACGCCGATATACGTCGGCAGAATGGCATAGGCAGGCAGAGTAACGTACCTGTACGTTACTCCCCTCCCGCGGGCGGGGGGCACGGTCGCGCCACCCCGGTGCCCGAGGCTGTCGGCATTGTTCCAGGAGTGAATTGTCCTGAGGGGGAGGCCACCGATTCATGGCCTCTCCCTCACAATCGCTCCTGACGAATGAGAGGCTTCCCCTGCTTCTGAAACAGAAGCAGAGGAAGTGATGTCATCTCTCCTCGTGAAGCCTTTTAGTTCTGGAGCCCGAGGAGAGAAGACATCACTGTGAGTTACACCAACAGCACACTAACATCAGTACACATAGACACACAAATCACCCCCCAATAACCCCCGATCACCTCCCCTACACCCCCTGTCCCCCCCTGTCACAGTGACAACAATAGCAGTTTTCATTTTTTTACTGATCACTGCATTGGAGTCATTTTGTGACTGTTATAAGTGTTAGGGCTATTAGTGGTAGGCCCCTTTAGGTCTAGGGTACCCCCCTAACCCCCCCAATAAAGGTTTAACCCCTTGATCACCCCCCAGTTAACCCTTTCACCCCCTGTCGCCAGTGTAACTAAGCAATCTTTTTTCTGATCGCTGTATTAGTGTCGCAGGTGACGCTAGTTAGCCTGTTAGTTATTCAGGTTCACTGTCAGGTTTTTATAGCGTCAGGTACCCCCATATACTACCTAATAAAGGTTTTAACCCCCTTAATGCCCCCTAGTTAACCCTTTCAACTCCTGTCACCAGTGATCACCGTATAAGTGTCACAGGTGACGCTAGTTAGCCAGTTAGCTAATTAGGTTCACCGTCAGGTTTTTATAGATTCAGGTACCCCCATATATTACCTAATAAAGATTTTAACCCCCTGATTGCCCCCTAGTTAACCCTTTTATCCCCTGTCACCAATGATCACCGTATAAGTGTTACGGGTGATGCTGGTTAGTTAGTTTGTTTTTTTATAGCGTCAGGGCACCCGCCGTTTATTACCCAATAAAGGTTTAACCCCCTGATCGCCCGGCAGGTGATATCAGTTAGGTTTTAGGGTCAGTTTGGGTCTGCATCGCCCCAGGCAGCGGCAGATTAGTGCCAGTAGCGCTAACACCCACGCATGCAGCATACACCTCCCTTAGTGGTATAGTGTCTGAACGAATCAATATCTGATCTGATCAGATTTATACTAGTGTCTCCAGCAGTTTAGGGTTCCCAAAAATGCAGTGTTAGCGGGATCAGCCCAGATACCTGCTAGCACCTGCGTTTTGCCCCTCCACCCAGCCCAGCCCATCCAAGTGCAGTATCGATCGATCACTGTCACTTACAAAACACTAAACACATAACTGCAGCACGTGCAGAGTCAGGCCTGATCCCTGCGATTGCTAACAGTTTTTTTGGTAGCATTTGATACAATTGCTCACAACCTAGGAGCTTTTTTTCCTGTGAATCTTACTACTGTACCAGTAAATTTAGAGCCCAAAATGGAAAATCGAATGTACACTAGTGAAGAGGCCTACATGTTTCTGAGCATGACAGATATTGAAGAGGAAGTCATTCCTCTGTCAGATTCAGGCTCAGAATACGATCTTGTAGACGACAGTGGCTCCATGACAGATAGCTCTGATGACTGAGTTGTGGTCCCTGCCAAGGTCAGGCGTACCTGACCCCATTCTTCTTCTGCTGTTTTTGAGGTGCAAGAACCGCAGGGCGGTTCTCGTATGGAGCAGAGAAGTACTAGTGCCGCTCATCCTTCTGGTGAACTGGCAAGCACCAGTGGCCTAGTAAACCCTGGTCGTACATCCAGCACTGCAGTATCACGTGGTGACATGGCGAGTCCCATAAGTGCAGTTCAAGCTGGCAAGGTGGCAAGCACAAGTAGTGTCCCACTGCCACCAAGAAGACAAAGACAGGCCTGTCATGCCCATAGTGTCCTTCCTGCAGAATTTGCCAACCCTAATTGGGAGCCCACCACGTCCACAGCACCCGTGCTTCCCCCAATCACTGGCCAACCCAGAATTCAGGTGGAAACAGTTGATTTTACATCACTTGATTTTTATTCGCTGTTTTTCACGGAAGATCTCTATAGATCTATTATGGACCAAAGTAATTTGTATGCTGGTCAATTCATCGCCGCTAATCAGTTGTCCTCCCTTGCCAGAGATTGGAAACCAATTACGGTTTCCGAATTTAAGACCTTTCTGGGCCTATCCCTCCTCATGGGCGTAACTAAAAAGAGTGAGTTGCGGTCATATTGGTCCATTGACCAATTCACCATACGCCCGTGTTCTCTGCTTCCATGACCAGGGCACGATACGAGCAGATCTTGTGGTTCATGCACTTCAACGACAATGAACTCTGTCGTCTTCGTGGAGACCCTGGATACGATCGGCTCTACAAAACTCGGCCCCTCTTAAACCACTTTAACAAACGTTTTGCAGCTTTGTTTACTCCCGATCAAGTTGTCTGCGTTGATGAGTCCCTGATTAAATTTTCTGCCTGCTTGTCTTTCAAACAGTATCTTCCCAGCAAGCGTGCCAGATATGGGGTCAAGATTAGGGATGATCTTTGCGTTCGAGTCGAACCCATGTTCGGCTCGAACATTGTCTGTTCGATCGTTCGCCGAATTACGAACGATATGGGCCGTTCGCGCCAAATTCGTGTGGCGCGTCACGGCCCATAATTCACTGTGGCATCGCAGTGCATTGCTGGCTGATGATTGGCCAAGCATGCACTATGACCCGCATGCTTGGCCAATCACAGCGCCGTCAGTAGAGAGAGCTGTAATTGGCCAAAGCCATGGTGGCTTTGGCCAATTATGGCTCAGGGGGTTTAGAACACGCCCCACACTATATAAGGCCGCCTGCACGGCGGCCCTGTGTAGTGTGTTCCGGCGTTCTTAGAGAGAGAGAGAGACAGTGTCATTTCATTTGAGTTAGATTAGGCAGGACAGTCAGTGAGTCAGCTGCACTTACAGTGTATTGTGTATATATATGCATCCCAGGTGTTGTGTATATATATATATATATATATATATATATATATATACACACTGTATTCAGTTTAGCTAGATCCGTTCCTGTTATCTTCCTACTGACAGGCAGGCTTGTCTTGTTACAGTATTTACAGCTACCCGAAGAAAATTGCTGGTGTTCTTTTGATCCTATTAGTACCACAGTCAGGCAGCTAGACTATTTACAGTTAGTGTAGTGCGTCCTCCTCACAGTGTTCAGTTAAAGTTACAAGTTAGTTTAGTGTGACCTCTGCACAGTGTTCAGCTAAAACTACAAGTTAGTGTAGTGCGTCCTCCTCACAGTGTTCAGCTAAAGCTACAAGTTAGTTTATTGTGACCTCTGCACAGTGTTCAGCTAAATCTACAAGTTAGGGTAGTGCGTCCTCCTCACAGTGTTCAGCTAAAGCTACAAGTTAGTGTAGTGTGACCTCTGCACAGTGTTCAGCTAAAGCTACAAGTTAGTGTAGTGTGTCCTCCTCACAGTGTTCAGCTAAAACTACAAGTTAGTGTAGTGCGACCTCTGCACAGTGTTCAGCTAAAGCTACAAGTTAGTGTAGTGCGTCCTCCTCACAGTGTTCAGCTAAAGCTAAAAGTTAGTTTAGTGTGACCTCTGCACAGTGTTCAGCTAAAGCTACAAGTTAGGGTAGTGCATCCCCCACACAGTGTTCAGCTAAAGCTACAAGTTAGTGTAGTGCGTCCTCCTCACAGTGTTCAGCTAAAGCTACAAGTTAGTGTAGTGCGTCCTCCTCACAGTGTTCAGCTAAAACTACAAGTTAGTTCTTTGTGAGCTCTGCACAGTGTTCAGCTAAAGCTACCTGTAGAAGGTTGGTGGTGTTTTCCTGATCCTATCACTACCGCAGGCAGCTAAATAAGCTACAAGTTATTTTTTTGCGAGCTCTGAACAGTGTTCACCTAAAGCTACCTGTAGAAGGTTGGTGGTGTTTTCCTGATCCTATCACTACCGCAGGCAGCTAAATAAGCTACAAGTTAGTTTTTTGCGAGCTCTGCACAGTGTTCAGCTAAAGCTACAAGTTAGTGTAGTTTGACCTCTGCACAGTGTTCAGCTAAAGCTACAAGTTAGTGTAGTGCGTCCTCCTCACAGTGTTCAGCTAAAACTACAAGTTAGTTTTTTGTGAGCTCTGCACAGTGTTCAGCTAAAGCTACCTGTAGAAGGTTGGTGGTGTTTTCCTTATCCTAATACTACCGCAGGCAGCTAAATAAGCTACAAGTTATTTTTTTGCGAGCTCTGCACAGTGTTCACCTAAAGCTACCTGTAGAAGGTTGGTGGTGTTTTCCTGATCCTATCACTACCGCAGGCAGCTAAATAAGCTACAAGTTAGTTTTTTGCGAGCTCTGCACAGTGTTCAGCTAAAGCTACAAGTTAGTTTAGTTTGACCTCTGCACAGTGTTCAGCTAAAGCTACAAGTTAGTGTAGTGCGTCCTCCTCACAGTGTTCAGCTAAAACTACAAGTTAGTTTTTTGTGAGCTCTGCACAGTGTTCAGCTAAAGCTACCTGTAGAAGGTTGGTGGTGTTTTCCTTATCCTATCACTACCGCAGGCAGCTAAATAAGCTACAAGTTATTTTTTTGCGAGCTCTGCACAGTGTTCACCTAAAGCTTCCTGTAGCAGGTTGGTGGTGTTTTCCTGATCCTATCACTCCCCCAGGCAGCTAAATAAGCTACAAGTTAGTTTTTTGCAAGCTCTGCACAGTGTTCACCTAAAACTACAAGTTAGTGTAGTGCGAGCTCTGCACAGTGTTCAGCTAAAGCTACCTGTAGAAGGTTGGTGGTGTTTTCCTGATCCTATCACTACCGCAGGCAGCTAAATAAGCTACAAGTTATTTTTTGCGAGCTCTGCAGTGTTCAGCTAAAGCTACCTGTAGAAGGTTGGTGGTGTTCTCATACTACAGGCAGGTAGTTGATTTTGCTAGCTGCAATATCAGTATATATATATATATATATATATATATATATATATATATATATATATATCCCAGCTTAGTGCAGCTACAATCCATTAGTATGTCTGGAAGGCCAACAAGGAGAGGCAGACAGTCACAAGCCAATAAAAGAGGGCAAGCAGGCTCTGTGTCTAGAAGCAACAGTGCTGGTCGTGGAGACGGTGCATCCTCATCAGCACATGACCGTGGGACACGCTTGGCATTTTTTCGGCAGCTGGCTGTGTTGAGCCGCAACATGCGGAAGACTTGGTCGAGTGGATGACCAAGCCGTCCTCATCCTCCTCATCCTCTCTCACCCATGCTCAGGGTACTTTGTCTGGCAAAGCAGCTGCCAACGCGGCCTCTTCCCTCGGCTCAATGGCATCAGGGACTTCTTCCCTAGCCCCACCATGTCCTCCTGAGGAGTCCCTCGAACTGTTTGACCACAGTGTTGGGTACATGCTCCAGGAGGATGCCCAGTGTTTAGAAGGCTCTGATGATGATACTGAGCTAGATGAAGGCAGTAACATGAGCACGGACAGAGGGGGTGCCCAAGAAGGACAGCAATCTGGCAGTCATGCTCCCCCTGCTGCAGCATACTGCCAGGTTTGCTCCAGTGATGAGGAAGGAGGGGATGATGAGGTCACTGACTCAATGTGGGTGCCTGATAGGAGAGAGTAGGAGGAGGAGGCACATCACCAATGAGGCAGGATTCACAGCAGGGCCCGTTTCTGCACCCACCAAGAGCGAGTGAGGACTTACAATGTTGTGGCACCAGCACCACCAGCACCACCAAAGGCCCAATTTTTCTGCCCCTGTTCAAAAGTGGCATGTAATTACAATTCTTGATCTAATATTTCACAGCAGGGCCCTGTAAGGGCTTACAATGTTGTGGCCACAACAACACCTAAGGCCCAAATTTCTGCTGAGTATATAGGGCAGGCCCCTACTTTCAAACATCCAACTTACAAACGACTCCTACTTGCAAACGGAAGGAGACAACAGGAAGTGAGATGAAATCTACCACTAGGAAGGGAAATTCTCCAGGAAAATAACCAGAATTGTGGGGCTCGAAAAGAGTTTCTCTGTATACCATATCATTGCTTACTGTTTTATGTAAACTATGCTAACTATGTAATATGTCTTTGCTACTTAGGATATCCACAATGTTTTTAGCAAATGTATTTCTTTATTAAATAAAAATATTCTTTTACACTTTACATTAGTTTGTACTTTCCTACATATTCTACTTATGTGCAAGTGCCGGGAAAATCCATTTAGGGGAACCTCCTTTTTCTACTATTGATGATTTATTGGATGTGGCACGGCTTTTCCCTTTTACCTAGGAGAGTTGGTTGCTCTTTTGCTATGACTTGACTTTTGGTAGAAAATACCATTCCCCGCCTGATCAACGAACCCTAGGTTAAATACATTTTAAATAATAATAATTTTTTTTTAAGGGGATTCACCCCCCCTTTTTCTTCAAAATACCACTCCCCCCGTTTTTTGTTCTTGTAAATCACCAAGATAAGTCCTACGTTGAAAATAACCAGAATTGTGGGGCTCGAAAAGAGTTTCTCTGTATACCATATCATTGCTTACTGTTTTATGTAAACTATGCTAACTATGTAATATGTTTTTGCTACTTAGGATATCCACAATGTTTTTAGCAAATGTATTTCTTTATTAAATAAAAATATTCTTTTACACTTTACATTAGTTTGTACTTTCCTACATATTCTACTTATGTGCAAGTGCCGGGAAAATCCATTTAGGGGAACCTCCTTTTTCTACTATTGATGATTTATTGGATGTGGCATGGCTTTTCCCTTTTACCTAGGAGAGTTGGTCGCTCTTTTGCTATGACAGTTCAAAATTACAAACAGATTCTACTTAACAACAAACCTGCAGTCCCTGTCTTGTTTGCACCGCCTGTATACTGCTGTTCAGAGTACAGAGCCTGTATACTGCTGTTTCCTTTTTTATTTTGGGTGCGTGGTTCCCCTAATATCCATACAAGACCCAAAGGGCCTGGTAATGGACTGGGGGGTACCCATGCCGTTTGTCTCACTGATATTCATCCATATTGCCAGGACCCGACATTTAATTAAAGCCGCAAACAATTTTAAATGACTTTTTTTCCTTTAAAAATGACATTTTGTGCAGGGACTGTTCTAAGCACGGGAAACATGCGCCACTTTACAGGCATACTATAGACACCCCCCAGGTACAATATTTAAAGGAATATTTCACTTTTTTTTTTACTTTAAGCATCATTAAAATCACTGCTCCCGAAAAAACGGCCATTTTTAAAAAGGTTTTTTTGCATTGATACATGTCCCCTGGGGCAGGACCCGAACGTTCAAGTCCCATAGACGTCAATGGGGTTCTAACGTTCGTGCGAATTTTCGGTCCGTTCGCAGGTTCTGGTGCGAACCGAACCGGGGGGTGTTCGGCTCATCCCTAGTCAAGATGTATAAGCTCTGTGACAGGGCCACAGGCTATACATATAGTTTTATGGTTTACGAGGGAAGAGATAGTCATGTAGACCTGGAGAACTGCCCAGATTACATAGGGAGCGCTGGCAAGATTGTGTGGGACTTGGTGTCACCCTTATTCGGAAAGGGGTACCATTTGTATGTGGACAATTATTACACGAGCATGCCACTTTTTAGTCACTTGTTTGATCATCAAATTGGCGCATGTGGCAACATGCAATATAATGGATTTACCACGGCAGCTTGTAGATTGCCGTCTCAGGCTGGGGGAGAGAGCCTGCTTGAAATGTAATAAATTTCTCGCTGTGAAGTGGAGGGATAATAAGAATTTTTTCGTTCTGTCCTCCCTTCATGCAGACACGACTGTCCAAATTCCTACGGTGACTGGTGTTGAGGAGAAACCCCTCTGCGTCCACGAACCATAACCAAAATATAGGAGGGGTGGACCTCAGCGACCAGTTGTTGGCGCTGTACCTAGTTGCCCGTAAGGCCAGACGCTGGTACAAAAAAGTGTCTGTATAATTACCTCAATTGGCTTTGCTGAACGATCATGTGCTATACAGAGCTTCAGGACAGACTAGATCCTTCCTTAAATTCCAGGAAGAGATCGTCAGAGCCCTTCTGTTTCCAGACGGTGCTTCACCTCACCATCCCAATCCAAATGCAGTAAGCCGGCTGCATGAGAGGCATTTTCCATATGTCCTCCCTAGTACCCCTACCCAACGAGCCCCCCAAAAAAGATGTTGTGTCTGTAGCAAGCGTGGATATAGGCATGACTATTTTGCAGATCTCGCTTTTTTGTCACAAAGTTTTAAAAATTGAAAAAAGAAAAAAAAAAACATTTTTCTTTTCTTTCTTCATTTTCAAAAACAAATGAGAGCTGTAAAATACTCACCATGCCTCTCAGCAAATAGCTTGGGGTGTCTACTTTCCAGAATTGGGTCATTTGGGGGGGGTTTGTGCTATCTTGGCATTTTATGACCTTTGAAACTGGGATAGGTAGTGAGACGTGAAATCAAAGATTTATGCTATTTGAAAGCCTGGTGTGGTGGTGTATAGAGCCAAAAAGATTAGAATTGTGTCGATGTCCCAATATTTATGGACCTGACTGTAGTTTTGTGTGCGTTACTGTCAGTTTAACGTCATATACTTTTGTGTGCATTACTGCCAGTTTAAAGCCATATAGTTCTGTGGGCGTTACTGCCAGTTTAACGCCATATAGTTTTGTGTGTTACTGACAAATTAATGCCATATAGTTTTGTGTGCGTTACTGCCAGTTTATCGCCATATAGTTTTGTTTGCGTTACTGCCAGTTTAACGCCATATAGTTCTGTGTGCTTTACTGCCAGTTTAACACCATATACAGTCCCTGACAAAAGTCTTGTCGCTTGTGTACAAATTGACCTGAAGTGCCGCTAAAATATATAATCCCAACAGCTTTTGTAATAATGTTTCAGTGCAAAACTAAACTGACAAAAAGTATTCTAATATTCACAGCTTGGTAAAGCCCATTGAGTCAATTTTTGCCAAGACATAAGTGTTGTCGCCTTGTTATATGAGCTTCACCTGTGGCTAATAATGGATCAATTAGGTCCCAGGTGTGTATAAAAAGAACACCAGTACACTAGACCTTCTCAACTGCAACTAGACCTCTGCAAACATGCCTAAGGTTCACCCGGAGACTAAAGTGTTGATTATCAAGAGGCTGAAGACCAGATCCACTGCTGATGTGGCAGACACCTTCAATGTGTCTCAGCGTCAAGTTCAGAGGATAAAAAAAGATTTGAAGAGACTGGAGACATTTTGGACAAGGCCAGGTCAGGCCGACCCCGCAAGACAACTGCTCGAGAGGACCGTTTGTTGGCTCGAAAATCCAAGGCCAGCCCATTTTTCACTGCAGCAGAGCTCCACGAGACCTGGTCACCTGAAGTCCCTGTGTCAACAGTTTGTCGGATTCTGTCTCGAAATGGCCTCCATGGTCGAATCAGTGCCCATAAGCCAGCACTAAACAAAAGACAATTGAAAAACCGTGTGGCATTTGCCAAGGGCCACAGCCTGCTAAAAGGATGGACTCTGGAAAAGTGGCAGAAGGTGGATTTTTCAGATGAATCTTCTGTTGAATTACAGCACAGTCGCCGCAAATATTGCAGGAGACCTACTGGAACCCGCATGGAGCCGAGATTTACCCAGAAAACAGTGAAGTTTGGTGGAAGCAAAATCATGGTCTGGGGTTACATCCAGTATGGGGGTATGCGAGGGATCTGCAGGGTGGAAGGCTACATCAATAGTCTAAAATACCAAGAAATCTTAGCTACCTCTTATATTCCCAACCATAAAAAAGGCCAAATTTTGCAGCAGGATGGTGCTCCATCACATACTTCCATCTCCACATCAAAGTTCCTTAAGGCAAAGAAGATCATGATGCTCCAGGATTGGCCAGCCCAGTCACCAGACATGAACATCATTGAGCATATGTGGTGTAGGATGAAAGATGAAGCATGGAAGACGAAACAAAAGAATTTTGATGAACTCTGGGAGGCATGCAAGACTGTTTTCTTTGCTATTCCTGATGACTTCATCAATAAATTGAATGAATCCTTGCCAAAGCGCATGGATGCTGTCCTTCAAGCTCATGGAAGTCATACAAGATATTAAATTTGGATCTCACAGCACCACTACTTAATTTGCTGACATATTTTTGGATTTTCAGTAAAGTTGTTCAATTTCTGTATAGACGACAAAACTTTTGTCTTGCCAAAATTTGACCTGTCTGTCTTGATTAAATGATAAATCTTTTTTCAGTGAAACTAATTTATTTCAGTGAATTAAACATCATTTGGGAGGGCTTTAGCTTTTCATATGAGCTATTTCTAACACCAATTGATTATTTAAAAGTCAGGTTAATAGCAGGAGTTTCTACAAAATAGAGAAGCGACAAGACTTTTGTCAGGGACTGTAGTTCTTTGTGCGTTACTGCCACTTTAACGCCATATAGTTCTGTGTGCGTTACTGCTAGTTTAACACCATCTAGTTTTGTGCATTACTGCCAGTTTAACGCCATTTACTTTTGTGTGCATTACTGCCATTTTAATGCCATATAGTTCTGTGCCTCACTGTATGTTTGGCCCATTATATTGCAGTATATTATATATTATATATATGTATCCGTGGAGTGTGTCTGTGGAGTGTAAATACTCAAATTAAAGTGCACCAAGCACCTCTTTACATTGATTAAAGTGCATCTACAGATTTCAACTTCTTCTTTACATTTGCTTATAAGCACCGTCCCCTCCCTCCCAATAATGTCTGGTAGGACAGCAAGGAGAGGCACACATTCCCCTAGAACTGTAAGGGGGCCAGCAACAAATGTGTCCACAGGCAAAGGTGGACATAGTGGTCAGTCCTCAGGCAGGGCATCATTTCCTCTGTTTAGTGAGTTTGCCCGTGCTATCCAGCCACAGCATGCAGAGGAGGTGGTGGACTGGCTTACTAAACCTTCCTCATCTTCCTCATCCTCTGTCACGCAAGCAGAGACAAGTGTGCAGTCCCCTGCAGTTGCCAGAGTGGATAAACCTGCCTCCTTGTCCACATCTATTCCTGCTATAGCCCCAACATCAGCCATTGAGGAGTCAGCTGAGTTATTTGACCACAGCGTCAGCCAAATGGTCCATGATGATGTCCAGCCATTACTGGATTCAGATGTTGGTTCTGAGGTTGAGGATGACAGAAACATGAGCCTAGAGAGAGGGAGGAACACTGGTAGACAAATTGCATCCATGTTCCCCATGTACCCGCAGGGTATTGCCAAGTTGTCTCCAGTGGTAATGATGAAGATGAGGAGATGGAGATGATGATGATGAGGTCACTGATGCGACTTGGGTGCCAGATAGAGCACAGGAGGAAACTGAGGTGAGACGGCACAACCCCAAGGAAGCCGACATCAAGAAAGAGTAGAGAGCAGCCACACTATTCCATCACATTCTGCAGCTGTTATCTGATGGCCTACTCCCCAAAGCTCAGCTGTCTGGGCCTTTTCAGCACATCTGTAGCAGACCGCACTGTTGCTATCTGCAAACTGTGTCTCAGGCACATCAAACGTGGGAAAAACACCAACCATTTGTGTACCACATGCTTAACAAGGTACTTAACATTCAACCACTCAGCCCATTGGCAAGAACACCTAAAAGCCAGAAAAAAAGTGTCACAAATCTGACCCTCCTCCTCCTTACCCACTTCAGTCTGCCCCTGCTATACCAAGTCATTACCTCTCAGCAGCCTCCACTTTCAGGGATGATGGTATAGCACAGAGCGTCTCAGGTCCTAGCAGCACATCTGTCAGCAGCACATCACCAGCTGTAGACAGTAGCCGGCAAATATCTCTGCCTCATCTGCTGCAGTGGAAAAAAAATACAGTCCCTGCCACCCACATGCCCAGCGTCTAAATGCAAGTTTGTCAAAGCTGTTGGCTCTCCAACTTCTGCCTTTCAGCCTGGTGGATTCTGCCCTCTTCCATGAATTTGCACAATGTGCTGTACCACAATGGCAGGATCCCAGTCGCTACTACTTTTCACGTTCTATCTCTCTACCATCACATGGAAGGGAATGTTCTGGCATCGTTGGGCAAGGCAGTCAGCCTTACTGCTGATACTTGCAAATCCACCTTACTGCTGATACTTGGTCCAGCAAGCATGGACAGGGACAATATATTTAGTTCACAGCACACTGGGTAACGCTGCTTGCAATTCGAAAGGATGCAGGACAGGGCTCGGTGCTGCAGCTTGGTGTGCCTCCAAGTCTCCTTACAGCTGGTGGTGATGATGCCAGACCTGTGAGCTCTACCCCCCTCCTCCTCCACCATCTCCATGCCCTCCTCTGCAGAATTTTCCTATGAACATCAGGTACCCCCTAAGCATTCAAAGGGCTATTCCCAAAGTCAGGCTAAAAGGTGCCATGCAGTGCTTCAGCTAGTGTGTTTAGGGGACAGGAACCACACCGGAGCAGAGATTCTTGCAGCTCTGCGGGGACAGGCCCAGAGGTGGTTCACACCACGCCAGCTGGAACCAGGAATGGTGGTGTGTGATAATGGTTCAAATCTCCTGTCCGTCCTTAGACATGGAAAGTTTACACATGTGTCATGCCTGGCACATGTCCTTAATTTAGTGGTGCAGCATTTCCTAAATACTTTCCCAGGGTTGCAAGATGTGCTAAAGCTGGCCAGAAGAGTCTGTAGCCATTTCAGGCGGTCATATACAGCCAGTGCTCGGTTGGATGAAATTCAGCGGGAAACCCACCTGCCCTTAAACCGCCTGGTTTGTGACATGCCCACCAGGTGGAACTTGACTTTGTCAATGCTGCAGCGGCTATACATGCAGCAGAGGGCCGTCAATGAGTACCTGTGTGAATACGGCATAACGATAGGCTCAGGCCGCCTCTGCTTTTTTTTCCCATGCCAATGGCTGATCATTAACCACTTGCCGACCAGCCATCATCATTATATGGTGGCAGGTCAGCACGATCCCACGAACCGTTGTAGTTATACTTCGGTCCCTTTAAGCAGGATAGTAGGTGCGCTCATGCTGCCGGAGGCACCATCATTCCTATGTCACAGAACACACAGGAGGAGAGAGGGGATGAGGATGAGGAGGAGGATTCTGGCACTTTCATAGGTTTCAAAGAAGAGGAAGACATGCTTCAATCTGTAAGCGATGGCTTTCCAACCCCAGGACCCTTGGGAGTAGTAAGTGGCTGGGAGGACAAAATTCCAGATACTGTCATCCTGAGTGACCCCGAGGAGTCTGCTTCTCAAGCCTCTGCAAATTTGAGGCACATGGGTAACCTCATGCTTCAAAGGCTGCGAAAGGACCCAAGAATACGTGGCATAAAGGAGAAGGATGATTACTGGTTGGCAACCCTCCTTGACCACCGTTATAAGGGGAAGGTCTCAGAACTCATCCCATCCCCACAGAGAGTGCAGAAAATAAAATCTCTTGAGGATACGTTAAAGAGGATTTTATTGATTGTTTTTCCTGACTCCAGTAGGTTACAATGTCGTGGAAAACGTCATTTTGAGTCTTCTGTTGGTAAAGAGAGGAGTATTGGAGAAGGTGCCCGCCTAAGTGAGGCATTTCGGATTTTTTTTTTCCTCGCCGCCCAGGGCTGTCAGCTTCCACATCCTATCGGCAGTGTTCACATGGTGGAAGATTACCTCGGGGCCAAAACAGAGATGGAGAGCTTTCCAGCTGACGATCCACTGACTTATGTCTTTTTGGGATGTGGAATCTGTGCAGGACTTCGAGGCTGTCAAGCTTTGAGGGTGTTCAATCATTTCATCTGGAAGAATGTTTTTGGTATAGGTTTCATGGGCACAATTAACACCCAAAGACCAATTTTTCTGCACCTGTTTGACAGGTGCATATCATTGCAATTTTTTCTTGTCAAAAGAAGTTTATTGAGTATACAATGTTATAAAGATACATAAATATACATAAAGTAAGTTTACAAGGATCTATAAAGTAAGCTCATTGTTTTACAGTAGGATTTATATAGGTAAATATCATGAAATTTCAAATATTTAACATTGGGTTCACGTAAACCTAAATTAAAGATATATATCATTTCCTTAGTTACTTTTGTAGGTATTTAAATGATTTATACCTACTATACATATTGTTTACAAGTAGAGTGTATATAGGTCAAATAAGTTCTGATAATGAGCTTTAATCGTAAGGTGGAGAAAAGGAAAGAGAAAGAAGAAAAAGGGTTCTAGACCCTTAGAAATCCTGAGGGAGGAGCCGGATGTGGGTGGCTAATTGGACCAGCTGCTGATCCCGGGATGCCGGACGTCTCCTCCCCTAGCTCCGGCGTGCGGCTGAGAACAACGAGGTCAACGCGGTCCCCTCGATAGAGCCAACCACCTCCCCAGCGCTGGAACCAGGGAGATCCGGAGCTCGATGACCCTCGCCGTGCCGCCGCTATTCCCCCGCTAAACCCCCCCGCAGGATATCGGGCACAAACCCCCCAGACACACAAACCCTTTGGGCTAACGCTGTCACGCTGGGAGGAAAGGAAGCAGACAGCAGCGAAGCGGGGAGAGAATCGAACAGAAGGGCTGCACCGCTAGTAGAAGTTGCTGACACAAGGGAAAAAAAAAAAAAAAAAGCCTGGTAAGATCGTTTAAAGCTGACTGATCTGACTGAGGGGGTAAGTGCCTTCCTTTTTTCTCTTCTCCTCTGGAAAATAACTTGTGAGATCCCTCTACTCTGCAGGGGACATGGAACCACAGACTAAAATCATGAAAAAGAATATTTTAACTTGGTGAATATGCTAATGTATATTATTTCCTCTGCTGAAGGCTAGGATTTTTTATTTCTCTCCATGACTCTTAATTGATCTTTCTCAGCTAAAAAATATATGTACTCAATATCACAGTCACGTATATCTCTGATAGAAAGGGCCCTCACAAGCCGCAACTAAAAGCTAACCTGCCCTGGGCAGTTTAAAAGTGGACACATATTGCAATCTTTTGTGTATGTTAGTGCGGTCAGCCCATACATAAAACGCACTTTTCGATGATAATTGATGAACGGGACGTGCTGGGATTCTGTTGACCGGCAGGACTGGTAGACTTGCAGAAACTGCCCATTGGAGGGCCATCTAGTTGGAGGGCCTACCCCCCCTTCCCCCCCTGGTCACTCCCCCCCCCCCATTCACCCATTCAGGGGACTACCATTCACTCCCAGGGGACTTAAAATTACAGCAAGGGGGTCGCCCCACCACAGGAAGTCAGAGCCACCCCCAGAAAGACAAAGACCAGGGCCACACGGGAAATATACTCGACCTAAAGGGGGAGGGACGACAGAAGAAAAAAACCCTTCGGTGACTGCACTGGAGAGGGGTGTAATAAAGACTGTATCACTACACAGGGACCACTCCGAAAGGACACGGATGTTTACCCCACAGGAGCCGTAGGGCTAGTAACATAATGAAGGGAAGGGGTGGGAAAGCGGCAACGACCAATACGGCTAGTAGTAACAGTAGTAACAGAACAAGTGCGAGCCCGGGTACTATAAGGAAATATATGGTCCAAGATGGGAGTAAAGGGAGCCCAGGGAAGGCTGGCGGCGCCAAATGTAAAACCCCTGAACCCTTACCCAAAGTCAGTACACGAAGACAGTTAGCAGAGATGGATGCCAATACTCTAAGTATGGAGACAAGGGCAGAGACCATAGAGGCCCCCCAGGAAGAGAACCAAGTGGCAACAAAAAGGGAGATGGCAGAAATGTTTGCAAGGCTAGAAGCAGTTATCAAAAGTGAGATCGGAGCAATCTGACAGGATATGGGCCATACACTAAAAAGAGTAGAAGAGCTGGAAACAACAACAGATACTCAGGGAACGGAGATAAAAGCCCTCAAACAGCAAATAGAAGAAATTCAAAGAGAACAAAGGAACCTCCGGTACAGATTGGAAGACCAGGAGAATCGTAATAGGAGGAAGAACTTAAGGATAAGAGGCCTGCCTGAAAAGGAAGGGGGGAAAGAAAACCTCCAAGAAATAATAGATCAAATTTTTGGAGATCGCCTGGATCCAACCGAAAATAGATCTAAGATTAAGCTAGATCGGGCTCATAGGATAAGGAAGCCAGCAGAGATCAGGGGAGATGCTCCGCGAGATGTAATCGTCCGATTTCATAACTTCCAAGACAAAGAAAAGATCAAAGCAAGTATAAAAGCAAACCAACAAGTGAAATACGGAGAGGAAAGCCTACAGATCTTCCCGGACTTATCCGCAGAGACACTAGCCAGGAGAAGAACCCTTAAGCCACTCCTAGCCCATCTCAAAGCAAACGACGTTCAATACTCATGGGGCTTCCCGGCATGTCTGACTGGACATAAGGAGGGCCGTTCGGTGACACTTAGGTTCCCAGAAGAGACACAAAAATTTTGCCAACGCTTGGAAGTGCCACCGGTGGAAATTCCTGGGTGGTGGGAAAAATCTGAATCACAGGAAAGTAGGGAAGGGATATCTGCCTGGAAACCAGTTATTAATGTGAGGCGATCGCAGCTGGGAGACACAGGATTGTAATATGTTCTTTTTCAAATAAAAAGGAAAAAGACAGAACAGAGAGAAAGATGGGACGAATAAAGAAAAGAGGGGGGAGGAAGGGAGGAAGAAGAAAGAAGAGGAAAAGGGGAGAAGAAAAGAAGAAGAAAAAGAAAAAGAAGAAGAAAAAGGAAAAGAAGGGGGGGGGGAAAGGAAAAGGGGAAAAAGAGAAGAAAAAAAAGAAAGAAAAAAGGGGGGAGCGAGAATGGCGGGAGGAGGGTTGTCGGGTGGGGGTTCCAGGGAAGGTGACGAGGGGGAGGGGGGAGGAGGGCGGGAGTCCGGTACTCAGGGGAAGGCAGGTAGATCCAAGGATGGCACCCCCGAGCTCAGCCTCTAGGGGGAGAACCGGGGGGCCAGGAGGAGTGAATGGGGCCACGGTTAAAAGGGCCAGGCGAAGGTCCGTTACCCCAGGGGGGGGGGAGGGGGGGGATGATGGGGGGAGGGGGGGGAGGGATGGGGGGGTGGGAGGTGAGGGCAAGACCGGTGGGCATAGCACTGCTCCCCGCCCTCCAGACCCAAAAGGGAGGTCCAGTCAACGGGGGGGTGCCCCAATAGGATGGCCGGGATAAATTTAATTTCATATAACGTGAGGGGCATCAACTCTCCCGTGAAGTGTGGAAACATAGTAGGGGAGTTGGGGTTCCTCAAAGCGGAGGTAGTCTTCTTGCAGGAGACGCACTTCCTCGTGGGTAGGAATCAAAGAATATGCTCGAGGGACTTCCCAAATTGGGAATACGGGGACACCCCAGTCAAGGGCTCAAAGGGTATAGCGATAGGCTTTGCCAAAAATATTAGGTTTGGTGTAGATGAAAGAATGATTGACCCTGAGGGACAGTTTCTATTCCTCAGGGGCAAGCTGAATGAGGTGGAATGTACGCTGGCAAACATCTACTGTCCAAACACCAATCCCGGGGGGTACCTATTGGGCATCCTGTCAAAACTAGAAGGATTTAAAAGGGGGAGGACCATCATTGCAGGAGATTTTAATATATGCTTAGACCCAGGGAAAGATAGTACGTCGTGTGTCCGTGGGACAGGAGGGATATGGATGAACAAACTTAAAAGGAAGCTGTATCAGTATCAACTGGTAGATATCTGGAGGTTACAGCACCCAAATAAAAGAGATTACTCTTACTATTCCCACGTACACTCGACGTACTCTAGGCTAGACTTTTTTTTGGTGGAACATAGGCA
Organism: Aquarana catesbeiana; assembly: GCF_042186555.1. Taxonomy (NCBI): domain Eukaryota; kingdom Metazoa; phylum Chordata; class Amphibia; order Anura; family Ranidae; genus Aquarana; species Aquarana catesbeiana. The sequence goes on along the minus strand of NC_133324.1, from coordinate 669,745,022 downwards.
TGTGGACGAGGTAGAAGCCACAAGAATAGGGTCAATTACATTTTCCGACCATGCGCCAGTGAGCCTTCTGTGGAAAGCAACTAAAGGCGGCCAGCCCCCCAGCAGCTGGAGATTAAACGAGGATTTATTACATGATAGAGACATAGACCAGCGTATTAAAGAAGGATTAGAACTTTACTTCAAAACAAATTCGGTGGAGGAAACTTCAGAAGCCGTAGTTTGGGAGGCCCATAAAGCCTATATCAGAGGCATTTTAATAAAGGCGGGCTTAGAAAAGAAGAAAAAGGAGGCCAAGGAAAGACTAATCATACAGAAAAGTATACATGAGTTGGAACAACGACATAAGCAAAGGGGAGAAGTGGAGATACTGGTAGAATTACATAAAAAAAGAGAGGCTATGCGAGAGCTCATAGAAATAGATAACCGAAAGATATATAACCGGGTAAAGAAAGAAAGATATATAGGAGGCAATAGACCTGGGAGGCTCCTGGCGAGGGTCCTAAGTAGGGATGAGCCGAACACCCCCCGGTTCGGTTCGCACCAGAACCCGCGAACGGACCGAAAGTTCGCACGAACGTTAGAACCCCATTGACGTCTATGGGACTCGAACGTTCAAAATCAAAAGTGCTCATTTTAAAGGCTAATTTGCATGGTATTGTCCTAAAAAGGGTTTGGGGACCCGGGTCCTACCCCAGGGGACATGTATCAATGCAAAAAAAACTTTTAAAAACGGCCGTTTTTTCGGGAGCAGTGATTTTAATGATGCTTAAAGTAAAAAAAAAAAAAGTGAAATATTCCTTTAAATATCGTACCTGGGGGGTGTCTATAGTATGCCTGTAAAGTGACGCGTGTTTCCCATGTTTAGAACAGTCCCTGCACCAAATGTCATTTTTAAAGGAAAAAATCTCATTTAAAACTGCTTGCGGGTTTAATGTCATGTCGGGTCATGGCAATATGGATGAAAATCAGTGAGACAAACGGCATGGGTACCCCCCAGTCCATTACCAGGCCCTTTGGGTCTTGTATGGATATTAAGGGGAACCCCGCACCCAAATTAAAATAAGGAAAGGTGTGGGGCCACCAGGCCCTATATACTCTGAACAGCAGTATACAGGCGGTGCAAACAAGACAGGGACTGTAGGTTTGTTGTTAAGTAGAATCTGTTTGTAATTTTGAACATTTTTAACGTGTTTAGCTCCAGCCAAAAAATCTTTTCTAAGCTTTTTGGAAAACATAGGGAAGGGTTATCACCCCTGTGACATTTGTTTTGCTGTCTTTCCTCCTCTTCAGAAGATTTCACCTCACTTTTTTGTCCCAATGAAAAATGTTTTTTGAAAATTTGGGTTTTTTTGTGGAACAAGGATTGGAAAGCATCAGTGGAAAGGAGAAATTGTTTTCCCATATTAACTCTTACAGGAGAGAATTTCCCTTCCTAGGGGTAGATTTCATCTCACTTCCTGTTGTCTCCTTCCGTTTGCAAATAGGAGTCGTTTGTAAGTTAGATGTTTGAAAGTAGGGTCCTGCCCTATATACTCAGCAGAAATTTGGGCCTTAGGTGTTGCTGTGGCCACAACACTGTAAGCCCTCACAGGGCCCTGCTGTGAAATATTAGATCAAGAATTGTAATTACATGCCCCTGTTGAACAGGAGCTGAAAAATTAGGCCTTAGGCACTGGTGCTGGTGCCACAACACTGCAACCCCTCACAGACACTCTAGTTGGAACGCAGGAACGAGCCCTGCTGCAAAGTATTGCTTCAAAAATTGTAATTACACGCCCCTGTTAGACAGGGGCAGAAAAATTGGGCCTTAGGCACTGGTGCTGGTGCCACAACACTGCAACCCCTCACAGACACTCTAGTTGGAACGCAGGAACGAGCCCTGCTGCAAAGTATTGCATCAAAAATTGTAATTACACGCCCCTGTTAGACAGGGGCAGAAAAATTGGGCCTTAGGCACTGGTGCTGGTGCCACAACACTGCAACCCCTCACAGACACTCTAGTTGGAACGCAGGAACGAGCCCTGCTGCAAAGTATTGCATCAAAAATTGTAATTACACGCCCCTGTTAGACAGGGGCAGAAAAATTGGGCCTTAGGCACTGGTGCTGGTGCCACAACACTGCAACCCCTCACAGACACTCTAGTTGGAATGCAGGAACGAGCCCTGCTGCAAAGTATTACATCAAAAATTGTAATTACACGCCCCTGTTAAACAGGGGCTGAAAAATTGTGCCTTAGGCACTGGTGGTGGCGCCCAGAACCAAAAATGTTCTTACAAGCTATCAGCGTGATGATTGAGGAGGAAGAGGATAATTACTCAGGGATAGTCACTCAGCATCAGCATAGGCAGTCTTTGAAGGGATCTGAGATTTCAAAAAAAATTATTCGGTTACATCAGCATCAGGTGCTTGGTAGCTGGTGGTGATCCAAGACTCATTCATTTTTATGAAGGTCAGCTGATCGACCGAGTCGGTGGACAGACGCACCCTGTGATCGGTTACCACGCCTCCAGCAGCACTGAATGTGCGTTCCGAAAGAACGCTGGATGCAGGACAGGCCAGTAGCTCAATTGCATACTGTGCAAGCTCTGGCCAGTGATCCATCCTCAAGACCCAGTAACCCAGAGGATTTTCGGTGGGAAAGGTGTCCAAGTCTGATCTTGCCCCTAGGTATTCCTGCACCATGTAAAACAGACGCTGGCGATGGTTGCTGGAACCGATCATACCTTGGGGCTGCGGACCAAAAAATTGTCTGAACGCATCGGTCAGACGGCCACCTTCTCCACCACTCCTTCTTTGACTGACCGAAGCCTCAGCAACACGTTGTCCAGAAACAGGAGTTTGTAACCTCCCAGTCTCTGGGAACGCGTTGCACAGACCTTTCTGCAAGGCCTCCCGAAGATGTTTCATCCTCTGCTCCCTCTGCGATGGCAAGATAAGGTCCGCAACCTTACCCTTGTAACGTGGATCAAGGAGGGTTGCCAGCCAGTATTGGTCCTTCTCCTTGATACCACGAATACGAGGATCCTTACGCAGGCTTTGCAGGATCAGGGAGGCCATGCAGCGTAGGTTTGCTGAGGCATTCGGTCCGGAGTCCTCTGGGTCACTAAGAACGACATGGTCCGCAGCCACCTCCTCCCAGCCACGTACAAGTCCATGTGTTTCTTGGGACTGATCCCTTAAAGACTGCTGCTGATGCTGAGTGCCAGGCTCCACCTCCATACTGACACAATCTTCCTCCTCCTCCTCTTCCTCCTCGTCCTCTTCCTGTGTGTTCGGCGGGCACGCAGGAACACTGTCTGGATAAAGGGGGCCTTGAGAGCTAAGGAAGTCCTCCTCTTCCTGCCTCTGTTCTGCCTCAAGTGCCCTGTCCATTATTCCACGCAGCGTGTGCTCCAACAGGTGGACAAGGGGGACAGTGTCACTGATGCATGCACTGTCACTGCTCACCATCCTCGTGGCCTCCTCGAATGGTGACAGGACAGTGCATGCATCCCTGATCATGGCCCACTGGCGTGGGGAAAAAAAACCAAGCTCCCCTGACCCTGTCCTGGTGCCATAGTCGCACAGGTACTCATTGATGGCCCTCTGCTGCGTGTGCAGCCACTGCAGCATGGCCAACGTTGAGTTCCACCTGGTGGGCATGTCACAGATTAGGCGGTTCTTGGGCAGGTTAAACTCCTTTTGGAGGTCCGTCAGCCGAGCACTGGCATTATATGACCGGCGGAAATGCACACAGACTTTCCTGGCCTGCCTCAGGACATCCTGTAAGCCCGGGTACCTGCCCAAGAACCGCTGCACCACCAAGTTAAGGACGTGAGCCAAACAGGGCACATGGGTCATTTGTCCCTGTCGGAGGGCAGAGAGGAGGTTGGTGCCATTGTCGCAAACCACCATTCCTGCCTTAAGTTGGCGTGGCGTCAACCACCTCTGAACCTGCCCCTGCAGAGCTGACAGAACCTCTGCCCCAGTGTGGCTCCTGTCCCCCAAGCACACCAGCTCAAGCACCGCATGGCATCTTTTGGCCTGCGTACTTGCGTAGCCCCTTGAATGCCTACGGAGCACCGCTGGTTCCGAGGAAGAGGCCATGGAGGAAGAAGAAGAGGAGGGGGTGGAGGAGAGAGGTGTGTCACAATCAGCATTTTGGAGGCGTGGTGGCGGAACAACCTCCAACACTACTGCACCTTGTCCTGCATCCTTCCCAGCTGCCAGCAGAGTCACCCAATGCGCCGTGAAACTTAAGTAACGTCCCTGTCCATGCCTGCTGGACCATGATTCAGCGCCCTGTCCAGCGAGGCATGGACATTGCCTTCCACATGCCGGTAGAGAGCCGGAATCGCCTTCCGTGAGAAAAAGTGGCGTTTGGGTACCTGCCACTGAGGAACCGCACATTCCACAAACTCACGGAAGGGGGCAGAGTCTACCAACTGAAAAGGCAGCAGTTGAAGTGCTAGCAATTTTGCCAAGCTAGCATTCAACCGCTGGGCATGTGGATGGCTGGGAGCAAACTTCTTTCGGCGGTGCAGCAGCTGGGGCAGGGAAATTTGCCTGGTACAATCTGACGTCGGTGTACCAAAAGCAGATTGCCCACAAGTACTTGGCTGTGACACACCTAATTCTACACCTTCATTCCTCTCACTGCAGGTCTCAGAGAGGACTGAAGGTCTAGTGGGGTTGGAAATCTCAGCTGATGAGGAGCAAGGAGAGATCCTCTTTGTTCTTTGGTGTGGGTCTTTTAGATACGCTTGCCAACGAACTGCATGGCAGGTCAACATATGTCTGGTCAAGCATGTGGTACCCAAGCGGGAGATGTTTTGGCCACGCGAGATACGCTTGAGACATATGTTGCAAATAGCAGCGGTGCGATCTGATGCACTCGTCTCAAAAAAGGCCCACACCAAAGAACTTTTTGAATAACGCGCAGAGACTGCAGCGCCCTGCACATGTGGAGCTTTGGGGTGTGATGCAGTCAATGTGCTGCCCTTAGGCTGGCCCCTGGAGGGCATCCTGCCTCGTTGGTGATGTGCCGCCGCCTCCTCCTCCTCCTCCTCCTCCTCCTCCTCCTCCTCCTCTCTCCTATCAGGCACCCACGTTGAGTCAGTGACCTCATCATCCCCTCCCTCCTCATCACTGGAGCAAACCTGGCAGTATGCTGCAGCAGGGGGAGCATGACTGCCAGATTGCTGTCCTTCTTGGGCACCCCCTCTGTCCGTGCTCATGTTACTGCCTTCATCGAGCTCAGTATCGTCATCAGAGCCTTCCAAACGCTGGGCATCCTCCTGGAGCATGTACCCAACACTGTGGTCAAACAGTTCGAGGGAATCCTCATGAGGACATGGTGGAGCTAGGGAAGGAGTCACTGATGACATTGAGCTGAGGGAAGAGGCCGCTGCTTTGCCAGACAAAGCACCCTGGGCATGGGTGAGAGAGGATGAGGAGGATGAGGACGGCTTGGTCATCCACTCGACCACGTCTTCCGCATGTTGCGGCTCAACATGGCCAGCTGCCGAAAAAAAGGCCAAGCGTGTCCCATGGCCACGTGCTGATGAGGATGCACCGTCTCCACGACCAGCACTAGACACAGAGCCTGCTTGCCCTCTCTTATTGGCTTGTGACTGTCTGCCTCTCCTTCTTGGCCTTCCAGACACACTAATGGCCTGTAGCTGCACTAAGCTGGGATAGAACACCTGTAATTTTCTTCAAGTAGCTTTATATACTGTAACCAGACAAGCCTGCCTGTCAGTAGGAAGATAACAGGAACGGATCTAGCTGAACACTGTGAGCAGGACGCACTGTACTAAATGTAAATAGTCTAGCTGCCTGACCGTGGTACTAATAGGATCAAATAGAACACCTGTAATTTTCTTCAGGTAGCTTTATATACTGTAACCAGACAAGCCTGCCTGTCAGTAGGAAGATAACAGGAACGGATCTAGCTGTACACTGTGAGCAGGACGCACTGTACTAAATGTAAATAGTCTAGCTGCCTGACCGTGGTACTAATAGGATTAAATAGAACACCTGTAATTTTCTTCAGGTAGCTTTATATACTGTAACCAGACAAGCCTGCCTGTCAGTAGGAAGATAACAGGAACGGATCTAGCTGAACACTGTGAGCAGGACGCACTGTACTAAATGTAAATAGTCTAGAAGATAACAGGAACGGATCTAGCTGAACACTGTGAGCAGGACGCACTGCACTAAATGTAAATAGTCTAGAAGATAACAGGAACGGATCTAGCTGAACACTGTGAGCAGGACGCACTGCACTAAATGTAAATAGTCTAGAAGATAACAGGAACGGATCTAGCTGAACACTGTGAGCAGGACGCACTGCACTAAATGTAAATAGTCTAGAAGATAACAGGAACGGATCTAGCTGAACACTGTGAGCAGGATGCACTGCACTAAATGTAAATAGCAGGAACGGATCTAGCTGAACACTGTGAGCAGGACGCACTGCACTAAATGTAAATAGTCTAGAAGATAACAGGAACGGATCTAGCTGAACACTGTGAGCAGGACGCACTGCACTAAATGTAAATAGCAGGAACGGCTCTAGCTGAACACTGTGAGCAGGACGCACTGCACTAAATGTAAATAGCAGGAACGGATCTAGCTGAACACTGTGAGCAGGACGCACTGCACTAAATGTAAATAGTCTAGAAGATAACAGGAACGGATCTAGCTGAACACTGTGAGCAGGACGCACTGCACTAAATGTAAATAGCAGGAACGGATCTAGCTGAACACTGTGAGCAGGACGCACTGCACTAAATGTAAATAGCAGGAACGGATCTAGCTGAACACTGTGAGCAGGACGCACTGCACTAAATGTAAATAGCAGGAACGGATCTAGCTGAACACTGTGAGCAGGACGCACTGCACTAAATGTAAATAACAGGAACGGATCTAGCTGAACACTGTGAGCAGGACGCACTGCACTAAATGTAAATAGCAGGAACGGATCTAGCTGAACACTGTGAGCAGGACGCACTGCACTAAATGTAAATAGCAGGAACGGATCTAGCTGAACACTGTGAGCAGGACGCACTGCACTAAATGTAAATTGCAGGAACGGATCTAGCTGAACACTGTGAGCAGGACGCACTGCACTAAATGTAAATAGTCTAGAAGATAACAGGAACGGATCTAGCTGAACACTGTGAGCAGGACGCACTGCACTAAATGTAAATAGCAGTAACGGATCTAGCTGAACACTGTGAGCAGGACGCACTGCATTAAATGTAAATAGTCTAGATAGAAGATAACAGGAACGGATCTAGCTAAACTGAATACAGTGTATATATATATATGCAACACCTGGGATGCATATATATACACAATACACTGTAAGTGCAGCTAACTGACTGACTGTTCTGCCTAATCTATCTAACTCAAATCAAATGACACTGTCTCTCTCTCTCTCTATCTCTCAGCACACCGGAACACACACTACACAGGGCCGCCGTGCAGGCGGCCTTATATAGTGTGGGGTGTGTACTAAATCCCCTGAGCCATAATTGGCCAAAGCCACCCTGGCTTTGGCCAATTACAGCTCTCTCTACTGACGGCGCTGTGATTGGCCAAGCATGCGGGTCATAGTGCATGCTTGGCCAATCATCAGCCAGCAATGCACTGCGATGCCGCAGTGAATTATGGGCCGTGACGCGCCACACGAATTTAGCGCGAACGGCCCATAACGTTCGCAATTCGGCGAACGATCGAACAGCCGATGTTCGAGTCGAACATGGGTTTGACTCGAACACGAAGCTCATCCCTAGTCCTAAGTAAAAAGAGGAATAAGAACTATATCGATAAAATAAGAACTAAATCAGGCGAAACGGCTTATAAAGACAAAGACATTGCTAGGACCTTTCAGGAGTTCTATGGGGGATTGTACGCTATAAATAAAAAAATTAGCATGGAAGAGAGGGTAGAAAAGCAAGGGAAAATTAAAAAATACCTAGAAGATAGTGGCCTGGCTAAACTTTCAGAAAATGAACAAACCAACTTGGAAGCCCCATACACGGAACTTGAAGTGAAGAAAGCGCTCAAAGGGTTACAAACGGGAAAAAGCCCAGGTCCGGATGGACTGACGGTGCTCTACTATAAAAAATACCAGGATCTCCTAATACCAAGAATGTGCTCCTATATGAACGACGCCGGGGAAAAAGGGGAACTGAGAAAGGAAGCCTTAGAAGCTATAATAGCAGTTATCCCAAAGGAAGGCAAAGACAACACAGTATGCTCAAGCTACAGGCCGATTTCTCTCCTAAACGTCGATACGAAAATTTACGCTAAGGTAATCGCGGACCGATTAAAACCCGTAATAGAAAAGATAGTGCACCCAGATCAGGTTGGGTTCGTGTCAGGCCGACAAGGCAGAGATAATAGCATCAAGACCCTCCTAGCGGTGCAGCAGATGAAGAAAAATGGAGTCCCAAGTCTACTCCTGTCAATAGATGCTGAAAAAGCGTTTGATAGGGTAGACTGGGACTTCATGATGGGCACACTAGAGGAGATGGGCTTCGGGATCAAGATACGGAGAAGAATAGGGGCACTGTACTCGGGACCCACGGCTAGAGTAAGAACAAACGGAGTCCTCTCAGAGCCGTTTGAAATGTATAATGGGACAAGACAGGGGTGTCCGCTTTCCCCCGTCTTGTTCGTATTAGCCTTAGAGCCCCTACTAGAGACGATCAGGCGGTGTCCGGACATTAGCGGGGTAACAATAGGTAAAGAACAATATAAACTAGCCGCATTCGCGGATGATATCCTCTTATATATATCACGTCCAAGGATATCCCTTCCGAATATAATGTCAATCCTGTTAGAATATGGTAAGCTTTCCAATTTTAAAATAAATCCAAATAAATCGGAAACACTAACCTTTAACACCAGTAAACCCGGTGATCGTTCATATCAGAAGCACTTCCCCTTCTTATGGGGGCAAAAGGAGTTAAACTATTTAGGGATTAAGATCACAACCTCATATGAGACGCTTTTTCACGCCAACTTCATACCACTCCTTAATAAGATCAAGCAAGAACTTAGTAGATTCCACATAGGACAATTATCCTGGGGTGGGAGAATAAATATATATAAAATGGTTGTGTTACCAAAAATTACCTATGTAATGCAAATGCTGCCAGTGGCACTTCCGCCGACATATTTAAGAAAACTGCAATCAATTTTTTTAAGGTTTATCTGGAGAGGGAAAGCACCACGTTTAAAATTTACACAATTGACAAAAGTGAAGGGCCATGGGGGATGGGGAGCACCAGATGTGTGTAAGTACTATGAAGCTATAGCCTTAGCCAGAGTAATAGATTGGGTAAAAAATAAAGCAGATAAACACTGGGTGAAAATGGAGAGGGAGATTAGTAATGCAAGGTTGAATAAATTAATTTGGATACCCCCACATTTAAGAGAATTTAGTTCCGACACGCACGAGATCACTAAACATACACTAAAGATATGGGACAAGGTTCACAAGAAGGAGCACTGGGGATACAACTCCCCTTTAATGTCACTTAAGGATTCAGCATACTTCGCACCAGGGAGGGGGGAGTGGTTTGGGAGTTGGTTACTAGACGAAAACATACAGTTAAAAGATGTTATGCAACAAAATAAAATATGCACATACCAAGAATTAAAGGAAAAAAGAGGCTTGCTGGTAATAAATTCCTGGCGGTACAACCAACTGAATCAGTTTATCAGATCCCTCCCAAAAACCAATTAGATCAATGGGAAACCTACGCCCACTAGAGAAAATGTGCCTGGATAAGGACAGGAAGGGGGGGTTTTCCCAGACATATAGACTACTGATAGGGCTAGGGAACACGGAAACCCCCTCTTTTATAAAGAAGTGGGAGAAGGAGTTGGGGAGGGAGCTTACTACCCCAGAGGGGTCACTGATCCTAAAGAGAGCAACAGCTACGTCAGTTAATAGTAAAATTTTGGAGTTGAACTATAGATGCCTTACCAGGATGTACCTGACCCCAGAACGTCTAAACAAATTCCACAACGGACCCCCACAACATTGTTGGAGGGGATGTGGAGAGGTGGGAACAATGACCCACATCTGGTGGCAATGCCCGACAATAAAAATATTTTGGAAAGAGGTGAGGGGATTTATTAAAGACATAACAGGGATTAACATTCTAGACGACCCTTGGGTTTGCCTATTTCACCTAAGCGAAATGCCCAATAAAGCCTACTTGAGAACCTTAATGCCGCATCTTCTGGATGCGGCCAAAAGTTTGATACCTAAATACTGGAGAAGAATAGAGAGACCAGCTATGAAGGAGTGGTTAGAGAAAGTCAATGAAATACACAACCTAGAATACTTAAGATACAGTGAGGGGATGAAAATGGGTGCCTTTGTGGAAAAATGGAAAAGGTGGGAAGAGTTTAAAGTCTCCCTGAGAGCGGCAGAAATATGGACAGCCGAGATAGGAGGATAAAGAGATAAAGAGACCCAGTGAGCAATAATTCAATGACCTCGGAAGCTGAAACAGAGGGAATGGATGAGGATGGGGAAAGAGGGGGGGAGCAGGAGGGGTTCCACAGTCTTGGGGGGGGTAAGGGGGGGTAGGGGGGGGAAGGGGAGAAATATATAAAGATAAAATGTTTAAATACAATGTAAACAAACTTTGTAAGATCAATTTAAAAAAAAAAAAAAACAAAAAAAAAAGTACAATCAGCATTACCACGATGATGAGAAGCAGGAATGGGATGAAGTTGGAAGTACTGATAACTGAAAAACGAGTCCCAGACAAATAATCTTGCTGAGTGGGAAAAAAAAAAAAGAAGAAAAAGGGTTGAAAGGTAGAGGTATGGTCCACAAGGTTGTCCCGCTCGTCAGTTTATTATTCTTTTTAGTTCTCTTTGAAGCCTTAGAATGGGTGTCTCTGTAAGTCATTTAATCTGTTACCATGGCAACAGGACAGAGTCATTGAAATTTGACAGGAACTGTTGTTTTACCCAAGGATGCCAAAGTTTTTCAAATTTTGGAATTTGATTTTGATCGATGGCTACCATCTTAGCATGGGACATTGTATTATTCATTCTGTGAATTGTTTCTGCTAGTACCAATGTAGGAGATTTCCATGCCTTGGCCACTGTTTGTTTTGCAGCCGTTATTAGTTGGATCATAAGTTTGAATTGAGAGAGTGTTAACCATTCCGGTTTTAGATTAAGTAAAGTTAAATATGGATCTGGTTGTATTATTTTTTTAAATATTTTAGATGCAATCACGAAGACTTCCTTCCAGAAGGTTTGGATTACTGGGCACGTCCACCATATGTGTAAATATGTGCCTATTTCTGGGCATCCTCGAAAACAAAGAGTTGAGGTATTAGGTGAATATTTTGCCACTCTAGCGGGTACAAGGTACCAGCGAGTTAGGACTTTATAATTTGTCTCTAGTGCCAAGATGTTGGGTGAAGATGACTTAGATGTGAGCCATATATTAGACCAGTCCGTGTCTTCTAAAGTTCGTCCCAGGTCCTCCTCCCACCTCTGAACGTAAGAGGGTCTATTAAGATTTGCTACTCCATATAATTGATTATAAAGTGATGAAATTGTACCTTTAGCAAATGGATCTTTTGTACAGATTGATTCAAAAATGGATAATTGGGATAATGGTGTATCCCCCTTTAGGAATGGTGTATAGAAATTTTTGATTTGGAGATATCTAAATATCTCAGAGTTTGGTAGATCATATTTTTCTCTAAGCGATGGGAATGAAAGGAATGATTTAGATGCTATGAAGTCATTTAGTGTCTGAATGCCTGATGTTGTCCAAGCTTTAAAAGAATTTGGGTAGATCCATGCCGGATAAAAGGCCGGATTTCTGATAAAAGAAAGGAGAGGATTGTGTGGAGATTGTAACTGATATTTGGTTTTTAGTTTATCCCAGAGAGATAAGAAGTGTTTAGTTATGGGATTATGAATTTTAAAGCAGTCTTTAGGATCAAGCCATAATAAATTTGATATTAATAGAGGGTCATTTTCTGAAGCCTCTATAAATACCCATAATGGGATTTCCTGTTTTGCATGGTATTTGGACAGACTGGCCAAATGTGCTGCTCTGTAGTAGTTAGTAAAATTAGGGTATCCCAGGCCTCCTTTATTTTTGGGAAGATGTAGTGTGTGTATAGGTATACGTGGTTTAGAAGAGCCCCATATAAACGAAGTTGCTCTTTTTTGTACTATTCTCAAAAAATAGGAAGGAATTGGAATAGGGAGGACTCTGAATAGATAAAGCAATTTGGGTAGAATAGTCATTTTGATTGCATTAATCTTCCCTATCCAGGATAAAGGAAGTTGCGACCATTGTTTTATTAGATTTGTGATCTGTCTTAATACAGGAGGATAATTGGTTGAGAATAAGTCAGAATGAGATGCTGTTAAATGAATTCCAAGATATGGGATTGATTTTTCTGCCCATGTGAATGGGAGTGCAGCCCTAGCCGGGATCAATTCCATGTTTGTGAGTGAAATATTAAGCACTAGGCATTTCTTAGGATTAATCATAAGGCCGGATAGGGCTGCAAATCCATCAAGAGCTGGTATTAAGTTAGGACCAGAGACCTGTGGTGATGATAGAAAAAGTAATATATCGTCTGCAAATATACATAATTTGTGTGTAATACCTCCTACTTCAATGCCAGTTATAGTTTGGTTTGTTCTGATGTATTGGGCCATGGGTTCGAGTATAAGGGCAAATAATAAGGGAGATAATGGGCAACCCTGTCGGGTACCTCTTTCGATATTAAAGGCTTCAGATTTGTATCCAGCATATTTTATATAGGCTTTGGGTTTATTATATAATGCTTTGATCCATGTTAAAAAGTGGGGTCCAAAACCCCATTTTTGTAATGAATATTGCATATATTGCCAGGATACTGTGTCAAATGCCCTCTTAATATCGAGAGATAGAAAACATAAAGGGATTTTCCGTTTTTTAGCAATATGTGCCAATAACACTGCCCTGCGTATATTATCGCCTGCCTGTCTATTTGGCATGAAGCCTACTTGATCTCTATGTATTAATTTTCCTATAATGCTATTGAGGCGTTTTGCTATTATTTTTGCTAATAATTTAATATCGAGGTTTAACAGAGAGATAGGCCGATAATTCACACAGGAAGTATCATCAGAAAGGGGTTTTGGGATCATACAAACAATTGCCATTAGTGTTTCTTGCCGAAAAGAATGTCCATCTAGAAGTTTGTTAAAAGTTTCAGTGAGAATGGGAGAGAGTATTTCTGAGAATGTTTTATAGTATAAAGCCGAGTAGCCGTCTGGGTCTGGTCTTTTGTTAAGTTTTAGGTCTTTTATGGCGTTAGCAACTTCATCTATAGTTATAGGCTCATCCAAACTGCTTTTTTGATTCTGAGATAACTCAGGTAAGGTTATTTTTGAGAAGAAGGATTCAGCTTCTGTAGGATTAAATTCATTGTTTGTCTTGTATAAAGTTGCGAGATGTGAGTGAAATTTATGGACTATTTTAACTGGATTACAAGTGTAAACATTTTTTGATAATTTCAAACGTATTGGTTTGAAAGATTTGTTAGTTGAATTTAATGCCCGAGCCAAATATGTACCTGGTTTGTTTGTATTCATGTAGAAATTGTGTTTGGAGCGTTTGAGGGATTTATCAACTGACTCAGTGAGAAATAGATCGTATTCCAATCTAGATTTTTCCAGATGAGATTTTGTACTCTGAGATGGATTATCTTGAAATGATATGTAGGCTGCATTAAAATTGAGTTCTAGTTTTTTTGCTAGATTTTTGCGTTCCCGTTTAAATAGTGCCATTTGTCTTTGTATTGTACCACGCAAGACAGGCTTATGAGCTTCCCACAGTGTTATTGGGGAGATGTCTGTTGTATTATTAATTGATATGTATTCCTTTAAAGCTTGTTCAATGGCCATCTGATGTAGTGGGTGTTTGAGCATTATGTCCGGTAAGTACCACGTTGGGTCATGCGCTTTTGGTATGGCTGAGGCTATAGTAGTGTATACTGCATTATGGTCAGACCACGGAATCGGAATTATATCTGATGCAATAATTTCTGGTATCATTCCTATTGTTAGAAAAATATGATCTATTCTGGTGAAGGTTTGATGAGGGTGCGAGAAATAAGTGAATTTCTTTTTCATTGGGTTACTTTCTCTCCATGAATCTACTAGATTGTATTTGGAAAGAAGTTGAGAAAAAGGTAATCTAGAGGTTATTTTGGATGGTGTAAAAGGTGATTTATCTAGAAATGGGAGGAGGACCTGGTTTGAATCCCCACACATTATCACTGTTCCTATTTTGTGTGTATTAATCACTTGTAATATATGTGAGAGGAATGGTGTAGGTTGTTTGTTAGGAGCGTAGTAGGAAATCACCGTGATTGCTGTATCCATTATATAACCCATGAGTATCAGGTATCTACCTTCTGGGTCTTTAATTTCTGATGATAAGGTGAATGGTGTGGATCGGTGAAATGCAATTAGAGTTCCCCTTTGCTTGGTACAGGCAGAAGCCGTGTAAATTTGTTGATAAAAAGGAGAAATATATTTTGGAGTAGAATCTTTGGTGAAGTGTGTTTCTTGGAGGCATACTATGTGAGCCTTCTTGTTATGGAAAGTACGGAAGGCTTTGGTCCTTTTTTGAGGGACATTTATTCCCTGAACATTCAGGGAAAGTATATTCAGTGGTGCCATGGCAATAGATCAAATAGTTTTGACTTACTTTTTGTTATGCAGAGCTGACTGCGCAGATCAACCTGTGTGGACTGAAGAGATGAATAGATAGAAAAGAAACCAGTGAATTCTGGAGTAAAGAGTAAACAAAAAACATATGAGATTAGATGATACATTGTATAAATTATTTTTTGCAAGTAATCACAATTTACCCGTGAAAGAGAATAAATATCTCTCTCAGGGGAATAAGTGCCTTCGTCACACTCCCACATAATATGGTTGGGAGAATGAGGAGGGCTAATGGGGGTACACGGATCTTCCGCTTACAGGAGAGAAGTGCTATGTCAAAAGACATCAAAATGATGTTTCATTAATTGGAGTGCAGAATATAGTTTTTGTTGAAATTATTTATTCCAGGGTGGTTGTATATGGTTAGTCTTGCCCTAGGCTAAATAATTCAGTTAGAAAGGTACTGTTAATAACTTTGGTATTGATGAAGATAGTTTGAATTATTTTGGGATTTTAACCCTTTTAGAGTAAACAATTACATATTTTATTCATATGTAACTGTTTAGATATGTTAACTCATAAAATTGAGGTTGTATTGCTTCAGATTAGAATAAACAAAAACATAATTATAGGAACTAGTTAGGTAATAATATATTTGTTTTAAGAAAAGAAAGAAAAAGCTTCCATTACTTCTGGATTATTGAACATATTTGTCCTAAAAAGTAATAAATCTATTGTTATTACCTGATAATATATAACTGAACAAGAATTTCCTTATTTCACTTATATATTCTAAGGCTATATGAATCAGAAGTAATAAGAAATATAACTGGAATGTAACATGATCCCATACAGTGTGTGACTATCAGTTACATTCAGTTATAAATATAGGTTTTTTATAGAGAACCATCTCTTAGTATAATAAATGAAGAGATATCAGGAATTAGGATGTCAGTCCATTGAATCTTCTTGGTCCATGGATGATGTGGCATAACGGCCTCTTTTGAGAGAATGATGATTCCCATTTTGTTCTGAAATTTTCTGGGTGCTGCCTGAAGGTGAAGATGACGCCATTCTTCTGCATGTGGGAGTGTTGCTGCTTGTGGGTTCTGTCAGATTTAATTTTAAAAGGGTTTGTTGTAGTTCATCTGCTGATCTGCTTCTGTAAATTGTACCTTGGTAGTTAAATCTGACTGAAAAGGGGAAGCCCCATTGATACGTAATGTTGTGGCGTTGCAGTTCCATTAGTTGGGGTTTCATGGATCGTCTTTTAGTAATAGTAAGTTGGGATAGGTCAGCAAAAATTTGATAATTGTGTCCTTGAAAATTAAGTTCTTTTTTTTCTCTTGCAGCAATTAGTATTTGTTCTTTCGTTCTGTAATAATGAAATTTTGTGATTATATCACGTGGGGGTCCATCTTTCTTTTTGGCTGTGAGGGCTCTGTGTACTCTGTCCAGTTCTAAACGTTCAATAGGGATATCTGGCTTTAGTTCTTGTAATAGAGCAGTAATAGTAGATTGCAGGTCTGTCACAGTTTCAGGTATTCCCCTTATGCGCAAGTTTGAACGTCTGGCTCTATTTTCGTAATCTTCGAGCTTAGTTTGAAGTATTAAATTCTCTTTTTTTAATTGTTCCAATTCTGTTATATTTTCTTGGGTTGTAATTTCAATTTCATCCATTTTTATTTCTAAGGCTGCGGTGCGGTTTCCCAGCTCTCTTATTTCTTTGGTTAGGCTTTTTGTTATTTGGTCTGAGGTTTGTTTTAAAGCCTTATGAAGCATCTTTTCAAATTGTAATAATATTACTTTGGATACTGAGGAGGCTTGTGGAGAAGTTTGTGAGAGGATTTGTTCTGTATCTGACTCAAATGGAGAGTCTTGCTGTGACATTTTTTGTCTGTGAGAGCGCCCTGATGCTGTATCTTGTGAGGTGACTGGAGCTGCTTCAGCTGCAGTGAGTGCCTGTGAGCTCTTTGTGAGGTGATTTTTATTTCTGCCACGGTTTCCTCCCAGTACCATATTTCCTGCCCAAACTTTCACAGTTTGTTCCCTGGGGCAAAAATGTTCAAATGGATACCTTTTGAGCCTGCAGGCTCCGCTTTGTCCTTCTCTTCTCTCCTCAGCGGTGTGGAGCTCTAACAATGCATGTCTGCTCTGCTAGGCTCCGCCTCCTGCCCCTCATCATTGCAATTTTTTACAGCAAGGCCAATTCTTGCTTTCATCAAGAGTACCTCTATAGGGTTACGGTGGGAAGTCGCCACTGACACCCAAAGACCAATTTTTCTGCACCTGTTTGACAGGTGCATATCATTGCAATTTTTTACAGCAAGGCCAATTCTTGCTTTCATCAAGATTACCTCTATAGGGTTACAGTGGGAAGGCGCTACTGACACCAAAAGACCAATTTTTCTGCACCTGTTTGACAGTTGCATGTCATTGCATTTTTTCACAGCAAGGCCAATTCTTGCTTTCATCAAGATTACCTCTACAGGGTTACGGTGGGAAGGCGCCATTGACACCCAAAGACCAATTTTTATGCACCCGTTAGAATGTATCCAAAAAATCTCTAATCTTGTTCCCAGTGCACTACATTGTGCCCTCATCATACACACTGGCTCCCCAGCTGTTGCTGAGCAAAATAAAGGCAGCTTGCAGGGAAAATGTCATTTTATTTGGCTTGATAAGGTCAGGGATTTAATTTTCTCACTTAATATGATGACTACATGTAAATCTGTTTTGAATGTAACTTTTTGGCTGTTAAACTCTGCTTTTGTTTTCTTGTAACTGTATTGCCATGGTGTTGAAGCTTGTGTTCGTAGCCCAGGTGACTCCTGTTGTTGTTTACCCTTGCCCTGTGTGGGGGGGTTGTGCTAATGCTATTGTTTGTATAAAAGGCCTTGGAAAGATTAAAGAGCAGCAGTCCATTATGCTCAAGAACTGATACACGGATTTCTGACTCTGTGTCTTAATTCCTATATGAAGCAATAATTTGGCAAAGCAATATAAACTATAAGCAACTTATTTAACAGTTGCATTTAACATTTTGGCGCCCGGACGAGGGACTCACCGATGATACTACAAGAGGTGGATGAGCTACGCTGACGGAACCAAAAGACAGGCACTCCGGGAACCACAGATCAAAAAACCTGCGCAGGTAAGAAAAAGCTTTATTTTTCTTATATTCTGTGCTCCCCTGATTTGTGCCTATCCGTTCTGTCAGTTACGGTTCTCCTGGTTTTAAAACACCAGCCTCTGTAGTGGTGAGTCTAGAATTACTGCATATTTTCGTTTATATTGCTGGAATTATTTGTTTGTTTTTGTTATCTGTGTTTGTCTTGTCTGTCTTGTTGAGAAAGTGAATGAGCCTTGTCAAGGATGGTATGAGTTAGAAGGGGATTGCCGAACTAAGCAACGGAATGCGCCTTACCTCACACGATTGGGAACCTGAGGGCTTGTGAGCTTGGGGGTCTGACGCTTATGCTTAACCTCACATCTAACTCATAAACCATAGACGGGTTGAGAGTATAAGCCCTGTCTGCTCCATAAAGCAGGGATAAGAGTGTATGAGAGGGATTCCCAGATACGAGGGGGGAATAAGGTCTCAACAAAGTCCCGAGATCTAGTCGGATACCTGGCCACTTAAAGGAATGCTTGTATATGTTGTAGCCGCATTTTTGTATATGTTGTAGCCGCATTCTGGTTTGTTATTGGGCTAGCATATAAAGTCATTATTTATTTTTGGGCTAGCATATAAAGTAATTTGGTTTCAGAAATCTTATTCCGGAGAGGTTTCTAGAATTCTAGCACCCTAGGAGGAAGGCAACGAGGAACTAGTGTAACTTAGCTGGTATGCTATAGGGCTAGCATATAAAGTAATTATTCATTCTTGTATATGTTGTAGCCGCATTATATTGTACACTAAGTGTCCCACACGCTACCTAGGCAGGACTGTTAGAATGGGCCAGAGGAACACAAAACCCCGTCAGGGAATTGTGGCGCACTATACGGTGCCACAGATAATTAAGAACATTTATGGGAAAACCGAAGCACAGGACTTAAAGGATGTCCTTCGTAAATTTAAGGTGAAAGGAGCAGCGGGTTTTAGACCCGGATGTATGGAGTGAAATAAAAAGGGACAGACAAGGAGAGGTGTTAGAGAAGCAATGGATGAGTCAGGTTCAGTGCTTAATTAAGGTTTCAAATAGAGAAAAAGAAGAGGGGTGGAAACATAATCCAGATTGTGATGGTTGGGATATGAAAGACAGAAGAACAAAAAATGTTGAAATTTTAAATAATCTTAGTTCAACCATCCCACCCCCATATACTGACATAGAACGTAAACCACACAAGATATGTCCTGTACTTAAGGGTAGAGAATGTTTTTGTTTTTTTTTTTTTTTTTCAGGTTTGTGGAGTATAATAATTTCATTCAGAAACTGTAGCTCCCGTACGCACTGATACATGCATTATAGTAAAGCCAGCTGCTTTTTGTAGATTTGTGACACAGTTAATGAATACACATGAAGCAACCTGGCAGGATGGGGAGGATCTATGCAGACATAAAATGACTCTGACCCTGTTTTAACCAGTTTATGACAGAAATAGGTCCACACAGACCTGCAGGACAAGCTGAGGGGGATGGCAATCAGACATATAGACTCAAGGGCCCCCTTTATTGCTAGATTAGAAGCTTTTTGTCAGGCAAAACAACAGGAGGGGGGGGTCAATATCACCCATGAAACAAATGCCAGGACAGAATGTATCGGAATTTTACTTATCTATGGAAAGTATGATGGCAGATGAGGGAATGGATTTAGAGCTGCCAGTCACGATCCGAGCCTTCAATAGACAGTTTATGGAAGGATTAATTCCACAGATAAGTGAGAGACTGAAAGCCTGCACACCACCCTTAATTTGTTGCGATTTTTGGCAGAAAAAGGTTGCAAGGTTAATAAGAAAAAGTTACAAGTGTGTCAGGAAAAAGTTATCTTTTTGGGACATTGTATATCACAGGGTACGAGACATCTCACTGAGGAGAGGGTTCAAGTGATAAAGGGAATGTTACCCCCACGGAATTTCAAACAATTGCGTATGTTTTTAGGTATCGTGTCATATTGTAGACAGTGGATACCACATGCTAGCGCTTTGATGCAGCCATTATACGATTGTTTGAAAATTGTACCGTATATGCTTACAGAAATAGCTTATGAGTCGTTTATCACTTTGAAAAAGTTGTTGATTTCTGCCCCGGCTATTGGTATACCAGATTACACCAAGATATTTAACCTGTACATTGCTGAGATCACTGGACATGCCACAGGTGTTCTGACACAGGCACATGTAAAACAAAGACCAGTCGCTTACTTTTCAGCAGCATTAGATCCAGTATCTAGAGGTTCACCGTCTTGTGTACGGGCGGTAGCAGCAGTGTCAATTATCATAGATAAGTCATCAGAGATTGTTCTAGACAATCCAGTCGTAGTGCACACCATACATGACATACATGCAATCTTGTCTCAGGTACAGCCCAAACACATTTCCATGGCTAGGCAATTAAGGCTACAGTGTACTTTACTTTTACCTCCAAATGTCACTTTTCAGCGCTGTACAACCTTAAATTTGGCTACCTTTTTGCCTCTTCAGTCACCAGATTTGGCAAGGGGGAATGATAGTGCTAATAGTGCTAATAAGGAAGGAGATGAGGAAACTGACACTCTTTTGTTTCAAAAAGTAGATGAATGTTTCAAGAAGTAGAGGAATGATTGTTTTTAGCTCATGGAACAGGAGACAATGGGATTCAGACACACCGATTTTAAATGCTGAGCACACTTTGTACATAGATGGCAGTAGGTTTGCTGATGATAAGGGTGAATATCACACAGGGTATGCTGTAGTGACTGATACGCAGGTAATTGAAGCACAGCCCTTACCAGCCCACATGTCAGCACAGGAAGCAGAATTAAAAGCCTTAGAACAAGCCCTAGAATACTTAAAAGAACAAGAAGGGAATATTTACACTGACTCCGCCTACGCTTATGGTGTAGCGCACGATTATGGCCATATATGGAAGGCTAGAGGTTATCTGACAGCAGCAGGTACACCTGTAAAACATGGAGAAGGGATTAAGAGAGTCCTGAACAATCTTCAAAAGGTTAAACGAGTAGCCATCATGAAGATAGCGGCACACACGAGCGCAAAAACAATTGAGGCAAAAGGAAATGCATTTGCAGATTTGACTGCAAAACAGGCAGCTCTAGGGGAAGGAAGCCCTGAGACCTTAGCAGCGGTAGAGGTGAGTATCCCAGAACCAACATGGCAGCAGCTGAGTAAATTACAGGAGCAAGCAGGGGAGAGCGAGAAAGATAAGTGGGTCAGAATGGGAGCAGCACCAGACCTTGACAATGTATGGAGGGAAGGGGGCAAAATATGCCTGCCTGCCTCTCTGTACCCAGCAATGGCAGTGGCAGTTCACCTACCCACACATGTCAGTTCCAATTCCATGTATAGGATTGTGAACCAAGGATGGCTCGCCCCTGGATTCAGTAGTACTGCAAGAAACTACTGTGCAGCCTGCCAAATCTGTCTCCTGAATAACCCAGGACAGAAAGTAAAAACCCCACGAAAACACCAGGTCCGGGCCCAATACCCCTTCCAGAGACTGCAAATTGATTACATACAAATGCCTAAGAGCGGCCCTTTTGAATTTGTCCTCGTGTGTATCGATTTATTCTCAGGTTGGCCTGAAAGTTATCCAGTAAAATCGGCTACAGCTAAAGCCACAGCTAAGAAACTGATCACTGAGTTAATACCTAGGTTTGGTCTTCCTGAAACCATAGAATCAGATAGGGGGACACACTTTACAGGAGAAATCATGCAGAATGTGATGACCATGTTAGGGGTTCAACAAAGTTTTCACACCCCTTACCACCCACAGAGTTCAGGATCAGTGGAGAGAGTAAATGGGACAATAAAGTTAAAAATACAAAAAGCCATGCAAGAGTTAAACAAGCCTTGGCCAGAATGCCTGCCTTTGGCTTTGTTCTCTATAAGGTACACTCCAACAGGAAAGACAGGATTATCCCCATATGAGATACTTTTTGGGAATGCACCTAGATTGGGTTTATACTTTCCACAGAGTATGCAATTGCAATGTGATAGTTTGACTGCATATGTGATACAATTACAACAACGTCTAACTAAGATCCACAAAAGTGTGTATTCTTCTCTTCCAGACCCTAATTCAATAACAGGTACACATACGCTGCTACCAGGGGATTATGTATATGTAAAGAAACACACCAGAAAGACATTGGAACCCAGGTTTGAAGGTCCTTACTAAGTACTCTTGACCACAGCCACCTCAGTAAAGCTGGAAGGAAAACCTACCTGGATACACGCATCACATTGCAAGAAACAACCCGAGAAAACAACATGATTAAATATCTACTTACATATTTTTTGTTGAAGATTGTTGGTTTAACCTCTTATCCTATCATATACAAATAAATAGGGCCAGGACTGAACTACAGTTGGGAAATTATCATACCTGGATGAAATATTTTAAGGGTTTAACTGACGATGGTGTATGGTTCCAAGTAAAAGGGGATAAGATAGAATGTGAGGAGAAATGGTGTGTAGGAAGGTTTGAAGCATACCGGGTAGCAGATGTAATGGAAATGTGTAAAATAGTGGTTATGCCACTAGTAATTAAAGACGAGTTTTGGTATCCAGAAATATATGGGAAATATGTAGATAAAGGAAACAGAACCCATGATTTAACTCTATGTGAAGGAACTAATAAGGGAATGGTATGTGGCAGAAGTTCCCCAGTATATGAGCCTTGTTTGTTAAAATACCAAACTAGCATATGCAAAATGCAAAGAACACCGATAAATGTGAACAATAGATTCATAGAAATAGGACCCCAGCATATTTGTATCATTACTAATGATAACCACACCATGTCAGCATTAAATAAATCGGCGCCGTTTGCGGGATGTATAAAAAAGATTAAAATATTACAATGGGGTAACGACACCTATCTTTTTGAACCAGACGCCGATAAGATATTCTCTTCAGTCTATGAGGTACATAATCTCACTGACACTACACCCTTTATAATTTCTTTAGACCCACTAAAACAGGTTTTGGAACAATCAGAGTTGTTAAGACAACACATAGAAACACTAGAACACACCCTACAGAATAACCTTGTATCCGCAATTATTGACAAAGGTAGACTAGTACATCTTTCCTCACAGATACAACAGGATACTGCACCACATTGGTGGGATATATTTAGTGGAATGTCTTCTACAGCAACCAATACCTTTCACTGGTTGTTAAGTCCAATGGTAATTATTATTCTAATATTAATATCACTTACAATCACGAATATATGTGTATACAGGAAAATAAATAGGAAAATTAGGAGAATAGACAGGGCATACCGATAAATGTGTATTGACATCACCCTACTCCTATAAAACTCCTCTTCTTGAATTTTAAGATGTTGGTAATACCTAGGGGGATGGGTTCTACCCCTCTGACAACCCGCGGTCAGGGAAAGGACTCTGGGGAAAAACTGACTAGAACTTATTCATGAGGACCCAGGGGGAAGGAGAGGATGATGTCAAAGGGGGAAATTGATAAGGTCAGGGATTTAATTTTCTCACTTAATATGATGACTACATGTAAATCTGTTTTGAATGTAACTTTTTGGCTGTTAAACTCTGCTTTTGTTTTCTTGTAACTGTATTGCCATGGTGTTGAAGCTTGTGTTCGTAGCCCAGGTGACTCCTGTTGTTGTTTACCCTTGCCCTGTGTGGGGGGGTTGTGCTAATGCTATTGTTTGTATAAAAGGCCTTGGAAAGATTAAAGAGCAGCAGTCCATTATGCTCAAGAACTGATACACGGATTTCTGACTCTGTGTCTTAATTCCTATATGAAGCAATAATTTGGCAAAGCAATATAAACTATAAGCAACTTATTTAACAGTTGCATTTAACAGGCTTTATAAATGCAATTATTGCTGCAGCAGATTCTAGACATGGTACACTAAGGGGACCCCCAGGTACTATATTGGAAGGAATTTTTCATTTTTAATCTTTCACTTTAAAAATAAAAAAATCACTGCTCATTTAAAAATCACATTTTTCACAAACTTTTTTTTTTATTGATACATGTCCCCCAGGGCAGGACCCAGACCCCTATAACTATTGTGTGTCCAATTACTTGCTTATAAGCCTTCAAAATGGCCACTTTTGATTTTTAATATTTAGGTCCCATTGACTTTAATGGGGTTCGTTATTCGGGTCTGAACTTTGGCAATGTTCGGAAGTCCTGGTGCGAACCGACCAGGGGTCCATTTGGCCCATCCCTACTAATGATAATATTCTCATTACTAAAATCTTGTATATAGTCCCTTATTATCCCCTCCAAGAGCTTGCATACTATTGATGTTAGGCTAACTGGTCTGTAATTCCCAAGGATGTATTTTGGGCCCTTTTTAAATATTGGTGCTACATTGGCTTTTCTCCAATCAGCTGGTACCATTGCAGTCAGTAGATTGTCAGTAAAAATTAGGAACAATGGTCTGGCAATTACTTGACTGAGTTCCCTATGTACCCTCGGGTGCAAGCCATCTGGTCCCAGTGATTTATTATTGTTAAGTTTCCCAAGTCTAATTTTAATTCTGTCCTCTGTTAAGCATGGAAGTGGTTCCTGTGATGTTTAGTGAGGATAAACACTGCAGTTTTGGTTACTGAAGCCCCTTGATTCCGTCGTGAAGACTGAGGAGAAGAATAAATTCAATACCTTTGCCATCTCCCCATTCTTTGTAACCAGATGTCCTTCCTCATTCTTTATGGGGCCAATATGGTCTGTCCTTCCTTTTTTACTGTTTACATACATTTTTGGGGATTTTTTTTGCTTTCCTCTGCTATGTGTCTTTCGTGTTCTATCTTAGCCGCCCTAATTGCACCTTTACATTTCTGGTTGCATTCTTTATAAAGTCTGAATGCTGATGATGATCCCTCAACTTTGTATTTTTTGAAGGCCTTCTCCTTTGCTTTTATATGCATTTTTACATTGGAGTTAAGCCATCCAGGATTTTTGTTCGCTCTTTTAAATGTATTGTCCAATGGGATGCATTGGCTAATGCCCTTATTTAATATGCTCTTAAAGAAAACCCATCTCTCCTTCGTGTTATTTGTTTCTAAGATTTTATACCAATGTATGCCTTCTAGCAAGGTTTGTAGTTTAGGGAAGTTGGCACTTTTGAAATTCAGTGTCTTTGTATTGCCCTTATGTTTCCTATTTGTGTGATTTATACTGAAGTCAATTTACCTGTGATCGCTGTTTCCTAAATTGGCCCGTATTTCGACATCCGTGATCAGGTCTGTATTGTTGGTAATCAGTAGATCCAGCAACGGTTTATTTCTAGTTGGTGCGTCTACCATCAGAACCTTGAAATTGTCCTGCAAGACATTTAGGAACTGGCAAGCCTTAGACGAATGCGTAGTTCCCTCCGGCCAGTCTATGTCTGGATAATTAAAATCCCCATTATGATAACACTTCCCATCCTTGCTGCTAATCCAAATTGTGATGGGAGATCCATCTCCCCCTCCTCCCTCAGGTTAGGGGGCCTATAGCATACTCCCAGTATTATTCCCCTTAGCTTCATCCCTTTGGAGCTCTACCCGTAAGGATTCCACCTCCTCCCTAGCTCCCTTAGTGATGTAATCTCTCACATTCACTTGTACATTATTCTTGATATATAGGCAAACCCCCCCCTTTTTCTACCATCTCTATCCCTTCGATAAAGGGTGTACCCTTGAATGGTTGCCAGCCAATCATGAGAGCTGTTGAACCAGGTCTCTGAAATTCCCACAAAATCCAAATCCTCCTCGTACAACAGTATCTTTAGTTCACCCATCTTGTCCTCCAAGCTCCTGGCATTGGTGAACATGCCACGTAGTTTGGACCGGTCGCATACTATCCTCTTATTGGGTGTTCTGAGATTGCAACTAGGACTTGTTACTAGCCTTCATCTTCCCTTTATACTGTTTAATCAAGATGGCCATACATGTTACAATCTGTACATTTTCCTTTAGAGCTACCAAAACTATGTTAAATGATGGCCTACCTTATTATCCTTTCCATTTGTATGCAATTGGACAGGCCCCAGAATTGTAAAGCTGTTGGTAGATCTAAAGGTAATTGTACAATCAGATTTTAAAGTGTTGGTGAACTTAGCATTAGAAGGTAACACTAACAATGTGCACAAAGAAACAGCACACAAAAATACGTTTTCATTAACCGCTTGCCGACCAGAGCACGCCGATTTACGTGCAGCGTACAGGTACGTCCCCTTTAAGAGACGGTGGCGTGCGTGTGCTCGCCGCAGTATCCATTACCGTGACTGCGGGTCCCGAGGACTCGATGTCCGCCAGGTGCCCGCGATCATGTCATGGAGAGGAAGAACGGGGAGATGCTTTTGTAAACAAAGTATTTCCCCGTTTTGCCTACTGTCATCGAGAGCAGTGATCACTGTCCTATGTGTTGAAGCCCAGCCCCCTCACAGTTAGAATCACTCCCTAGGACACACTTAACCCCTTCATTGCCCCTAATGGTTAACCCCTTCACTGCCAGTGTCATTTACACAATAATCAATGCATTTTTATAGCACTGATCGCTGTATAAATGACAATGGTCCCAAAATAGTGTCAAAATTGTCCGATCTGTCCGCCATAATGTCGCAGTCCAAATAGAAATCGCAGATTGCCACCATTACTAATAAAAAAATTAAAAATAAAAATGCCATAAAACTATCCCCTATTTTGTAGACTCTATATATTTTGCGCATACCAATCAATATACGTTTATTGCGATTTTTTTTACCAAAAATATGTAGAAGAATACATATCGGCCTAAACTGAGGAAAAAAAATTGTTTTTTTATATATTTTTGGGGGATATTTTTTATAGCAAAAAGTAAAAAATATTGCGTTTTTTTCAAAATTGTCGCTCTTTTTTTGTTTATAGCGCAAAAAATAAAAACCGCAGAGGCAATCAAATACCACCAAAAGAAAGCTCTATTTGTGAAAAAAAAAGAACGTCAATTTTGTTTGGGTGCAATGTCGCACGTCGGCGCAATTGTCAGTTAAAGCAACTCAGTGCCGAATCGCAAAAAGTGCTCTGGTCAGGAAGGAGGTAAAATCTTCCGAGGCTGAAGCGGTTAATAAGACTACATCTAATTTGTTGCTTGGTGTTGCAACATACAGTATCAGGTACATATGGGAAAGCAGCATCACTGTACTTTATAGCAACCCCAATACAGAAAACTCACTAGTCCTGGTAGTACTACTGGGGGTTGGTTAAAAGCTCCAAAAGGATATGTACAGGATATGGTAAACTTAGATGCTCACATCAGCCTACAAACTGCTTCACAAAGACCATCTTTTTAGCAGATGTCACAAATGCTAGACTAGGCTTTGTTAGAGTAGAGTATTTTAACTACTGGTAGATTGGTTGTAGGCTCCAGGAGGATATGTACAGGATATGATGAACGTAGATGCTCACATCAGCCTGCAAACACTCTTACAAAAACCAACTTTCTAGCAGGTGCCAGAATTGTCAGACTGGGTTTTGTGGGGAGTAGAATTTACTAAGTAGAGCTGAAAAAATAGTAAGGAAGGAACAGGGAGTGGAGGCTTTTTGTTTGGGGTGTCCTGATGTCATTATGCTTAATACAGTGAATTGGTAATTGGTCCTATGTACCACTTTATCAGTTTACTGAGCAAATCAAGCAACCCACATTTGATGCAGATCGACCAGCTTGGCCAAACTAATGTTCAGAGCAAACAGCCTATATCTTCTATAAGTTTAAAAAAAAACATTTTCTCATCCCCATTACTAAACAGTATGTGTGGGTATATACAAGTAGAATGTGCTTTCATCTAAAGCTAGACCATGGAAATGCTGTAGATTTTTGAAAGCCATGTAGGTTCTTCCATTCTTGGTTGAATGTATCCTTATTTTTATATTTTTTTTAGGGAAACATTGCATTAAAGAATAAACCCAAAACTTTTGCACGGATAGACAACTACAAAAAAAGTATGTACTTCCAGCACAACTGAGGCTGCCAGCATTATCTGATAGAAAAGAGGTTTCCTGGAGTTGGTGCAAGAAATACTTCTGGCATTAATCACAGTAAGTGCTTTATCTAAGCCTGTCATGTATAGTTTCTGCCTGCAATTTACCTCTCAGGCAAGCTGTACACAGTATCATCCAGCATTATCTCAGAACTTATGCTCTTCAAGTGTCTAAATGTATTTGCACCATGGTTCCCACAGTTAATGTGAGAATAGCCATAGTAAGTGCTATTTAAAGACTCTGTGTATACCACCCTTGCTGACAGATCTATGTTACTTATCCTGCTCACTGAGTCACAGTGGAGTAAACTTTACAACATGTAATAACTTTATGTATAATTTTTATTTTATGATAAATATACAGATTTTGAACTGCTGCTCTGCTAATGTATTGTGTGAAACGAGGAAATGGCAATGGGGAGACTAAAGAGGCTGCTAGTGCCATATATGTTTTTAAGGCTTTCAGTAGATCCAGTAATATTATGCAGTAGTGGTTTTACAGGGGCTACCCAATTTATGTTGAATTCTGTAGTGAAGCCCTGATGCAATCTTTAGCCTTCTCATCCTGCAAAGGAATGTAAGGGCAGTCAAGGAGTGTAGGGAGTGGATTATTAATTGGGTGGAGGGAGTATAAGATTTTACTGCAAAGTGCCGTCTTTAAATCACTTTCTTTAAAATCTGAACAGTATGTTGCTTACGGCCAACATCATACATCTTGTGAAAATGTTCTTTTGGTGGGAAGTGTTTTTAAAATTCCTTTTATGTTATTTAGGTACGCTTTTGCACACCTCCTAACTTTGTGAGATGGGAAAGAGGGACACATTACTGCATTAAGTATCCCCCCACAGTTATTACCTCTAGTATCTCTTGACCCCCCTCTTGGATTTTAAGCTGTAACGAGCAGGGCTCTCTGATTCCTACTGTTTTAAAATATATTGTAGTTGTACTGTCTACCCTTGTAGTTGTAAAGCACTGCATAAATTGTCGGCGCTATATAAAGTCTGTATAATAATAATTAAGTATATAGGCAAAATGACATGTCCCTTCCATGCCTGTACCCAGTAAGATGGAACAGGAGAATTAGCACACAAAAATGATTGGTATAACCCATTTTTGAATCACTATTTTTCCTTTATTTGGGATTTTTAAAACAACACAATAAATTAATTAAAGTATAGATAAAAGGTTTTGTGCAGTAAAACACTTTTGATAGTAAATAATATTTTTTTTCTAATCGTATTTTTTGATCAGGCCAAAAAGAAGGACAACTGAAAAATAAAGAGGAACAGAGGGATTTGGGTCCAAAAGGAGGGCAGCCCCTCCAAATAAAGGACAGTTGAGAGGTATGCTTTTGGGATGTTTTAATATTAACTATTTTGTGAAAAATACCTGGTTTATGGTCTGCAAATATACACATATACTTCATGTACAAACCCTTGTTCGCTATTTTTATCTCAGCTAACTGCATGCAGTTTGTTGGTACATGGCATGTGTCTGTGATGTATCACATTGTTTACAGCACCAAAATGTAGCAAGAGGGGAATTTGCTGTCTGTAATTGGTACATAGGGAGCAGGGTATTCACCAAGTTAAAGAACAGATTCAAAATGACATGAGACAGATAAGATAGCTATGACCTCTTTATGACCCTATGAATTTAGTTTGCACTGAAAAGGAAAAATAAAACTAGTGTGTGTATATGCCAATACATTATTTATTGCTTACATGTTCTTTGCTTTCTAGATATTGTGTACATTATATATATATATATATATATATATATATATATATATATATATATATATATATATATGCAGTATCTCAGTACACCCCTCACATTTTTGTAAATATTTTATTATATCTTTTCATCTTTTCATGTGACAACACTGAAGAAATGACACTTTGCTACAATGTAAAGTAGTGCGTGTACAGCTTGTATAACAGTGTAAATTTGCTGTCCCCTCAAAATAACTCAACACACAGCCATTAATGTCTTTACCGCTGGCAACAAAAGTGAGTACACCTCTAAGTGAAAATGTCCAAATTGGGCCCAATTAGCCATTTTCCCTCCCCGGTGTCATGTGACTTGTTAGTGTTACAAGGTCTCAGGTGTGAATCGGGAGCAGGTGTGTTAAATGTGATGTTATCGCTCTCACTCTCTCATACTGGTCACTGGAAGTTCAACATGGCACCTCATGCAAAGAACTCTCTGAAGATCTGAAAAAAAGGATTGTTGCTTTACATAAAGATGGCCTAGGCTATAAGAAGATTGCCAAGACCCTGAAACTGAGCTGCAGCATGGTGGCCAAGACCATACAGCGGTTTAACAGGACAGGTTCCACTCAGAACAGGCCTCGCCATGGTCGACCAAAGAAGTTGAGTGCACGTGCTCAGCGTCATATCCAGAGGTTGTCTTTGGAAAATAAATGTATGAGTGCTGCCAGCATTGCTGCAGAGGTTGAAGGGGTGGGGGGTCAGCCTGTCAGTGCTCAGACCATACACCGCACACTGCATGGCTGTCATCCCAGAAGGAAGCCTCTTCTAAAGATGATGCAAAAGAAAGCCCACAAACAGTTTGCTGAAGACAAGCAGACTAAGGGCATGGATTACTGGAACCATGTCCTTTAGTCTGATGAGACCAAGATAAACTTTTTTGGTTGAGATGGTGTCAAGCATATCTGGCGGCAACCAGGTGATTAGTACAAAGACAAGTGTGTCTTGCCTACAGTCAAGAATGGTGGTGGGAGTGTCATGGTGTGGGGCATTGAGGGAACCATGAATGCCAACATGTACTGTGACATACTGAAGCAGAGCATGATCCCCTCCCTTCAGAGACTGGGCCGCAGGGCAGTATTCCAACATGATAACCACCCCAAACACACCTCCAAGATGACCACTGCCTTGCTAAAGAAGCTGAGGGTAAAGGTGATGGACTGGCCAAGCATGTCTCCAGACCTAAACCCTATTGAGCATCTGTGGGGCATCCTCAAATGGAAGGAGGAGGAGCACAAGGTCTCTAACATCCACCAGTTCCATGATGTCATCATGGAGGAGTGGAAGGGGATTCCAGTGACAACCTGTGAAGCTCTGGTGAACTCCATGTCCAAGAGGGTTAAGGTAGTGCTGGAAAATAATGGTGCCCACACAAAATATTGACACTTTGGCCCCAATTTGGACATTTTCACTAAGGGGTGTACTCATTTTTGTTGCAAGCGGTTTACACATTAGTGGCTGTGTTTTGAGTTATTTTGAGGGGATGGCAAATTTACACTGTTATACAAGCTGTACACTTACCACTTTACATTGTAGCAAAGTGTCATTTCTTCAGTGTGCATTGTTCAGCATGAAAAGATATAGTAAAATATTTACAAAAATGTGAGCGGTGTACTCAATTTTGTGAGATATTGTATATATATATATATATATATATATATATATATATATATATATATGCAGTAAATAATACCCCATCCATCATTACTCCATTGATAGAACTCCATCCAAAGACAGTTTATTTATTTAATTATTTTCATTTTAATGCTTTTATTTTATTTTATTTTTTAAGAGAATATTGTTTTCTAGAAATGCACTCCAGCAAAAACTGCACATCATTGTTCAAAGTATGTTTACTGATGGTGATAATGATGCACCATGCCTGCACAATGATGCCACATACAATTATTATTATTATTAATATTATTATACAAAATTTATAAAGTGTCAACAGTTTACACAATTTACAATATAAGGGCAGCCAGTGCAATTAAAATACAATTTAATACAATAGGAATCAGAGGACCCTTATCTTTATAGCTTACAATCTAAGAGGGAGGTCAAGATATAAAAAATGTAATAACTATGGGTGATGAGCTGATGGAGAAAAATAAATGTACAGATGTTAGGTGGGGGCAAGGTAGGCCTCTCTGAAGAGAAGAGTTTTTCATGGATTGTCGAAAAATGGAGAGACTAGGAGATCCTCAGACAGATTGGGGTAGGGAGTTCCAGAGGATGGGAGAGGCTAATCTGCACCGAAGCATATGTCGCAGGGTGACAAGGCAGGGGAGCAATTGTAAAACAGAGACAATGGGGTTGATTTACTAAATACAAATAGGCTGTGCACTGTGCAAAATACAATTTAGAGCTGCCAGTCACGATCCGAGCCTTCAATAGACAGTTTATGGAAGGATTAATTCCACAGATAAGTGAGAGACTGAAAGCCTGCACACCACCCTTAATTTGTTGCGATTTTTGGCAGAAAAAGGTTGCAAGGTTAATAAGAAAAAGTTACAAGTGTGTCAGGAAAAAGTTATCTTTTTGGGACATTGTATATCACAGGGTACGAGACATCTCACTGAGGAGAGGGTTCAAGTGATAAAGGGAATGTTACCCCCACGGAATTTCAAACAATTGCGTATGTTTTTAGGTATCGCGTCATATTGTAGACAGTGGATACCACATGCTAGCGCTTTGATGCAGCCATTATACGATTGTTTGAAAATTGTACTGTATATGCTTACAGAAGTAGCTTATGAATCGTTTATCACTTTAGATTATACTAAGATATTTAATCTGTACGTTGCTGAGATCACTGGACACGCCACAGGTGTTCTGACACAGGCACATGTAAAACAAAGACCAGTCGCTTACTTTTCAGCAGCATTAGATCCAGTATCTAGAGGTTCACCGTCCTGTGTACGGGCGGTAGCTGCAGTATCAATTATCATAGATAAGTCATCAGAGATTGTTCTAGACAATCCAGTCGTAGTGCACACCATACATGACATACATGCAATCTTGTCTCAGGTACAGCCCAAACACATTTCCATGGCTAGGCAATTAAGGCTACAGTGTACTTTACTTTTACCTCCAAATGTCACTTTTCAGCGCTGTACAACCTTAAATTTGGCTACCTTTTTGCCTCTTCAGTCACCAGATTTGGCAAGGGGGAATGATAGTGCTAATAGTGCTAATAAGGAAGGAGATGAGGAAACTGACACTCTTTTGTTTCAAAAAGTAGATGAATGTTTCAAGAAGTAGAGGAATGATTGTTTTTAGCTCATGGAACAGGAGACAATGGGATTCAGACACACCGATTTTAAATGCTGAGCACACTTTGTACATAGATGGCAGTAGGTTTGCTGATGATAAGGGTGAATATCACACAGGGTATGCTGTAGTGACTGATACGCAGGTGATTGAAGCACAGGCCTTACCAGCCCACATGTCAGCACAGGAAGCAGAATTAAAAGCTTTAGAACAAGCCCTAGAATACTTAAAAGGACGAGAAGGGAATATTTACACTGACTCTGCCTACGCTTATGGTGTAGCGCATGATTATGGCCATATATGGAAGGCTAGAGGTTATCTGACAGCAGCAGGTACACCTGTAAAACATGGAGAAGGGATTAAGAGAGTCCTGAACAATCTTCAAAAGGTTAAACGAGTGGCCATTATGAAGATAGCGGCACACACGAGCGCAAAAACAATTGAGGCAAAAGGAAATGCATTTGCAGATTTGACTGCAAAACAGGCAGCTCTAGGGGAAGGAAGCCCTGAGACCTTAGCAGCGGTAGAGGTGAGTATCCCAGAACCAACATGGCAGCAGCTGAGTAAATTACAGGAGCAAGCAGGGGAGAGCGAGAAAGATAAGTGGGTCAGAATGGGAGCAGCACCAGACCTTGACAATGTATGGAGGGAAGGGGGCAAAATATGCCTGCCTGCCTCTCTGTACCCAGCAATGGCAGTGGCAGTTCACCTACCCACACATGTCAGTTCCAATTCCATGTACAGGATTGTGAACCAAGGATGGCTCGCCCCTGGATTCAGTAGTACTGCAAGAAACTACTGTGCAGCCTGCCAAATCTGTCTCCTGAATAACCCAGGACAGAAAGTAAAAACCCCACGAAAACACCAGGTCCGGGCCCAATACCCCTTCCAGAGACTGCAAATTGATTACATACAAATGCCTAAGAGCGGCCCTTTTGAATTTGTCCTCGTGTGTATCGATTTATTCTCAGGTTGGCCCAAAAGTTATCCAGTAAAATCAGCTACAGCTAAAGCCACAGCTAAGAAACTGATCACTGAGTTAATACCTAGGTTTGGTCTTCCTGAAACCATAGAATCAGATAGGGGGACACACTTTACAGGAGAAATCATGCAGAATGTGATGACCATGTTAGGGGTTCAACAAAGTTTTCACACCCCTTACCACCCACAGAGTTCAGGATCAGTGGAGAGAGTAAATGGGACAATAAAGTTAAAAATACAAAAAGCCATGCAAGAGTTAAACAAGCCTTGGCCAGAATGCCTGCCTTTGGCTTTGTTCTCTATAAGGTACACTCCAACAGGAAAGACAGGATTATCCCCATATGAGATACTTTTTGGGAATGCACCTAGATTGGGTTTATACTTTCCACAGAGTATGCAATTGCAATGTGATAGTTTGACTGCATATGTGATACAATTACAACAACGTCTAACTAAGATCCACAAAAGTGTGTATTCTTCTCTTCCAGACCCTAATTCAATAACAGGTACACATACGCTGCTACCAGGGGATTATGTATATGTAAAGAAACACACCAGAAAGACATTGGAACCCAGGTTTGAAGGTCCTTACCAAGTACTCTTGACCACAGCCACCTCAGTAAAGCTGGAAGGAAAACCTACCTGGATACACGCATCACATTGCAAGAAACAACCCGAGAAAACAACATGATTAAATATCTACTTACATATTTTTTGTTGAAGATTGTTGGTTTACAAATATATGCATGGACTCCTGGTATTAATGTACTAGAGGTAGAAGAA
The DNA here is from genome assembly GCF_042186555.1 of Aquarana catesbeiana. Classification (NCBI taxonomy): domain Eukaryota; kingdom Metazoa; phylum Chordata; class Amphibia; order Anura; family Ranidae; genus Aquarana; species Aquarana catesbeiana. The sequence goes on along the minus strand of NC_133324.1, from coordinate 669,710,347 downwards.
ACAATGACTTTTGAATGGAGTATAGATGATCCTAAAGTAGCAAATGTATCAGGATATGAGATAAATAAGGATTACACTGTGGGTAATTATACTGTTGAAGGACATAGGCGACCATTTCATGTAGATGTAGGTATAGCATGGATACAGGCAGACCCCCTCTCAGAAGTAACCGTAACTTTCCAGTGGAATGATAACATGGGTTTCCCCTTTAACAATAGTAAGAACCATAGGTGTCATAAAATATCCCTTTCACAGACATGGAAACAAGCCCGGGAACGGGTAGTGGGACAAATGTACCAAATATTAACAGTCATGGCAGAAGGAGGGAATATAACCGAAGGGATGTTCAATCTGACAGATATTACCGTTAATCAATCCAGTACTTTCCTCTGTGCCTCTTGGTGGAGGGAAGAGAGAAATGATGGGTGGTATTGGAGTGCAGAGGCCTATGGGTTTCACATACAAATGGAGGAAGAAGTAACGCCAACAATTGAATCTTCCATATTAACACCCGTACCAAACACTTGCATAAATGTATCAACATCACAACAGAAAACAAAAATAAAATTCAATATCACCTTTCCCTCGATACCGGAGTGTAGGTATAAATGAGAATGGTACGACACACTATTGGGACTGACAGGTACAGGGATGGGAATTTTAAACTCGGTCGAGATAGAAGAAATGAACAACAGATGGAAGCATGCAGGGGGACACATAGCTGACAGCTTGACTATCACAAGCAAATGGTTACCCACCACTTTTGAAACCCAATTGCAAGAAATACCCCTATTACAATTTTTGGGAGGGTTAATAAATCACACGATAGGAGCAGAGCTCCAGCTGTGGAATCAAAATCAACAGTTTGTAAATTTCACACAGTGCTCTTTTAACCTCTTATCCTATCATATACAAATAAATAGGGCCAGGACTGAACTACAGTTGGGAAATTATCATACCTGGATGAAATACTTTAAGGGTTTAACTGACGATGGTGTATGGTTCCAAGTAAAAGGGGATAAGATAGAATGTGAGGAGAAATGGTGTGTAGGAAGGTTCGAAGCATACCGGGTAGCAGATGTAATGGAAATGTGTAAAATAGTGGTCATGCCACTAGTAATTAAAGACGAGTTTTGATATCCAGAAATATATGGGAAATATGTAGATAAAAGAAACAGAACCCATGATTTAACTCTATGTGAAGGAACTAATAAGGGAATGGTATGCGGCAGAAGTTCCCCAGTATATGAACCTTGCTTGTTAAAATACCAAACTAGCATATGCAAAATGCAAAGAACACAGATAAATGTGAACAATAGATTCATAGAAATAGGACCCCAGCATATTTGTATCATTACTAATGATAACCGCACCATGTCAGCATTAAATAAATCGGCGCCGTTTGCAGGATGTATAAAAAAGATTAAAATATTACAATGGGGTAATGACACCTATCTTTTTGAACCAGACGCCGATAAGATATTCTCTTCAGTCTATGAGGTACATAATCTCACTGACACTACACCCTTTATAATTTCTTTAGACCCACTAAAACAGGTTTTGGAACAATCAGAGTTGTTAAGACAACACATAGAAACACTAGAACATACCCTACAGAATAACCTTGTATCCGCAATTATTGACAAAGGTAGACTAGTGCATCTTTCCTCACAGATACAACAGGATACTGCACCACATTGGTGGGATATATTTAGTGGAATGTCTTCAACAGCAACCAATACCTTTCACTGGTTGTTAAGTCCAATGGTAATTATTATTCTAATATTAATATCACTTACAATCACGAATATATGTGTATACAGGAAAATAAATAGGAAAATTAGGAGAATAGACAGGGAATACCGATAAATGTGTATTGACATCACCCTACTCCTATAAAACTCCTCTTCTTGAATTTTAAGATGTTGGTAATACCTAGGGGGATGGGTTCTACCCCTCTGACAACCCGCGGTCAGGGAAAGGACTCTGGGGAAAAACTGACTAGAACTTATTCATGAGGACCCAGGGGGAAGGAGAGGATGATGTCAAAGGGGGAAATTGATAAGGTCAGGGATTTAATTTTCTCACTTAATATGATGACTACATGTAAATCTGTTTTGAATGTAACTTTTTGGCTGTTAAACTCTGCTTTTGTTTTCTTGTAACTATATTGCCATGGTATTGAAGCTTGTGTTCGTAACCCAGGTGACTCCTGTTGTTGTTTACCCTTGCCCTGTGTGGGGGGGTTGTGCTAATGCTATTGTTTGTATAAAAGGCCTTGGAAAGATTAAAGAGCAGCAGTCCATTATGCTGAGAACTTTGATACAGACATACTTTCTGACTCTGTGTCTTAATTCCTATATGAAGCAATAATTTGGCAAAGCAATATAAACTATAAGCAACTTATTTAACAGTTGCATTTAACAGTGACAAGGCAGGGGAGCAATTGTAAAACAGAGACAATGGGGTTGATTTACTAAATACAAATAGGCTGTGCACTGTGCAAAATACAATTGCACTCTGCAAGTGCAGTTGCTCCAGAGATTAGTAAATGAGCAGAAGCTCTGCTGACTTCCATCATCCAATCATTTGCAAATACAAATGCTGTTTTTTTTAATGTTCCTTGCACATGATTGGGTACTCTTTGAGAAGTGAAGGTTTACCTCATTTACCTCATTTACTAAGCTCTGACGCAACTGCACATGGAGAGTGCAACTGCACTTTGCAAAGTGCACAGCCTATTTGCATTTAGTAAATCAACCCCAATGTTGTCAGTTTATAACAGTAAGTGCCTGAACTGGAGCCTTCATGGTAACAATAGCAGGTGTTATTGTGTTTAGTAAAAGTGGTAGATTTAGTGAATACTGAAAATAGCCTTTGAAATGGGACATAATAAATACTATATTATTATTATTATTATTATTATACAGGATTTATATAGCGCCAACAGTTTACGCAGTGCTTTACAATATAAAAGGGAGACAATACAGTTATAATACAATAAAATACAAGAGGATTAAGAGGGCACTGCTCAGAAGAGCTTACAATCTAATAGGCTGGGGCAGGTGGTACAAAAGGTTGTAACTGTGGGGAATGAACTGATGGAAGTTGTAAAAGATTAGTTAGAGACGTTATAGGCTTTCCTGAAGAGATGAGTTTTCAGGGATCGCCTGAAGGTAGCAAGAGTAGGGGATAGCCAGACAGGTGGAGGTAGCGAGTTCCAGAGGATGGGAGAGGCTCTGGAGAAATCCTGGAGACAAGCATGAGAGGAGGAGACGAGAGAGCTTGAGAGTAGGAGGTCTTGAGAAGAGCGGAGAGGATGATTTGGGTGATATTTGGAGACAAGATTGGTGATGTAGCTCGGGGCAGAGTTGTGAATGGCTTTGTATGTTGTGGTTAGTATTTTGAATTTAATTCGCTGGGTTATTGGGAGCCAGTGTAGGGATTGGAGGAGAGGGTTGGCAGACACTGAGCGGTTGGTAAGGTGGATAAGTCTGGCAGCAGTATTCATGATAGACTAAAGAGCAGATAGCCTATGGAGAGGCAGGCCAATGAGAAGGGAGTTGCAATAGTCAAGGCGAGAGATAACAAGGGAGTGAATGAGGAGCTTGGTGGTTTCATTTGTTAAAAACAAATGTTAATTATTGAATTTATATCTAATAATATTGCCTGGATTTTGTTTAAAAAAAGAAACAATTGATGGCACAATCCTATGCATCATTTACAGTTTTCGACTCGTCTATGGCCTGTCTTTGGCTCCCAACTGTCCCACACAATACCCATGTGTCTGTTGCCTCTAAAGGAGATGCTATCTGAATGGAGCTGGCCTCCATCGTTGTTTTAAGGAAAAGGGTGAACTAAACCATCACGTAGAGAATCACAAACTACAGAGCTTGTCTGCATGTGGAATATTAAATGTAATCTTAAGTTTAGGGCTCAGACAATATTACCTTAAGCCCCGTACAAACGGGCAGAATGTTGGGAGACATTTGCCGATACAAAAAATACAGGCCGACATTCTGCCCGTGTGTATGTTGGACGTGCATGCTGGAAAACCAGCAGCCGACTGACTCCTCTCCAGCCAAAGGCAGAGAGCTATGATTAGAGTGTTCTTGCAGGGGGTCACCCCCCTGTCAGAACACAACAGCTCAGGGGGGAAAATCCCTGGACTAAGCTCACATGGTTAGTACAGCGGCTCCCAACCAGAGCTGTCAGTGTGTACCAGGCTTAAAAATGGTTCTAAAGGCAGAAGTTTTTTTTAATCTTAATGCATTTCCCTCAGCCCCCCTAAAACTTGCCTGAGCCCCATTTCAATCCAGTGATGTTGCATGAAAGACTCGTCTGTGCGGGACTCTCCTTCCTTATTGGCTGAGACACACAGCGGCGCCATTGGCTTCCGCTGCTGACAAAGTCAGTGAGCGAATGAATGAAACATGAAATGAATGGACACACAGAGTAGCAGCTCGGCTCAGGTGCCCCCATAGCAAGCTGCTTGATGTGGGCTCATTCGGCAAGATAAAATTTAGCAGCTCTTTTGGGGTATATTTCTACATATGCTTTGCACTTCATACTCCTCCTATATATAACATGAAATGTGTTTTTCCACACATAGTGACATTTTGCATAGGTGGAAATCTATAACCTAGATTTGATCAGAACACAATAAGGGTTTGGATTATTATATATGCATATGGGAACCAAAGGGCGGTTATTACAGGGGCATTTTTAGGCATACAATAGATCTGTGAAATTTGGGCATATGTACCAGCATTAGTTACTTACATTGTAAACTCTTTCAGGGGCAGAAACTGATGTGAATCATCTTAAAACTGAACTATACAAGTTCACTCTAGGTGCAAGCTGGCTATGTTATTAAAAACTAAGATAAGAACTTTCACAAACTTTTCTAGACATACCAACTCATGCCAGGGGTGTCAAAAAACTAGTCTAGGCCTTGACATGAGAATCTCAAAAAAACAAATACCGGCACATAAATAGTACATTTTAAAGCCAAAACAAAATTATCAAAATGCAATACTTTTTTACAGCTATTCCAACCAATACTTATCACAGGGTCAGCAATGATAAGAAGTCTAATGTTCAGGAATTTCTTAACACTCAAAGACCTCTGATAACAGAAAATCAATCTATCTAATACATTTAACAAGTAAAAGGACAATCCTGTTTGTTATCCCTTTTGAATGAATTATACATTTTAAGTTTGTATAAATTACCACATTATCAAAGCATTTTCTCGGAGGTGTAGTTATCCCAAGAATTATTCATGGTCTTACTATTTTCGATTATTATTTATTTGTGGCACTGGCTATACACGCAAACAGTTTAGGAATTACTTAAGAAAAAAGCATTAGAAACACATGGGGGTATAAATGGTGGTTGTTATAGAGGGTAACTGATGTGATAGGGTTAGGAAGCACTGGCATAAAACACAAAAACCCTATTAGCTTTGCCACTGATTTCAGAAATATTTTATTATATTACTGTGTCTGAACATTCAATCATTCTATAAACCTAATAAAGAAGCATAGAAGATTGTGTATATTCATTTTGACAAAGAACATTTTTCCACCCAGTAGCAGTGAATCATTTAGTGGTATTCAAATAGTAAGTTAATTTATCACTATCATCCTTGAAAAAAAGAGCTTAATTAAACACAGCATCCTAAACTCGCCATATGCCTTTACCTGCAAGCTGATGAGCAGTGATTAAATAAAAAAAAAAAATTGCATACTTCAAATTACCAAAAGAATTCAGCAGATTGCTGGCTAGAGGTACCTATATAGGAAATGTATAGCCAAACTTTTTCACAATACTAATAATTCTGATGTGACGATTTAACAACCTGATCTAATAAAAAAAAACAATTGCATCCAACATCCACCTAACTTTTTTTTTTGTTTTTGAGAATGCCAAAATGTTAAATATTCTTAAGTTGAGGAGTGATACCTCCATATATAGTACAGTATTGCAAACAGAATACACTCAAAAAGGCTTACACAGTCACCACTGCATGTAAATATCTGAAACAAACTTTTTTTTTAATCTTTTAAGAATAAGTCTAAAAAGCACTATGTCATAGAAAAAAACCTTAACCACCAAATCTAAAAAAAAGAAAACATCTCTTGTAATACTGCACAATCCTCCCAAAAAAAATACTGGGTACAATTACCACCTTTATAGGATATTAATTAATCTTTTGTATTACAAGAGACATTCTCTTTTTAGATATGATTTGTTGTTTCATAATGTGCCTTTTGGACATTATTAATCTTGAAAATAAATAAAAACTATAGTTAGATATTAATATGTGGTAGTAACTGTGTGAGCTGTTTTCTATGCCTCTCCTTGGGGAGATTAAACATCATGTGCTGAGTGCCAGACAGGAAAGGAAGTAAGCAGAATTTCTCTAACTAGAGAATAGTCATCATAAAAATTGCTTTTTTCTGTAAAATGGGGTTGAATGGTGGCCTTTTTGCTCTCTATGTCACAGTCTGCACTTAAAACAAAACAAAACAAAAAATTCTAAACTTTTCACACTCTTTCCAAAGCCTAAAATAAGTGTCAAGAGCTCTACTTTAAATTTGACTCTTGCAGCATATGTAGGGAAGGCAGAGTTAAGATTTTCAGGTGATTTAATAGTATTAGTATTATTTTACTTTTAAATCTCCAGTTTAAATCTTAACTGCCAGTTCCATTCATTTTTTTAAAGAAAGTTTATAAATAGTTATTAAAAACTATAGGTAGAAAAAAAGTATAACATTTGATGTACTGTAAGTGTTAAATAGACCCAAAAGCTCATAACATTCAATAATTTAGAATTATATTATATCACTTTAGAACCTATGATCCTTTGATCCAAGAGCATGACAAGGACTTTTGTCTTTTGAAGATAGTTGGTGGAACCCTTTGAATAAGCAATATATTCGATTTTCTATTTCCTATTTGAGCAAAATTAAGTAGAATTGCCTATTTCCACCTAATGGACAAAACCTTAAAAATCTGAACCCAAATATCCTAAAAGGTCTTTAAAGGGAGGCAAAATGCTATTATTTAGACAATGTTATTTTACATTTAATTTACTCATATTAAATATATCATGTAGTGAAGTGAGAAAACAATTTGAGGTTAATATCCTATAGGAGAAGAATGCTTTTCTATGTACGATTGTCCAGGACACAGCCTTTTCCACATAAAAACCAAACATTATACTAACATTGTCCAGTTGGAGTTGTAGTGAAAAAGGGTAAACACAGCAGACCTGGAGCTACCTATCAGTGCATCAATCTCACCATCAATCAAGGCTGTAAAATAAGCAAAAGTCATGTTTCCTGGGTTAAACCTGGCCTAGTAAATGTCAAGTGGCCTTTATGGTAAACAGCTTGATAAAGAGTGATGTGTGTTTATTGATGAGTCCCGATTATTCCTGGGGCTCCAGAAGACCTGATATGGACTATATTGCCTAACATACCAGCACACCATTCCACAACCAACGCATAAAATATTAACCAATACATAGAGAACGACACAGCAAATGTGCTATTTTCTATGGAAATAATATTATAAGTAATACAATAATAAACTCATATATATTTGCACATTGTTGACCTGATAGGTCATTTATGTACACACATTACTAAATAATGAATGAATTATAGGACTGTAGTCTAAGTAGTTTATGAATGATTTTTGAGTCTTCATGAAATGCTGCAAGTGTTTCTCTAAAATATGGCTCTGAAAGTTCATAATAGGTAGAAAAATAAAGAAGAGGCGAAAAGCTGATATAATGACATTTACATTGTTGCTAACATCGTATGTAAACGCAAAATCTATTTTTCATTATGTTTGGCATCATATCTCAATCTATACAATTTTCCCAGTCTAATCATTTTATTGTAAATCTGTTGCAAAGTTTCTTACCTATAGATTCTGCTAGTAATATCACTCCCTGACGTAGGCTGACAAGGTAACACTCTCCAAGTGTAGGTAGATGGTTTATTTACATATATCTGCATGCACCTGGAGTGCGTCCAGTCACTTCCCAGCACCCAGACGTCCACTTCCAGCCAGTGGACTTCCAGCCAGTTACAACAGGCATCCTTCAGATTTGCAACTATATACATTTTTCAATTATTATTTACTGAGCACAATTTAACCACTTCAACACGGGGACAATTCTGACATTTCTTACATACTGTACATGTAAAAATCAATTTTTTTGCTATAAAATTACTTAGAACCCCCAAAATTTTTATATTTTATAAGTAGAGGCCCTGGAAAATAAGATGGTGGTTGTTGCAATTTTTTATGTCACACTTTATTTTTGGAGCCATTTTTAACACTTAAATTTTCAGGAAAAAAATACATTTTAATGACTTTTAGTGCAATCTTTTGGAAAAATCTAAAAGATGATGTTACACCAAGTAAATAAATACCAAACACATAACACCTTAAAATTGCACACGCCCATGGAATGGAGACAAACTACAGTACATTAAATTATCTATAGGTGACATTTTAAAAGCCTTTACTGGTTACAAGTTTAGAGTTAAACTGGTGGTCTGGGGCTAGAATTATTGCTCTCACTCTGACGTTCGACACAATACCTCACATGTGCGTGGCGAATTGATCATCATTTACATAGGCATGCAGGACCTATATACACTTTCGCCTTTGCTCTTAAGCACGGGGGGGGGGGGGGGGGCACTTTAAAAATGTATTTTTATTTTATTATTTATAATAAAATCAGCTGAACAAACCAAGATTGATTTGATCGACTCCTTTACTAGCTTGTGACGGCAAACAACAACTAAGGTCTGAAGTGACAAAATCCTTTCTAGTTTAAACATCATAGAGATGATCAGAGAATGTAAGTTCCTCCTCTGTCTCTATGGTCAGCCAGTATAACTGCCGGGGCTCCTCAGTGGGACAGGAGGACCCAGAAATAGCAGCTCGCTGAGGTGGGAAGGGGGGCCCCTTTCGTTGCTTAAAAAAGTTTAAGATTGAGTGGTTTAGTGTCTTGGATCACTTTTACTAAAAAGGGCATCGCTGGAGCAAATAATGATATCTGGATGATCACTGCAGCTGCAGCCATTATCCAGATGTCACAACCACTTCCTAAAGATGTGTATATATGTACATCGTCAGGAAGTGGTTAAAGTAGTCACTACATTACAAGGTGTCTATGGCTACTGCCCATTCTTAACTTTGCTACTCCTAAAACTGAACAAATGGCATTTGATGTGTTAGATATTTAGAGAAGGGTCAAAGCACATGTTTTAACAGGAATTCAATCAAGGTATTTTATATAAATGACAGAAAGGGAAACAATTACTACAACAGTGAAATAAACATTCCTAAACCTTACCTGTACATTTTTAATCTTCTCTAGAAAGGCAAAAAGGAATCTACTTATGAACTATGCTCTGCTGGTGACCTTTGTGGACCACAGGACTCCCTCACAGAGGTCACTAGCAGAGCATCAGCCATGCATCAGAAACTATTGTCTTGGACCTTATGCAGTACAGCAATATTTTCCCACACTACAGGATACCCTGAGTACCCCACAGGCTACCACATGTCAGCTGTGTTTCAGTCTGGGGTAACATGATAGCTGTTTGTCAGTCTGGCTAGGGGACAACATATCAAGCTTATATTATAACACCTGTGCAATGTTATTTAGCAAAAAGCTCAAGGCGGCTGCACTCTCTCAATGCAGACGCATTGATTTGTAGGAGACAAATGGTATAAAGTGCCCTACTCTTTTTTACATCTACATTTGCTGGCTATACCCAAAAACAAAAGAGACCAAATAAGTAATGAAGGTATTAAATAAATCACGTTTGATACAAATATCATTCAAGAAAAATGTGCCAAAAGGTGCCAGTGCCTTAATTAAAGTGCAATCCGTGACTCCATGAAAATGATATTCATTAAAGTGTAACTCGACTTTTGTTAAGAAAAAAACATTCCCCTCTGGGCGCACTATGTACATTGCAGGGATTTTAACAAACTTTGTTGCAGATTCCTTCCTTTTGTTATTCTGAAGAAATCCATGTATGTTTCTCTGTGCTTCTGTTCTGAGTGGGTCTAATGGGAGTGGTTTTATAATTAACTGTCAGGTGTGCAGCTGCAGGGCACTAATGAGGAAAGCTACTGGGCCTGCATCCCTTTAGACGTGTTCCTATTGAAAGTATCTCTCCAAAAATGGCATTTTTGTTGCAGGGGATGCCTGAAATCTGACTTGTATCTTAGGCAGACTTCTGGGAAAATTGGTGAGCCAATCACACAAGCAGGAAATTATTCTGGGGAGTGGTCAGTACACATTCTGTATACAGAATAACTCCAGGTAGCCATACTGCAATGCATTCTCAGAAAATTACATTGGCTGCATATTGAAAAGGAAAGGTAATTTTTAATAACATTCAATTACAATATGATTGGTGTCGCAATTATATGCACTATATTATTTTTTCTTCATTTGCTATTTTTTTTCCCCACAAAAGTGGAGTTACCCTTTAACCTCCCTGGCGGTATTCCCGAGTCTGGCTCGGGGTGGAATTTCAGAACCAAAAGCGGTAACACCGAGCCCGACTCGGGATTGCATCGCAGGATCCAGGAAGAGCTTATTTACCTTGTCCCCTGGATCCTGCGATGTCTCCCTGCAGTGTGAGCGGCTCGTCCTCCGCTCGATTCATCACGGAGCCGAGCTCCATTCCCTGCGAGCGTTGCAACGCATGGGGACGGAGAACGGCGCCAAATTCAAAAAGTAAAACACACACAATACATACAGTATACTGTAATCTTACAGATTACATTACTGTATGAAATTATTTCACATTCCTTTTGTCCCTAGTCATTTCTTTAGTGCCCTGCATGCAGTTTTATATTATAAAAACTGTTCTTTCCGCCTGGAAACTGGAGATTGTCCATAGCAACCAAAACTGTCCCTTTACATCAAAAGTGGTTTTAGACCAGCTAGAAAACAGCGATAATAAATTAGAATCACTCGCAGAATTGATCGATAGTGATTTGTGGGGAGATCCGTCATCAAACACTGAAAAGTAATGACAGTGACAATTCTGCAACTGAGCAAATTTCAGTGTTTTTGATCTGATTACATTATTAAATCATTTTTATTATTATTTGGTATAATTATTTATAGTTATTTATTATATTATATTATAATTTATGATTTCGTGTTTCAAACTTTATCATACCCGAGATGTCTACTAGACTCTGGTTTGGACAGATTTAAGTGAGTTATTTCTAAGAATTACAGGCCTACAATATAAAACGCCAAATTTCCATGCAAAATAATTGTACCGCTTTCAGCACCTAAAATATGAAATAATCATACCGCCAGGGAGGTTAAACATTCAAACAAGAAAGTCCATTGTGATAAGTAAGTTCAAAGTCTTCATCTAAAAAATTGATTGGTGTATAGATCAATTACATCCTCTAATAATCGATGCCAGTGCTCTTAAAGTGACAGTGCAGTGCTATTCCACTTCAACTCCATATGCGCTGTGCCCCAACCCCAGTGGGTTCAGACTCACCAAATGTAGTTGATCTCTTATGGCTTATGCCAAAGGGGATCAAAAGAAAGCTTTCCGCAGCTCCGTTGTGCATGGCTAGTTGTCCTTAATGCTGTTTCTTTTTACACAGACCAGTTGGAGCTAAACATGTGTATAAAGCAGAGATGGATACCATTGCGCAAAAACGTCTTTATTAAAACACATCAACACATAAAATGAAGCTACTCACATTGTAAAGTGCCTCCCCGGCACCCAAGGATCATCTGCCTGTAATTATTATAACTGCCGCTGGTCACAATTCTGAAGGCGAAAGCCGATGCTATCCATGTATGGACTCAGAGAGATGAGAGAACCACTCGCCCCTACCCATAAGGGTTTTTCTCAATTAGACATCATCAGGAGGTGATGCCCTCAGGCTGAATGATCTCAAATTTACAGTTCTGTTCTGATGGGGAAAGAGGTAGTAGTGCATGAGCGGGTGTTCAGCTAAAGTACAAACTGAACACCAATTATGGGGATGAGCAACTGCACCTGCACCAGGAATGGGGGTAAGTAAATGTACCTGATATTAAAAAGCCCTGATAATACTAGCACAATTTCCATGACCTGGCATTGTCAGTAAGTTGATCATTTATAAAAACTGCATCTGTTTTGCAAAATTAAAAATTAACGAGTATGACTGAATATGATAAAACCCACAGAGGTTGGTAAAAGCCCAAAGATTTTCTCAGTCTGCACAGTCCTCTTGAGAGATGCTACAACCATGGACAAGTCTGAGGCTGGGTTCACATATATGTGACTTGGATGTCGGTTTCCCTGCATCCAATTCGCATGACAGACGAGTGTGACCGGTTTCCAATAGAGCTGGTTCACACAGGTCCTTGGTGGCTGTGCAGCAGATTGCAGAAGGGTCCTGTGCGTGTTCGGGTCTGGTTCAGGTGTGAATACCAAAATTTAGATCCGAATCACACCTAAACCGGTGAACAGACACGCATCGGACCCCAGGCCCGCTGCACATATGTGAACCCGGCCTGAACACATACAACGGCAATATCTCAATTCTCAAGTGTCCAATGAATGCAATCTATAGGAGTTCTAAATGACTATTAATATTTCAGGGACTGAAGAAAAAGGGTCTGGCAATGCATGTGTACACCAAATCCACCAAAAAAAACAATTTGTGCATGCTTGAATACTTCTCAAGCATGAAACAAACATTTAAACCATGGAAAACAAATGCCAAATCCATCATGCTCTTGTCTAAAATCTGTCCAACAAGGAATAGGAAATGTAAACAGCTGTCCTTTAATGACATAGTAAAAAGCTACTTATATACATACAAGACAACGCCAGAGTGTTTGGGCTAGTAATAGTAAATGGTAACATGTGCCATATTGGTAATAATAGACAAAGATTAAAGCATTTTTACCCATACCACAACCTAAGGTTTGAACAAACAATGCAATTATCAGTAAAGATGAAAGCTTTTCTAACTATTTAAAAAAAATAGGGATCAAAACATTAGATGATATTGGTTCAAAGCAAAAGGATGGTTAATTAGTTTCCCACACACACTGCAGGTTTGTTTAATAAGGTGTTCTTGTCCTTAAAGGCCTCTTTTACATGGGTTCTGAGGCCCATACACTGTGAATGAACCTTTTGTTTATGTAGCTTGCGCTGCCAGGTGCTGTGTGCAGGCAGTCCATGTATGTCTATGGGGAAACAACTGATATACGGATACAACCGTCTGTCCTAATGTGACAGACACATGGGTGCAGGTAAGCAGCCCTAAATGCATACTGTGTACATTTGGGGCTTCTCACCCACTCCTGCATGCCTGCCAAACTAGGATGAGCGGCTGTGTATGTGCAACTGCTGCATCCACTTAGACTTACATTGGTTGCTTTCATGCAGTACCTGATGGTTCAAGCTGCATACACAAATGGCCCGTTCATGGTGTACAGGGCTTAGTTTCCATGTGAATGAGGCTTTAACATTCCTTCTTTTTTTTTTTTTTTTTTTTTTTTTTTATGTGGGGTCAATTTACTGATTGCAAGAAAATTATTGCCCAGCGCTTAGTTAATGTGGTGGAACTTCGCTTTGCAAAGAATACATAATCACATGCAAGGAAAATGAAAATAAAGCATTTTTGCTTGTACAGGACTAAATGATGGAAGTCAGCAGAGCTTCACATCATTCACTATGCTCAGGGGAAAATTCCCTTGCAATGTGCAACTTCCATTGCAAAGTGAACAATCTATTAGCCTTTAGTAAATCAATCCCTGCTTGCAAATGTATGAGCTTCTTACCTTCATGTTGCAAACTTCTTTAGACTGTACACTGAGCTGTGCATGCACAGCATAGTGTATATTTTCAGCATGCCTCAATGTCAGGGTTAATTAGCTCCCTTGCATATGCACTATAGTACATCTAGTGGCTTAGTGATTAGCATGTGGCTTGGTGATTGGTGTGGCTTAGTGATTAGCATTAGGCACAGTGGCTTAGTGATTAGCATGCCTGTCTTGCATCCCATCCAGAACACTAGCTGCATGGAGTTTGCATGTTCTCCTTGTGCATGTGTGGGTTTCCTCTGGACACTCTGGTTTCCTCCCATGCTGATAGGTTAACTGCCTCCTGTCAGAATTGGTGTGAGTATGTGAGATATGGACCTTAGATTGTAAACTCCATGAGAAGAAGATAAGTAAATCTCAAAGTAATATCTATTTTAGGTTTTGGATAAAGTAGGGAACAGTTAGAACCTCAGGAGATCCCCCCTCTCTGTTTGTACTGTGACCATTTTGCTGGGACAGATAGTGATAGGAAATGGCTAAAGTGAACAATTGTCTTATTACCCAACTCCCACACAAACTGGCAGACCAACAGAAACTCAAAAGATTCCTTGATACTGATTTATATTCCTTTCTTTTTGACTGAGTTGAACAGAATTTATCCTTTAAACAGAATCATATCCTTAAGATTAAATAGACATTTGCCAAGATTCCTCTTCTTTTAGTCTTTTAGGACTCTGTACAAAAATAATAAGTCATATGTATTATGTATGTATGTAATAAGTGCATATGCATTACATCAGTTATTGTCCTATAGAAAATTAATTTGTCATATTTCCTAATGAACATTGGTACATCCCTTTAAGCAGCAATACAAATTAATAGTGTAATAGTGTTCATTATATATTGACAAATGTAGTCCCACTGTGCTTTGAATTAATACAAACCACTCTCCTTAAGGGCATTGTCACATCTTTACATTATAACACCTACGTTTTGTATGCATTTCTACACATGTACACAGGTTAGTCATTGTTGTAAATGATCTCAGTGATGCTTTGATGTCTGTTCTTATTTGATGCATCAATGCACATATGTGGGGCTATTGGGAGCACATAAAAACACTTATTGTTAACACTGTACAGGAAAAAAGCATGAAAATGCCCAATGAAAGGTGTGAATCCAGCTTAAGCTGGCTGTAGATAGATCTAAATTAGGCCTTTTTCAGCAGAGACTGGCTGAATTTCGATCCATCAATGGAAATTCCCACTCAACAGAAGTTGACCTAATGATCATCTTCTGCCAAACATGACTGTTGGCAAACTTTGGAAAACCAATGTATTCTGAGAGCGGAGGAGTCCAGGAGCTCCCTTGTCAGAATACAATAGAGCAGTGGGGAGGTATGGATGAGGGGATTTTTTTTTTTCTCAATCAGCCTGTGGCTGATCAAAAAAAAAAAAAAAACAGTCATCTATGGCCAGCCTTAGTGTAGAATAAAGGTATCCTCAGAAATTCTACAACATTAAGATTGATTTTCTAATGGAATTGAGATTCTTTATGCAATAATGTACATGAAGATTTACTTCAATTATCCAATCATGTGCAGATGAAACAAGTTTAGAGGGTGTTCAGATATGCAGATGCAATTCAGTTGCATTTATATCATATCCTATACCTGATCTGAATGGTCATGAATGGTCACATGCTCAGCTGACAGTCTTTCCTGGTGTTCCACAAACATTAAATCATCACCTGATCCGGCCAATGACAGCTTGATTGCAAGAGGTCTATTTTAAAAAGTTTTCGCTCAAGATTCACACAACTTTCACAAAGGATCCAAACATTTGTGTTGAAATGTTTGAATCCTGGGTAATATGTGTGAAATAGATGTATGAATCCTGAGTAAAATATGTGAAACAGGCCATATTATGTCTATGGGCACCTTTACACTTGTTATTGCATTATAGGTTCATGATTTTTCTTTTTGTTAGTAAGCACAACAACAGCTTGGGTACATCAGCTGCTAAAAAAAAAACAAAAAAAAAAAAACACATGCCTAGAGTAAGAATGTTTTAATAAATAGATAATAAGTTCATTTCTCTGGACCTGTCAACAAATTTATGAATGTTCCAATGCAAGATACCTCTAAAGACTATTCAGGGACCATTTATAAAGAAGAGTAGATAACATTATCTGCTCCCTGTTATGCTTTGTTGGGATTCATACAGGGTGACCCACATTTTATGACTCAATCATAAAATGCAGGCCATAGTGTGTATTCTGCGATACCTAATGGTAATGTCTCTGCTTAATGCAGCAGAGAGAGTTTGATGATTGGAGGAGAGCCTATCATGTGACTTTGGCAAGTCACCCTGCTGGCTTTTATTTCTTCAACAAGGCCATTTAGTTTTTGTGCTCTATCTGCTTAAAGATAAATTCACTTTTATAAAAAAAAAATATAAATAAATGTACATTTTTTTGCAGGTAAGACAATGTGCTTTTTTTTTTTTTTTTTTGGAGCCTCCAGGTCTCCAGCAGATCTGCCAGTATATCAGTGTGCCCGTACATTCCATATGGGCAAGCAGATACAATCTGACAGAAAGAGAGAATGAACTACCATGATGCTCCACAGCGCCATGGTAGTTCATTAAAACTACAAGCTGACGGCAGCAAAGGCTGCCGGACCTTGTAGTTTTTCATTCACAGGACACTGTGAATGAGTGGCGTGACCAGGCGGGCGGAGCCCTGCTCGGCTATTTTCTTTTTAAATTGTGACAACTAGCGGAGATATTCTCCCCCTCCCCCTGCTAGCAGTCAAATTGGGGAGGTGCAGGGGCCAGTCCATTCATAACATGTTACATGTTACACCCTGAATATGGGTGTAACATGTAACATGTTATGAAAGGTGAACTTATCCTTTAACGTCAGACATGTGCTTTATAAATGTGCTACATTAAACTCCTGTACAAAAATGCTCTATATGAGTGTTTTTCTCTGCCAAGGGAACTGGCGTTTTTTTAAGCCCAGTGTGCCTGGAACCCTAGTGTTCATCTGAGGGGAAGATTAGGTGTGATTGAAAGACTAGAGGGTTGATTTACTACAGGTAAATCGACTGTGCACTTTGCAAAGTGCAGTTGCCCTCTTCAAGTGAAGTTGCTCCAGAGCTTAATAAATGAGGCAAGGCTTCACTTTGCAAAGAGAGATCATGTGCAAGGAAAATAAAAAAAATTTAATTTGTGCTTGCACATGATTGGATGATGGACATCAACAGAGCGTCTGCTCATTTACTAAGCTCTGGAGCAACTGCACTTGCAAAGAGCAACTGCACGGTCTTTTTGCCTTTAGTAAATCAACACATAGGGGTCAGATTAAAGTACATCATTCACCCTGCAAGTTAAAACTCTTAACAAACAAAGAAAACATAATAAATAAGAAACAGAATACTTAACTCTCCTGCCACTGTGTAGCTGATTGCCGCTCTGCTGTTGATGAATCTCCCCCAAAGACTGCTAGGAAAGTGACAATTCTGAGATTTCCTCTGCCCCCCCAAGTGCTCACTAGTTCCTCCTGTTGATTTCTTGACTACTATCTTTTTTAAGAGTCTTCCTTCATGTGACAGGGTCACTTTAGGGTTAGAGGTCAGGTCTTGGGGTGACTTTTATTTTAGGGGTATTTGAGCACCTTGGGAAATTTGATATAACATGCCTGGTATAATTTGCTTGAAAATGTACTATAGATTCCTTCTAAAGGACAATCACGTAAAATTTCTAGACGGAGCTCAACCAAATTAGTCCCTTTGACTCCTCAAGTTTACAAAATTCACAAAGCTTAATTTGTACATATGTAAACATTTTCTAGGATGTTCTTTCCTGAGAAAAATGAAACACACTTCTGGGATGCAATTACCACCTGGATTTACAGAAGTGGGCCCAATAATTTTATTATTACCCTAAACTTGGCTGTGTCTATTAGCAGACCTAGTCTACTGTTCATTATACATTAGCAACAAGAGTCCCACAGGCTTTGGGTTAAGCAAAACATCTTTACGGCAAGTGTAGAACAGTGTTTATCCTGTGAGAACCTTAGAGCCTTTGAGATTTTCCAAATCCCTAGAACTCTATTCAGTCGTTTAATTTAGAATTTAGCCAGCTAAATTAAAACAGTCTTTTTTTTATCTTTTTTTCTCTGCCGCTGAAAGCTAAAAAGTGTGTACAAATGTATTTTTAATATATTTTATAAGTCTTCTGCCAGGAGTCTTGCAATTCTGGCAGATGGTATTCTTTTTCAAAGAATATTTTTACTTCTTTTCTCCAGTTTAGGCCAGAGGGCAGATATGTATTAACTCAACAAAACCTGATCTGATTTCAATTTCCTTTTATCTCTTTAATTAGAAGTACACACAAGGATTTCATATATATTTAATATCACGGAAAATTGTTGCAGGCACAGTAGAGTTCATCCATTGTTGTTCATTCCATCAGCAGTTATTAGATGGAAAGGCCAATGGACTGACACTGGGGCCTGGTTTTAATTACTGGCTTCTGTTCTATAGTAACCCTTCCTTTGCTAGTATAACAATGATGAGATAGAGGGTGTTAATCATTATTCATTCAAGCATTGTGTTTTTCTTTGTTCAAACACAGAACCAACAATGCAATTTTATATTCCTTATGCAACTTAAGCAAATCTTAGATTATTTTTTGGTGATTTTTATTCATTTTGAATGTATTGAACTAGTTCATATTATTTATAATATTTCATTCTAATGATTTACTTATTAAGGTATAACATTGGTGTAGCAACCCCTGAAGGAGCTGCTGGATTATAACTAGCTCTCCTGCCTTCCCCGCTAGTGACCTGACTTGTAGCTTCAAGACTTCCATTCTTCTTTGCTAAATTGATTGCGGCAATTGTTCAAGAAGAGAGGGTTAGGTGTAAAGGATACCAAAAATTGTAGCAAAATGATATCAGTTCTTCTTTTGTCAGCAACAAAAATGGCTGGTGGTTCTATTTTCTCTAGTAACAACCTGCCAGCAATATCTAAGTACATGATGCCTCGCTGTTTCAAGGACAGCCTCCCAATTACAGATGAATCCTTTAAGGAAAATTAATTGTTGTCCCTAGATCCTTTAGTAGCAGCTTCCCAATGACGTTGTATACTTTAAGTACCTATTTCTCTATACCTAGGGATACTACATTTATTCTATTCTATTCTATTCTCCAACTTAAAGTGGTTGTAATCCCTTACACACCACTTTTCCCTACAGATAAGCCTAAAATAAGGCTTACCTGTAGGTACTGAAAATATCTCCTAAACCTGCACGGTACCATCTACCATATGCACACTGAAGAAAGGGCACGATTGTACCATTTCTAAAGGGCCCATGTGGTGACCTTCAGCTCATGCGCAGCAGTGACGTCACGCAACTTCGGCCAGTCACAGAGCCGGAGTCCACGGCCCCAGAAGGAAGAGGGGTGAAGATGGACATGGCCACCAGCGGGGACCTCAGGGACATCGCAGGCTTCGTTTGCAGGTAAGTGCAACATAATGGTCTAGTATGCGGTGACCTTTGGCTCCCGCGCATGCGCAGCAGTGACATTGCGCAACTTCGGCCAATCACAGAGCCGGAGTCCATGGCCCTGGAAGGAAGATGGGTGAAGATCGCGGGCTTTGTTTACAGGTAAGTGCAACATAATGGTCTAGTATGCGATGCATACTATCCCACTATGCTTTTACTTTGCAGGGGAAAAAGGGGAAGTAAAACCCATCAGAGTTTGCTTCGTCTTTAAGCTAGGCATACAAGGGTGAGCTTTTTTTTGATCAGTTAGTGGGCTAATCCAAAGAGATTGAATGGATTCCCCCATCCACACAAGCGTGGAGAAATCCTCTCCACAGTGATATTGTATTCTGACAGCAGGGACTTCTCAGAACTTATCAGAACTCACCGATCAGCTACAGCGCTGATTGAACAAAAAAGGTCCAACAAGCATGTTTAAGCTGTTTAAGTCAACAGTCATCTATACAAATCTAGGCAAACAGAATTGTTAAAGTATATGACAAAAAAAATATATATACAGTACATCTCTGTGATAAAGGAACATTTTTTCCTTTTTAATCCTTTTAACCTCCCTGGCGGTATGATTATTTCGGATTTTAGGTGCTGAAAGCGGTACAATTATTTTGCATGGAAATTTGGCGTTTTATATTGTAGGCCTGTAATTCTTAACAATAACACAATTAAATCTGTCCAAACAAGAGTCTAGTAGATATCCCGGGTATGATGCAGTTTGAAACATAAAAACATAAATTATAATATAATAAATAAATATACATAATTTAAAATATATATATATAATAATAATATAATAAATTTCCCCACGATTCACTATCGCTCAATTCTGCAAATGTTCTCATTTACTATCGCTGATTTCTAGCTGGTCTAAAGCCACTTTTGATGTAAAGGGACACTTTTTGGTTGCTATGGACAATCTCCAGTTTCCAGGCAGAAAGAACAGTATATATAATATAAAACTGCATGCAGGGCATGGGCCAAAGCACTAGGGACAAAAGGGATGTGAAAAAATTTCATACAGTACTGTAATCTGTAAGATTACAGTACTGTATGTGTTATGGTTTTTACATTTTTTTGAATTTGCCGCCAGGCTCCGCCCCCGTGCGTCGTGACGCTCGCAGGGAACGGAGCCTGGCACAGAGAGGCTTCAGAGGAGGACAGAGCCCACGGACACCACGGGGGACATCGCAGGATCCTGGGGACAAGGTAAGTAAAGCCGCAACAGGATCCTGCAATGTAATCCCGAGTGTGGCTCGGGGTTACCGCTAATGGGACTGAAATTTAACCCCGAGCCACACTCGGGAAAACCGCCAGGGAGGTTAAAGAGGCTGTAAGTGCCCATCAGTGCTGCATATCAGTGCCGCCCATCAGTGCTGCATATTAGTGCCTCCTCATCAGTGCCGCCTCATCAGTGCAGTCTATCAGTGCCTGTTAGTGCAGCCTCATCAGCGCACATCAGTGGATGAGAAAAATTACTTATTTACAAAATGTTATAACTGAAACTAAGAAAAACTGGGCACAGATGTGGCACTGTTGGGTACTGATGTGGCACTGCTGGG
Source organism: Aquarana catesbeiana (assembly GCF_042186555.1). Taxonomy (NCBI): domain Eukaryota; kingdom Metazoa; phylum Chordata; class Amphibia; order Anura; family Ranidae; genus Aquarana; species Aquarana catesbeiana. The sequence continues at coordinate 669,689,372 of NC_133324.1, read as the reverse complement.
GCACAGATGTGCATGGATGGGGCACTGTAGAGCACTGCTGTGGCACTGATGGGGCACAGATGTGCACTGCTGAGGCACTTCTGGGGCACAGCTGTGGCACTGCTGGGGCACAGATGTGCACTGATGGGGCACAGATGTGACACTGCTGGGACACTGCTGGTCACTGATGGGGCACTGCTTGAAGTTTTCAAAAAACCTCAAGCAGCTTCTCCCTCCTCTCCTTACACAATCGGTGCGAGGAGAGGAACTGATGGGGCACTGATGGGGCACAGATGTGGCACTGCTGGGCACTGATGGGGCACTGCTAGGCTCTGGGAATTTTTTAAAAAACCTCAAGCAGCCTCACACTGCAGCTTCTCTCTCCTCTCCTCACATGATCGGTGCGAGGAGAGGAAAGAACCGGACATGACACTGCTTAGTTGATAGTGATCGCTCCATCATCGGTCAGAGTGATCACGTGGTAAAGGGCCACTGGAATTGTCTCTTTACCCCGATCCATGATGTGCCGGGAACCCGGCGAGCACGGACACTCTGTGCGTGTGCCCCAGGGGGCGCGTGGGAAGCGTGATTCTGGGAGGATGTCATTGTACTTCCTCCTAGAATTATCCGACCGCACTGTAGCCATCATTTGGCTATGGCCCGGTCGGCAAGTGGTTAATGGACACCAGTCATGGTGTTTATATATGGGTAACCTCAATTACAGATAACAAATAACCAAATAAATAATAATTTAGCCATATAGGATCAGGAAACTCCAAATAATATTATTCAGATTATCCAGTCACAATGTCCATCCAGATTATACTGGATGACTAACCCTGCTAAATCAAACGCCATAATATATTTGTATATACAAGGCGGCAGGGTTTCCGGTTTCCTGAGCAGCAATGTATGGGCATGATAATTGGGCTTTATATAGAGGGCAGTGCTTGGCTTTTTGCACCTGCCAAAATAAGCCAATAACTTTCTGTTGCTATTCGGGAAAGTCGATGCTGAAACCAATAGCAAGAAAAGAGTGAGAGAGAGGGGAGAACCAATAGCACCCTTTGCGTTATCCCATAAGGGTCCCAAATATGTGCCCCACCCACCCCCCCACTCCTAAACATTTACCTGGATCTTGTCACTGTTGCAAAGCTATCTCAGCTCCAGCACCACTCCCCTGACTTTCTGGTCTCACAGGAGAAATTGAGGGCAAAACCATAGTCTTCTGCTGCTGTCAGTCAAACTTCTGTGAGGAAGGAACAGGGGAATGGCTTGCCTTTGTTGTGTGCTACTATGGACACACACAGTCCAGCTCAGGAGTAAAAATGCATGGGTGCCTCCTTAGCAAGCACCCAGAGAAGAGGGGAGCAGACAGCAGCAGCAGGGACTGTCAGAAGAGCAAGTAATGTACCTTTTTGTGTACTATCGTTGCACAGAGTAGGTAAGTATAGCCTTTAGTATTACTATATCCTTTAGTATTACTTTATTGGTATATTTAAAAGACCAAAAGGTAGCAAATTAGGGTAGTTCATTGTTTGGGTTTATATACACATTAATAAATCCTAAAATACTTTTTTAAATATGCTAAATGAGAGCAGGCTGATATGTTAAATGCTAATGCCGCGTACACACGACCGGACTTTCCATCAGAGTAGACTCTGACGGTCTTTCCAATGGAGTTCCGATGGAGTTCCGCTGAAACGGACTTGCCTACACATGATCACAGCAAAGTTCATTCGTTTAGATTGTGATGACGTACGACGGGACTAGAAAAAGGAAGTTCAATAGCCAGTAGCCAATAGCTGCTCTTGCGTCGTTTTTGGTCCGTCGGACTAGCATACAGACGAATGGTTTTACCGATAGGAATTTAGTCCATCGGAAAGATTTGAAATGTGTTCTATTTCTAGGTCCGTCAGAATTTTAGAAAGAAAAAGTCCCATGAAGCCCACACACGATTGGAATGTCCAACGGAATGATTCCATCAGACCTTTTCTCCTGGAAAGTCCGGTCATGTGTACGCGGCATCAAAGAATGTAAATCATGGTACTTATCCATATCCACAAATAACAAGTGAAGAACCTGACCTTTCACTGTAAAGGGAACAAACTATTAGTGCTTTATTGAGACCTCTTTAATGCCACAAATTTTTTAAATGAGATCAGGTAGAAAATCTTACCAAAAAACCTTTTCCTCACCTTTTTGAAGATGAAAGAACAAATGTCTGCAATAGATTAATATTTATTTATTTGATTATTGAACTCTGTTCTTATCTTTGCACATGCATGCCCTCTGTACTAGGAATGCATCTGTGTAAAATATTTATGGGTACTTATAAAATGTATAAAATTGATTTAGTGCACTCACGTTCATCAATTTATAAAATATGTGAATGAAAACCATAATTATAAGTCACATCATTTACAAATTATTTTAACTGTCATGCATGAGCTACCAGTTTTCTAGAATCTCAGCTATAGGTCGTGTGATTTCTTGACATTTTAAAGCTGAACTCTAGGCAGACACATACTAATAGCAAGAAATGCCGGCAACATGATTGCTTCTTCTTACAAATCTTTATTTGGCACTAACAACAGTGCTACATCTATAGTGCTAACGCGTTTTGGCCGGAGCCTTCCTCATAGCATACATACTAATGCAGTTCTATCATCATTATTACATCATTAAATTGTGTTTTTTTTAAATAACAGCAGTATAAGTACCTGAGTTTGACCTAGTTTCAGCTCTTGCAGTCCCTGTGCAACAGGGCTGGAGTGTAAGAGGAAGAAGCAGCAGAAGAAGACAATCAATTCATTTAAAAGAGTGCTGATAGGAGAAGAGACCCAGGTGACTGAAAGCTTCACTAAATACTCTGCTGCTTCTAAAAAACTGTCAAGTAACGGGTTGAAAACAGTCCAGGATGACCTTGGCTCTTAGGAAGTGGCTTGAATGATGCTGGCCATCAGAAGGTGGGCATCTAGCAAGAGAAAAATTACAGTGGGGAAATCTCCAAACTAAAGTTGAATATTGCAACAAAGCAGCAAAAGCAGGTTTTGTTATTTTATCTTTAAATAGACTACGTATTTTTGATATTGTTATTTTTGACCTAAGTTCTATTTTAACTAATGTCCTGTTAAAAGATGTCTTTATTTCTAAATTGGTTACTGTGTTTCAGTTAGAAAGTTTAGCCCAAATATCTGTTTACTAACTTTACTAATAAACGAGGGATTTGTGAATTATTCCAATGAATGGTCCTTATAGGCTGTAAGTGGTGAGCTTCAATGTTGGCTCTGTCTTCTCCGCTTAATCCACCAACTGAAATCTGCCTTGACTTAAATGAGCAAAGGAAATTTGAAGTATGTTCCAGGATATGTGGCGCAGTGACAAAGAGTCATGTTACTAAAGCTGACTGTTTTCTAACCATATGGAGCACTTCTAACAGACACTGCACATGATGCAATTCACAGAGTCCCCTTTGTAGCCATATACAAAGGAAAAAATACATTAATACAGTTGTCCTACCTATCTGATTAATGGTAAACTTCCCTAAAATATGAAGATTATAATTTTCTTAAACACAAAGAACAGTTTATTTCAAATTTCAGAATAACACTGTACATTTGTATACTGAAATTTATTTTATTTTTATATATTGAGAACCAGAGCAAAGGTCCACATGACATGTCATTAATAATATCTACCATACAAACAAATGTCTTACACAACCTAACAATTATAGTGTGTAACTAACAAACATTGGTCATTATGGTATATATCAGATTTTCTGGAAAAAAAAGTAAAAAAAGTTTAAAAGTCTATACAGCAAACAGTCAAATTCTAAATTGTTTTTGAAATCATGAATATGATTGTGTCAGAAACCATGAATCAGACTGAGACAGAGGTACAGTTAAATCACACTTGTTTAATAATAATAATAAAAAGGTAAACCAAGTAAACGTAGTCAAAACATAGCCAGAGTTCAGGAACTGGAACGGATAGTCAGACAAGCCAAAATGTCAGGGAACCAGAGATGCACGTAGTAGAACAGCAAGCAGGATCTGGAGCCAGAAGGAATGTCAGCCAAGCAAGTCTTTAACAGGAACAGAGGAGGATAGCTCTAGAGATGTGACCAAGGCGAATGCAGAGATCATCTGGGCTGGACGGCTTAAGTAGGCAGGACTGACGAGCAGAATATCATCAACAGGTGAGTCACTGTGGAGAGAAAAGAGCTGGCAATTAGCCGAGAGCTGAGGGGCCAGCTTTGAGATGGAAGGGCTTAGCCCAGCCCTGACAGATTGTCAGCCGTGGAAAAATACTGAAAAAATGATGGTACTGCCATTTTAGGTATACGTAAACCCAAAATCACATTTTTGCTATGTTTGGCATAAGGCATCACTATATACAGTTTTCTTAAGCAAAATATTTATGATAAATCTGTTGCAAAGCTTCTTACTTGGAGTAACAACACTTCCTGTTGCAGGCTGCCAACACTAAAGCCGGCCATAGACAGATCGAAATCCAGCAGATTCAGCAGGTTCCGGCTGAATTTCAATCCATCTATGGGCAGTCTGGTTGTCTTTTTCAACCGACTTCAGTACAACCAGCCTGTCTTTTTTTTCATCTGATTACTGCTGCTCATCTGAAACCTCCCGCTTTCATAATACCATAGCTCATTGGGAGGGATTGCCCCATCAACACTGAATGTGTTGATGGGGGAATCAAGCAATTTTCTTTCCTTCAACCCGTGCTTAAAGACTTCCGTTATCCTGACATTGACGTCATATGATCGGTGGTGTGGTGTGTCACTCTGACTCACCGCATCTCAGATCCTGGTAAAGAGCCTCTGACGGAGGCTCTTTACCATGTGATCAACTGTGACCAATCACAGCTGAACACAGTGTGAACAAGGAAGTTCCAGTAATCGGCTTTCCTCGGTTCGCACTGGCAGGGAGAGCCAATCGGTGTCTCTCCCGTCAGAGGGGGGGTTGTATGCTGAAAATCAGCACATTGATTATCAGCGCAATCCCCATCAGATGTGCCTACCACAGCTGCAAATCAGTGCCCATCAGCTGCCAGTCAGTGCCCACCCAAATCGCCAATCAGTGCCCATCAAAGTTCCAATCAGTGCCCATCAAAGTGCCAAACAGTGCCCCATCAGTAACGCCTGTTAGTGCCCTTCAGATGCCCATCAGTAATGCATGTCAGTACCTCCTCATCAGTGCTGTCTATCAGTGCCATCTATCAGTGCCCATCAGTGCTGCCTATCAGTGCCCATCAGTGCCACCTATCAGTGACCATCAGTGCTGCCTATCAGTGCCATGTATTAGTGCCCATCAGTGTCCATCAGTGACACCTATCAGTGCCACCTATCAGTGCCACTTATCAGTGCACATCAGTGCTGCCTATCAATGCCCATCAGTGCAGCCTATCAGTGCACATCAATTCTAAATATTAGTGCCTCCTCATCAGTGCCCATCAGTGCCACCTTATCAGTGCCCATCAGTGCCGCCTCATCAGTCCCCATTAGTGCAGCCTCATCAGTGCCCATCAGTGAAGGAGAAAACAAAATTTTATAACAGAAACGAAGAAAAACTTTATTTTTTTCAAAAATGTCAGTCTTTTTTAGTTTGTTTAGCAAAAAAAAAACCCAGTGGTGATCAAATACCACCAAAAGAAAGCTCTATTTGTGGGAAGACAATGATAAAAATTTAGTTTGGGTATGGCTTTGTATGACCGCGCAATTGTCATTCAAAGTGTGACAGCTCTGAAAGCTGAAAATTGCCCTGGGCAGGAAGGGGGGAAGTATTGAAGTGGTTAAAGGAAAGAAAATTGCCTAATGTATGGGCAGCTTAAGCTGCTGCCTTTCGAATACCAGATTGGCAGCCCAACAGTTAACTTGAGGAGTACATGGGTGAAAACACGCTACCAATTGAGAGGCAGTAGGTTAGTGCCATCAGTATGTAACAGGAAATGCCAGTTAACAAACTTTTCAACAAATGCAAAAAACTGCTTAAGAAAACTGTGTACAGTGATGGCACACATAAAAATGTGTTTTGGGTTTACATACACTTTAAGACGTGGTATGATACGGCTTTCACTGATGCATTGAATAGAACAAAGACAAATATTATTGAATTAGGTTCATAAAAGAAATACCAGAGGTTGCTCTATCATTTGGAACTCAAATGTATTGTATGGCAACATGGACATACTTTAAAGTAAATCTAAACCCAGTCACCACAATCTGGTACAAATTGTAGTATCTTCATACTTGAGGTGATTGTAGCCGCATTAGTGCATTGTGACAGAGAAAATTGGGTACTGTCCGTGAAACTTTTGTAAATCAATACTGCTTGGACCTTGAAGAAGGGGACACATCCCGAAAGCTCGTCCATGAAAAATGACTGTATATGTTAGTATCTTCATAAAGTTTTTAAAAATGATCTGAATTTTTTTTAATTCTAATGCTTTTATGTATATAATACATTGTAATCCTTCCATGAAGGTCCTTGTTCAGGCACTTCCTGTCATGGGCTGACAACTGTCTCCCAATTGTGCACCTGCATTATCACTCTGTAACAGGCACTCCCAACAGAGACTACCATCTACCATGCTAACATATTTCACAGGCATGATCCACGATTACTGTGTGTAAAATGGTCAAAAGCAATGATGTGCCAATGGTAGAGGGAGTGCATGTAGACATGAAGTGGCTAAAAGAGGCTGCAGGAGATAAACAATACTGTACTGAAATACACCAAAAGGATGAAAATGGTGATACTATAATTTTTAAAAGAAAAAAGATGATGGTTTGTTATGATACACATTGGTTTATTCACTTTTGTCAGCAGTCACATCGTCAATAAATACAAGAGAACCAGTTCCATTGGCAGCCATACACGCCCACGCCATGACACTACCACCAACATGCTCATCCAATAAGTGTTTAGATCTACTTTAACTATAAAGGGGTAAACCACCAGAAAAAATATTATATAACTACCTATCCTTCACTTGTACATTAACTGGGATCCATTCATTGTATGAAAGCTAATTAAATAACAAATTAAGCTGGCCATGGAGAGAAAAAATATGAAATAATACATACCAGACCCTCATCAAAAATGGGTTCCTCTCCCAAAATCTTTAACAGACCCTTCAGATCTGGCATGGATTTTGGTGTGCAGAGGGGGCATGAGAAATTAAATAAATTCCAGACCCTTCAAATCTGGTGCAGGTTTTAGGGGGGACTACAAAAAAAAACAGAAAATTGTGTGGGATCCCCCAAAATTATTTACCAGACTATTTGGATTCTAAAGAGAACCACACTCAAAAAATACCAGGCATTACCCTAATCCAAGCATGCAACCTTGCAGGCCAGGAAAAGGGAGGCGATGGTGCTGCCACCTCTCATTAACCATACAAGGCCACTTGCCCTCAATAAGGCTCTCATGGTGATGAGTACAAGGACCCCTTCCCTACAACCTTGACCTGGTTACTGTGGAGGTTGTGTTGGAATCTGGAAGCCCCTTTAAGATAAGCAGGACCTATTTACGTGAATTCACAAAAAAAATAAAAATAAAATTACAATAGTAAATAAATGCTCAGAAACATTTAAAAGGTATTTTATAAAAAAGAAATAATAAAAGCCTCAGAAAAAAATATCCAGCATTGCAAATTCATTGTCAATCCTGTCATCCAGGGATCTAGATCCTCATCGATCAGAGTAAAAGATGCCCACTGATCATCAAAAGCAAAAAAAATACCACACATCCACCCACCTGTCAAACTCTTCATCACTAATGACAGCTCCCTGAGCTGTCATGTGAAACATAAATAAAGGGATGGGGATGGTGGCTGACATCACATAATTTGGTCTATGACCATGGTCCATGTTAGCTGACATCCCACCCTCTATTTATATAACCAGAGATTACCTACCAGCAAATTCATGGGCCAATTAACGTCACTGGTTGCTAGGGACTCAGCAGACAAACGGCCAAACATGCTGAGCTCATCCCTAATTATGGAAATCAGTTTAAGCCCCCAAACAAGCAACCATTTTTTTTTGACTGTTGACTTGACTGTTGACTTTTCCCAGGAGAGACATACCATTTCATAACTGGTGCAATAGTGGTGAAATTGACCTCCTCAATTGTAACTTTTCACAAGGTTTTCTGATGGATGATGGAGAAAGCAGTGTGTCTGTGTTATTTTATTTCAAATAAATCTTTTATACCTATTCCTTTATTTAGGTTTGGTTTAGTAAATATACCTATTTTCCTAGTCCACCAAACTCTGACACTGCTTCCTGGCTATCAAAGGTGTGGAAGACTACAGTGGGCCATTAACGCTAGTCTTGTTTCTATGATGATGTCTAGGCTGGTATTTTACATGGAAAAGGGGCATGTTTAAAAAAAACAGTAAATGTCTATTTTTAGTGGTTTACAAATACTAAGAAAATATAATTTGCTACCAACTCTTTTATGTGTCATTTCAAAATGAAATCCAGCCTTCAACTTACTTACTTAGCTCAGTGGGCATTCCCTTTAGCAAGTTAACAGTCTATATTCCTTTAGTATTACATTTATTTTGCAGACAAAGCCTAAACAAATACTTGTACTGTAGATAGCATGATGCTGATGTGCACAAAGGCCTGCATTGTACAGTAAATTATCATTTATTAGAAAACAGACCGGAAATAAATTATAAGGTAGAATGAAATTGAAAGGGTAGTTTAAAGGTTTAAATGGCCTGTGAATAACAGCAACATTACTATGTGATTAAAAAAAATGATAAAACACGTTAATAAAAGTATTGATGCATTCTCAATCAAAGATTCAGAGCTGATAAGCAGCTTTTGACAAGTGATACTTATAGGATGTGTTGCATGTCTTTAGATGTGTGAAAGTAAGGAGGGGGCAGAAAGTGAGTAGAGAAGGGGGGAGGGCACCAAGGCTTCTCTTTCTTTTAGGAGAATGTCTGACATTTAATTGAGGTAAAATAAATGTTCTTATCTCAAGTCACAATGGACATTGCCAGTGGCAAAACCAAGGCTTTTCTGCTTGTACATTAACTTCCCTGTCCTCTCTTTGGATATTAACCTGGACAATATGCCTTGAACACATCAAAGGAGATGAGTGATGTTTTATTGCATTTCTCTTGTGGGTAGCTTAACAGAGCTTTCAAGTGTTCTTTGGTATACCGTGCTTTTGCAAGTTATTTTCTGCTGTGGATTTCTGGATGCTGTACCAGCCCCTAGTAAGATGTGACTTGAATTCCAATGAGGACCAGGCTTAGAACAGTGAGTATTTTGGACAGAGATTTCTCTATGAGTTTTGTTTTTCTTTTTAGATCCTGTTGTTTTTTTTTATTATTATTTTGTTTTTTTTTATTACTTTTAGTTTTGGTGCTTGGTGGTTCTTGCACATAAATAAAGAAATAAATGGATGGTCTTTTAACATTGCGATTGAATTAGAAGTGAACTGGCAGTGTATGAGAGTTTATCTGATTTGGGAGATATATACAGGACTCATCAAGGTGACAAACTGCATCAAGGGATTTAGACCTATCACTGTGTCCAATCCTCCTATCGCCTACTGTTTGAAACTAGGCTTTGAAATATCAGCACAGTAGCTGCAATGATCCCCAGATCCTCACTTCTTAAGAGCTGTCTATGAAACAAATGTGAAGTGGACCATCCCTGGTCTGAACATATATTTACAGTGGATTATTTAAGGAGGGAAGCAGGGGTTAAGTCACAAGGTCTCCTAGTTTCCCTTGGGGTTAACCTGGCTGCCTGTTTGGCACATTCAGAAGAGCTGACAGGTAGCAGGATTTGTCTAAGCAGCCTGCATGAGAGCCAACAAGGAAAGCTGAATGCTGAGGATTAGTTTTGGATTATGTTGTCAGAGAGAAACCTGATGGACAAACTGCAGAGGAATAAAATGCGTTCTGTTTCAGGAGAATTTCGATGTGCATAGCTTTCATTTTGAAGAAACAGCACCAAAAATCATTAATAATTTCCAAATTCATCTTAGTCAATTCTATTCTCAGCACTATTTTTTATTTACATTTTTAATAGTGCTTTGCTTAGTATGAATATGTTGCTATCTTATGTAAATGTTACCCTGTGACATCTGTGTGGACTGCACTGACATCGCATTACATCGCTATAATATTTTTGAAACAATTTCTCATCCTCATCACTATCTTTCTCAGAGTCCAGCATTAAGTTCTGTAAATACGTAATTTTATGGATAATTGGATATAAGTGTCATATGATTTCCACGTCTATGTGTTAATTAGAACTTTGCTGTTGTTAGGATTATATAGCAGATAGGTCTATTAAAATGTTTCCCTATTTAAATGGGTATAAACTATAACATGTAGAAAGATGAAATAAAAGTAGCAAAGTACTTCACCATAGTTCCAATTTCTTGTATCATTTTACCTGGGGACTATTTTGTTAGCATCACATAAAAATGTTTGTATATGGTGCACAAAAGTAATTCTCAACACAATGGAAAATCATTGCTATTAATGATTGATCCTTCTCTTTTCCATAGACAGGGATTGATCCAGCCACTATAAAATTAATTCAGGTTAAAAAATCATGTCAAGATTGCTGGCACAGAGATCATCACAATGACAGGCAAATCATTATCTTTGGTGAATTTGCTGGGTCTTAAGCTGGCCATGGACAGAGAATTTTTTCATCTGATCTGATGAAAATATTACTTTTGCAAATTATTATAAATGGTATCAACATTCAAAAAATAAAAGTTGCAACAATTTGTCATTTTTAACAATTTTCCTGAAAATCGATCATTGTTCCGATTGTAAGTTCTAGTAAAGTAGCTAATGTTGTACATAAGTCACTGATACTCCATAGCCTCACACTCTGAGATCTTCCACAGCAATAACATCTGCCATTAATGATCCTTTGACAAGAAGTACTTTGGGGTTGATTTACTAAAGGCAAATACACTGTGCACTTTGCAAAGTGCAGTTGCACCATGCAAGAGCAGTTACTGTAGAGCTTAGTAAATGAGCAGAAGCTCTGCTGTCTTTCATCATCCAATCATTTGCAAGCAAAAATGCTGTTTTTTTTTTTTTTCCTTGTACGTGATTGGGTATTCTTTGCAAAGTGAAGTTTTGCCTCATTTACTAAGCTCTGGAGCAACTGCACTTACAGACTTTTTGCCTTTAGTAAATCAACCCATTTGTGTCTTGCTGAAAAATTAATTGACTCTGCCAGTTTGTTGCTCATTTTGTGATTGTTTTTGCACACTAACCTGACGTATTTTTACCACCTTGGTATCAAATCTCTCTGTATAAAAGTATGACTTACTGTACTTATTGAACACGATATATATTTTTTATATATATTTTCCTACATGGTTAAGGTAATTACAGTTACGTTTGTGCACTCTTGTAACAACATAGTTAGGCCCGAGAGCTTGTCCTGAAAACGTAATTGTTAGTGCACATAAAAAAGTATTATGAACTGTACTCAACTGTGCTTTTGCATATTTTCCGATAAAAGTTAATTGCAAAAACTACATACCTGGACAACAAAAATTTAGTTTAGCAGGCAAAGAAAATATTTTTTTGCTGGTCAGTACTGGGGGCCAGTAATTTATGCCACAGCAGGTCAAGGACAGATCTTTAAAACCAGGCATTGGAAATTAGACATAGGTGGTATCTACAGTATCTCACAAAAGTGAGTACACCCATCACATTTTGGTAAATATTTTATTATATCTTTTCATGTGACAACGCTGAAGAAATGACACTTTGCTACAATGTAAAGCAGTGAGTGTACAGCTTTTTCAGCATGACACAAAGGGGTTGATTTACTAAAGGCAAAAAGACTCTGCAGCAATGCTGGCAGCACTCATACGTCTATTTCCCAAAGACAACCTCTGGATATGACGCTGAGCACGTGCACTCAACTTCTTTGGTCGACCATGGTGAGGCCTGTTCTGAGTGGAACCTGTCCTGTTAAACCACTGTATGGTTTTGGCCACTGTGCTGCAGCTCAGTTTCAGGGTCTTGGCAATCTTCTTATAGCCTAGGCCATCTTTATGTAGAGCAACCATGCTTTTTTTCCTCAGAGAGTTCTTTGCCATGAGGTGCAATGTTGAACTTCCAGTGACCAGTATGAGAGAGTGAGAGCGATAACACCAAATTTAACACACCTGCTCCTCATTCACACCTGAGATCTTGTAACACTAAGAAGTCACATGACACCAGGGAGGGCAAATGGCTAATTGGGCCCAATTTGGACATTTTAACTTAGAGGTGTACTCACTTTTGTTGCCAGCGGTTTAGACATTAATGGCTGTGTGTTGAGTTATTTTGAGGGGACAGCAAATCTACACTGTTATACAAGCTGTACACTCACTACTTTACATTGTAGCAAACTGTCATTTCTTCAGTGTTGTCACATGAAAAGATATAATAAAATATTTACCAAGATGTGATGGGTGTACTCACTTTTGTGAGATACTGTATAGTAGGCCTTAGTGAATAATCTGATTGTCACAATGTTGAGAACATAAGCCTAGTATACATGGGCTGAATGTTGGGCGGCATCAGTCGGTTCAATAGAAACCCACCGACATTCAGCCCTTGTGTATTGCAGCCTGCTTCTGTCAAAGGTGCATTACCGAAAAAGGTTTGCCTATAGGCTCCCGATGGCTGAGAGCGCTGACCGTAGTGTTCTGGTAGGGGGGACCGTCCCCCTGTTAGGACACAATAGAACAGCAGGGGACTAACTATCCAACATTAGTACAGCGTCTCCTCCTGAGCTATCAGTTTTTTTTCATTCAGCCCTGCTGGGTTGAACGAAGGAAAAATACTAGTGTGTATGAGTCTATAGAATGAAGATCTGTTCAGATTATGCATAATCTTAGCTTGAGTACGATTATGAGCTTTTATGTATGCTGGTACTCACAGAGCACCGAAAGCCATCCTGCTACATGTTCTGCTCGGTGCAAGTGGCAAACGGGGTAATCTGGCTGGTCTCAACTACACTGCTACTAGGCTTTAAAGAGCCCGAGTTGTAAACTCACAGAACTCCACTCAGCTTTCAACAAATGAAGGAGCATGAAGGAGAAAGGATACTGGCCCTCTTTGAGTTCTTATACATATAAGCTACTAATTACAATCCAGCTGTAGCCATAAACATAAAAGGACGTTGTATGTAATAGATTAGTTTAGTGGCAAGATTCTAAATTGATGTAAACAGATTATAAACTGACCGGACACATTACAATCTCTTCTTTCAAACTGTTTTCACATTATGTTTTTTAACTGTAAGATATTTTTATTTTCATGCATAAATCATATCAAAATTTAAAAAGATATTACAACCGAATTGTAACGTAAGTGGACAACTTTGTGCTGCTCACACATGAGCAGATCTCGATCACAAAGAGACTGGATATTTTAGTGCCCCATACTACAGATTTGCAATAATACATATGTATTTTCATCAACATAAACAGAAAAATTCAAATATTAGATACCAGCCTCCTTTATACTCCTGCATAGTAGAGTCTACACTGGGAGGGTCAGCATTTTGCGCCAAATAGGTGCAACTAGTGCATTGTGCTGCTGCTACTTATTGTCCAATTAGCAGACTAGAGCAGCCTGGTGACTAAACCGTATTGCTTAACTACAATGGAGAAAAGTAAGGTCACTGACTTAGCTAAGCTATCTGGCCTAGGTAACAAGCGTGGTTGAAGACAATTACAAAATTTTGACAGGTATGACCATTCACCTTACATGTTTTTCAACTCACACCTAGTAAGCTGCAACAGTTTTTGTTTGGTGATATTTAATCTGTACATTTCCTGCAATTTGCACATTGTGGCAAAGGCTGGGGTGCTGCACATGGCATGAGAGAAATGTGGGGGCTGTCATTGCTGTCCTCATTCTGAAAACACCAGGTACCTGACTGACATTTGCTTAAGTCTATCTGATACATAAACCTGGAAAAAGCATGTAGCATATGAGTGTCAGAAAAGTGGCAGAATTCTGTATTTTGTACCTGTTCCACTTTAGTAGCTAAGAAAGTATTGATGCTAAAGCATTAGCATGACAGCCAAGCATTTTTAAAAAGAGTTTTCTTTAGTTTTCCTTTTAAAATCCATATCTTCGTGCTATGGTGCATTTTGGTGCCCTTCATTTTGAATGGCACCCCGACACAAATACAGAATGCACCTGCCCTACAGCACACCACAGTGCACAATGTGTGCTGCAGTGCAATAAAAAGAAATAGATCAGGAGGGATTTCGGCTGTGAAAGGATCCTTAAACAATCTTATGAACAGGATGAAGCCAGCATGGTCTTTAAAACAAGGTTTCCTAGAGAACCAAAGAGATTGAGATTTTAGCTCATGTGTAGCATCTTGGTTCAAACTATTTACACGTATCCATTACTTGAAAATTTCTAGGTGGGCTGATGCCCTTTTTCCCCTTTAATTAAAAATATCTGACTGCATTTACAGAGCAATTCAAGTTCCTAAATATACACTAAAATATTCACAGTCACGCAAATTAAATATATTAGGCTAAAATGATTTACTAAGATTGTGCCTTATAATTTATCTCCTCTCCTTTCACTTATCACATTCATGTGCTCCCTTATAGTATAAATCAGCAACCGAATCTCCCTTATAGTATAAATCAGCAACCGAGTTTTCTGAACTAGATGATCTCAGCATTTGAAATAATTTATATGTCACATCTATGCCAAAAATAAATAAATATAATGTCAGTAAAATAGGAAGCTGGGAAAGAACGCAAAACCTTAAGTGCACCAAGCTGTAGCCTAAAATAATATATATTTATTAAGCATGACAATTAAAGTAGACTGCTATAAATTTCAAACACTTTAATAAATCTGCCGAATGTAATGGATAAAATTGAATCAAAATATAATAGTAAAAAATGCTCTTAGAAATGGGCAGGGATAGAATTCCTGAGCTAATGCAGGTCATCTTTCCTGTCTGTGCTCTAGAAATTATAGTATAATGTAAATTTAGGGAAACTGGCAAAATCAGATTGTCCCATAATATTTTTCAACCACATGCTCTATTTTAATGCATGCATTCAAATCCTTTGCAGTAAGAGCTTGCTGAATTATAGTGCAAACAGAAGCATTCCTCTCCATGACACATCTGGCACCTAATTGAATGCCAACCCAACACTATCAGGCTTGTCATTTTACAGTGAAATGACCAAAATAAAAAAAACAGAAAGGGTAGTAACTTATAGCATCCAATCAGAATTCCCCTTACTTAATGCTAGAATAGCATTGGCTGGATTATTGTGGATTGCTATTGGTACTATACTTTGCCCTTGGACTGTTGCATTGGACAAGGTAACCTTTGTAGTAAATAAGCTTTACTGCAGCATGGGCAACTTGGTGGAATTTTTAACATATATTTTCTCTATAAGAAAAATATACTGAGTATAAAGCAGTGGAAAAGAGGAAATTGCTGAGCCTGAAGAGGAGTAATACAATGCTTTATAGACTTTATACAAGGTACAGTATATATACTGTACATAGGTCCAAAGCGATTGGTGAGTTTTGTAGTAAATAATCTTTATTGCAGCATGGGCAGCTTGATGGAATTCTTAACATATTTTTTTTTCTCAATGAGAAAAAGATACAGAGGGGAAAGGAGTGGAAAGGAAGAAATTGCCAACCCTGTAGAGGAGTTATACAATGTTTTAGGCCTCTTTCACATGGACGGCTGTTCTGCTGTTGTTAAAAGCATGTTTTCTTATTTTGAAATTCCAAGACTCCAGGTACAGCGATCGCTTGCAGTTGTACATTGCGATTAGCTGCATTTACTTGTGTTTACATGAGGCTGCGTATAGCTGCGTTTAGCTGCGTTGGAACATTCTTGCCATTTCTGATGTGCTTCCTGTTTTTCTTTCCTCGTTGCCACTGCTATCTGCAGGTGAAATAGTACACTGCAATTACCTGCAGTTATGTGCAGATAGCTGCAATAAATCTGTCCTGGATGCAGTCAAATTTATTTTTTCTAACCACACAAAACCCCATGTAACAAAACCGTTACTAAATTCAGTGTGTGAATGGGGCCATAGGAAAGCATTGTCTGAGTTTAGCTGCGGTAGCTAATTTGATCTATCCGCAGCTAAAAGCTGAATTCTATCCACCCATGTGAAAGGGGCCTAATAGATGTTATACAACGTACAGTATATATACTGTACATACATCCAAAGCGATTGGCATGTTTTCATCTAGATGGGTGAAAAAAATGGAGGTAATAGTGGGTTAATTATACCTTGGGCCCAGGTCTGTTTTCTGTTCATGGGTTCAGTTTAATGCAATCACACATAAGAGTCATTATGTGTTTTGCTTCTACCATTTCTGGTCTAAAGACTAGCAACACTGAAATTGAGTTACTATGAATAGTACCGAAGTAAAGAAACTTTTTTAGCATCTCCATGGACCCCCTGCAGTTTGGGAACCAGGACATCTCTTGATCTACCCTATATCGTAATCCACCACAAATTGCAATGTGGAGATATTAGACTTGTGGAATAAGAAAGCATGGACACTTGAACATTTCCACAATTGTTGGGGCTTTCTCTGGCACTAAGTATAATATATTATAGTTTATATTTTGTGAGTTTAAAAATGTATCATTTTTACTGTGATATTTTTTTCAATGAATTTGTAGATTTATAGATAAAGCAATTATTTATTTTTTTATATTTAGGGAGATATAGTTGTGAAATAAAAGAGCATTGGTTACATTTTCAAGAACACATTTTTAGCAAAGCAAGGAAACATCTACTAATGTTTTTATTACTGTATGTGCTTTCCTGTCCTGGTGATGATTGCTCCCTCCATATGCCAGCAGCATATTCAGCTTTTTTAAATTTCGTTTGCAAATGATTTGGTATTCACAGTGAACACACTTTAACCCTATTTACTAAACTAGTTTGCAAAGTGAATTTCTATGCTCTTTTAGGAATTGATTCCCATTGCTTCAATATTCTTTAGGACAAGTAAAACAATAAAAGGAGTGATCCCAGCACATGGGTGCTGCCTTGGGTTGTTTGTTTACAAGCTCCAGTGATGGAAGTCGGGTCCTGGGTATTGGTCAACAGTTGAAATGTTTGAAAACTGCATGCTTCTTATCATCCACTATACTATACAGATTGCAGAAGATTGACAATTGTAGTTTAAAGTGCACTTTACACATACGTGCCCCCTGTGATACCTTATACCGATTGGAGTGCATAAGGCCATCTGTCCTTCACTGTATACAGGATAGTAGATTTTCGCTCAAGATCATGCAATAACTTTAAGTGTCCCTTGCAATAATTGGGCAGTGCACCTAAAAGGAAAGTAGGATTTATTTGGCATATCCTGCACAGCAAGTTTAATCAGATTGTGAATCATTCAAGTAATCCAATAATTTCTGCAACTGGCTTAGGAAGTAGCAGTTCCCGCATCTTTTCACACTGTAAAAAAAGATTTATCAATAAATGTGTAAATAAGAAGAGACATAGACGCCGGCTTGATCAGCCTAAATTGAGCAATTTGCCAAATCTGGTTAAAGCAACAAGTTGACTTTATTGATTTCACCGCCACCAGCTTATATTTACCTTCCTTTGGCTCCCTCTACTTATATAAACCATAGCAAGCATTGCATGGTTCCCAGATAACTACCTTTTTTTAGTTTTGATTGATGGGGAAGCCATAGTTATAACATGTTTCTATTCCCTCTCTTCTGCCTCAATTCAACAGAATGCATTAGAAGCCATGCTCCAGCTCCAACTAGGGTTTTAAAGCCAGCAATTGACTATCATGCTGGATACTCCCAAGATGCTTAAAATGAGAAATTAAGTGTAAAATATTTACAAATTGAACAAATTATCCATAATTATAACTATGGACTCTATAACGTGCTTAGGCAAGTAATGAAAAACAGTAAGCCATGGCTTCTTGAAAATGTCATAAACTACCTGAATCAGCAATATGTGTAAGTGCCACAGTTTTACAATTATCTCAAGCTGATGCAAATCATGTATCAAGAACTATTCTACCTTTTAAAGAAAACAAAAAATAAAAAATCAGATACAAATAGGAGGAGAAGGAGAAAGAAGAGAGTGAGAAACAGCATATATGTTAACCAGTAAAACTTAAAAATAAACCAGACACAAATAGTGGAGAAGAATAGGTGTCCATTTTCACTAAGGTGGTTGTGGGTGGGTCACAATGCCAATAAGCCTTTCTAGATGTGAACTTTTCTTAGGATACATTGAAAATGCTCCATGTGAACTCATTCACATCATTTATACACTGGAAACCCAAATCAGGCTAAGCAGGCTTAAAACCAGCTTATAACGGTCTTGCTAAGTTAATGTTATCATTACAGTGTTGACACATGGCATGTTGTAGCTTTCATTTCCAAACTGTTACTAGTAATCTTTTAAGCCTATATCAGGTCAACATTTTATCAAGTTAATCTACCATGAAGATGAATTAGGCCAGTTAGCATACGAGATACTGATAAGTCTAACTGCTAGTCTTTTGTCATCTACTTCTATTTCTATTTTCATTTAGGCTCCATGCACACTGGACTTAAAAAACATTGATTCTACAGGTGTTTGACGTTTTTTTCTCTTGCCTCTAGAAGCACTTCTATTGTATTCTATGTGTCTTTGCACATTATGACTACTACAGGTGTTTTCTGTCAGGGACGTTCAGAGGCAAGCAAAAAAACCCTTCTCTATCGCGTTTTCTGGAGAAGTTTAGGAGCTGTAAAAACATCAGTCTCTCCTAAACTCCTCTTATCTCTTCTAAAGGTCAAGTTTCAACGTTTTTTAGTAAAAATGCAATGCAGTGTGAAATGCATTCTGGTTATTTTGGGAGTAAAACTTTTGCAGAGGGGCGTGTAGTGCAAAAAACGCCTATAAACTAAAATGCTTAAACTATCACAGACTCACCTAAACTTTGTAAAATATGCTTTCTATATGTGTCTTTTATGTCACTTTTTTTAAGCTAAAAACGTTGACGTTTTTTCTGCTCCTAGTGTGCATGGAGCCTTAGGACTTATTTTATTTACAAATTAACATATGTTCTATGCTCATATTCATTGATTAAATATTAAAGTGGTTGTAAATCCTGTTACACCACTTTTACCTACAGGTAAGCCTATAATAAGGCTTACCTATAGGTACCGTGAATATCTCCTAAACTTGCACTGTTTATGAGATATTTACTGTATCCGGATGTACCGACCTCATTGACACATGTGCACTGAAGAAACAGTTCGTTTGTGCCGTTTTATCAGGAGCTGTTCCGTGACCGGCGGCTCTCATGCGCAAGCACGGGATTGACGTCATTGCAGCTCCGGACAATTACACTGCCAGAGCCTGTGAACCCAGAAATAACTCTGCGAGACATGTCGCCGGTCACATCAGTGTACGGGGACAGCTGCAACAGCTTCCATCTAAGGTAAGTATTTCATAAGTATGCGATGCATACTAGCTCATTATGCCTTTGTCTTGCAGGTTTTTTTTTTTTTTTTTTTTTTTTTTTAGAGTTTACAAGCACTTTAAAGTGGTTGTAAATCTCAGGCTGGAAATATGAACAAACATATCCCTCTATCTATCTATGCTCACAAGGTGACAAGGTCTGATTGACAGGCTCAGCCCTGTTCCTGTGTGCTGTGTGAAGCGAGGTGTGTCCCTTCCCTCCAATCAGATTTCAGCTCTCCTCATTGAGCTCTGTAGAGTGTAACCTCAGGTCTCCAGCCCCTGCTTTCGTGTAAGTTCAGACAAGCTGTATAAATTCTGCACTTTGAACAGATGTAGAGAAGTGATGGCTACAGATAAACAGATACTAATGATATAGGATGATTTGTTTCATCTCTGTGTATCACCTGAGCCCAATCACTTCATGTGCGGGTATATGTAAGGGTTTACAACCACTTTAAAGAGAACTGGTAAGAGAGAAACAGGAGTTGCAATTGCTGACTTGGTTCTTAAGTTGTAGACTCTCATCTCTGGTGCTGTCATCCTGACCCTGGCTTCAATACCTGGTCAGTTATTGACCTGGAGTAAGATGTAAGTTTAGACTT
This sequence comes from Aquarana catesbeiana, assembly GCF_042186555.1. Classification (NCBI taxonomy): domain Eukaryota; kingdom Metazoa; phylum Chordata; class Amphibia; order Anura; family Ranidae; genus Aquarana; species Aquarana catesbeiana. The sequence goes on along the minus strand of NC_133324.1, from coordinate 669,669,253 downwards.
TTCAGATTTCACCAGCTACCTGCTTCTTCCAGAGCAGGACCTCTGTAGGTAGTGCAGCTGAGATCAGGATGGTCTCAGAGTACCTTTAAAAATATGTCAGAACTCCACACATGCATTTCCAAAATCTGACACATTTATTTAATTTAGTCCACAATAAAAAGAACATAACAGGATGAGCAAAACAGCTATTTACATGTGAATCTAAGATCATCTAAGGCTTCTGACTGTTCTGACTGTTAGTCTCCTGATTTTTGAAGTTGGATTTTGTTGATGTCATTAATGTGCTGCTCACTGTTCTCCTTGCTGGAGAGAAAGCTGCACCTGTGGACCTGCAGTGCAAGCATATCCCTGCTTCTGATTCATTCATTTTGTGATGCAAGGGAATGCGTAGTGCCATTTATTCAATAGTGTAATTATCAGATAGAATTACACTATTAAAATAGTAAAAGATTTAAAATATTAGAAAGAAATGAAACTTTTTTGAGCATTAGTCAGCCTATAATAATAAAAAAACGAATTTTTCCTTAAAACAAAGTCCTTATATGTTGGTATGACAATTAGTCATAGAATTATTGTCAATTCAACTGACACATGCCAATGCTTATTTTTTCCTGTGGTAACATGTTTTGTAGCTTTTTTACAATTTGAGAATCCTCAAAATAAACATGAAAGGGTTATGATAATGTAACCAAGAGCGAAGAGCCTTTAGTCTAAAGGGAAAGGGAGAAGTAAGGCTAACTAAGACAAAATAATATAGCCATTCAGTTGATGCATAATTCATTTCTTTGTTAGAATAATATGATTTAACAGTGAACAAAATTGGTCAGGTTAAAATAAAGTCCAAAAAACACAAAGAAAGAAGAAGCTAGATAAACCAATAAATCAAGTGCACATTTTAATAGGGTGTTCATCATTGTAATATAAATGTCCGTTTTGCCAGACTTCATCACACTAAGTGCAGTGACAGACAATAAATTTTGCATGTGTTTACCTTAGACATGTATAAAATTTTTACAGTTGTTCTACAGCATAAAGAATGTTTAGTAAATACTGTGGGCAATGAACTTGTAAAATATGATAGCGAAAACCTGCAAATATATATCGAAGAGTTTCATATGGTGAAATCCCTGCTGACGCAAACAGATCCTTGGTAACATGGCAACAAATAATGTAAAAAATATGCAAAAAGCTTCACATACAAAATGTAACTGTATAAAGTGTACCTAAATCCAGTACATTGTTTTTGGTTTTGTATTTCGTTGGGGGTTTAGAATTATTGGGTTTCTTTTTGTCATTCTTCTCACTGAGGAGGTTACCCACTGGGGAGGTGACCAATGTCCCCAGGACAGAAATTCTAAATTTTACAGTTGTAACTGTAACAGGAATAGAGGGGATGGAGAAACCTATTCCAGTGACAACTGTCTAAGGCAGGTCATAGATAAAGCAAATGTCTTTCCTTCCATCATGGGTGGAGGAAAATTGCTTGATTTACCCATCAACACAGTCGGTATTGATGGGGGAATCCCACCCACAGCGCTATTGTGTTCTGCCAGTAAGGAGCACGGGGAGCCTTCCCGGTTAGAGAACACAATGATTAGTGTTGCCGGCTATAGCCAGCAGCACTAACCGAAAAACAACCCAACAGGCTGGTTGTACACAAGTTGATCGATAGGTCACCTTGTGTACAAGCAGGGTGCCCATGCATGGAGCAAAATTCAGCCTGTCCCTGCTGAACTGTCCGAATTTCAATCCATGTATGGCCAGCTTAGAGATGGTTAAATTCCTGGAGCAGGAATTAAGGAAAATCCCTCAATGGGAGAACAATTAAACTTACACTCTAATGAATTTTTGGTAAATACCAAGGCAAGAACCAAGTAGCATCTTTGTCACCCAATAATTGTGATGCATTTTCAAGGCTTGTTTCAGTTACAAAGTTGTAAGGCCTGGTGCTACACTCCAGCACCGCGGAGTAGCAAGCACATACACATGCTGCCTATGCTTTTGCCAATACAGTGTAAAATAAGTAAGAATATGGCCTCTAGCTTTGGGCTGCATTTGCATCATGTTTGCTTTTGATTTATATCTGGACATGCTTGTCCTTTGTCACTTTACAGGTAGTTAATGTATGTACTGATTACAGTTTGTTAATAATGTTTAATAACACTTCCACATTTAACTTCTGCTAAATATACCTGATTAGAACATGTATCATTCAAATGCATTTAATGCAACTTAAAGAAGCTCTACTATTTAAAAAGTGAAATTATCCTGTATATGACCAGATGTCATTTACATTTACCTTACTTCACACATCAGTAAATCAGCCCCACAAAGTCATTATGAATATATGCACCAGAGAATCCTCTAAAGCCACAAATAATAATATGGGCATTGCAAGAAATAAGAAATCTTCTATATTACATACCATAAGCTGCTTGAATGAACTCACCCTATACTTCCTCTGTCTCTACTACCCCTTACAGTTTTTAGTGTATTATGCAATTTTCTTTCCTTCAACCACGGATTGAAGGAACAAATAAAACTCAATTCCCCCATCAACACAGTCAGTCCCTCCCACAGTGCTATTGTATTTTGGCAGGGGGAGGTCGGTCCCCACCATTAGAATACAATGATCACTACCACTGGCAGTGATATACAAAAAGAAAAAAAAGGCATGCTGGTTGTACTATAGGTGATCAATAGATTGCCTTCAGAACAACCAGCCTGCCAATTAATGGATCTGAATTCAGCTAGTTTCTGCTGAAAGGGCTGCATTTCGTTCAGTCTGAGGCCAGCTAACAGATGGATTCATTCCAAAATGTTTCAGATTATCACCACTATTTGCCTATCTCGTGACATTATTTGCTTTTTCTTATTTACTCTGGGTATACATTAACACCCCTGGCGTTTGTGTATCCAATCACAATGACGCTTTTGTATTGATAAAAAGAAATGTTTTCAACCTCTATAACCCCAACATTTTGACCAGGCGTGGTCCTTGCTAGTTAGTTGTATGCTGTGCAAAAAAAATACTGATTGGTTTGTATTTAAAAAAAAAAAAGAAATAGTAAAATGTTCCATATTTTAATCAGTTCACCAATGATAATTTAACAAACAGAAACGTTTCCAAAGCAACAAGCCAGATATACATGTCCATGCAGGGTCCACACTCACAAGAACATTATACCTGTTTAAGTCATAGTAGGGTTGCTTTATTAAAATTAGAGCGACAAAATGAGAGCTTTTTCACAGTTTTTTTTATTCTTCAGAATGATTGCTATAAACATCAACTGTAATTTGATGCTCATTTTCTTTTTTTGTAATTTTAATGGGCCCTGGTGTTATTTTAGTATTTATAAGTGTACTGTAAAAGTTTCATATAATATGTAGCAATTGTGTTTATATTTTTTTTATTTTTATTTTAAACTTCCTGTGATTTGTATGTGGTGGATAAAAAAAACACTGGTTTGGGACTAAAACGCAATCGAAATTTGCTGCTAAAATTAGCACTCCTCTAAACGTGTGTGCAATATGCGACTTTAGGCATGTTTTTTTAGGCAGCTTTTTCCTGCTAGGAGTAAAAGGTGTTCAGAGGAGAGAATCTAAAGCCCAGTGTACATGAGTCCTAAATGTACCCACAAACACAGGATGACTGCCGTCTGATCTGGCTGATAATCCAGAACAGGAAGTGACTGTATGTATAGGCTACTGTCTGTATTAGCTGTGAAGTCACTACTAAGCAGTGTTAATTTTGGCAGCAAATTTCGATTTAGTTTTAGTCGTAGGACTAAAATGACATTTTAGTTTTAGTCCCATTTTAGTCTTTTGCAATTGTTTTAGTTTTAGTCATATTTAGTCGACTAAATCTTCAGTACAATTTAGTCGACTAAAATCACTAGTACAAACTCATTTTAGTCATCTAAAATCGAATAGGTGTAATTAAATTGTAATGCATTAGTTAACATTTCTCTACAATTTCCAAACTCATTATATACTGCTGGAGTGAAAAATCTAATATGTTATTTATTATGGAATTGCGGTATGAACATGCACTACAGACCAATGTTAATTTGGAAGTCAAATTTCAATTTAGTTTTAGTCTTAGTCTTTTGACTAAAATGCCATTTTAGTTTTAGTCCCATTTTAGTCATCTCAGTTGTTTTAGTTTTAGTTGTATTTTATTCGACTAAAATAATATTCATTTAGTCGACTAAAATGTTTTAGTCGTTTTTAGTCAACGAAATTAACACTGCCATTAAGTTGATCAATCTAATGTAAAATAGCAAATGTCTGGGATGGATTTTGTAAGCTTATCATATTATATTGTTTATTCTTTTTTATGCAGGGGGGGCTTTATATATATCATTTTACTTGTTTCAGATACTGAGGATGAGGAAGATAACACATTGACCATGCAGACAAGGGAAATCAAGCAGCTGGCGGCAGTGATGTCCCAGAAGTTGGGGATTTATACCAGGTGAGCTCCAGCAATGAGGAGGAGGATCATAAAGTGGCAGACTATATGTGGGTGCCACTAACAGGACAGGCAAACATTTTCTCTTTTTGCGTTACTTCACCTGTGGGTTTCAGGAGTGCATTTAATTCTGCACTCATGTGAGCCATACTCAGCGGACAGCAGACTAAATTCCGCTGTTGGCTGGCTTCACTTAGCCAGTCTAGGTTCTGGAGAAATCCCAACGTTAATGTCAGGATCAACCCAGATGCCTGGACCGACAGCTGACTCAGCCTCTCAGTGCCACGCTGAGAGCCTGAGCCAGCTGCTCCAGCCCCCTCCATAGCCCAGCGCTTCAGTGAGCACTGGAGGAGCAGAGCAGTGAATAGTCACCACTATGTGCTCAGAGTGGACCCGAGAACTGAGCGACCAGCTGTTTTTGATCGCTCAGTTTTCGGTATTAGAGGCGACGAGGGGCAGAGGCAGCATCGGCTCAATGCTGCATTCACCTAGGTGAGTAATAGGGATGGGCCGAACACCCCCCTGTTCGGTTTTCAGCAGAACATGCGAACAGGCAAAAAATTTATTCGAACACGCGAACACCAATAAAGTCTATTGGACACGAACGTGAAAAATCAAAAGTGCTAATTTTAAGGGTTAATATGCAAGTTATTGTCATAAAAAGTGTTTGGGGACCTGGGTCCTGCCCCAGGGGACATGTATCAATGCAAAAAAAAAGTTTTAAAGCGGACGTTTTTTCGGGAGCAGTGATTTTAATAATGCTTAAAGTGAAACAATAAAAGTGAAATATTCCTTTAAATTTTGTTCCTGGGGGGTGTCTATAGTATGCCTGTAAAGTAGCGCACGTTTCCCGTGTTTACAACAGTCCGAGAGCAAAATGACACTTCTAAAGGAAAAAAAAGTCATTTAAAAGTACTTGCGGTAGCGCCGGCAGCTATAATAAATTGTCGGGTCTCTGCAATACTCAGAAAAGTCATTGAAAAAAACAGCCTGGGGTTCCACCCACAGTGCATTACCAGGCCCTTTGGGTCTGGTATGAATATTAAGGGGAACCCCGCGCCAAAATGTAAAAAAAAATTGGGCGGGGGTCCCCCTCAAAATCCATACCAGACCCTTCAGGTCTGGTATGAATTTTAAGGGGAACCCCGCGCCAAAATTTTTTAAAAAATGGCGTGGGGTCCCCCTAAAAATCCATACCAGACTCTTATCTGATATCCCCGCTTTGTTCTCCGGACGATCTGCATCCATGGGAGGTTCCCACTGTGTGACACTTCTGTTCTTCTGACAGTTCTTATATAACTGAGGGCAGGGCCACTCGGTGACCCCGCCCCCCTCTGACGCACAGGAACTTCACAAGGACTTCTCTATGGCTTTCCCCGTGATGTCAGAGGGGGACAGGGTCACCCGGTTACCTAAAAGAAGGGTCACACAGCGGGAACCTCCCATGGATGCGGATTGTCCGGAGAACGAAGTGGGGAAGAAGACACCAGAGGAAGATGCGGACGAGAAGAAGCTGAGGATTGGAGGAAGAAGAGGAAAAAGCAGGGAGAAGAACAAGATGGAGGAAGAAAACCGAATGAAGACCAGAAGAAGATGGAAGAAGAAGCGGGGAAAGAAGCCGGACGAGAACACCGGAGGAAGAACCAGAAGAACCAGAAGAACCAGAAAAAGAAGAAGATGGAGGAAGAAACTGAAGGAAGATAGAAGAAAAAAGATAGGAGAAAGAAGAAGCATTTAAATAAAGGAATTGTCAAAAACTGTCTCTTGTCATTTTTAACATTTTTGACACTTTTTTAGTGAAATGGTGGGGTACTTTTGTACCCCCTTACCATTTCACACAGGGGGGAGGGCCGGGATCTGGGGGTCCCTTTGTTAAAGGGGGCTTCCAGATTCCGATAAGCCCCTCGCCCGCAGACCCCCACAACCACCAGGCAAGGGTTGTGGGGATGAGGCCCTTGTCCCCATCAACATGGGGACAAGGTGTTTTGGGGGCTACCCCAAAGCACACTCCCAATGTTGACGGCATGTGGCCTGGTACGGTTCAGGAGGGGGGCACTCTCTCGTCCCCCCTCTTTTCCTGTGGCCTGCCAGGTTGCGTGCTCTGATAAGGGTCTGGTATGGATTTTTGGGGGGACCCCACGCCGTTTTTTTTTTAATTTTGGCGTGGGGTTCCCCTTAATATCCATACCAAACCTGAAGGGCCCGGCATGGAATTTAGGGGGACCCCCCACGTCATTTTTTTTTAAATTTTGGTTCGGGGTTCCCCTGTGGGGAATTCCCATGCCGTTTTTATCAATGAACTTTTATGTGTATTGTCGGACCGGCAATACATTAATAGTCGCGAGTAGTTTAACCTCCCTGGCGGTATGATTATTTCGGATTTTAGGTGCTGAAAGCGGTACAATTATTTTGCATGGAAATTTGGCATTTTATATTGTAGGCCTGTAATTCTTAACAATAACACACTTAAATCTGTCCAAACAAGAGTCTAGTAGATATCCCGGGTATGATGAAGTTTGAAACACAAAAACATAAATTATAATATAATAAATAAATATAAATAATTAAAAAAATAATAATATAATAATAATGGAAATATAAAGAGCCTTCGCGCTACTACGATGTATTGGTGAATAAACTAAAATTTAGTACAAAATCCTATCGTGCGTAATCCAATCTCAAAGTGCATATAGTGCATTAAGTGCAATCAAATAACTAAACAGCAGCTGCCTCCAGCAGAATCTTCAGTGTATCACAATCCACTCTCAATAAATACTAATTATAAAGTGATCCCGCGCTACAGTGTAAGATAAAAGAACTTTTCACTAAAGAAAGTAAATCAATAAAGTGACAAACTAATTCAATGGTTAAAAACAGTGCAAGTGTACACAATAATACATTCATAAAATAATAAAAAATCCCAGGGCAAATGATTTAGAATAGTAATAGTCTCTTAACCACGTTATTCAAAAAATATCCAAAAGGAAAAAATATAAAAAAGGAGTTCCAATATAAGACTCGGTGGACAAGGAGAAGTTTAAATCCCACAAATTATGCTCACAGAGCCCTCACCTTCATAACCTGATAAAACAGCCTATAGTGATGAATTGAGGTCAGTTACGTTGCGTTGCTCCAACTTCTACCACCAGGGAGTCCTCCGTGCCATCAGATGTAAGATTATAATTGCCTGAAGTGCCAGCATATAGCCATAAATACGAATTTGAACCGCTATATTAATCTCTACCACCAGGGGGTCCTCTACTTCATCAAACAGATCTCCCAAATGCAGATACACATCCACGTCATCTCATAGCCTCGTATCCTCCGCAAAGTGGGGGGGGGAAGAGGGGTGGAAGTGGACAAGGGTGGGAGAGAGAGAGAGCCCCAATAGTGTAGTAGGTTAAAGTACACAAGTTTTATTTCAAAAGTTAAAATGGACTCTTACAATAAAAAAATTCAAAGACAAGCATAAACAACTGCTAAGGCGTCTGGACGCCGCTCTCACATCACTTCCGGTATCGCTCAGTCTACGGCCACTCCCTACGCGTTACGTCATCATGTGACTTTAATAATAATAAAATAAATTTCCCCACGATTCACTATCGCTCAATTCTGCAAGTGTTCTAATTTACCATCACTGTTTTCTAGCTGGTCTAAAGCCACTTTTGACATAAAGGGACATGTTTTGGTTGCTATGGACAATCTCCAGTTTCCAGGCAGAAAGAACAGTATATATCATATAAAACTGCATGCAGGGCATGGGCCAAAGCATTGGGGCAAAAGGGATGTGAAAGGATTTCATACAGTACTGTAATCTGTAAGATTACAGTACTGTATGTGTTATGGTTTGTACTTTTTTTTGAATATGCCGCCAGGCTCCGCCCCGTGCGTCGCAACGCTCGCAGGGAACGGAGCCTGGTACGGAGAGGCTTCGGAGGAGACAGAGCCCACAGACACAGCGGGGGACATCGCAGGATCCTGGGGACAAGGTAAGTAACTCCGCACCAGGATCCTGCAATGTAATCCCGAGTGTGGCTCGGGGTTACCACTAATGGGACTGAAATTTAACCCCGAGCCACACTCGGGAATACCGTCAGGGAGGCTACATGACTTTTTTACCTTTGAAATGTCATTTTGCTGTCAGACTGTTCTAAACACGGGAAACATGCGCCCCTTTACAGGCATATTATAGACACCCCCCAGGTACGAAATTTAAAGGAATATTACACTTTTATTGTTTCACTTTAAGCATTATTAAAATCACTGCTCCCGAAAAAATGGCTGTTTTTAAAACTTTTTTTTGCATTGATCCATGTCTCCAGGGGCAGGACCCAGGTCCCCAAACACTTTTTATGACAATACCATGAATATAAGCCTTTAAAATTAGCACTTTTGATTTCTCCCATAGACTTTTAAAGGGTTTTCCGCGGCATTCGAATTTGCCGCGAACACCCCAATTGTTCGCTGTTCGGCGGACTGGCGAACAGCCGATGTTCGAGTTGGACATGAGTTTGACTCGAACTCGAAGCTCATCCCTATTTATGAGTATTGCAGAGACCCGACAATTCATTATAGCTGCCGGCGCTACCGCTAGTACTTTTAAATTACTTTCTTTTCCTTTAGAAATGTCATTTTGCTCTCAGACTGTTCTAAACACGGGAAACATGCACCACTTTACATGCATACTATAGACACCCCCCAGGTACAAAATTTAAAGGAATATTTCACTTTTATTGTTTCACTTTAAGCATTATTAAAATCACTGCTGTCGAAAAAACGTCCATTTTTAAAACTTTTTTTTGCATTGATACATGTCCCCTGGGGCAGGACCCAGGTTCCCAAAAACTTTTTATAACAATAGCTTGCATATTAACCTTTAAAATTAGCACTTTTGATTTCTCCCATAGACTTTCAAAGGGTGTTCCGCGGCTTTCGAATTTGCCGCGAACACCCCAAATTGTTCGCTATTCGGCGAACAGGCGAACAGCCAATGTTCGAGTCAAACTCATGTTCGACCCGAACAGACAGCCCATCCCTAGTAAGTAAGTATGTTTGTTTTTTTTATTCCCAAACTTCTTATTAATTGATACCGGTCTATTTAAAGTAAACCTGTGAATACAATAAATATATGGGACTTTCATTGCTAAAGTCCTTTAACCGCTTCCCGACCAACCGCCGCAGTTATACTGCAGCAGGTTGGCTCCCCTGCGCGAGCCGTCGTAGCTATACGGCGGCTCACGGGGTCGGGATAGCGCAGCAGCACAGTAGGGGTGCCGATGCTCGTGGCCAATGGTCACGATGACCGCCGGCCACGAGCGATCGTGAGCAGGAGAGACAGAACAGGGACAAGTGTGTGTAAACACACACTTCCCTGTTCTGTTCTGACAGGCGTTACAGATTGTGTGTTCCTATTAGCTAGAAACCACGATCTGTCACTTCCTCCAGTCAGTCCCCTCCCCCTTCAGTTAGAATCACCTCCCAGGGAACACAGTTAACCCCTAGTGTTAACCCCTTCACTGCCAGTGACATTTTTACAGTAATCAATGCAACTTTATAGCATTGATCGCTGTATTAATGCCAATGGTCCCAAAAATGTGTTAAAATTGTCCGATGTGTCCGCCATAATGTCGCAGTCACGAAAAAAATCGCAGATCACCGCCATTACTAGTAAAAAAATAATAATAATAAAATGCTATAAATCTATCCCCTATTTTGTAGACGTTATAACTTTTGCGCAAACCAATCAATATACGCTTATTGCGATTTTTCTTACTAAAAATATGTAGAAGAATACATATCGGCCTAAACTGAGGAAAAAATAGTTTTTTTTATATATTTTTGGGGGATATTTATTATAGCAAGAAGTAAAAAATAATGCGTTTTTTTTCAAAATTGTCGCTCTTTTTTTATTTATAGCGCAAAAAATAAAAAACGCAGAGGCAATCAAATACCACCAAAAGAAAGCTCTATTTGTGGAAAAAAAGGACGTTAATTTTGTTTGGGTACAACGTCGCACGGCCGCGCTATTGTCAGTTAAAGCGACACAGTGCAGAATCGCAAAAAGTGCTCTGGTCAGGAATAGGGTAAATTCTTTCGGGGCTGAAGTGGTTAAAGTTGCAGGCACAACTAATACAAGTCAGTTAGTAGGTTACTAATCTAGTATAAGTCTACAGAATAGGAGTTCATTCATTCAGACTTCACTGGCTGCATGCAGGTTACTGATGCACTAGGTTGTAATGTCAGGATCAGGATGAAAGCCTTAAAGACAATATTGCACCTTGAAGATTATTCAGCAATGGCTGATCTGTTATTTCTGTCCGCACAAGTAACCTTCAAAGCAAGACTTCAGGAAAAAAATAGACAAGTAAAAGTTAAATACATAAAAAGAGCTTTTGCTGTAACACTCACCTTTATGCTGGAACTGTCCCCTCAAAACAATTCCTTTTCACCACTAGTTGTGATGAACACTAGGAGGATGCTTTACTAACACTAGAGAGTGCAAAACCTGTTCAGCTGTGCACAGTAGCCAATCAGCTTCTAAATTCAGCTTGTTTAATTAACTTTTATGGTGGTATTCCCGAGTGTGGTTTGCGGTGAATCTTCAGTACCAAAAGCGGTAACCCCAAGCCACACTCGGGATTGCATCGCAGGATCCAGATAAAGTTACTTACCTTGTCCCCAGGATCCTGCGATGTCTCCCCACATTGTGTGCAAGCCGTGTCCTCCGCCGGATCTATCACAGTGCCGAGCCCCGTTCCCTGCGAGCGCTGCGACGTGTGGGGACAGAGCACACACACTATACATACAGTACACTGTAATCTTACAGATTACATTATTGTGTCAAATTATTTCACATCCCTTTTGTCCCTAGTGGTTTGTCCAATGCCCTGCATGCAGTTTTATATTATATATACTGTTCTTTCTGCCTGGAAACTGGAGATTGTCCACAGCAACCAAAAAGTGTCCCTTTACATCAAAAGTGGTTTTAGACCAGCTAGAAAACAGAGATAATAAATTAGAATCACTTGCAGAATTGAGCGATAGTGATTGGTGGGGAAATCCGTCATCAAACACTGAAAGTAATGACAGCGACAATTCTGCAACTGAGCAAATTTCAGTGTTTTTGATTTGATTACATTATTGAATCATTTTTATTATTATTATATTATTATTTGTTATAATTATTTATAGTTATTTAATATATTATAATTTATGATTTCATGTTTCACACTTTATCATACCCGGGATGTCTACTAGACTCTTGTTTGGACAGATTTAAGTGAGTTATTCTTAAGAATTACAGGCCTACAATATAAAATGCCAAATTTCCATCCAAAACATTGTACCGCTTTGAGCATCAAAAATCTGAAATAACCACACCGCGTGGGAGGTTAAGCCTTGTCAAAAAAAAACTTTGGTTTTTATGCAGAGCTGCAGCAGATTTTGCACTCTCTTTTTAGTAACTCAACCCTTAGATGTCTGTTGTCGCCATTCTTCTGGGTTGAATGATTGGCAACGCCATTCATCCATCCTGACCAAAGGACCCTTGCAAAAAAAGTATCTATGCATTTATATTTATTTTTTAAAGTGTAGAGGACCCCAGGAAGGGTGGGGCTGTAACATGGGAGTCTTTAAATATAAAGTTTGCAAGCAGATAGATCAGGAAAATATTTCACATTAAAGGAGTTCATATACTTCATATACAGAAAAGTGAGAATTTACATTCTACATAAGTGCAACTTTCCTACTGACAATAGTGAACATGGTTTTGGTTTCCATTGCCATTAGTCATTTTTGCTTTTTGTTCTATGGCCCATAACTCCCCTTAAAACACTTATCATCCTGACAAGCAACATATGGAAATTGTTCTCTTAGATGTAACTCTGACAGATAAAGTTAAATTTTACTTTGGCTAATTTTAGTTCTGTTTCTAGCCTCTAAAACACACACTTCATTCTCAAATGTTTAACATTCCTGAATGCAAATTTGAGTTAAAATTAAGTTAAATATCAGCATGGTGTTTAAAGAGAATTCCTTATGAATGCTTCATAAGGCACTGAGGCAAAGGTTCATAAGTTTTTGTGAGTTAAGGAGACCCTGTCACCAGACCATTAATTTCAACACAAATCTTCCCACAATATTATATGTGCATTTATTGTATTTTATTTTATTATCTGTATAAGCCTTTCTTGTGAAGACGACCAAAAGCCCTACAGCCTCCCTGAATGTGATGTCAGCGGTCCCAGCAGACTCATGTGACACTCTATAGCAGCTGCCACCAAACTGCAGCCCTTTGAATGCATTCAATTGGCTACTGGGGCACTATTTCTCTCACTGACACTAAGGATGGGGCATATGTTCTCTCTCTTCTGTGACAACAGATGCTAGGGTATTTTCTACTCCTGCCAACAACCCAATCTTGGTCAGTTTTTACTCCCGCTGACCACCGAGCCTGTCGCATTGTTTATTCCCACTGACACCAATTCATTTTCCTCTTCCGCTGGCACAGTATAGCCCACCTAAAGTCTTTGGGTAAGTGAACTGGCCCTTTAGAAAGTTTGAGAAACCGGAACCCTTAGCGGAGGCCATCCGATCTCACCCCGACATAGTGGGGGTGGAGGTGGCAGGCACTCTGCATAAGTTATCACTATTTGCGGATGACATCCTGCTGACCATCACCAAACCATTAATTTCTCTCCCGAATTTGTTTTCACTCTTAGACACTTTTGCTACCTTTTCGGGCCTATCAGTTAACTCTAATAAGTCTAGAGCAATGTCTATCAACTTATCCTCCTCTGTGTTAGGGACTCTGCAATCCACATTCCCCTTCCAATGGTTGGAAGCGATACCCTATCTTGGGATCCGGCTCACTCCAAAATACACTGATCTATACCAAGCCAATTACCCATCACTGTTTCGTAAACTGACGGCCATGCTTGACTCCTGGTCCACCCTTCCATTATTCTGGTTTGGGAGGATTGAGACCATTCGTATGACATATCTTCCGAAGCTACTATACTACTTACCGGTCCAGGTCCCTTCATATGTCCTTCGAATACATCAACGCAAAATCATGCAATTTATTTGGGGCTCCATAAAACCTAGGATCAACCGGCAGGTGTTATACACAGGATCAATGGTGGCCTTTCACCATTCACCATCCTACTAAGATAATCCCATTTGCAGCCCTGCGCTCATCTCACAATATCCCCCTTAGGGAGCATTACAGCTATGTACAAATTTCCCATTTCCTCCACACCCTCATAAAATCTCAACCCACCCCCTACATGTTAACTCCCTTCGAAAGTCTTTGCAGATCGCGACCCCAGTCCTCGGGCTTGATTTCCTTAATATATGCGGCTATAATACGCTCCAAAAGACCACCCCTGCGACCTTACCACCTTCAGTGGGAGGCGGAATTGGGGAAGAGATTGGACCCTGAGGACTGGCAGGTCATGACTATCACACTGTCCAAATGCTCCAAAAACGTACTTTTTTTGGAAAACGCTTATAAGGTTTTGTATAGATGGTATTACACTCCAGCCAGATTGGCCAGTTTTATCCCAACTTACTCTCCTTTATGCTTCCGCGGGTGTTCCCAGGAGGGTACAATGGCACACATTTGGTGGCAGTGCCCCAGGGTCTGTAGATTATGGGTCAGAGTTTATGCATTGCTTCGCAACCTCTTCCATACCAATATAAAAAGGGATCCTTTTGAAGCGATCTTGGGGAAACTGATTGTGGAGCTGCTGAGACCAGAACGCCAATTGGCATCCCACATTTTTACTGCAACTAAATTAACCATAGCAAAGGCCTGGAAATCCCCGGCTCTCAGCTTCGAGGCAGTTAAAAATCGCATAAATGATATTATGGTTAATGAAGAACTGACGGCAGTGGCATCAGACACGCATTATAAATTCCTTCGGGTTTGGCAACCATGGGTAATATATTCCCATCCCTCCCGGTTTGATTCGACTTTACACTCCCTTTAGTACGGCTCCGTCCTCCCCACCCCGTGGACTACCCGCTTCCCCCCCTTTTTTTTTTCTTTCTTTTCTTTTTCTTTCTTCATTTTCTGATACTTCCCCCACTTTCTATATTCTATACTTTTGCTTTGTCTTCACTCGGGTTCTATCTTCAGTAATTTCTCTAATCTCTCTCTTTTTACTCCCTCCTTCTTGAGTTTTTATAGCCCACAGGCCTTGTCCTACCGGGCTCAGACACATGCTGTGAATTATCTTGTGAATACTTGTTATTTTTTTTATTTTTTTTATGCTTATTTTCGCATTAATGAGATATTCTATACATTTTTCATTTTGTATTCAGTTGGTCTTATATACATCACCATTATGTTTGAATCGTGGCAGACCCTGGCACTTCGAGTGTCAGTGTATTTGGATTTCATATATAGCCAAATGTAATTTGTTGTCCTGTCACAGACTCTAATTTTCTAGATCATTATTAATGTTAGCTTACCATTTTCTGGACTATGTGCACTAAATGTGTCTTTCATTATCTCTTTGTACTGACATGTTGATTTATTTGTTCAATAAAAACCTTTGTACAAGAAAGTTTGAGAAACCTTGTTTGATAGTATTCTCCTTTCCTCCTCCCCCAGCAGCTACATAAAAGGTTACATAGGGTGGTTAAATGGCCCTGTTTATGAATGCTGTAAACAAGTTATGCAAGGCTTTATTATAGTTTCCAAAATGTAGTAGTCATACACTGGGGGCCCAATTATAGCTATGCACTGTGGAAACATGTTACTGCAATGTGTGGTTATGCACACTGTATTCCTTGCTGGGTTACGGTGCCAATCATTCTGAATGTCACCCTAACACACCATGGCAGCACACATATTGAAGCATGCTGAAATGCTCAGTAATGCACCATAGTGCAACCCATTGATTTTGATGAGCTGCCTTAACACAACACACACTAATATATGAAAGCCTGGGCTGCATGTTTTGTTAATGGCCAGGAGGAAAAGGAGGTGGTGATGTGACTGTAGTGTTGAGGTCTATTGAGTCCTACAGAGATTACATCCAAACAGGCATAAAAATACAGCTGGAGCTGTAATTCCACCCATATCTAAACAAGAAGATTTGCAGTATGAAGAAGAAAATGTACTTTAAGGCAAGTGGCTTTTAAGGAAACAGAGAGTGGAACTTAAACTAGGAAGCTTACTGTTTGCTTAAAATAACTGTATTAAAGCTTAAATTTAGTGATTTTTTTTAAATTCAGCACCAAGATAGTACTTACAATGAGTGAAAATGATAGAGATGTTCGTTGTGTTGGTGGCTGCTTTGTTGCTTGAAATCTTCAATCTGTTGCCCCTGCATACCCCCACAGCTGTGATCTTCCAGTGTACTTGGGGAGCAGAAGACTGAAGATTTCAAGCAACACAGCAGCCACCAGTGCAAGGGACATTTTGCATTCATTGTAAGTAGGGATGAGCTTCGTGTTCGAGTCGAACCCATGTTCGACTCGAACATCGGCTGTTCGATCGTTCGCCGAATTGCGAACGTTATGGGCCGTTCGCGCTAAATTCGTGTGGCGCGTCACGGCCCATAATTCACTGCGGCATCGCAGTGCATTGCTGGCTGATGATTGGCCAAGCATGCACTATGACCCGCATGCTTGGCCAATCACAGCGCCGTCAGTAGAGAGAGCTGTAATTGGCCAAAGCCAGGGTGGCTTTGGCCAATTATGGCTCAGGGGATTTAGTACACACCCCACACTATATAAGGCCGCCTGCACGGCGGCCCTGTGTAGTGTGTGTTCCGGTGTGCTGAGAGATAGAGAGAGAGAGAGACAGTGTCATTTGATTTGAGTTAGATAGATTAGGCAGAACAGTCAGTCAGTTAGCTGCACTTACAGTGTATTGTGTATATATATGCATCCCAGGTGTTGCATATATATATATACACTGTATTCAGTTTAGCTAGATCCGTTCCTGTTATCTTCTATCTAGACTATTTACATTTAATGCAGTGCGTCCTGCTCACAGTGTTCAGCTAGATCCGTTCCTGCTATTTACATTTAGTGCAGTGCGTCCTGCTCACAGTGTTCAGCTAGATCCGTTCCTGTTATCTTCTAGACTATTTACATTTAGTGCAGTGCGTCCTGCTCACAGTGTTCAGCTAGATCCGTTCCTGCAATTTACATTTAGTGCAGTGCGTCCTGCTCACAGTGTTCAGCTAGATCCGTTCCTGCTATTTACATTTAGTGCAGTGCGTCCTGCTCACAGTGTTCAGCTAGATCCGTTCCTGCTATTTACATTTAGTGCAGTGCGTCCTGCTCACAGTGTTCAGCTAGATCCGTTCCTGTTATCTTCTAGACTATTTACATTTAGTGCAGTGCGTCCTGCTCACAGTGTTCAGCTAGATCCGTTCCTGCAATTTACATTTAGTGCAGTGCGTCCTGCTCACAGTGTTCAGCTAGATCCGTTCCTGCTATTTACATTTAGTGCAGTGCGTCCTGCTCACAGTGTTCAGCTAGATCCGTTCCTGCTATTTACATTTAGTGCAGTGCGTCCTGCTCACAGTGTTCAGCTAGATCCGTTCCTGCTATTTACATTTAGTGCAGTGCGTCCTGCTCACAGTGTTCAGCTAGATCCGTTCCTGCTATTTACATTTAGTGCAGTGCGTCCTGCTCACAGTGTTCAGCTAGATCCGTTCCTGTTAAATTCCTACTGACCGGCAGGCTTGTCTGGTTACAGTATATAAAGCTACCTGAAGAAAATTACAGGTGTTCTATTTGATCCTATTAGTACCACGGTCAGGCAGCTAGACTATTTACATTTAGTACAGTGCGTCCTGCTCACAGTGTTCAGCTAGATCCGTTCCTGTTATCTTCCTACTGACAGGCAGGCTTGTCTGGTTACAGTATATAAAGCTACCTGAAGAAAATTACAGGTGTTCTATTTGATCCTATTAGTACCACGGTCAGGCAGCTAGACTATTTACATTTAGTACAGTGCGTCCTGCTCACAGTGTACAGCTAGATCCGTTCCTGTTATCTTCCTACTGACAGGCAGGCTTGTCTGGTTACAGTATATAAAGCTACCTGAAGAAAATTACAGGTGTTCTATTTGATCCTATTAGTACCACGGTCAGGCAGCTAGACTATTTACATTTAGTACAGTGCGTCCTGCTCACAGTGTTCAGCTAGATCCGTTCCTGTTATCTTCCTACTGACAGGCAGGCTTGTCTGGTTACAGTATATAAAGCTACTTGAAGAAAATTACAGGTGTTCTATCCCAGCTTAGTGCAGCTACAGGCCATTAGTATGTCTGGAAGGCCAAGAAGGAGAGGCAGACAGTCACAAGCCAATAAGAGAGGGCAAGCAGGCTCTGTGTCTAGTGCTGGTCGTGGAGA
This sequence comes from Aquarana catesbeiana, assembly GCF_042186555.1. NCBI lineage: Eukaryota > Metazoa > Chordata > Amphibia > Anura > Ranidae > Aquarana > Aquarana catesbeiana. Next base: position 669,651,400 of record NC_133324.1, on the reverse strand, counting down.
CGGTGCATCCTCATCAGCACGTGGCCATGGGACACGCTTGGCCTTTTTTTCGGCAGCTGGCCATGTTGAGCCGCAACATGCGGAAGACTTGGTCGAGTGGATGACCAAGCCGTCCTCATCCTCCTCATCCTCTCTCACCCATGCCCAGGGTGCTTTGTCTGGCAAAGCAGCGGCCTCTTCCCTCAGCTCAATGTCATCAGTGACTCCTTCCCTAGCTCCACCATGTCCTCATGAGGATTCCCTCGAACTGTTTGACCACAGTGTTGGGTACATGCTCCAGGAGGATGCCCAGCGTTTGGAAGGCTCTGATGACGATACTGAGCTCGATGAAGGCAGTAACATGAGCGCGGACAGAGGGGGTGCCCAAGAAGGACAGCAATCTGGCAGTCATGCTCCCCCTGCTGCAGCATACTGCCAGGTTTGCTCCAGTGATGAGGAGGGAGGGGATGATGAGGTCACTGACTCAACGTGGGTGCCTGATAGGAGAGAGGAGGAGGAGGAGGAGGAGGAGGCGGCAGCACATCACCAACGAGGCAGGATGCCCTCCAGGGGCCAGCCTAAGGGCAGCACATTGACTGCATCACACCCCAAAGCTCCACATGTGCAGGGCGCTGCAGTCTCTGCGCGTTATTCAAAAAGTTCTTTGGTGTGGGCCTTTTTTGAGACGAGTGCATCAGATCGCACCGCTGCTATTTGCAACATATGTCTCAAGCGTATCTCGCGTGGCCAAAATATCTCCCGCTTGGGTACCACATGCTTGACCAGACATATGTTGACCTGCCATGCAGTTCGTTGGCAAGCGTATCTAAAAGACCCACACCAAAGAACAAAGAGGATCTCTCCTTGCTCCTCATCAGCTGAGATTTCCAACCCCACTAGACCTTCAGTCCTCTCTGAGACCTGCAGTGAGAGGAATGAAGGTGTAGAATTAGGTGTGTCACAGCCAAGTACTTGTGGGCAATCTGCTTTTGGTACACCGACGTCAGATTGTACCAGGCAAATTTCCCTGCCCCAGCTGCTGCACCGCCGAAAGAAGTTTGCTCCCAGCCATCCACATGCCCAGCGGTTGAATGCTAGCTTGGCAAAATTGCTAGCACTTCAACTGCTGCCTTTTCAGTTGGTAGACTCTGCCCCCTTCCGTGAGTTTGTGGAATGTGCGGTTCCTCAGTGGCAGGTACCCAAACGCCACTTTTTCTCACGGAAGGCGATTCCGGCTCTCTACCGGCATGTGGAAGGCAATGTCCATGCCTCGCTGGACAGGGCGGTCAGCGGTAAGGTGCATATTACCGCTGACTCATGGTCCAGCAGGCATGGACAGGGACGTTACCTAAGTTTCACGGCGCATTGGGTGACTCTGCTGGCAGCTGGGAAGGATGCAGGACAAGGTGCAGTAGTGTTGGAGGTTGTTCCGCCACCACGCCTCCAAAATGCTGATTGTGACACACCTCTCTCCTCCACCCCCTCCTCTTCTTCTTCCTCCATGGCCTCTTCCTCGGAACCAGCGGTGCTCCGTAGGCGTTCAAGGGGCTACGCAAGTACGCAGGCCAAAAGATGCCATGCGGTGCTTGAGCTGGTGTGCTTGGGGGACAGGAGCCACACTGGGGCAGAGGTTCTGTCAGCTCTGCAGGGGCAGGTTCAGAGGTGGTTGACGCCACGCCAACTTAAGGCAGGAATGGTGGTTTGCGACAATGGCACCAACCTCCTCTCTGCCCTCCGACAGGGACAAATGACCCATGTGCCCTGTTTGGCTCACGTCCTTAACTTGGTGGTGCAGCGGTTCTTGGGCAGGTACCCGGGCTTACAGGATGTCCTGAGGCAGGCCAGGAAAGTCTGTGTGCATTTCCGCTGGTCATATAATGCCAGTGCTCGGCTGACGGACCTCCAAAAGGAGTTTAACCTGCCCAAGAACCGCCTAATCTGTGACATGCCCACCAGGTGGAACTCAACGTTGGCCATGCTGCAGCGGCTGCACACGCAGCAGAGGGCCATCAATGAGTACCTGTGCGACTATGGCACCAGGACAGGGTCAGGGGAGCTTGGTTTTTTTTCCCCACGCCAGTGGGCCATGATCAGGGATGCATGCACTGTCCTGTCACCATTCGAGGAGGCCACGAGGATGGTGAGCAGTGACAGTGCATGCATCAGTGACACTGTCCCCCTTGTCCACCTGTTGGAGCACACGCTGCGTGGAATAATGGACAGGGCACTTGAGGCAGAACAGAGGCAGGAAGAGGAGGACTTCCTTAGCTCTCAAGGCCCCCTTTATCCAGACAGTGTTCCTGCGTGCCCGCCGATCACACAGGAAGAGGACGAGGAGGAAGAGGAGGAGGAGGAAGATTGTGTCAGTATGGAGGTGGAGCCTGGCACTCAGCATCAGCAGCAGTCTTTAAGGGATCAGTCCCAAGAAACACATGGACTTGTACGTGGCTGGGAGGAGGTGGCTGCGGACCATGTCGTTCTTAGTGACCCAGAGGACTCCGGACCGAATGCCTCAGCAAACCTACGCTGCATGGCCTCCCTGATCCTGCAAAGCCTGCGTAAGGATCCTCGTATTCGTGGTATCAAGGAGAAGGACCAATACTGGCTGGCAACCCTCCTTGATCCACGTTACAAGGGTAAGGTTGCGGACCTTATCTTGCCATCGCAGAGGGAGCAGAGGATGAAACATCTTCGGGAGGCCTTGCAGAAAGGTCTGTGCAACGCGTTCCCAGAGACTGGGAGGTTACAAACTCCTGTTTCTGGACAACGTGTTGCTGAGGCTTCGGTCAGTCAAAGAAGGAGCGGTGGAGAAGGTGGCCGTCTGACCGATGCGTTCAGACAATTTTTTGGTCCGCAGCCCCAAGGTATAATCGGTTCCAGCAACCATCGCCAGCGTCTGTTTTACATGGTGCAGGAATACCTAGGGGCAAGATCAGACTTGGACACCTTTCCCACCGAAAATCCTCTGGGTTACTGGGTCTTGAGGATGGATCACTGGCCAGAGCTTGCACAGTATGCAATTGAGCTACTGGCTTGTCCTGCATCCAGCGTTCTTTCGGAACGCACATTCAGTGCTGCTGGAGGCGTGGTAACCGATCACAGGGTGCGTCTGTCCACCGACTCGGTCGATCGGCTGACCTTCATAAAAATGAATGAGTCTTGGATCACCACCAGCTACCAAGCACCTGATGCTGATGTAACCGAATAATTTTTTTTGAAATCTCAGATCCCTTCAAAGACTGCCTATGCTGATGCTGAGTGACTATCCCTGAGTAATTATCCTCTTCCTCCTCAATCATCACGCTGATAGCTTGTAAGAACATTTTTGGTTCTGGGCGCCACCACCAGTGCCTAAGGCACAATTTTTCAGCCCCTGTTTAACAGGGGCGTGTAATTACAATTTTTGATGTAATACTTTGCAGCAGGGCTCGTTCCTGCATTCCAACTAGAGTGTCTGTGAGGGGTTGCAGTGTTGTGGCACCAGCACCAGTGCCTAGGGCCCAATTTTTCTGCCCCTGTCTAACAGGGGCGTGTAATTACAATTTTTGATGCAATACTTTGCAGCAGGGCTCGTTCCTGCGTTCCAACTAGAGTGTCTGTGAGGGGTTGCAGTGTTGTGGCACCAGCACCAGTGCCTAAGGCCCAATTTTTCTGCCCCTGTCTAACAGGGGCGTGTAATTACAATTTTTGAAGCAATAATTTGCAGCAGGGCTCGTTCCTGCGTTCCAACTAGAGTGTCTGTGAGGGGTTGCAGTGTTGTGGCACCAGCACCAGTGCCTAAGGCCTAATTTTTCAGCTCCTGTTCAACAGGGGCATGTAATTACAATTCTTGATCTAATATTTCACAGCAGGGCCCTGTGAGGGCTTACAGTGTTGTGGCCACAGCAACACCTAAGGCCCAAATTTCTGCTGAGTATATAGGGCAGGACCCTACTTTCAAACATCTAACTTACAAACGACTCCTACTTGCAAACGGAAGGAGACAACAGGAAGTGAGATGAAATCTACCCCTAGGAAGGGAAATTCTCTCCTGTAAGAGTTAATATGGGAAAACAATTTCTCCTTTCCACTGATGCTTTCCAATCCTTGTTCCACAAAAAAACCCAAATTTTCAAAAAACATTTTTCATTGGGACAAAAAAGTGAGGTGAAATCTTCTGAAGAGGAGGAAAGACAGCAAAACAAATGTCACAGGGGTGATAACCCTTCCCTATGTTTTCCAAAAAGCTTAGAAAAGATTTTTTGGCTGGAGCTAAACACGTTAAAAATGTTCAAAATTACAAACAGATTCTACTTAACAACAAACCTACAGTCCCTGTCTTGTTTGCACCGCCTGTATACTGCTGTTCAGAGTATATAGGGCCTGGTGGCCCCACACCTTTCCTTATTTTAATTTGGGTGCGGGGTTCCCCTTAATATCCATACAAGACCCAAAGGGCCTGGTAATGGACTGGGGGGTACCCATGCCGTTTGTCTCACTGATTTTCATCCATATTGCCATGACCCGACATGACATTAAACCCGCAAGCAGTTTTAAATGAGATTTTTTCCTTTAAAAATGACATTTGGTGCAGGGACTGTTCTAAACATGGGAAACACGCGTCACTTTACAGGCATACTATAGACACCCCCCAGGTACGATATTTAAAGGAATATTTCACTTTTTTTTTTTTACTTTAAGCATCATTAAAATCACTGCTCCCGAAAAAACGGCCGTTTTTAAAAGTTTTTTTTGCATTGATACATGTCCCCTGGGGTAGGACCCGGGTCCCCAAACCCTTTTTAGGACAATACCATGCAAATTAGCCTTTAAAATGAGCACTTTTGATTTCGAACGTTCGAGTCCCATAGACGTCAATGGGGTTCTAACGTTCGTGCGAACTTTCGGTCCGTTCGCGGGTTCTGTTGCGAACCGAACCGGGGGGTGTTCGGCTCATCCCTAATTGTAAGTACCATCCTTGGTGCTGAATAAAAAGAAAATCACTAAACTTTAACTTTTAGCTAAGTTATAAGGGGCTATTAAATACAAATGTTGTGCTTTGTTTAGTGTGATCATTTAAACTCTATCTATCTATCTATCTATCTATCTATCTATCTATCTATCTATCTATCTATCTATCTATCTATCTATCTATCTATCTCTTATTATTTTCTGTAAAAAAAATGTACTTTTTTTTTTGCTTGACCATTCCTTTACCATTCACAAAATACAAGGCATTCTGTAAATAGACACAAACGATGAGTGGATAACATCACTAGCATAAGCCACAGATATTTCAGTTGCAGTAGGCTGGAAAGAAGTGAAAGCTGAACTATTCAGTGTAAACAAAAGTATGATTTTTTTACTATAAGAAGCAACAATCTAGGCAAGGAATATAAATCAGCAGAGGCAACTTTTTTACAGAAATGAGAAAAGGATCTCTGCTTTGTGTTTCACTTACATTTTTAAAGTTTTAAACCCAATTTGCAGGCAAAAAAAACCCCAACCCCTCTAACCCCACATGCTCTTATCCATTTGCAATTTAAAAGAAAACTTCTAAAACCTATTTTTACTTTTGTGTCCTTCCCCACAGCACCTGTTTCAGTTGAGAAGATCGGTGATTCGCTCTTACAGTCTTGTGGCCTCCTGTTATGTTCCGATGTCATGATGATCCTCTCCAATAGCCTGCGAGGACACTTCCATTAGACTCTTCTTACAGCCAATGGAAAGCATCCACGTCACCAGGCAGCAACATCAGCAATCATAAACGTGCCCTCCCACACTTCAATCCAGAAAAAAAAAAACCTTCAGACCCGGCCTGATACAAGACCTTGTTTTTTTAATCAAATAGGGCAATTAGCTAGTAGCAGTGGGTAAATGAAAATGTGTGTGTGTATGGGGGCGAGGGGGGGGGGGGTAGTCTATTAAAGATATTCACTTTAAGGCTGCCCTGTTGCCTTTGAAAACAAGTAAAATGAAAAAGTTCCTGGAATAGAAGATTGTTTATATGCCCTTGTCCTGCATTCTTGAAATCTTTGTTCTATCAAAGAGCTATGGCCACCTGAAGAATCTTTGCATCTGTCATATTTCCTGGTGTGTTGCATGTCTGGTGCCCCTGATGTGTGCTGTGGTTCAATGTGTGAGCCTCTAAGTCACTGCAGGATATAGAAGTGATGTAAGGGCCTTCAGAATGAACTTCAGCACTTTGTAACTTGCAGGGGGTACAGCTATTCGGTCCTTTCAGGAGTGGTGAATGGGAAGATTCTCCAAACGATCATAGCTCACCTACAGAGGAATTTCTTGCTATATTAATTGAAAATTAAACACAACACATTAGCTACATGGAACATTAAAAGTTTAGTTCACCTTTATAAAAGAATTTGCAGTGCTGTATTTCTGCCTTGGCTTCTGCAAACCGTGGCCAAAAAAGGTGGCATTCTAAGCAATCTGCACTGTCCTGCATATAAGGTAGGATGAATGGTAAGTTGACTGTGCCCCCATCATCTCAGGAATGAGCATGAAGCTGCTATATTGCTGGTCTACAAATATTCACATGTGCAGTTTGCTTTCTCTCCCTGCTGTAACATGAGAGGGGAGAGTGCACTGTGCATATACAGGTTAGAGGACAAGGAATAGCACACTGTGCATGTGAGAATTTGTGGACAAAAAATATAGCAGCTCTACACTCATCTCCATGAGGATGAGACATGCTTAAAGTACTATCTGTCTTTGCTTATATGCAGGATGGTGCTGATCATTCAGAATACTACTTTTTTTTTAGGCTTTAGGGAGCTGCAATATACCTAGGGTTGCCACTTTTTCTTCAAGCCAAGCCCGAACACTTTAGCGGCGCACAGCAATTTATTTATTTTTTTAACATACACTATAGGACTGTAACAAACCTGGGACACCTTTTGGGCGCTCCAAAGAGAATAGTAATGTGGCGTGCATAGTGCCCCCCCCCCCCACCCTCCTGTCTGAACATGATTCAAAATCCGGACTGTCCGGGTAAATCCTGGAGAAGTGGCAACCCTAATTATACCTACAAATATGTCATTTTAAGGAAGTTCAATTTCTCTACACTGTAGTAGTTGTAAACTACTTATGCCCCTAACTGCACCACACATTTCATTATAAAGGTGAAATAAGCCTATAAAAATAATAAAATGTTACAAAAATGAGAACTAAAATCAAGGGTGCTTGCTCATTTAACACTTTATATTTTAACTTTTAAGCGTGCCAAATTCCTGTAAACCCATTACTAATATGCCTTGAAGAAGCCGACATTATCTTACAAGAAGCAGGTAAGGCAGGATTGGGTGTCTTTGAAAAGTAAGTTTGTATCAATTCTCTACTGTACAACTGCAACTCACATTAGATTTATTTGCTGTGAAGTCAAGCAATCATTGATGTATTTGTGAAAGTATCTAAAAAGCTTGGATAATTTCACTGGATCATGTCAACTAAAGGAGGAAAGGCGGGTTGCTAGTCCTCGGAAAACAGGGAAGAGGAGAGAAATTATGAGCACAAGCGCATCTGATTTCAATATGATGACCTTTTTCCTCCACTGAATACTTATCTGAAGTATGCAGCTTATATAAACAGGTATTATTAGGTAATTCAATAAAGCACCCTCCTTCTGTGTAAGCAAAATATACTGTAATGCTTCTGCATAGAGCATACTGCTACTATCAAGTTATTGGCTATACATTTTATTTACATTTCAGTTTGCGTTCAAAATACACATCCATGTTGCAATTACAGTAGGAAAAAATAATATTTTAATCCAGTAAAATGTATATGAAAACATACTGCAAAGAATAAAAGCACAATATCAAAGTTTATGTGGTAAACAGTGTGAAAAATTGTAAATGTTTAGAAATATTTTTAATTCTTTTCTGCACTTTAATTTTATGTGTTGATATTACAGTACACGGGCAGTAATGGATTTAGTAACATACTTTTTTACTGGTATGTTTTATCACATACTTAGTTCTTTAAAGCGAAGTTCCACCCACTTTTACAACTTGGTCTAGGAAAGACCACCGCTCCATCCCTTGTTTTAGAATAACTTTTTTTTTTCTTTTTTACCTTTTCTGAAATACATAGTATACTTCCATGCTAGCTTGGTCGCGGCCCAGTGCGTCATTTCCTCCTTCTCCCCCACTGCCTTCTGGGACCTGTGTGTGGCCCAGAAGACGACGGGGCTATTCAGAAAGCGCCGCGCGACTTGCGCATGCGCAGCAGGAAACCGGCTGTGAAGCCTGAAGGCTCCACTGCCGGTTTCCCTTAGTTATAATGGCAGCGCCTGCACCCAATCTGATGGACGGATCGGCCTCGAGGGGCCGACATCGTGGGCTCCCAGGACAGGTAAGGGTCCTTATTAAAAGTCAGCAGCTACAGTGTTTGTAGCTGCTAACTTTTTTTTTTTAAATGTATGCAGCTGGAACACCGCTTTAAGGGGAAATTAAAAATTCTCCCATTCCCTCTTAAAGTGTTACTAAACCCACAACAGTAATATCAGTCTGTATATGCAGTAAAGCATGCTTGTTCTACTCACTGTAAAACCTAAGGGGTTTGATTCTGTCTTCTCTGATCCTCCCCGTCTTTTACTGTCCCCAATCCATCTGCTGATAGAACAGAGCCTTGGAGGCACTCTGCACATGCTCTGTTTGGTGTGTATTGCTAGAGAGTTTTTTTTTCTGAGAGCATACATGTGATCAGCACAGGGCCAATCAGCACTGCCCAGATAGAATGTCAGGGGTCATGCAGACTCAAAGGACAGTCAGAGGAGAATGAAAACTCCCCCTATAAGCTATAACCAGTGCTCAGCTGGACACTGATAGAAGTCACAAGACTGCTATATCCTGCTGATTAGAAAAGGTATTTAGCAGTTTATATTTTCTAAAATAATTGCATTTCCATGTTCTGTGTACTGTGGGAGACCAGATATGGTGAATACAGGATCCTGGGTTTAGTAACACTTTAAAGTATATTTACAAATAAGCATCATGAGTATTTGAATCTGTCTTGTTACCAGCCTCCTGAAATCTCGAAAGAAAAGAGGGATGTCCTCATCAGTGTGCTGTTTTCCCTTCATTGTCCAATTACAGGTTGATGACCAGGCTATATTGATTAACTGCTGTGGCTAAAAGTCTAATGCACTAAAGCCTAATGCACCAAAGAATATGCATGAACACTGACACATTGAAAGGCTTGAGACAAAGCCCCCCCAAAAAATCTCCATGCCTCTACTATATTACCATCTGCAGTGAAATTGTGTGGGACCATTTCTCTGCAGATGGGCCATAGAGTAATCCAACAGCCACATGGAATGTATATAGATCCAGCCTTCGGGCCAAATTAGTGAATCCCTGGCATAGTGATATATGCCCTCTGCCTCCCACAATTGGTGCCAAGCAGGAGAAGCAAGTATGAATGAGTCTCTGCTACTCCTCATTCCTGACTGCGTGGGTTCTTTCATGCAATGAGTCTACAACTGACACAACAAATATTCTGATTAATGCAGCCAGCACTTCTTTATTTACTGACACTATTGTTGCTGCTGGAGGAATCTACTTTTGTTGCTGGAGGAAACTATTGTTGCTGCAGGGATCTATTGTTTTCTGAAGGAATTTATTGTTTTCTGGAGGGATCTATTGTTGCCTGGTGGTCTTTTGTTGCTGGAGGGATCCATTGATCCACTATTTTTGCTGACAGGGGGTTCTACGATTGCCGCTGGGGGATTAACCAATTACTTTGGTTAATGCTGTATATTTCTTATGTGCTGTAAATCTCACTGCATTTCTTTTCATCATTAACCACTTAGGGACCGCCTACCGCAGGTATACTGGAAGACAAAAATCTGCAGCTGATGGCTTGTAGTTCTCAATGAACTACGTGGGCTCTTGTAAGTGCTCTTGTAGTTAATTGATCTTCCTGCTCTCAAGTAACTGCCAGCCCATATTGGAGAACCTGCAGGAGCCTGATATTGCACCTGTTATCCGCTGATTGTTGATGCAATGCTCTGAAGGCTCCTTAGAAAAAAATAAAAAATGATGTGTATTATATGTAGGGGGTTGTCACCATTGTCAATTCTTTGGGATGAATGACATTTTTCAAATATAACATTTTTATTGGTTTAGAATACGGGTAAGGCAACACTTAAATACAACAATAACATAAAACAGTTACATTTATACTTTTTTGTTATCACGTTTGTACAAATACTGAAACCATGGAGTGGTATATCACAGATACACCCCGTAGTTTTTTTGGGTGATGTTACAGTAAACAATTCTGTGCTGCCTGCTCTCTGCATACATTTCTAAAAATAGACAGGGCAGTGTAAGCAGTTCTATGAAAGAGAAAGGAGAAAGAGAAAGGAGATGTATGAAAAGAGTTGGTGAGAAAGGATCCTGGAATCAGGGAAATGTTAAAGATGATAGGGAGAGGGAGGGGGGTCGGGGAGAGAGGGGATAAGAGGTTGTACAGGGGAGTGGGGTTGAGTCTGGTTGGCGATGGATTTTTAGCAGTCATATGTGTAAGTGGACCTGTGTCCCTTATTCCTCTAGGAGCTGAGTAGTGAAACTCCTTCATCCGATAGAATAAACAAGTTCCATAATCTCCACATTTTAGAGTGTTATTCCTGTTTATTTTGTGTTGTGAGGACTAGGTCCTCCAGTTTGTTTATATCCTCTACCCTATGCAGCCAGGTACCAGTCGGAGGGGGGGGGGGTGTTTGTTGCTTCCAGAATAGCCGAATACAGGCTTTAGCAGCATTTAGTAAGTGTCTCACTATTGATTTTTGGTATCGCTTTGCTGGGATTTTGGTAACATGGAGCAGAAAGAAGGCTAGGTCATCTGGAATATTGCAGTTCGCAAACTTTTGGGTTACATTCAGAACAGTTGTCCAAAAACGTTGCAGCTTCGGGCATGCCCAGAAGATATGAAAGAGCGATCCTCTGTCCGCCTGGCACCTCCAGAAGCTATCTTTGGTAGTCGGATAGTACTTGTGCAACAATTGTGGTGTATAGTACCATCTAGTCAGGATTTTATAGTTAGTTTCCTGTACGTGCGGTTCAGGTCTGCTTCCCACTTCTGCAGCAAAGATAGTTGTGGCTGTTCAGGTGGGGAATTGAGTAAAGCGTAAGTTTTAGATAGTACTTGTGGCAGAGTGCCATCATCCACACAGTATTCCTCAAAAGTCGTCAAGGCCCAATTGAAGTGGCTAGGATTAGCTAGTGAATGTAGAAAATGATGTAGCTGTATCGCGCTCCAAAAAGGAAGTTGGAAACACCCATCGTTGTCCATCAGGGACTGAAGGGAAGGCCAATGATCACCTTCCAGAAAGTGGAGGGTGCAATCTCGACCTGTCCGAGAGAGTGCCTGGAATTCAAACCGTCCAAGGCCCAGAGGGAATGCTGGGTTGCCTAAAATAGGGAACAGTGGGGATTCTCCGGTGGAGAGGGAAGCTGAGGAGATAGCTTTGGATCCTAGGCGTATTCTGGCCCCCATTAGGGAATGAGACTTCACTGTATTGGGTATACCGGAAGGGCACCACACAATTCCTTTCAAGGGGATAGTCGTCTGGGCCTGCTCTATTTGGACCCAAGTTTTATGTGTTTCATGATGGCTCCAGTCTATGAGTCTCCCCAAATGTACTGCCAGGAAGTACTTCTTCACCTCTGGGAGGGCTAGGCCCCAGTAGTGTTTGGGTAACGTAAGATATCTTCTAGGAAGACAAGGTTTTGAATGGGCCCAGACGAATTTGGTAAAAAGTGAATGTACTTGAGTGAAAAATTTTGATAGGATCTGTATTGGTAGGGTTTGGAACAAGTAGAGAAATTTTGAGAGTACACTCATTTCAATAAGATTGCACCTACTGAACCAGGAATGTAATCCCTTATGCCAGCCCTCTAGGAGGACGTGAGTCTCGGTCAATAAAGGCGGGAAATTAAGCTCATAGGTGCAGGACAGATCACTGGGAATAAATGTGCCTAGATATTTGATAGCACAGTCTGTCCATTTAAATTTGTAAGTTGATTTCAATGGTGTTAAATGGGCAGGGGTTATGCTGAAGCCCATTGCTGTTGATTTTTTTAAGTTGATTTTTAGATTTGAGAATGCGCCATAGGTTTCAATTTCCTTGAGAAGGTTGGGAAGTGATATTGTGGGGTTGGTCAGTGAGAAGAGAAGATCATCAGCATAAGCTGAGATTTTTTAGTGTGAGTCGCCTATAGTTTTCTATTCCTGATATATCTGGGTTCAGACGAATTCTGCAAAGGAAGGGTTCTAGGGATATGGTGAAGAGAAGAAGGGAAAGCAGGCATCCTTGTCGTGTGCCATTGGTGATGGCAAAGGGTTCAGATAAGATACCATTGGCCTTGACCTGGGCTGTAGGTGAGGAATACATTTTATTAATCCATGTAAGCATATTAGTTCCTAGGCCGATATGTTGAAGCACCAATGACATATAGGCCCAGTTAACCCGGTCAAATACTTTTTCAGCATCCGTAATGAGAAATACGCATTTTCCTGCATTTATCTCGTAGCTGAGTTTGCGGCAGAATTGAAGTGCCGCTTTAGCCCTGTATTGTAGGAAATCTACTATTTACCGCCGAAGAGACAGTAGTTTGAACTCCAGTGAAGGGGTAGGTGTTTGTTTATGCTGTCATTCCATCATGTGTATTTTGTTAAGGAGTGTGGTCATTTGTTTTTCCCGGTCTCTCTTTATACATGTGCTGTGTCTGATCAGTACTCCTCGGATGACCATTTTGTGGGCTTCCCAAAGGATACCTGGGTCACATTCTGGTTGGTCATTGGCAGAAAAGTAGTGTTTAAATTCATTGGTGACGTCTGCTAGGACTTCTGGGGTCTGAAGAAGACTTTCGTTCAGTCTCCAAAAATGAGTTTTAGTGGTCGGGACCGTTGAAAGTGAATACTGTATAGATACAGGGGCATGATTAAAACACATGATGTTCCCTATGTCAGAGTTAGTTACTGCTTGTAATTGTTGGTGAGGGATCAGAAAGTAATCAATTCTTGAGTACACCTTGTGCGGGGAGGAGTAGAAGGTATAATCTCTCTCTCCAGGGTGTTGTAGTCTCCAAACGTCTAATAATTGTGCTTTATGCATGTGTTGCAGTATTCGTCTATGAATGCCAGTGCGGACAGAGGACATGCCCAACGATGTATCCGTGGGAGGAATCAAAGGGGTTTTGAGATCGCCTCCCAGAATCAACCGGACCTCCAAGAAGTCTAGTAGCAACTCCAGTACCCGGTGGATAAAGAGGTCCTGATGGTCATTAGAGGCATAAACGTTAGCCAACGTCACTCGTGAGGTGCCGATGGTGCCCTTCAGAAACACGTATCGGCCTGTACTATATATCCGTGTGTCTTGACAAGTCCAGGGTAATCTGCCAGAGAGGAATATGGAGACCAATTTTGATTTGGCGGCAACTTTAGTGGCATGATAAGAAAAAGGATAGAACCTGTTTTTAAGGCTAGGCGGCCTGTCCGTTCTAAAATGTGTCTCTTGGATGAACACTACGCCGGATCTAGCTCTTTGTAAGTCGTTAAGGAGCATGCACCCTTTATCTGGTATGTTTAAACCCTTTGAATTTAGCAAGATTATTTTAATTGAATCAATCGCTACCTGAGTCAGGGATGAGAGGTGGTGGTGGTGGGGGTCGAATATAAATAAGAGTGAGGAAAAGGGATATGAGAAGTAGAAGATAGATAAAGAGAGGGTAAAAGGCAAAGAGGTGGGAGAGAGGGTGGATTGGTCAGCCAACCCAGCCTCATCCAGCCACCCCAGCCTGAACAGTAAGTAACGGTATGCAAATTATAATTACAGTAAGGAAAATAGAAAACCCTTAGCAATACAAAATAAACAAAACCAACCCCCTCATTGTCATATGTTGCAAACATTAACAACAGGCATCCACATCCAACGGTCGGGTTGCTCAGTCTAATCGGCTTTTCCTAGGAGGGTGAACCTACCTAGCGCACTCCAGTCGGAGCCTATGTGTTTGCAGCTGAACTACCTACCACAGGCTGGGCATCAATTTAGGCTGTAATGTGCACCAGGTGTAAGCACCCTAGTATTGAATAGTACACAAATATATCTCCTTATGAGCACAAAGAGGAGAGCATCCTCTCAACTTCGGGGAGTGCCCTCATAATGGACCTTATCTGTCTGGATGGAGCGGTCCAGCATCCCCCCAAGGACAACATGCAAGGGAGGAGGGGAAGAACAGTAGCCCCCCCCAGTCACCCCAGAGTGCACTAAGCAGTGCTGTCACCACAGTAACCCCAACTATCTCCCCGTTCGACGGAACCTAGCTGATTCTAGTGAACAGGTGGGATCAAAGCACCAGGGAGAAACCCAAACCAGCATCCCAGCATATGCAAGGGTAGGAGCTAGCTAACTGGAGACTTATCCAGATAACAAATAAAAATGAAGGCATCAAAACCTCCTAGTTGTGGTGTAGCTCAGGCCTCCCCCTCTGGGACCCGAGCCCCCCCCACCACAGCTGTACACACAGTGTGATCATTAGTACCAATATACATCCCCAGCGGGGACATAGCATCGTCAGGTTTAAGTGCCTCATTACCTTATTCCGGTCTTATCTTTATGAGACATAATAGTCACGGGTTGTGCCCACACCTTTAAAAGATTAAAACTATAAAGACCTTAAAGTCATCCTACATTGATAGTCATTATTGAGTGCACTCAAACGCCCCCCCGCCTCTGTGCTGCGACAGGTAGTGAGTATGATTTGGGGGCATCTCGGCGGCAGCCAGGGCACAGCTGAGCTTGCAGGCACTTGGCAGGCTGTGGTTTTCTTAGTAAGAGAGAGGGATCCACCAGACAGCAAGAGCCAGTCTGGCAGTGGGGTCTAGTGGTCAATCACCCGCATCAAGCATAAAACAGCACTGTACCATAGGTGAGCATCCAAGTGTTCCCTTACGGGCTTCGTCCGGGATATCTGTTGTGAAAGCCGATCTCAAAATCTGATGGGAGGGTGTGAGCATCCTGACTCGGGTAACAAAGTGGGCAACAACCAAGAACATGGCAATGCAGGGGAGCAAATGACAACTTTCTCCTAGGTATGATCCTTAGGTCTCAGGAGATGGCTCCAGCGAGGGCACACAGGAGCTTCAGTGAATGCTCTGCGGTCTGGGTGAGAGATTCCTCCGCGAGTTGGGTTGACTGGAGTGGGCGGTGGGTCTCGGCAGGAGTTGCAGCCAGTCTGGCACTGGAATCAGATCCATTCCCATGAATTTGAAAGGAGCTGTGGCCTCTGGAAGGCCCCATAGGTGCAGGTTGTTTCGCCTGTTTCGATCCTCGAGTTCCTCCATTTGCAGTTGTAGAAATACTGCTGATGTGGCATGGGATGCTTGCTGGGATTCTAACACCGTTGCTCTAGAGCAGTGACTGAGGCTTCACCCACCTCCAGGCGATCTGATACTGCCCTGATGTCTTTTTTGATGGCATCCATTTCTGCATGGTGGGTGGCCTCCAATCTGCCAATGAGGATTTCGATGTCTGATCTCATCGGCAAGGCTTGTAGAATGGCTCACAATTCTGCATCCGCTCTCAGGGTAAGTGGCTGATGTTGAGAGCCTTGTGGATCTGAATGGAGAATGGCTGTTATGTCTGAGAGATTGTCGTCAGGGAGGTTGAAGAGTCCCGGGGTGTCTGTGCCTCGTGGGTAAGTGGATCCTAGTCCGCCATCTTGGCAGCCTGATAGCTCTCCGGTAATTGTGAGAAGTAACTCTGGATTTCACAACTTCGGGGCTGTGGTTTCTTTGATCACTTGCTTCCTTTACCCTTTCATTTGCCTGCTGAGTACATACCGGGTAGGTTTGATTAAAATAGGCCGGGGTGGACAGGAGAGGGCCGGGAGCTCCTTCAGCACACGTCTTAACTCGGCCATGTCCAGACCACGCCCCCCAAGTATTTTTTATGTGCATTATTAACTAACATCTGGCAGGATATAACCAGTCTGGAACCTAAAAAAGTAACTTGTTGCCAATGTTATTATTATTTATTAGAAAGAAGTTGAAACCTTATGCCCAAGCAGTGTTAGTCCAATATATCAGTTTAGTGTAATACAAAAAATGCTATTATAAAACATTTTTATGAGGCCAAATCTATTTTATTTTTGTTTGGATAAAATGGGGGAGGATTAAAACCCTGTTGGGACTTTACTGCTGCAGGTGTACCTGCTAGGGAGATTAATCATCTCTAGTAGGAGACAAATCCTACTAACCACTATCTCCGGGACAGGAAATAAGGAAAAGTACATACCATCAGAACAGAAATAAGGAGGAAATCTTCCCATGATGACACTTATTCTGGTGACAGCTGTCTAAAGCTGGTCATAAACTGATCGAAACTCACCCATTTCAGAAAGGACTGGCTGAATTTCAATTAGCATGTGGCCATTCCCGCTCAACAAATGTTAACCATTTGGCAGACTTCTATCGAAGGGACATGTTGCAGCCACTGATCAGTGTATTCTGACAACAGTGGGTGCCATTGTCAAAATATAATGTCCCAGCAGAGGAAATTCCTCAATCCAACCAACTAAAAATTATCAGTGAATGGCCAGCTTAAAAACTAATTTCCCCTACTTTGGAGAGATTTCCTTTCACTTTCTGTTGGGACAGTGAGTGCGTTGAAATATCAGAAAGCAAAAAATTACTAGGGGCTTTAACCATTGGCGGCTAGTCCATTTTGGCGCCCGGGTGCCGCCTCCACTATCTATCTATCCACAGCCACCAACCCCTATTCTTGCGTCCGCCCCCTTTCAGGACACTGGGCGCATGAATTACAGCAGCGGGGGGGGGGGGGGGTTGAAGCACCTGATTAGACCCAGAGGCTCTAATAGGTTTCAAAATAGGGTGGGATGGTGGCGCAGAGCATTGCGCTACAAGCCCACCCAGGTGTTACAACAGCGACTGAATATTCGCTATTGAAACAATGATCCTCAATCCAGCCAATCAGAAGCGGGTCTAAGACCCGTTTTCTGATTGGCCAAAAAGAGAAAAATCAAAACACAAAAAATCCAGTGCTGCAAGGGTTAAAGAAAACAGTCTGCAACATTTGAAAAAATTATATTGAGTAATGAATAATTTTATTCAAAGTCAGTGTCTCAGCTGGTCTGACGTCACTGACCCATGTGAGAGGGAGCTCCATTCCACCTTCCCTGCTGCACGCGGCTGTGATATCCACCACTCCACACGCTGGATCTCTTTCTGTCGCTGGTGAGCTGTGTCCCCTGGGATTATATCCCAAACCCAGCAAGGACTCAATTGGCTGCCTGCTTTTGATCCATCCCTTTTTCCTTCTCCCCCGTTCTTCGTTTTGGGAGAACGATTTTGTTTGGGACTCAATTCAGCTCCTTGTTGCTCAATGGATGGCTAGTGACCAAACCTGTTTTATCGTTCTATTCTTATTGTGAGTGTATAGGACTGCCTTATATCAACTGCTACTTTGAATAAAATTATTATTAATCAATATAATTTTTTCAAATGTTGCGGACTGTTATCTGTAACCCTTGGAGCGCTGGATTTTTTGTGTTTTGATTGTCAGATCCGTTTCTACCAGTTATGGTTTCTGTCCAGCTGCACTGGGCACAGAAGAAGACTTAATTCTTTATTTTTGATTGCTCCTCAGGTTTCCACTATTTAGCGCTGGGGTTCTGTTGTTTTTACAAAAAGAGAAGAATCCCAATTAGCCACCGAGGAGGAGGGAAGAAACAGAAGTCACTGCGATGCCCGTGGAGAGCAGGGAAGCCACCGAGTAGGGGAAGCCGCCGGTGAAGCCCGGGAGAAGCGCTGCCCACCATAGATGGGGTAAGACCTCCAGACCAGACCGACCAGGGGTGGATGTGCTGCCTCCCCCCCCCAAAAAAAAATTTACCACCAGTAGCCACTGGTTTTAACCATTACTTACTTTATCTCAAACGAAATGTTAGTGGAGGGCTGCTGCTCAACAATACCTGGGCTATACTGAACTGATATAAAGAGATATACAACTACAATAGTTGTAAAGAAATTTTTTTCATGTAGAAAAATAGAACCATTTTATATTTTAATGGCACAAGTATTCTTTTTTTTAAAATGATGTATTTTTCCATCACTTAGAAAAAAAGTACTTCATATTGAGATACATATAACTGAGAAGGCAAATGCTGCCATCTAGAGAGAATTCATAATGGGAATCTGAAACTTCTAAATATGTGCTAAAAAAGGCCTTATCTATTTTAACACTGCAAGAGCAGGTAGCACCAAATCTGAAAGCACTATAAAAGCTCATAATGTACCACATTCTACAACACTTTCAATACGAAGAACATTCCCATGGTGTGATGAAAATATTCCACAGACACTCATTCTGTTTTAAAAGCTGTGATTTTCTCGGAACTGAGGGCATATTACGTTTTAAGACTTTTCTAATAGGCAGCTAGTTTACAAAGTGGGAAAGTGATATAGTCAGTTTACATTAGGAATGACACTGGTTTTGATTTACTAAAACTTGAAAGTGAAAAATCTGGTGCAGCTCTGCATAGAAACCAATAAGCTCCCAGGTTTTAAGCTGAAGTTAGAAGCTGATTGGCTACCATGCACTGCTACACCAGATTTTGCTCTGTCCAGTTTTAGTAAATCAACGCCACAGCTACTTTCTCTAGATACTTCCAGATACTCCATTTAAGAGGATCCATGCTTTCCTGTCCTGAGATCTAGATATATACAGCTTTTATGTGCTAAAGCAAAGTTTTCTAAGGCAGGCCATGTAGGGTTCGAATCCTGCTGAACCGGCCTAGATTGGAACCGTGTTTGGTGAGGCTGAATGTACCAAGTTGATCAATCAATCAATTTGGGTACAACCAGCCTGCTGGGTTTTACCTGCGATTATCGCTCGCGGCTGCTAGCAATAATTACTGCTTTCTCCCCGCCCCCCCACTGTGAGTCTAAATATTTCAGTACCGAGGCCACATCATATATTTTACAAACATTTGCGTGCTAAAAAAAATGTATTTTATAAATAACTGTATAAGTTTTACTTTTTTTTGTAATCCATATGATATGGTTCAGAACAAAAAAGTAAGAAACAAAACGAAAAAATTAAAAAAATATATAGACTACTTTATGGATGAAATTCATAAAATAGTCAGTGACTACTACCAGGCAACAAGACAGTGACAACTTAGCAACCTTTATATCAAGAGCCCTTTACATCAGAGTCGGCCCTTACTGTATATCAGGAGTCCCCATCAGAGTCTGCTCTGACATCATTGTCCCCATCAAAGTCCACTTTTACATTAGGGACCTCCTTCAGAGGCTACTCTTACATTACCTTACATGGCTTTAGCAGCAGGGTGGGAACTTGGAGGCTGCACACGTCTGAAAGGAGGCATATGATGTGTAATAAAAATATGAAAAACATTACAATACACAGTTAAAATGAACCTTTCCATTCTCTAATAATGTAAGGGTGCCCTAATCTCCACTTCAGACCTCTCTGTTTGTATGCAAAAGGCAGTTGAGCACAGGAGGAGCAGAAGTGCAGCCTTGACTGACAGCCTGGTTTTAGCTTCTCTATGCTTTATAAGGTACCCAATGGGGGTAATAAGTTGCACTCTGATGACTGACATGAACAGATTTTTCGTTTATTTATTCCTTTGAGTAAAGGAAGATAAATTGAATAGATTGTATTTGGCATACTGGCACAGGGAAGGTCTGCTTTAACTAAAATTAAATCATACTAGTTTTCTTAATATTTTCATAAATATTTATTTAATCATACCTTTTTATACAGTTGCTGTAAAGTGGATTTCCAGACAATATTTTCTTTATTTTAGAAAAAGTCAGAAAGGCTTAGATCCTTGTGTTTTTTGGGTATCCTTTATAATTATGTGGGGTTTTTACAAGGGGCTGGTCACAATGGACACAAAGGTCACAAAGCTATTCAAAAACTAAAAAATGGAGTTTAGAGTTCCAATGAGAATTCCATTTTAATGTTTAATTCACAAAAATACCATTTTGGCTTTTGCAGTCATTAACTTCAATACAGGGTACTTTTACCCCCTTCCTGTCCAGAACAATTTTCAGCTTTCAGTGCTCTCACACTTTGAATGGCAATTACTCATATATTACTCACATGCGGTACTGTACCCAAACAAGTTTTTTATCTTTTTTTCACACAAATAGAGCTTTCTTTTGGTGGTATTTATTCACCGCTGGGGGTTTTTTCTGCAATATATAAGTGAAAAAAGAGCAACAATTTTGAAAAAACCCCCACTTTTTTTAGTTTCTATTATAAGATTTTGCAAATAAGTAATTTTTGTTCATAAATTTGGACCAACATTTATACTGCTAGATATCTTTGGTAAAAATGACCCAAATTAGTGGATATTATTTAGTCTGTGTGAAATTTAACAAGCTATGGTGCTCATGCACTGATGGCCTATCTCATTCCTAAGGCCTTGAAATGTCAGGTCACGAAAGTAAAAATACCCCCCAAATGACACATTTTTGGAAAGTAAACAGTCCAAGGTATTTAGTAAGAGTCATGGTGAATTTTTTGAAATTTTAATTTTTTCCCACAATTCTTGGGAAAATTATGAAATGATTTATTTATTTTTTTACTCCAAATTGTCATAATAACAAGTTATTTCTCACACTCAGCATATGTATACTTCCAATTACACCCCAAAATACATTCTATTACTCCTCCAGAGTATGGTGATACCAGATGTGTGAGACTTTTTCACAGCCTGGCCACATACAGAGGCCCAACAGGTACTCTGGTACTCTGATGGGCTGCAGATAGGTACTCGGGTACTCTATTGGGTTGGAGACAGGTACTCGGGTACTCCAATGGGCTGGAGGCAGGTACTTGGGTGCTCTGATTCGCTGCAGATAGGTACTTGGGTACTCTGGGCTGGAGACAGGTACTCGGGTACTCTGCTGTGCTGCAGATAGGTACTCGGGTACTCTGGTGGGTTGCAGATAGGTACTCTGCGATGGAGACAGGTACTCATTTAGTCTGATGGTCTGCAGATAGGTACTCAGTGCTGGAGACAGGTACTCAGGTATTCTGATGGGCTGGTGACAGGTACTCGGGTACTCTGATGTGATGGTGAAAGGTACTCTGTTACTCTAAAGGTCTGCAGATAGGTACTCAGGTACTCTGATGAACTGGTGACAGGTACTTGGGTACTCTGATGGGATGGTGACAAGTACTCGGGTATTCTGATGATCTGCTGATAGGTACTCGTGTACTCTGTTGAGCTGGTGATGGGTACTAGGGTACTCTGATGAGCTGGTGATGGGTACTCGGGTACTCTCATGGACTGGTGACAGGTACTCGGGTATTGTGAGGGGTTGTGACAGGTGCTCGGGTACTCCGATGGGCTGGTGACAGGTACTCTAATGGGCTGGTGACAGGTACTCTGATGGGCTGGTGACAGGTACTCTGATGAGCTGGTGACAGGTCCTCTTTATTACTGGGGGGCAATCAGTGTGTATTGGTGTGTACTGTAGGCGGTAATTAGCTTCTACCGCAATCTTCTCCTCACACACGATTGGTGTGTGAGGAGAACACAGTAACAGCTAGTTACCGTGGCTAGTTTACATTCTGTGACTGGCAGTGATTGGACACAGCTGGTCACATGGTAAAGAGCAATTTCTATTGGCTCTTTATACTGATCAGGGATGAGCTGTCTCCCAAGGGACATGCCTCATTCCCGATTGCTGCTCTGTCTTCAGAATGGGGGAAGGTATAAATATTCAAGACTGGCCTTGGAAAGATAATCTTCTCCAAATGTCCTGCTTGGAGGATGGACGCAGTTGTATGACTGATCATCCTAGGCCTGCTGTCTGAAAAGGGGGACTATGTGATTAAATAGAGGCCTGGGATCGAGGTCCAGAATGCTAAGAAAGGAAATTGAACGGCTCATAAAGCGGTCATGCGGGGTCATCTTATTAACATTGCATCCGGTAAACATAAGGCTAAACTAACTGAATTCTGTTCTCTTACAAAAACATTGGATAGACCATATAACCGCTATAACCAATACCCCTTCCCAGAACTTCTTTAACAAATTGATTGTAAAAAATGGGCGTTAGATCTCTTGCTTTCAGACAAGACCAAGAAGGCCTTGAGATGGTCTAAAGCAAAATTCATGCTATACAGTAACTCTGCTTCTACCATGTTTGCAAGAAAGCTTAACCAAACTGTGAAACCACCTCACACATATAAATTACGCAACTCTGCTGGAGTTTTGGTTTCACACCCGAATGATGTAATGGACATATTTGTAGATTACTAACAAAAACTGTTCGCAGAATCCCAACCGACCCATGACCTGACCTCCCAGTCCTGGTTTGCTAATATGGTGCTGCCCACTCTGTCCAGCCAGCAACTAAACTTTTTAAATGCTCCCTGTATGGCTGCAGAAATTACAACCATTATTAAATCACTCAAATCCTCTACTGCTCCAGGCCCGGATAGTTATACCACCTCCTAATATAAAAAATTTTCACCTATCATAACCCCAAAATTAGCTGCTCTCTATAACCATATCTTGAAGGGCAATAATTTCCCTGTGGAGATGTTACTGGCCAACATGTCCCTTATCCCAAAACCCCATAAAGATCATTCACTTCCCCAAAACTTCTGCCCAATCTCTGTCATCAATAATGATTTAAAGATCTTTGGCAGATTGATGGCGGACAGACTGGCCTCCGTCATTACAACCCTGGTCTCACCAGATCAAACCGGGTTTATCCCCGGGAGGCAAATTACCAACAACATCCACCTGGTCACTAACATTATTCAGGATGCAAATTTGCAATATAAGCAGGTACTCCTAAGCCTTAATAGCCATAAGGCATTTGACAGCGTTAGCTGGTCATACCTATAGCATTTATTGCCCAGATTTGGTATCACAAGTGACTTTCTGAAAGGCTTTCATGCTCTATACAGGGACCTCCAAACCCATATCAAATTACCCGGAAAATACGACCTCAGGCCCAGGGGTTAACCTAGCTAAATGCTCTGCTATCCTAATAAATATACCAAATGAGCTGGTGACCTCTTTGCAGCATCACTTCTCATTCGCATGGTGCACTCAAATTTTTCGCTACTTAGGGATACAGGTCACTCCCACTTTTCAAGCCCTGTCTCAGGCAAACTATCACCCTATAGTCTCTCATATCAGAACCCTGTTAAAGACTTGGGATAAATATCATATTTCATTCCTGGGCAGGGTCACTGCCATTAAGATGGCCATTTTACCCAAAATACTCTTCTTTTTTTTCTATGTCTCTAAGACTTATATCGAATCACTTCAAAAAGATATTAAAAGTTTATATGGCACCTCAAAAAACCACGATTCCACAGATCCCCACTGTACAGACCCCAACCCCTCAGGGTCTGGGCCTCCCGAAGCTGTGGCGTTATTATATGGCGGCTAGACTTGCCCAAGCGGACAAGTGGCATGCCCCTTCCACAGACATCCCTTTGCTAGCGTATGAAATGTATTCCATTCACCCCTTCCTTTTATCTGCATTATTATGGTCCAGATCTACTGTATAAAACCGGCTCAAGTTGTGTCATTTAATACTATTGTATATTAATCTCTATGTCTGTGGTCCCTTTATGACAGAAAGTTCAAATTAATCTCTCCCCTCTTTCCCATATACTCCTTTCTAGGGGACCCAGATTTTCCCCCAGCCTTCAACAACAGAGATCGCTTCCTTCAATGGTGCAAGCCTGGGGTAACAACGTTTCAACTCCAATCAGAGCACACTTTACCCCTCTCTGAACAATTTTCGATACGCGCAAATCAAGTACTTTTTCCACAGCAGGGGCACCCTAGAATCCCGAACGCATAGCACCCAATTAGACCGCATATGTGCATGTTCTTCCAGAGATAAAGGTGTTATATCTAAAATCTATAGCTTTCTCAATGAGTTTGCTCTTGTGGGAAAAACTAAACCAATGCTTAGCTGGGAGAGAGATAAAGGTCATGCTTTTGAGCCCCCTGAATGGGAAAAGATGCTGATAAACACGTTCAAGAACACCTGGTCGCATTTAATCCGCGAGACAGCTGTCAAGCTTCACACCAGGTGGTATATGACGCCCACAAAACTTCATTCTATATACCCCACAGTGTCTCCACAGTGTTCCCACGGCTGCCCTGACCTGGGTTCATTAACCTATATTTTTTGGAGCTGTAAATTTCTTAAACCCATTTGGCAGCAAGCAGCTACAAGGAAATCCACTATTGCAGGTTGTTTAATCACTCTTACCATATCTTTTATAGGCGCTAACTTTTATCCAATACTGATGACTCTGTCTGATATACTGCATGTATGTTTTTGATCTTTCAATAAAAACTTTTCTAATCAAAGAGGAAATTGAAGCACAATGGAAGCAGTGTTAATTTTGTCTATGAAAATATTTTGGTTGACTAAATTAACACTATTTTAGCCAGCTAAAATACAACTAAAACTAAAACAATTCTAAACTAAAATATGAGTAAAACAAAAATAGCATTTTAGGCAAAAGATTATGACTAAAACTAAATTGAAATTTGACGTTAGAATAACACTGCACTACCACATAATAATAAGTAGGGGGCATCTACTAAGCTGCTGAAAGAAAAAAAAAAGAAAAAGGCTTTTCTTATTTTTTGCGAAAGCATTACAGCCAATAAATTGTTTTATATTTTAAAGTTGCACTTCTGTTTGTCATAAAGCACTATTTTTCTTTGTTTATGAAGCTTGGTTTTATTTATAAAGACTTTACAGATCACGACAGCTAAATCTGTGTTTGTAGCGCGTGTTCAAACCTTACTACCATAAATAATAATATGTTATTAGATTTTTACTCCAGGAGTATATCATGAATTTGGTGATTCTGGAGAAATGCTCAAATAATGCACTACAATTTAACTGAACCCATTAGATTTTAGTCAACTAAAATGTAGGATATTTTAGTAGACTAAATTGTACTGGAGATTTTAGTCGACTAAAGTACAACTAAAACTAAAACAATTCAGATGACTAAAATATGACTAAAGCTAAAATGGCCTTTTAGTAAAAAAACTATGACTAAAATGAAATTGAAATTTGACGTAAAAATTTACACTGGGGGACTTTCAACCCAACTGGGGTACCAGTAAAAAAGAAATTCATGTTTAACTGCTTTAGCCCCTGAAGATTTTACCCCCTTCCTGACCAGAGCACTTTTTGCGATTCGGCACTGCGGCGCTTTACCTGACAATTGTGCAGCCGCGCAACGTTTTCCCCCATAAATTGAGCTTTCTTTTGGTGGTATTTGATCAGCTCTGCGGTTTTTATTTTTTGTGCTATAAACAAAAAAAGAGCGTCAATTTTGAAAAAAAGCAATATTTTTTACTTTTTGTTATAATAAATATCCCCCAAGAATATATAAAAAAATCAATATTTTTTCTCAGTTTAGGCCGATATGTATTCTTCTACATATTTTTGGTAAAAAAAATCAAAATAAGCGTATATTGATTGGTTTGCACAAAAGTTATAGAGTCTACAAAATAGGGGATAATTTTATGGCATTTTTATTATTTTTTTTTTTATTAGTAATGGCAGCGATCTGCGATTTTTATCGTGACTGTGACATTATGGTGGTCACATTGGACACTTTTGACACTATTTTGGGACCATTGTCATTTATACAGCGATCAGTGCTATAAAAATGCACTGATTACTGTGTAACTGACACTGGCAGGGAAGGGGTTAAACACTAGGGAGCGATCAAGGAGTTAAGTGTGTCCTAGGGAGTGATTATAACTGTGGGGGGGTGGGCTATCACTGACATGACAGCGATCATTGCTCCCGATGAGAGGGAGCAGTAGATCCCTGTCATGTCACTAGGCAGAATGGGGAAATGCCTTGTTTACATCTCCCCGTTCTGCAGCTCTGTGACATGATCGCGAGTCTGTGGAACCCGCTGGCACGGTCACGCTGTATGCGGCGGGCACGCGTGCGCACCCACTAGACCCGCAAATTAAAGGGGAGGTACAGGTATGCCCATTTGCCCACCGCTGACGTTGTGCTGACATATATAGGCGTGCAGCGGTCGGCAAGTGGTTAATATACACAGTTATGTGCAGATGAAACAAGTAAACAGAATTTGCTTTTCACAATTGAATAGTTAAAGTTTGTATTAACGCAATTTATTGTGTGAAAAATCACAACTTATTTAGTAAATCAGTCTCCATATATCAAAAGGAGGCAGTTTAAAAAAACAAAAAACTGTTTAGGTAAAGGGATTGTAAAGTCAGAAGTTTTTTTTATCTATGCATTCTATGCATTAAGATAAAAAAACCTTCTGTGTGCAGAAGCCCTCCTCAGCCCCCCTAACACTTACCTAAGGTCCCTCTCTGTCCAGAGATGGCCACAAGTGTCTCAGCTGTCTGAGATTCATTGGCTTTCACTGCTGTCAATCAAAGTCAGCTAGCCAATCAGGAGAGAGAGAGGTGGGGCCGGGCCAGAGCTCCATGTCTGAATGGACACAGGGAGCTGTAAATCATCTCGGGTGCCCCCATAGCAAACTGCTTGCTGTGGGGGCACTCAACAGGAGGGAGGAGCCAGGATCACAGAAGAGGGACCCGAGAAAAGGAGGATCCGGGCTGCTCTTGGCAAATCCACTGCAACAGAGCAGGTAAGTATAACATGTTTGTTATTTTTATAGGAAAAAAAAACAAGACTTTACAATCACTTTAAAGCCTGAGCCTGTCCTCAACAAAAACATTTGAACATTTAGCATGTCAGATTATTCAAGCACTTTGTTTTCACCGAGTCATGAGGGTTAATAATAGATGAATAAAATGAAGCTGAATTCACTTTGATAATCCAAATACGGTCGGGTAAAAATCTTTTTTTTTTTACATCTCCCCTGCAAGTGATTGGATCCTTACAGCTTTGATTTATTTACTAAGCTAAGTGAACATTTAAACTCTATTTGATTCAGCTTTATGCAAAATAGTGTAATAAAGTTCTGCAAAATAGTTGAATAAAGGCTCCTAAATTGTTGATTAATGCAATGGCTACTTTTAATGGTCAGCTAGTTATAGGTGGGAACTGCTGTGCTGCGCAAGCCCTTAGCAGAATATTTTTGAGAATAGTAAATCTAGCATGGACTGTGAGAATTTATATTAACCCCAGCAGGTGACCTAGGAACAGATATCTATGACCTTTTAAAATTTGGTGACAAATATCATGTATATGGGTACCAGTAGATACCCTAATTATTGTTCTTGGAGAAAAAATGTAATTGGCTGGGTTTGGAAATGTTTATGGCTTTTGTTTAATTCAAAGGCAGCACTTTAATTGGAATGCTACCCAAAACTGGTTTTAGTTTTGCAAAAGAAACTCTGCAATGTCTTTAACTGCAATGTGTCCCTGTTGGTGGGTTTTTCTGTCCTGTCCTGTCTTAGTGGTCATATAAACCCAGTAAGGTAACAGCATGTGCCATGTTATTTGAACAAGAAAGTTCTTTGTTGCTGGCTATATTTCACCTGTCTCTACTTGATAATAGAACAGGAAGTGAATCAATATTTCCCTACTACCCTGTTTCCCCGAAAATAAGACCTAGCGTGATTGTCAGTGATGGCTGCAATATAAGCCCTACCCCCCAAATAAGCCCTACCCTGTTTCCCCGAAAATAAGCCCTACCCTGAAAATAAGACCTACAAGGACTTTAACGAGGGCTTATTTGGGGGGGTAGGGCTTATATTACAGCCATCACCGACAATCACGCTAGGTCTTATTTTCGGGGAAACAGGGTAGGGTCAGAAATAGTAATAACATTTGTAGAGGTTATAGCCCTTTCCCTTTCTATCCAATACAATAAAGTTCCATTTTAGTGATTGAGTTCAAAATAAAGATTAAAAGCAGTTTTGCTACTGGACTAACTCATTTTTGATTAATTATATATTAACCGCTTCAACCCCGGAAGATTTGGCTGCTGAGTGACCAGGCTTTTTTTTGCGATTTGGCACTATGACGCTTTAACTGATAACTGCGCGGTTGTGCGACGCTGTACACAAACAAAATACCTTTTTTCCCACAAATAGAGCTTTCTTTTGGTGGTATTTTATCATCTCTGCGGTTTTTATTTTTTTTACGCTATAAACAAAAAAAGAGTGACAATTTTGAAAAAAACACAATATTTTGTACTTTTTGCTATAATAAATATCCTCTTTTTTTTTTTTTTTAAAAAGCAAATTTTTTCTCAGTTTAGGCCAATATGTATTCTTCTACATATTTTTGGTAATAAAAATTGCAATAAGCGTATATTGATTAGTTTGCACAAAAGTTATCAGGTCTACAAAATAGGGGATAGATTTATAGCATTTTTATTATTATTTTTTTTTTTTACTAGTAATGGTGGCGATCTGCGATTGTTATCGTGACTGCGACATTATGGCAGACACATCGGACAATTTTGACACATTTTTGGGACCATTGGCATTTATACAGCGATCAGTGCTATAAAAATGCATTGATTACTGTAAAAATGTCACTGGCAGTGAAGGGGTTAACACTAGGGGCGATCAAAGGGTTAATTGTGTTCCCTGCTAAGTGTTCTAACTGAAGGGGGGATGGGACTTGCTAAGGGAAGAGATAGATTGGTGTTCATACTTTGTATGAACACACGATCTGCCTCTTCTCCCCTCAGAGAACCGGTTCTCGCCGTGTCAGGAACGATCGCAGGAGCCCGATGGTCAACGCGATCGCTGGGCACTCGCATCGGCTCCGGGGGCAAGCAGCGCGCACGCGCCCCTAGTGGCCACAAATATAAGCAACGTAGCATAACGGCGATTCGCGCAGCCGAGCCATGTTGCCGCAGTACAACTGCGGTGGCTGGTCGGCAAGCGGTTAATGTGCAATTAGGGTTCATGAAACTATAAAATGTTATAACCTTTAGTGAAGCACATACAGCGTTTTACTTGATATTTAAAGATTTAATGATATAAACATAAAATTTTTTTTGTCCAGACTTTATCGGGTCCCTGCAAATTGCAACAGCCTTAAGATAATCTACGAAGTGTGTTCAATAGATGCAGCAGTTACAATGATCAGTTGTGTTTTACCTAAAGAAGACATAACAGTTTGTCAGGGATTTATCTAAAAAGCCCTCTGACATCTTTAATGCATTGATGAATTTACAGCTTTGCTAAGGAAACTACTTATACCAGTTCGACAAATTCCTTTGCTACAGGATTTTCTAATTGTATAATAGCATGGGATGTCCAGCTATACAGAGGTCATGTTTGTTTTATATTTCTCTCTTCTCTAGGCTCCTTACATGTACAGAAGAACTTTTGTAATCTGAACAATGGAAGTTTAGAAAATATACATAATGATAAAACTCGTATTAGGCAATACATGTTTTGCTGTTTCATGGCTATTTTTCTCCTCTTAACAAATTATATTGTAATTCCATAAAAGACCCAGGATTATGAAACACAACAAGGGATTCAGATATAAGGAAGTCACTAGAAACCATTTAGGATAATAAAGACAGAACAAAGTACACAGCGGAGGGAATGTTTTTTCCCTTTTTTTTGTTTTGTTTTGCTTTCTTATTATTTGTACATTTTCAGAGGGAATTTCAAATAAATTAAGTTGCTAATTTTTTAATGCCAATTTTGCAGTTTGCCTTTTATTTCTAAGAACCTATATAACTGTTTTTGATCTTGCCTGAAATTTAAAAAATCTAATATTTTTTTTTAATTTGTATCTTTTTAAATACATATTCTTTATTCTCTAAATTGCTACACAAAAAAGACGGTGTTATATAAATCCCATATATAATACTATTAACTACAAGGATTATCGTCATTGAGCCCACACCTTTCAAAGCAAGTCAGCAATAGATAGTACAGACCTTTCATAAATACTGTCACTTACTGGGAGGTTGTTGGAGCTGCTGTTAAAAACCTTTGTTTTTTTTATTTGTATATATGTAGGGATTCTGCCTTAAGCTGGAGTGTCCCT
This sequence comes from Aquarana catesbeiana, assembly GCF_042186555.1. Taxonomy (NCBI): domain Eukaryota; kingdom Metazoa; phylum Chordata; class Amphibia; order Anura; family Ranidae; genus Aquarana; species Aquarana catesbeiana. The sequence goes on along the minus strand of NC_133324.1, from coordinate 669,621,373 downwards.
AGCCAACAGAAGAGCTGGTGTGTTCCAGAAAAAGCAACATGGCAAGTTTTCAGACACCAACTGCTGCTATCCCCTTGTTTAAAAGAGTGACCAATGGGAAGGTAAAGGGAACCTTTGTGGATACTGGACTTTGCATGAAACCATGAGGGAGCCTAGCTTTGTAACACCTTGGGTGGATATGAGATTGTGGGCATTGAGTGTGAAACTGCTGAAAGTGTTTAACGGCTTTTAGACTATGTAGACTGTATAGCTGGTGCAACCACTGTAGGGACTTTCTGCTGGCAGTGTTACAGTCTAATCTGCAAACAATTGTACTACAACTGGATATGCCATCAAGGAGCCTAAAACTACCGCTATGGTCAAAACCAACTCCAAAAAGAGTGGCCAGCCAATGGCTGCAGCGCTGATCAGTGTATTCTGATGCTGCCAGAATACCAAGACACAGTAACAGAGTTTCCTGCATCAACATTGCTTGTGTTTATGTGGGGATCTGTGGGTCCATGCAACCTGGTGGTTGAATAAAGAAAAAAACAACTCAATGTGTATACCCTGTTTAAGAGACTCAGACTGTGAAGTATGAAGTATTTATCTCCTAACTACTGTGTTGTCTGGGTATGGGAACCCTAAATAGTTAACCTCCCTGGCGGTATTCCCGAGTGTGGCTCGGGGTTAAAATTCAGTACCATTAGCGGTAACCCCGAGCCACACTCGGGATCGCATTGCAGGATCCTGGGGCGGCTTTACTTACCTTGTCCCCGGGATCCTGCGATGTCACCCGCAGTGTCCGAGGACTCCGTCCTCCTCCGAAGCCTCTCCGTGCCAGGCTCCGTTCCCTGCGAGCGGCGCGACGCACGGGGGCGGAGCCTGGCGGCAAATTAAAAAAAAAGTAAAAATCATAACACATACAGTACTGTAATCTTACAGATTACAGTACTGTATGAAATGATTTCACATCCCTTTTGTCCCCAGTGCTTTGGCCCATGCCCTGCATGCAGTTTTACATGATATACACTGTTCTTTCTGCCTGGAAACTGGAGATTGTCCATAGCAACCAAAAAGTGTCCCTTTACGTCAAAAGTGGCTTTAGACCAGCTAGAAAACAGCGATAGTAAATTAGAACACTTGCAGAATTGAGCGATAGTGAATTGTGGGGAAATTTATTTTATTACTATTTTTTTTTTTTAATTATTTATTTTTATTTATTATATTATAATTTATGTTTTTGTGTTTCAAACTTTATCATACCCGGGATATCTACTAGACTCTGGTTTGGACAGATTTAAGTGTGTTATTGTTAAGATTTACAGACCTACAATATAAAACGCCAAATTTCCATGCAAAATAATTGTACCGCTTTCAGCACCTAAAATCCGAAATAATCATACCGCCAGGGAGGTTAACTACGTTTATATATATATATATATATATATATATATATATATATATATATATATATACACTTGTAGAGGAGAACCGTACTCTGCTTACAGTTTAGTGCCAGCAATCAGGTCTTCCCACCGACCTTATATATAGAAAAAAAGTCCAAGAGGTTGCTGCACTTAAAAACTTCTTTGCTTCTTTGCAGCAACCTCTTGGACTTTTTATATATATATATATATATATATATATATATATATATATATATATATATATATATATATATATATACAGTATTTCACAAAAGTGAGTACACCCCTCACATTTTTATAAATATTTTATTATATCTTTTCATGTGACAACACTGAAGAAATTACACTTTGCTACAATGTAAAGTAGTGAGTGTACAGCTTATATAACAGTGTAAATTTGCTGTCCCCTCAAAATAACTCAACCCACAGCCATTAATGTCTAAACCGCTGGCAACATAAGTGAGTACACACCTAAGTGAAAATGTCCAAATTGGGCCCAAAGTGTCAATATTTTATGTGGCCATCATTATTTTCCAGCACTACCTTAACCCTTTTGAGCATGGAGTTCACCAGAGCTTCACAGGTTGCCACTGGAGTCCTCTTCCACTCCTCCATGATTGACATCATGGAGCTGGTGGATGTTAGAGACCTTGCGCTCCTCCACCTTCCATTTGAGGATGCCCCACAGATGCTCAATAGGGTTTAGGTCTGGAGACATGCCTGGCCAGTTCATTACCTTTACCCTCAGCTTATTTAGAAAGGCAGTGGTCGTCTAGGAGGTGTATTTGGGGTTGTTATCATTTCGGAATACTGCCCTGCGGCCCAGTCTCTGAAGGGAGGGGATCATGCTCTGCTTCAGTATGTCACAGTACATGTTGGTATTTATGGTTCCCTCAATGAACTGTAGCTCCCCAGAGCTGGGAGCACTAATGCAGCTGCAGACCATGACACTCCCACCACCATGCTTGACTGTAGGCAAGACACACTTGTCTTTGTACTCCTCACCTGGTTGCCGCCACACACGCTTGACACCATCTGAACCAAAAAAGTTTATCTTGGTCTCATCAGACCACAGGACATGGTGCCAGTAATCCATGTTCTTAATCTGCTTGTCTTCAGCAAACTGTTTGCGGGCTTTTTTGTGCATCATCTTTATAAGAGGCTTCCTTCTGGGACAACAGCCATGCCGACCAATTTGATGCAGTTTGCGGCATATGGTCTGAGCACTGACAGGATGACCCCCCACCCCTATAACATCTGCAGCAATGCTGGCAGCACTCATATGTCTATTTCCCAAAGACAACCTCTGAATATGATGCTGAGCACTTGCACTCAACTTCTTTGGTCGACCTTGGCGAGGCCTGTTCTGAGTGGAACCTGTTAAACCACTGTATGATCTTGGCCACCGTGCTGCAGCTCAGTTTTAGGGTCTTGGTATCTTCTCATAGCCTAGGCCAGTGATGGCGAACCTTGGTACCCCTGATGTTTTGGAACTACATTTCCCATAATGCTCATGCACTCTGCACATCTGGGGTGCCAAGGTTCGCCATCGCTGGCTTAGGCCATCTTTATGTAGACAATTCTTTTTTTCCGATCTTCAGAGAATTCTTTGCCATGAGGTGCAATGTTGAACTTCCGGTGACCAGTATGAGAGCGATAACACCAAATTTAACACACCTGCTCCCCATTCACACCTGAGACCTTGTAACGCTAACGAGTCACATGACACGGGGGAGGGAAAATGGCTAATTGGACCCAGTTTGGACATTTTCACTTAGGGGTGTACTCACTTTTGTTGCCAGCGGTTTAGACATTAATAGCTGTGTGTTGAGTTATTTTGAGGGGACAGCAAATTTACACTGTTATACAAGCTGTACACTCACTACTTTACATTGTAGCAAAGTGTCATTTCTTCAGAGTTGACACATGAAAATATATAATAAAATATTTTAAAAATTGTGAGGGGTGTACTCACTTTTGTGAGATACCGTACATAAATATATATATGTATATATATATATATATATATATATATATATATACACACAGTACTGTGCATACGTTTTAGGAAGGTGTGAAAAAGTGCTGTAAATTAAAAAAGCTTTCAGAAATAGAAGTGTAGGCTGCTTTAAATCTTTATGTCTCTTCATGTAATCCTAGACAGATTCTGTGAGATCAGGGCACTGTGGGGGGCAAACCATATCTTCCAGGAGTCCTTGTTCTTCTTCATGCTGTCATTGTTCTACTGCAGAATAAATTTGGGGTTAATCTCACTACTCTATGATGGTATGGCATGATGGATAATTGTCTGCCTGTATTTCTCAGCCTGGAGGACACTATTGATCCTGACCAAATCTCCAACTCCATTTGCAGAAATGCAGCCCCAAACTTGCAAGGGACCTCCACCATGCTTCACTGTTGCCTGCAGACACTCAATATTGTACCGCTCTCCAGCCCTTCAGCAAACAAACTGCCTCCTGCTACATCACATATTTCATCAGTCCAGAGCACCTGCTGCCATTTTTCTGCACCCCAGTTCTGTTTTCGTGCATAGTTGAGTCACTCAGCCTTATTTTCACATTGGAGGTATGTTTTTTTGGCTGCAATTCTTCCATGAAGACCACTTCTGGCCGGACTTCTCTGGACACTGGACAGTAGATGGATGTATCTGAGTCCCACTAGTTTCCACCAGTTGTGTGCTGATCGCACCGCTGGACATCTTCTGATATCAAAGGGAAGTAAGCATGATGTGTCTTTCATCTGCTGCATTAAGTTTCCTTGGCTGATCACTGCATCTACGTTCCTTAACTTTGCATGTTTCTTAGTGCTTCTTCAAAAGAGCTTGAACAGCCCACTAGGGTACATAAATGTGCATGTGCTTAAAATTTTGGATTAATTAATCCATCCACTGAGCTTATGCATACTGCTGTTCCATGGTTACGTTGCGATCCTAGGTTGCAGTGCACCTTAGACATCCATGCTCATATAAGGTACACTAAAGAATGTACATGACACAAGATTGCATACCAACATTTTGCTTAAAAAAAATGAAAAAAAAGAAGAAAACATAATGTTGTGACTGGCTTGCTAAGCAATAGATTTACCAATCTAAACAACACATAAAAAATAATTGTATGCTACCCTTTCATAAAAAAGAAAGCAGCAAATATGTGGGTGTTTATTATTGAAATCTCTGTTCTAAGTATACTCTTTTCCAGCATATGGTTTCTCATTTGCCCAGTAGTGCTTGAACTTCTGCACAAATGATACCTATATGCACAGAATGCTACCCCTCCACCTTTAATCCATGCAGGATTTTCACAATTTAGGGATTTTTACAGTCTCATTGGACACATTTACATTTGTGCAAAAAAAATAAACAAAAAAGAATTGCGCTAGGTGCATATACTATGAAAACTCGATAAATGTTATAAATATTCTACCATGATGGAGGTCCTGCTGCTGAACACTATAACCCCGATATAAGGGCAAAAAACAGTGTGTATAAATGTATAAAGTGCAACGCTGGACAAGATCAATAAGTTATTATCAAAATAAAGTGATACAGTGTAAGTGAAATAGTGGTAAAAAAAAAAAAAAGCTGATTGGATTTCTGTGGATTTTTACTCTGCATTTGAGCTGTATACAGCACTTATTTGATATACTTTTTTAAAATAAACGTATTTGGCAATCTACACTATGGGAATCCCCCTTTTTTCTTTAACACGGTTCACCTGCTGGAGTGATTGAGCTTTCAAGGTATCCTGTTACTTCACTGTCCGGAGCGTTCCCTGCTGTCACTAAGGACATTCCTGGGAAGGAGGAAGGAGAGTCGCGTACCACCAGCCTATGTCCTATTGTGAATTCTCTGGTGATCTACTAAGCCTGTATTGACCCCCTGAGTAAGTGCGGTGGCAGGCTTTCTGGTAAGCCTCCATTCTTCTTACACTTGGTGATGGGCAGCACTACTAAGTTGGAGCATTATACTGGGATCCTTTAACACGCTCTTCGTATATGCAATCAAGTCTGGACTTTTTTTTTGGGACTTTTCACTATTTTTGAACCATTTCACTATTTTTGGTTTGGTATCTTAAGTACATTTATTGTATGTAGTGCTGATTTTTTTTTTTTTTTACCACTTTTTCACTTACACTGTATCACTTTATTTTGATAATAACTTATTGATCTTGTCCAGCGCTGCACTTTATACATTTATACACATTTACATTTGTGCATTACATTTAACGCATGTGTATTAATGTACAGTACATAATGTCACACGTTCATGTGTTTTGCAGTAAGATAGCCCATTCATTTCAATGGACTGCCTAATTCACCAAAATGGACAAGAAAAGCCACATGGACCATTATTCACAAAGTAGTGTGTTACCATGTATTGCAGTGTGCTGCTGCTTTGGAGAAGTGTGTTGGAGTGCCATTTAGAATGAATGTACCAACACACATACCTTGCATTGCAGTAACAAGCAATAATGTGACTTTGGTCTGAATGGTAAACATGAGCACTTGATGTACCTTTTTTCTACACGGTAACCCAAAAACATTTGTTTTTTAATTCAAGGGGATGTACATTCCATTGCAGCCCAACCACACCTATTAGTAAATTCCATGTATGTCGATTATAGCCTGTGCAAGATAGCCCAGGTGCATTGCGGGTGCATAGTCAATTTTGTCAATTTCCTTGTCTGTGCACGATTGATGTGCCAGCTTTTTTTTTTTTTATCCTTTAGTAAATCTGGCTCAATATTTTATTAACTGTACAGCATTACAACATGTATCAAAATAAACAGACAATAACAATTCTACAAAAACTGAAAAATATATTTCTAAGAGAACATACCCTGTTGTGTTCCAGTGAATGAAAAGGTTAACATTGCTTGTTGTCAAGAACAGTCTACATTTTCCTTGTAGGTCTGCTTATTTTGGATGAAACCCCTTAGGCCTGATGATCAGACCAAGAAAAAAATGATTGCAAAATTCCTTTTTTCAGCAGATGTTCTCCTGATCTAATTCCATGGCCCTTTGGTAACCTGAATGTTTATAAATTATACTAACAGTGACTTTTATTATATGCTGAAGTCGTTTAAATAAGAAACTCATATTTATTTATTTTAGTTTTTCTTTTACTAATAAGCCATTCTACATTATATATATCAGTAGAAAGAAAACTACCACTGTTTGGAGGATAAAGCATATGCAGTGCAGGCACTTCAGGTGCCTGGTGCAAAATGACCATCACCAGAAACTTATTTTATTGTATTGGATAACTATAGTACATTTGGTGGTCCTGGACGATCTTGCCATTTTCACGTAACTCCTTTTTTTCTCCTGGTAAGACCAATGGGCCGTACACACGATAGGATTTTCCAACAACAAATGTTCGATGTGAGCTTGTTGTCAGAAATTCCGACCATGTGTATGCTTCGTCGGACATTTGCTGTCGGAATTTCCGACAACTGTTTGAGAGCAGGTTCTCAAATTTTCCGACAACAAGACTTGTTGTCAGAAATTCCGAGCGTGTGTACACAATTCCGACGCACAAAATTCCACGCATGCTCAGAATCAAGCAAAAGAGCAGCACTAGCTATGGAGCTTCATTTTTCTCTGCTCATCGTACGTGTTGTATGTCATCGAGTTCTCGACGTTCAGAATTTCCGACAATATTTGTGTAACCGTGTGTATGAAAGACAAGTTGGAGCCAACATCAGTCGGAAAAAAATCCACGGTTTTGTTGTCAGAATGTCCGATCATGTGTACATGTGGTGTTTTCACCAGCCACAAGAAGCCTCAATGTGTGAATTATCTGAAATACAAAAATACAATTTTGCCATCTGTATACATAATCCTAATGATAACCCGAGGAATATTAACCTGAAAAACACATGGGGTGTATTTATAAAAAAAAAAAATACAGAGCTATTCCTCCTGTGAAAGTGTATTTACATTTGTTCTGTGTGAACAAGGGCAAGTTGAAACATTATTAAGCTATCTTCTCTCCAAATCCAATGTTATTCATTCATTCAGAATAGCTTGAAATATACACTCTATTGTCAAAAGTATTGGGACCCCTGCCTTTACGCACACATGAACTTTAATGGCATCCCAGTCTTAGTCCGTAGGGCTCAATATAGAGTTGACCTACCCTTTGCAGCTATGACATCTTCAACTCTTCTGGGAAGGCTGTCCACAAGGTTTGGGAGTGTGTCTATGGGAATGTTTGATCATTTTTCCAGAAACACATTTTTGAGGTCAGGCACTGATGTTGGACAAGAAGGCCTGGCTCGCAGTCTCCACTCTAATTCATCCCAAAGGTGTTCTATCAGGTTGAGGTCAGGCGAGCCAAGTTCCTCCACCTGAAACTCGCTTATCCACACTATACTGCCACAAGTATTGGGCCGCCCCTCCAAATCATTTGTTGGAGGAGGGACTAAGGTGTGGGGGTTTTTTTCAGGGGTTGGGCTTGGCCCCTTAGTTCCAGTGAAGGGAACTCTTAAGGCGTTAGCATACCAAGACATTTTGGACAATTTCATGCTCCCAACTTTGTGGGAACAGTTTAGGGATGGCCCCTTCCTGTTCCAACATGACTGTGCACCAATGCACAAACAAGGTTCATTAAGACATGGATGGGCAAGTTTATGGTGGAGGAACTTGACTGGCCTGCACAGAGTTCTGACCTCAACCTGATAGAACACCTTTGAGATGAATTAGAGTGTTGGCTGCAAGCCAGACCTTCTCGTCCAACATTAGTGCCTGACCTCACAGATGCGCTTCTGGAACAATGGTCAAACATTCCCATAGACACACTCCTAAACCTTGTGGACAGCCTTCCCAGAAGAATTGAAGCTGTTATAGTTGCAAGGGTGGGCCAACTCAATTTTGAACCCTACGGACTAAGACTGGGATGCCATTAAAGTTCATGTGCATGTAAAGGCAGGCATCCCAATACGTTTGACAATATAGTGTATATTTTTACTATGCTCATCAGCTCCATCTAGTGGCCACAATGCAGTATTTTCTTGATTTGACCTGGACAGAAAAGTGTGAGGAGATTGTATGGGCTGCTATCGACGTGGCTACTCTGATAGAGAGTTGTCTGCAGGCTCTTATCTCTCATATAGAATACAAATAAATATAAAATAGTGAATAAGCTTCAACTCACATTAAGAGTCCTATAAATATTATTGTAACTGATTAAGATAGTCAGGTCTTTAAAAATGATTGCATGCTAAAGACAGTGACTACATATGCCCAGTTACATCATCAGTTCTCAGTTTGATCACAGTTCTTCATACAATGTTCTCTTTTAAGCTTATAATGTTAAACTGCAAAAAAGACCATTTATGGCTTGTCATCTTTCTATGAGAAATGAATTGGTCAGATCAACAACTAACATTTTATGCACCGACATCGACCTAATGAGTGATGGACAACTATAACAGACTTAAGACTTTAAGCCTTTGGTACAAGAGCTTACATCAGGCCCTTCGCAGCAGAGAATGCTATTTAATCCCACCAAACTGTTATAACTTCCCCAAAGACAAAAAAATACAATCCCCATGCAACATTTGTGGATATTATTTATTTTTCCAAACATTTGCTTTGTCATATAATAAACTAACACACAACAATCTCAGAATACTGTGTTATTTTTTTCCACTAAGAGTCGTCTGCTGAAAATCATATGCTTGCTCTGTCTTAGAGACCAAGAAATGTTTTAGTTATTTATTAACTTCTATCTTTTCCTTGTAGCTCGTATGTCTTTAGCAGTTAATACACAGTAAGCTCCACAAATTCATCAGGGTCCTTTTACAACAGCAAAGATTTTTTTGCATCATAGATTTGTCTGATTCTATAAAACACAACCCATGTGTCATTACAAGCTTGACAGGTTTAGCATCAGATGTTGCAAGATCAGGGTCCTCTTTCACAATGGAGGACATGATATATGCTTTCATACAATCAGATGCGGATGTGTCACTGCCACAAAATAATACCAAATGCAACAATGTATAAACCAGTTACTGTGGCTGTTTTAATCAGACACTTCAATATTTAGTGCATATGATTTTATTCCTAAAGTGGACCTTTCGGTAATTTTACATGTATGTATATATGAACAGCTGACAGGTCACAATATACAGCAACAGTATCATTGTGTTAAATGACGTTGCCTAAGACAAGATAATGTCATCAGTCTATTGCAGGCATGAAGCATTTCCTAAGTCTCCTCTATGCAGTGAATAGACTGCTATACTATAACTTTTAGCACGACAAAGGGTAAGAGACTGCAGCAGGGGCTGATCTGACAGCATTTCCTAAGTCTCCTCTATGCAGTGAATAGACTGCTATACTATAACTTTTAGCACGACAAAGGGTAAGAGACTGCAGCAGGGGCTGATCTGACAGCCGTATGGCAACACAGCCAGGCACAGGCATTAGGATTTACATGATCTGAGCCAGCACTTTAGTCCAGGAAGTAGCTGCAGTCACTGCATGATGCCTGGAAAATTCTAGTGTTCTGATTGGGGAAAAAAATGATTTTTCTATTTGTAGCATCCTCTAGCTAGTGTGCTAGATGTATATAGTTAGCTGTTAGTGTAGGTAACTTGGTTTGGCTGAGAGCCAAGCCTGGGTTGAATCTGGATCAGGGTTGAGTGACTCAGGGAAGCTGGATGACTCAGCAAGAAGCCTCTCTGGTGCCTCCCCCTGTTTTTTGGGAACTTGGAGAAACTTACAGATGTAATGAATGGAGGCTATGAGGAGTTGCTTGTCATATTTATGCATCCCAGCCAATCCCCAGCAAATGGGCTGGCAGGGGGGCCAGCAACCTCATGAATAGGCATACCAGCAAGGGCTGTCAGGGGAAGACGGAGATGGAGTGCTAAAGAGGCTGTCGGAGGCTCTTGCAGGGCGTCCCCTAGTCTGGGGGGTGACTTTGGGCCTGGGGCTCAGGTGCTGGAAGGATCCCCCACACCACATGGTGTAACCCCTTTCTGGAGAGAGGGGAGCAAGGAGAGGACAATGGACCCCCTCCTCTCCGTCCTTTTCATTACCACCTTGTTCTTTAATGCCTCCTCTTCTACACTTCTACTGTGTCTGCCCTGGCATGTCATCTACCTTTTCTCTGTTTGCACTTCCCCCTTGTTTTCTAATGCCTCCTCTTCCTGGTCAACTTCAAATTTTGGGAAAAAGAAGCCCACCCCCAGCTCTCATTTCACCCCTATCTGCTGTTAACCATATGCTAGTATTTCTGGTGGTTGCAGGTATACTCTGTGAATGAATGGCTGCTGTGGGGAACTACAAGTCCCAGCAGGAGATGGAGAAGCAAAATGTATGACCTAGTGTATTCAGTATGTTTAAAGCTAGAATAAAGGACAGGAGTGCTACTGCTAGAAGGGTTCTCAGGGTGCTGTAATTTCTTGGGGTCATCCAAGGTGAGAGCTGGTGGTGCATTAGAGCAGCGCTTGGAAGAGAGAAGCAGGCTCTGGGGAACAAAGGATGTACAAAGAAAGGAGCGTCTAAGCTCTGTAGTCCAGCAATTTTATTGTAACACAACAGTTAAAAACACTTACAGGATATAACAGTAAATCAGGCTCATCAATAAGTTAGGTGTGGAAGGTCCATGGGAGCAAGATGGCTGCCACACTTCCGGAACCACCGTGGAATGCCCCACCTGCTATGGTGAATTATGGTGCTCCTCTCCAGTGAATGCCTACTGCCAGAGATGAGCACTGCCAATCCCATCTCATTAGATATTCTTGCTAGCAGTGTGATTGGATAATGGGGGGGGGGAGTCTGTCCTCACATCTCATTCATTAGATGTTTGTGTCCTTGCTTGCAGCATGGTTAAGCACCTTTTTGGATGCCCCAAATCATTTTTATTAACTTCTTCTCCCCCTTCTTTCCTTAGCTATTTTTTTCCTTTGATTTTTTTGCTGTTTGTATGTAAACTTTTTTGTTTGTTGTTGTATGTAAAAATGTGGTTTGTTCTATTTTGTAGTTATGTGTTAACAAACTACACACAATTTTATGTGACTGGTTTACATCATTTCAATACATTTAAAGCCCATCTCTGTGGAAAGGAAAAATGTTCCTTTGCAGCATTTCCACACTCCAAGGGTTAAATATCCATTTAAGTCTAGGGGGAAGCTAAAAACAGTTTTACTTGCCCAGCCATGTGCTTCCCCAACAACCAGCGCTCTTGTCTTCTACCCTAAACTCCAACAGTGGACTGTTCCTGGGCATCCTCACGTCCAATGCAGGGCTATGAGCTCTGCATTGGACTTGATGATGTCAGGGGACCTGTTACCCCCGCAGAATGGGACAGAAGAGAATGCGGAGTCTGGTCTTACAGCCTGGAGGGAGTCAGCAGGAAAGGTGGATCAGGTTTTTGTGGCCCTCTTCAAGGCCTAAATGAGCATTTAACCCTTGCAGTGTGGGTAGAGCCCCGCTACAAGGGAACGTTTTAACTTTTCCCTTTAACTTTCCGCATTAAATGGTTAAAATTGTGGTTTTATTTAAAAAAAGGTATTTCCAATGTTAATACTTTGATCTCTTTAGGAGATGATTAATACCTGCAAGTGTTACACTTTACTTAGCGTACATACATTTATATGCACATGGAAAATATATCTCTACGCTTTAATCTATCTAATGCAAACACATGCAGAATAAATAGGTTGGTTAGGAAAAATCATATGTAATGCAAAGGTAAATAATTTTAAAGATAAAGATAAGACAAAGATATTTTATTGTATTTTCTCAACAGGAAAATGAGGATACAGAGAAAAGTAGAGGACAATTACATTAAGTATCATTACAATCTGTGATAACTGTAAAAGGAGGGTTAATATCTCTAATTAAAAGTAGGGTAAAGAAATGAAAAAAGTGGGTAAAATTAAAGATAATGTTACTGCAGGTAGTAAAAAAAAAATAATAATAATTTTCTCTAGCATAGAGAGCCAAAGGGAAATGACATGTCACACAATCTTTAACCCCTCATTCTCATTTATTAGTGTTTAGTGGAAACCTCCTACAAAATGTCATGGAAAGGTTATATTATACCTGCTCAGAGAGGGATGGGTCATTGTATACAGATTCACAAACAATAGCCTCTCTTGGAAGCATCTCCCCGTGTTTTTATTCCTTTTAAAACTGTGTTTAAATACGACTTTGGACAAAGATTTTGATGCCTGGCTTTAAAGGTTTTTGTTTGTTCATTTTTCACTGCGTCTAGGCCTCATTTACCATAGGATTTGGAGCTATCCCCTTGGAGTGTCTCACAGTTGTTAAGTGACAATCTAAAAGCCGATTTAGGATTAGGCAGCTTAACCAGGTGACCTGAGTGTTTGGCTCTGATTGGTTGCAGAGGGTAACGCTGAATTTGGAACTCCATACAGTGTTAGTGAAGGGTTTTATCATTTCTCAGAAAGACGTGCATCCTGAATAGGAGCTGATGAGAAGCTGGCTAATCAGGGTAGGATTATACAGAGCTCACTCTATACTCCTTTAATTCCATCCTCATGAATGGTGTTCAGATACTGCAAAATGAACTAGCACAGCACAGGAGATGTGCAAACACTCAAACAGACATCTTACTATCTTAATTAGCAAAGGATTTCTACTGCAGTTGCAGAGGCCCGTTAAAATGACCAGGGGAAGTCTTACAGAGCTTTCTGTATTGACATATTGCAGGTCACTAGTACACAGCGTAATGTATAAACATATTCTTCAAAGGAATACCTTACTTTTAACCCTATTTGCATAATCTTACTGTAAGATTTTAGTCATTTGCAAATATCTTTTTTTTTTTTTAACAGGCCAATGATACCTTGACCGTGTTAGAAATGTTCAAATCTGATAATAGGAGGACTATCAAGGCTAAATATTTAACACATGTTTAGCATATTATGGGAATATGACCTATAAAAATTATTTAACCACTTGCTTACCGGGCACTTAAACCCCCCCTCCTGCCCAGACCAATTTTCAGCTTTCAGCGCTGATGCACTTTGAATGACAATTGCGCAGTCATACAATACTGTACCCAAATTAAATTTTTATCATTTTTTTCCCACAAATAGAGCTTTCTTTTGGTGGTATTTAATCACAGCTGGGATTTTTATTTTTTGCTAAACAAACAAAAAAAGATGGAAGATTTTGAAAAAAAAAATCATGTTTCATTGTTTGTTATAAAATTTAGCAAACAGGTAATTTTTCTCCTTCATTGATATACACTGATGAGGCAGCACTGATGGGCATGGATAGGCACACTTAAGGCGGCACTGACGGACACAGTTAAGGTGGCACTGATAGGCACAGTTAAGGCGGCGCTGATAGGCACAGATAAGGCGGCACTGATGGGGACAGAAGGGGCGGCACTGATGGGCACAGATAAGGTGGCACTGATGGCCACTGATGGGCCCTGATGGGTGGCACGGATGGGTGGCACAGATGGGTGACACGGATGGGTGGCACTGATGGGCACTGATAGGTACCACTGATAGGTGGCACTGATGGGTGGCACTGATGGGCACTGATTGGTGGCACTGATTGGGTGGCACTGATGGGTGGCACTGATGGGCACTGGTAGGTGACACTGATGAGCACTGATAGGTGGCACTGATGTGGACCACTGTTGTTGAGGCACCGATTGTGGGCACTGATAGGTGGCACTGTGGGCGCTGATGAGTGGCACTGTGGGCACTGATGGGTGGCACTATGGGCACTGATGGGTGGCACTGTGGGCACTGACGGGTGGCGCTGGTGGGCACTGGTAGGCAGCACTGCTGCCTGTTGCTAGGTGGCACTGGCAGAGGGCACAGGTGGGCACTGATGATCTGGTGGCACTTACCGTGATCGGGACTGATGTCCCTCTCATGGCCGCCGGTGATCATCTTTTTGTTCCTCCTCACGCTGACAGCGCAAGGAGTAAAAATAGCTGATTACTGGCTCTATAGATGTCACATGATCAGCTGTCATTGGCTGACAGCTGATCATGTGGTAAGGGGTCGGGATCAACCCCTCACTCCGATCTGTGATCAGGTGAGTCTCATAGACTCGCTGATCACAGAGCACACCGCGCGCACCCTGCAGGGGCGTAGTCCCGGCAAAGCAGGTCCGCGCTGTAGCCCTCATTTGGCTATAGCGCGGATCTCTAGAGGTTAAAAAAAGTAACTGATAACATAGGTTTCTAAGGATTTCAAAGTGAATGGTGCACAGTTTGAAAAAGTAGTGGTTGCAAACATGTAAAAAATAAATTTAAGAAAAACGGGGCTGCTGTAGGCTCACTTATGCAATAGAAAGTTTTTTTTTCGTTTTTTTGTTTTTACAAACTGAGAATGCTATAATCATTATTGGAATGCTCACAACCAGTCCTCAGATACCATGTTAGTGCTGTACCCTGCAATGTGTCAGACAGCCAGGTATTTGTAAAGCCTTTCCTATAGCCTTTAACCTCCCTGGCGGTACGATTATGTCTGATTTTTGAATGTCAAAGCAGTACAATGTTTTACATGGAAATTTGGCGTTTTATATTGTAGGCCTGTAATTCTTAGGAATAAGACACTTAAATCTGTCCAAACAAGAGTCTAGTAGACATCCCGGGTATGATAAAGTTTGAAACACAAAATCATAAATTATATTATAATAAATAACTATAAATAATTATAAAAAAAAATAATATAATAATAATACATTTTATTCAATAATGTAATCAAATCAAAAACACTGAAATTTGCTCAGTCGCAGAATCGTCGCTGTCGTCACTTTCAGTGTCTGATGATGAATTTCCCCATGAATCACTATCGCTCAATTCAATTCACTATCACTGTTTTCTAGCTGGTCTAAAGCCACTTTTGACATAAAAGGATACTTTTTGGTTGCTATGGACATTCTCAAGTTTCCAGGCAGAAAGAACAGTATATATAATATAAAACTGCATGCAGGGCACTGGACAAAGCACTGGGGACAAAAGGGATGTGAAATGATTTGAGACAGTAATGTAATCTACAGATTACAGTGTATTATGTGTGTTATGTGTTTTGTACTTTATTTAATTTGCCACCGGGGCAGCTCTCGCAGGGAACAGAATCCAGAACAGTAATACATTGGGTGGAGGATCCGGCAGAGGACACCACAGGAGTACATTGCAAGATCCTGGGGACAAGGTACGTAACCTGTACCAGGATACTGCGATGCAATCCCAAGTGTGGCTCAAGTTACCGCTTTTGGTAATGAAAATTACCCCGAGCCACACTCGGGAAAACTGCTTAGAGTAATCTTTTTCAGCCAGGATGCAAAGGTGTATTTGCTTTGTATGAATAAATCATCTCCATCGTTGGGTGTCCTATGTGTATGGATGTTGCCGCATAATGTAAAACTACAGTATACTTTTTTTTTACATTTTAGAATGGGATGCCTCGAGATTGTGCAGAATTTACAATTGTGCAGAATTTGATGGAAAAAAGGTTGAGAAACTCTGGTTTCAAGTTCCAGAGGAGACACAGAAGGCAGTGACCTTCTATTAATAAACAGAGCCTTTTTAACAGCTTCTTGTTCACCTCTGTGGCAGCTCTATTTACCTATCTAAAAACTTTATAAAGTCCAACTTTTACAGGAACAGTCACTGTCTGCATATCATTTCAGCCGCTTATAGCTCCGGATCTACCGATCACTTGTGATTCATGGAGTGATTTCGGCAAAATTGATCTTGGCGCAAAATTGCAGTTTTTATATTTAATCTCACTCATTGAGCTGCTTAGAATATTTTGCTTGAAAAAAATTCTACTCTTTTGGGGTTTTTTGGGGGGGAGGGGAGTATATGGGGCAAAGTCGCATGACAAGCTGTACCCCATGATTTCCACTGAGTACCATTCATATCTGTGCGACTTCAACTTGCACCTACTTCAAAGTAGTCCCTGTACTACTTTGGTCCAACTTTGAGGTTGAGAGAGTTGTGAGTTGAGAGTTGCGAGTTGAGGTCCATAGACCCCAAGTTTATACAGGCATTCCCTGAAATCGCTGTAAAATCACATCAAAATCGTGGCTATGAAATCACGGCAAAATCATGCGACTTTCAAGTCGTGGCAGTATGAAAGGAGCCTAAGTGAGCTTTGTATGTGTGTTTTTTTATATCTGATTATTATTTTTGTACTGTCATTTTCTAAATTTTCTTTACATTTCATTTCAGCCTTCAAAAATCATCAAGTTCTCCTTTCCCACTGAATCCAATGTATTTCACTGAAGTGATAAATGTTGCTGAAATCTCTAAATTTTTACCACAATTTTGTAGAAATGATTACTCTTAATTGGGCTCACTTTGAGAAGTAGTGTTGTAGTGTTCAATGACAGTAGTTGTATGTGTTTCCTATGTAGTTGTTTCATCATTTTTGCTCAATAGGAAATGTTAAAGAGGAGTTCCATCCAAAAGTGGAATTTCCGCTTATCTGATTCCTCCCCACTTCTGATTCCTTCCCCACTTCTGGCAGACGCCGCTGCTAGCAGAGTCCATCAGAAGTTCGGCCCCCCACTTCCGGGCCTTTCAGAAAGTGCAGTGTGCTTCACGCTTGCACAGTAGGGATCCTCTGCTGGGTTCCTTTACCAGCAATGGCCGGTGCTGACACTGCTGGATTCCAGGACAGGTAAGTGTCCTAATATTAAAAGTCAGCACCTACATATGTGTAGCTGCTGACTTTTAATTTTTTTTGGGGGGGGGGGGGTGGAACTCGGCTTTAAGTTTTGTGACAAGCTTACTTTATGCCTACTATCAGTTAAAATGGATAGCAAACTATCTTGTAGTGTAGCTATTTTTTAGTTCAATACATTTTCATTTATTAAGAAAAGGGATAACAAACAAGGATCGTACACGACACAGTAGTCTAACTATTTTCACATATGTTTGCACAGGACTTTTTTCTCAGAGAATAGGTGCAGGAAGGAAGGCGTGCATTTATATTCAGCCCCCTTTACTCTGATATCCCTAACTAAAATCTAGCGGAACCAATTGCAGCATTAAGGGTGCACGGGCGCTACCCCCTCTCTCCTGCCACCCCTCTATCACCAATAGATAGATTCATGCATTGCATGATTCTATCTATGGTCACCGCTGCCACCTCCTATTCAGGCGCCCGGCCCCTTTTCGATCGCAGGGCACCTGAATTACAGCCATAGGTTCTAACAGGTGTCAAAAAAGGTGACCTGTGAGCACCATGATGGCAGCGTTTGATGAGCACAGTTGTAGCGTTTGATGGTACAGTGGCTGCAATTGATGATTTTTTTTCGAACTTTTTCTGTGCCCCCCCAAAAATTTGGAGCACCAGCCGCCACTGACCAATTGCCTTCAGAAGTCACCTAATTAGTAAATAGAGTTCACCTGTGTGTAATTTAATCTCAGTATTAATACAGCAGTTCCGTAAAGCCCTCAGAGGTTTGTTAGAGGTCCTTAGAGAACAAACAGCATCAATAAGTCCAAGGAACACACCAGACAGGCCATGGATAAAGTTGTGGAGAAGTTTAAAGCAGGGTTAGGTTATAAAAGTGGCAAGAAAAAAAACATTGTTGAAGGAAAACCATAAGACGTCTCGTTTGCAGTTTGTGGGAAGCCATGTGGGGGACACAGCAAACATGTGGAAGAAGGTGCTCTGGTCAGATGAGACCAAAATTGAACTTTATGGCCTAAAAGCAAAACACTATATGTGGTGGAAAACTAACCCTGCACATCACCCTGAACACACCATCCTCACTGTGAAACATAGTGGTGGCAGCATCATGTCGTGGGAATGCTTTTCTTCAGCAGGGACAGGGAAACTGGTCAGAGTTGATGGGAAAATGGATGGAGCCAAATACAGGGAAATCTTAGAGGAAAACCTGTTAGAGTCTGCAAAAGACTTGAGACTGGGGCGCAGGTTCACCTTCCAAAGGGACATAGACCATAAATATACAGCCAGAGCTACATCGGAATAGTTTAAATCAAAGCATATTCATGTGTTAGAATGGCCCAGTCAAAGTCCAGACCTAAAACCAATTGAGAATCTGTGGCAAGACTTGAAAATTGCTGTTCATAGACGCTCTCCATCCAATTTGACAGAGCTTGACCTATTTTGCAAAGAAGAAATGTTACTCTCTAGATGTGCAAAGCTTATAGAGACATCCCCAAAAAGACTTGCAGCTGTAATTGCAGCAAAAGGTGATTCTACAACACTTTTAACACATTTATTTGTAAGAATTGTTAAAAACCATTTATCATTTTCCTTCCACTTCACGATTATGTTCCACTTTGTGTTGGTCTATCACATAAAATCTCAATAAAATACATTTACATTTTTGGTTGTAACATGACAATGATGTGTAAAATTTCAAGGGGTGTGAATACTTTTTCAAGGCACTGTAAGTCATTTGTATAAAATTTGTTAACAACAAGAAAAACAGTAAAGTAGACCTCCTGTAGCCAGCAGAAATATACCCTTTCCAGCAACAATAGATCCCCACCAGCAGCAATAATAGACCTCCCCAGCAATAATGGACCACCATGCAAAAATAGATCTTCTTTAGTATCAATAGATCACCCAGCAGCCAACGTCAATGCACACCCCAACACCCCTTGCCATTACATACATTCAGTGCTGGAGGCGCCGAAACCACGTTCCTCCACATTCCCACTGAAAAAAAGCCCTGCATTTGCATGTAAAATGTATTAACTTACATGCAAAATCAGAAACAATCTGATGAAAAATAAATAACACAAAGGGCCTGTATATGTTTTCATCCAATAATTAAACATTTGAATCCAATTAGAAAATGTGTGAATCTTGGCTGAAAGCTGTGTAAAATAGACCTCTTATTTTTTAGACGAGAAAAATGACTGTACTTTTGGTACAAGTATCCATTAAAGTAGAACTATAGGCAAGGTGTTTTTTTTTTTTCCATTTTGGATAGAGAAAAAGAGTATTTTAACCCACTGATTTTGTTTTGCCATCTGTGTCCCATTGCAGAGATTTCCCTTCACTTCCTGTCCCATAGCCAAATGCCGCGTACAAACGATCGGAAATTCGGCCAGCAAAAGACCGATGAGAGTTTTTGGTTGGAAAATGCGACCGTGTGTATGCTCCATCGGACTTTTGCTGGCGGAATTTCCGCCAGCAAAAGATTGAGAGCAGGTTCTTAATTTTTCGGTCGGAAAAAGTTCCTATCCGAAAATGCGTTCGTCTGTATGCAATTCGTGAGCACAAAAAATCACGCATGCTTGGAAACAATTTGACACGTGCTCGGAAGCATTGAACTTTATTTTCTCGGCTCATCGTAGTGTTATACTTTACCACATTATTGATGGTCGAAAATTCAGAGAACTTTTGTGTGACCGTGTGTATGCAAGGCAAGCTTGAGCAGAATTCCGTCGGAAAAACCATATGTAACGAGCCTCTTCTCGCTCGATTCCACTCTCCCGACACTCCTTTGCGGCTATAGAATCAGATTGCAGATCGCAACATCTGATGGTTCGGTCATCCGATGCTCCGGGACTAGAACTACAGCTTTGTGCCATTCTAATCCAGTTGTGTAGCTCAGAACAAACACCAGGCAGGCTGTATGTAAGTTTAACCAGGAATCTCCTTTATGGACAGGAATACAGTCTCTTTTATACAGTAAAAGAGGAGGTGCAGACCTCCTGCTCATATTACTCTAACAATACAGCTGTAACTTAATTAACCTAATTAACATGAGCTAATTAACTAATCCCTTTAGACAGCCTAGATGGCTCAGACATGACCTTTAGGCCAGACCGGCCGTCTTGTAGCTCAGAAAACCCAATCAACATTATCACAATAGCAGATTTAATTAACACAAACAACAATGGGGATCTAATGACTCTTAGATCCCATACTAGAGACTTATTTACAATACACATTCTAGCAGGCAACAGACAGACAGGTGGCTGGAATTTACATCAGCATCTCCTAACAGTATTTGTCCCAGCATTATGAATCAGCCACTATTTCCAACATGGCAAATCCAGGGTCCCCAGAGTCTGTGTGTCCTGGGGGACCAGGACCCGAATCCACAGTAATACCACCTCAAGGGTCCCCAGGCATACAGCTCACAAAGAGCACCGTTCCCCCAAATGCCAGGGTCCACGAGCGATCGGCAAGAGGCTAGCATTCAGTCCGCTCCAAAAGTCTCTCTCCCGGCTAGGTCTGTCACACCATCCAAGTTTTTTTGGAGGGAAATTCTGATCGTGTGTACACGGCATAACAGGAAGTGATAAGAAATCCCTGCATATTAGGGGAATTCCTTGGGGACTGCCAGGTCACCAGAACTAGTGTCGCCATTGAAAGATTTCCCCCCTATTACTTTTCTGGGTACAGCCAAAAATTTGTGATTTTTTCTTTTACTTTCACTTTTCATGGTAATTGTAAATAGGACAAATGGAGAGGATGGGGCACAGACGGCAATAAAAACTGACAGGTGTTCTAATCCCTCTCCACTATATTTAAAAGTATAAACAAAAAAATGTTGCCTTTAGTTATACTCCAAATTATGCCCCTTCCAAACAACCTTCCCAAGTCTTATACCTACCAGTCTCTCCTCTTCTAAGATGTCCCCTGTGCAGAATGCTAAGTGTCCCTCTGCCACCATTTCAGAATTCTTCCAGTCCTTCTGCACAGTGGAAGTGGAAGAATCTGCATTTGTTCCTAAGGAGAAGCCATCTATTATGCATACCAATGGTGGACAAGATTCTTCCACACGTGCAGAAGACAAATAGCCCTGGTGGGAGACATCAGGAGTAGCAAACATATAAGAGGACTGGGGCTATGTAAGTAAATGATTTTAGGGATTGTTGAGAGAAGCATAGTTATTTAAAGGATATTTAAAAGATGGCTATAGTGAAAGCAGTGGCGGCCGCTCATAAGGGGCGCAAGGGCGCCGCCCCCCTAATCCATGCGTCCAGCCCCTAATCTCCATGCAGGGCACTGGATGCATGGATTTCAATCGTTTTTTTTTTTTTTTTAAGCACATGATTAGAGCCTGAGCCTCTAATTGGCTTCAAAAAGGGTGAACTCTGGCGCAGAGCATGGTGCCCCAAGCCCACCCACTTGTGTGACATTAGCGAATTAATATTCACTAATGTCTTTCTGCTTCTCCTCCTGGCCAATCAGGAAGCGTGTCCTGAGACCCGATTGGCCAGGAGTCCTAAGACCTGATTGGTCGGGAGGAGAAGTGACCATGGGGACTCGGGAGGAGATGCAAGGGCGAAGCCATGTTCTGGATGAGGTAAGTGCGAGACTAGTGGGTGATGGGAGACCGGGTGATCAGTTGGGGTTGGGAGTAATGGGGCCAGGTTTGTTTGTCGCATCCCCCAAAAAATGTAGCACCAGCCACCGCTGAGTGAAAGTATGGCTATCCTTAGCACATCAGACTCCGTATATATAAACAATGTCTATATGACAGACGTAGCACCAAAAGCATTGTTTAGATGTGGTGAATCATGGACTGGTAATGGTTATATGGTCTCATTTTTTCACAGTTCTACATTTGCTTTGTTCGCATGCTTGTTTCTGTTAAGAGGTGTCTCTGTGCCCTCCTAAAAGTCATGCCACCAATGCTTAAAAAAAAGACAAAGCTAGAGCAGACTATTTTATGCACAACCCAGATCTATCAGACAAATGCTGTGCACACATATGGATCATGTCAGTAACTTGGAATTTGGGAGAATCATACACCTGTCCCAGTCAGGCAGACAGATGGAGCTGTAACTGTAATAACAAGGCAATCCAAGGGAAAAAAAACAACTGTGTTCTCCATAAAAAATAACAATCATTATTAATGTTTGCATTTTTCATTGTACCTCAGAGAACCAATAAATATTTCATCTCCTTTTCATCTAAACAAATGGAAATATGCATCAAAATAAGGTTCATACAGTAGGATGAGTCATTGGGGAATATGTACAATTTATATATGCTCTGCAAGAGATCTGCACTTTATCTTGTACTTTTCAGGGAAAAATGCTCTGAGTTCCTTCTGGGAGAGTTGATAATGTGCAAATTATCTAATTTCCTCAACCAGACAAAAAGAATTGTTTGTTGTCAGTGTCTGCCTTGCTTTAAGGTTATCAGGAGTCAATGGTCGCTGTGCTGTGTCCTTCCCTAACTTTTGCATTCTCATCCTGAGCATACCTTTGAATTGTGTGGCCATGTAGCAATATTTTGGTGGGACCCCTGAAAAAGGGCTGCAGCTGCCCCTATGTGTGCCAACTGGCTCAACGGAAGTTGATTGAAGTTTTGTCAAAAGTGCCAGGTGAAAAATTGTTGGACGAACAGCGCTTACATCCAATGCAGGCACTGTTCTGGTATTCTGACAGCTGCTGGGGCTGGTTGTCAGAATACAAAAGCTCCAGGGTAGATTCATCTATCCACATTAATTAGTATGTATGGAGCCCACAGGCTGAATAAAATAAATCTATGTGTAAATGGCTAGCTCTCCTCTCTTTGCAGCAGCTGGTAGTGTCAACTGTGACAACATGTGTCACTGATCTTAAAGGGGTTGAAAACCCCCGTGTTTTTTCACCTTAATGCATCCTATGCATTAAGGTAAAAAAAAAACTGGCAGTGACCGGCCCCCCAGCCCCCTCCGTTTTACTTACCTGAGCCCCAGATTTCCCTCGGTGGGGATGCGCTGTCCCTCTCTCCATGGGATCCTGGCTCTTGATTGGATAGATTGATAGCAGTACAGCCATTGGCTCCTGTTGCTGTCAATCAAATTCCATGAAGCAGGCGCCAGGCGGGGCGGCCAAGTCCGGCATTTATGTCTATGGATGCAAATGCTGGACTCAGGAGCTCGCCCACAAGGTAAACCCCCCCCCCCCCAGGAGAGTGCTTCTCCGAAGGGGGTTATCTGATGCGTGGAGGAGCCGAGGGGCAGCCATGGGACCCCAGAAGTGGATGATCGGGGCCACTCTGTGCAAAACGAGCTGCACAGTGGAGTTAAGTATGATATGTTTGTTATTTTAAAAAGATAAAAAACGAGCCTTTACAATCACTTTAAAGTTACAAAGCCATTCCTTGCATTAAGGTTTGGGCATCAGTATTGCCCCCTCACCCCCCCTTTTTTACTTACCTGAGCCCTCATTCGATCCAGCCCTATGCCTGTCTGCAGCTCTTTTCTCCCCCATGGCCTGGTCACGCAGGCTTTGCTGAGGCAGCAGAGGGCATTGGCTACTACTGCTGTCAATCAGTGTTAAGGAATCAGGGGGCAGGGTCAAATCTCACTGTATCTGTAGATGCAGACAGCATGGCTTGGGAGCAAGGCCATGGGAGTGCCCCCATAGAAAGTGGTTTTCTAGTTAGGCATTCGCCAGAGAGGAGGAGCCAAAAGCACTGGCGGGGGACCCGAGAAGAGAAAGTTTGTTATTTCAAAAAATGCATTTACAACCACTTTAACATAAAAGGGTGATTTAATAAAGGAAAGACAGCAGGAGAGCTGTCAGCAAAGTCAACACAGTATTATAGGGAAGTGCTTTGGTTAACAGTATAGTTGTAACATCAATAATAAAAACCATATTAATAATTTATAATATGACAAAATGAGTTAGGATTTTTCACACAATTAACTCTAGAACCCTAATACAAACTTTGGCTTTTAATTTTTTTTGTAGGACTACAAACCTCAGCTATCCAAAAAGGTTATAGCTGGAGAGAAACTCCTGGATTGTTGACTGCATTGGGCATAAAGAGTTCATTACAGTCTGTAGTAGAAGTTCAGAGGTTAATTAATCTACACTGCAAAGACAGTGAAGCAAATGCTTCTTACTGCACAGAGAGGGGTCTGTGAGTAGCAACAATTCTACGGTGCAGTGTTCAGTAACAGTTTCCCCAGTGGGTGCCCCCTCCTACGTCAGGTCCCAGAGCAGCCACGAGGCCTGCTATGGCTATTGTTACCTCCTTTATTTTCATGACACATGGAGCATAGAAAGAATAATTCATATTGAGTAGAATGTTTTACTGGGTTCTGATTTAGATCTTCTCAGCTGTGCTGAGAAGGCAATTGCATATAAAGATGTAGGGGCCCAGGACAAAATTTGATCTCCTTCTACATTACTGCATATCTTTCTGCCAGGCCCACCTTTACCATGCAGCTACCCACCCATATGTAAACTGGGCCCCTTTTGACTTTGTGCTCCCTCTCTATTGAGCTGCCCTGCACTTTGAGCCCTCCCAGTTGTTCTTAATTTTTTTTTAAAAATAGTCGAGCTGCAAAGGGAAGCTATAGGACAAGGACAGAGACATTGCCACACTAGCACATGCGGTGTCCAAGATCAAATGACCAGGGCGGGTTTCCATCACACAACTCTTGTCATCCCTTTGTTAATGTTATGTATAGATAAACAAACCTAACTTTCTTTATTGGTCTTAGGCTAGCTTAAAACACTGTAAAAGTGTGTAAATAAGCTTATATAAGACGACTGTATTTCTAGTGAAAGAAAAAAATAATAATAATAATGTGTGATCTTTAACTAAACATGGTAAAGCTATACCTTCAAATGTCTGAGTTGTATGAGTTGAGAAAGAGGAGCACCTTCTAGCACAAAGTGTGTAGGAAAAGGATAACCCCTGGCTGAACCCCCTATTACACAGACCATGAAGAGTTAATACATAACTTAACCCACAAGTACTTTTTTATCACTACTTTCTTTGACTCCTATTGTAAGTTGACCAGATTTTCAAAATTAAATATGTGGTCTTTCCTATCAACATACCCATTTTTAACCACACCCTCATTTCAATCAATATTTATACAGTATAAACAATATCCAAACCTTAACCATACCCATTATGTGGGCCATACACTATGCAAATTTCATCCTGTTCATAAATTTGAATAAACCCTGCCCTTTTATTCAAATTTTGACATTTGGGACGTGGCACTGCTCTACCTAAAAAATTCCCACAGTTCCATCCTGTGTTGGAATTTGGTATACTTTTTCATTCATCCTGTTCATGAAGAACTGGACGAAATTCATTGTGTGCACGACCCTGTTGCATCCCTCTCTCCTAATATCATTCAACTGAAAAATCAAAGGAGCCAGACAGAAAATTGTTGGCTGAACAGCAGTTGCATCCAGACAGATACAGGTGCTGCACAGTTATCATGACAGCTACTCCTGCCGGCTGTCAGAATGCAATATTCATAACATTTGTGTATGGCCAGCCTAAAGAGATTTTAAAGCTTTGTTTTTTATTTTATTAAAATACCAAACATGATATACTTACCTGTTGTGTACAATGGTTTTGCACACAGCAACCCCCGATCCTCTTTTTCTGTAGTCTAATGCTGGTGCTCCTGGCTGCACCCCCCTGCCAAATGCCCCCATAGAAAGCTATTTTTTTGTATGGAGTCTCCCTTAATATCCATACAAGTCACTTTTAAGCATAGGAATCTAGTGTGTATTTTTAGAACATTTTTTCTTTCTGCATGGTTGTACCTCATTAACATCTATATCAGACACTCATCTATGATAAGGATCTAGTGAAGCTGAAGGGAATCCCCAACTGTTTATATACAAACAGAAAGCAGCTGAGCAATATTATTTGCCAGCAAATACAACAACATTTTTTGTCATGTCTTTGTAGATGTCTTTTTTTTAACTGTTCTTTTTTTTTCTTTTATTTTATCTTATTTCTTTATTTATATTTTTGCTTTAGTATATGGTTCCTAGGGCAGTTCCTAACCCTCACCTTCACCCCCACCCCCACGGCATTTGCTTGACAATCTTTTTACCTAAGAGCCTAGTAAAGGGGCCATTGTTGTTTTTTTAACATTTGGCTCACATTGACTTCAAATGGGCTTGGATTTGGCACCCGAACTTTACTCATGGTCTGCGAACTCACCTCGAACCAAACTCAAGTACAACCAGCTCAGCCTTAATTAAGAGTAAGTAATGCACAAAGAACAAGTATCTAGAGTACAGAGTTAGGGGGGCAACAATAAGTAATGCACAAGGAAGGGGGGGGGGCAATAGTAAATATTGCACAGAAAGCAGGGGTCAAGAGTAAGTAAAGCATAGACAGCAGGTTTAAAAAATAAAAAATAAGTAACGTGCAGTGCACAGGACCAAACCTCCCTCCCTCAATTTTATTAGGCTTTGATTTGCATCTATTGGTCAGTGCCCAGAGTCCCCACACTGCGTCTCTCTGCCTTTTTTGTTACTTTGATTTGTGTGCTTTTGCAGCTATTCGCTTTTTATCTGTCTGCTGGCCGACACCTGTCAGACCTGTAGCACAGAGCAAAGTGTAAGAGCACTTCCCTTGGTTCTGTACTATGTGAAACTTATATGACAGTACTTTCTGGACACCAATAATTAACACTTTTACTTGGCATATTTCAGCCCAATACTCCTTAGCCCTGCAGCTGCTCATGGTGTTTATTGTAAATAAAGTTAAGCCAGACGCATTATTTAAAAAAAATCAGATACACATAAGCACAGGCAAATGAAAGACATACCGGTTAATGGTTAAAAAGAATATGACAGTTTTTACAGAATTTGTTTGCTTTTTGCCAATGCTGCAATTCAAAAATGTAATAATGACAGAGAAAATAAGCTTTAACCCCTTACATTTACTATATTAAAGTATAACTAAAGGCAAAACCTTTTTTTTTTGGATAGAGCGAAGAAAGATTAAAACTCGTCAGCTTTTTATTGCTGTCTGTGCCCCTTTTAGGGAGATTCGCCCTCTCTCTTTTTCCTGTTTACCATTATCATTGAACTGGAAAATAAAAAAAAAAGCCAAATTTTGGGTTGACACCAGTACAGAAATGGAGGGGAAGACTTTTAAAGAGGGCACTAGTTCTGGTGATCCTGGTGACACCCAGGGATTCTCTCACTTTGAAGGGATTCCTCTCACTTCCCGTTTTGCTATGGGGCAGGAATTGAAGGGAAATCTCCCCAATAGGACACAGATGAAAAATAAACAAAACTAACAGAAGTTATTCATTTTACAAACAACAGAAAATTTGCCAGAACATTTACCAGCTAGCCTGCAAAAAGAAAAAAAAATTGACCAGGTCTAACAACTGTTAGAAATAAAGGGATTTGTTGCATACATTTGCAAATATATGTGAAAGCTGCAGTGGTTTTCCAAGGCTCCTCTGTATACCCCGGTCCTAACTCATTATTTCTGAGAGTCTCCAAGTTGGAGCATATATAGTAGTGAGTACATTAAGGGAAGGTTTGCCTTGAGGGAGCCTAATCCTCCTTAACTGGTTCAATACAGGGCATTTTCACTCCTTTCCTTCCCAGACCAATTTTTAGTTTTCAGCGCTGTCGCAATTTAAACGACAATTGCGCGGTCAGGCAACGCTGTACCCAAACAAAATTGACGTTCTTTTTTCCCCACAAATAGAGCTTTCTTTTGGTGGTATTTGATCACCTCTGCAGTTTTTTTTTTTTTTTTGCGCTATAAACAAAAGAAGAGCGACAATTTTGAAAAAAACACAATATTTTATACTTTTTGCTATAATAAATATCCCAATTTAAAAAAAAAAAAATAATTTTTCCTCAGTTTACGCCGATACATATTCTTCTACATATGTTTGGTAAAAAAAAAAATCACAATAAGCGTATATTGATTGGTTTGCGCAAAAGTTATAGCGTCTACAAAATATGGGATAGATTTATGGCATTTTTAAAAAATTTGTATTTATTTTTTTTTTTTACTAGTAATGGCGACTATCTGCGATTTTTTTCATGACTACGACATTATGGCGGAGACATCGGACACTTTTGACACATTTTTGGGACCATTCACATTTATACAGTGATCAATGCTATAAAATTGCTTTGATTACTTTATAAATGTGACAGGCAGGGAAGGGGTTAACCACTAGGGGGACACGAGGGGTTAAATGTGTTTCCTAGGGGAGTGATTCTAACTGTGGGGGGTGGGGACTCACAAGGGGAGGAGACCGATCGGTGTTCCTCTGTACTGGGAACACAGATCGGTCTCCTCTCACCTGACAGGACGTGGATCTGTGTGTTTACACACACAGATCCATGGTCCTGCTCGGTTAACGGGCAATCGCGGATGTCCGGCGGACATCGCGGCCGCTGGGAACACGCACCGGTCCTGAGCAACAGGACAGGCGCACGCCCCCTAGACGGCCGGGAAGCCCAGTTTGCACAGTGCGTTACAACAGGAGAGCAAACAGTACAATTACAAAACAATTTAGTACAGGAGAAATCAGAGGGCCCTACTCATTAGAGCTTACAATCTAGGAGATGGCAGCTGAAGACATCCAATGTATCCCTTTTATTACTCTATCCAAAATGGGGAAAAAAAAAAGTTTTACCTTTGTCAGAACTAGAGCACAGAGCTGAATTAAGTACCTTGAAACTCCTCCTTCAACTCTGTGCTCATTTTATATGAGGACAGTCTCCCGAAAGCAGGGAGTCTCTTCTTATAAACATACAAATGTCTGGTGACCCTAAACTATAGGAACAGGCCCATGGGCGCCCGCAGAACTTTTTTCAGGGGGGGGGCATCATTTTAAGATCACCCATGCTCTGCCCCTTTTTGGCAATGTCATTATCACATTATCACGGTCAGAGACTGCAGATGTAATACAGGAGATGGTCAGAGACTGCAGACATGGCACAAGAGACTGTCAGAGACTGCAGACATGGCCCAAGAGACTGAGGACATGGCACAAGAGACTGTCAGAGACTGCATACATGGCCCAAGAGACTGTCAGTGACTGCATACATGGCTCAAGAGACTGTCAGAGACCGCGGACATGGCCCAAGAGACTGCAGACATGGCACAAGAGACTTCAGAGACTGCATACATGGCCCAAGAGACTGTCAGTGACTGCATACATGACTCAAGAGACTGTAAGAGACTGCAGACATGAAATAAGAGATGACCAGAGACTGCATACATGACCCAAGAGACTATAAGAGACTGCGGACATGGCACAAGAGACTCTAAGAGACTGCATACATGTGGGGGGTGACAGAGAGAGACAGGTGGGGGTGACAGAGAGATAGAGGGGGTGACAGAGAGAGGGGGTGACAGAAAGAGACAGAGGGGGTGTCAGAGAGAGACAGAGGGGGGTGACAGAGATAAAGGGGGTGACAGAAAGAGACAGAGGGGGGTGACAGAGGGAGTAGTTGACAGAAAGAGACAGAGGGGATGACAGAGAGAGACAGAGGGGGGTGACAGAGAGAGAGGAGTGTGACAGAGAGAGACAGGGGGGTGAAAAAGACAGAGGGGTGACAGAGAGAGAGGGGGTGACAGAGAGAGGTGATGGAGGTCAGAGAGAGGGACTCCCTAGCCCTGTCTGCAGTCCCTCAAGTGCCCCTATGTCCCAGTGGTGTGTGTAATGCTCAGTACGCTACCTTGCATGCCAGTAGGATGTCCATGATGACCAGCAGCTGGCAAGACCCATTTTCATTCTGGGGGAGGACAGGAGGTGCTCTGTTCCTTCCATCGGATCTATGATGTGACATGGAGCAGTCCCTGGCTGCTTGCATTTCCTGCCCGTCCTTGTTCTCTGAAACCCCAGTCAGTCTGTCCTCCAGGCCTGGGAGCAGGGAGCATTGAGGAGGTTTAAGGAGTCCAGGGGTTCCAGGCTCAGGGAGGCACCAGGGACTTTGTGCCTGCTGTTCCTGGCGTCTTGCTGCTCTCCTTTCCCGTGGCTTCCATCTCCTGGGCCACTCGCTTGCACTATGTAGACCAAGTGATGTCATCCTGTCCACCCCTTGAGGCCTTTGCTGTCCAGCTACTCACACCAGCTGTCACCAGCCCTGCTAAACTGTGAACAGGTGCAAGCAGGGCCAGCCGTCGGCACTAGGCTAAAGACCAGGTAGGGAACTCCTGATCCGCTCCCTGATTCCGGGGGGGCACTTTCCCCTCCTTGCTCCTACCTGTGGACGCCCATGAACAGGCCTACTGTGCTTAATTGTAAATCTGGCCCTGGCTCAGACCAGTTACAAGGGATAAGCAAAAAAGATACCGCGCTGAAAAAATTAAATCCACTGGTAAGAAGCAGCAGCATACAGTGCGATAACACAAAAAGTCTATAAAATTGGGGAAGCTGCGCTAATAAATAAGTCCACAACAATTAACATGAAGACAAAGAAGACCATTGAGAACATTAAGGGTCATGATAACACTGCAGTGTACACACACAAAGTGCCCGACCACCGTAGTTGTAGATCGCTCACTAGGACCCGCTGTGGCGTCCGCACACTGTTGGCGAAAGATGCTTGGAGACTGTATCTTCACAAGAAGTAGACGTTTAGTGATCACAGATAATGTATTAAAAACCAACACAATTCTCGATGCAGGGATGGTGACTTCCTCAGGAAGGTGTATGAAACATATTCAAAGATGTCCTCCCTGTCTCCTCATGGCTTCATTTGAAATTTGTGTTGTGCAAATTTCACCTTAAAGCATGTTATACAGCATAGTGCTTGTGCTGTGTCATTTGGCCCCCTGTATCACTTGAAATACCTGTTTGATCCTGCCAGTTTCTACCCTCCCCTCTGTACTCTGACCACGATATATCAGAGCTGCTGAGCCCTGACACCATGGTCAGCGTATGTGCCTCGGTAATCCGCTCCTATCTGCAGCTATTTTGTGTCTCCCTCTGTCCTCCTCCCCCCTCCCCTCCCTGCCTGTCATCTCTCACTAGCACCGCTCTGCTCCTCTTCCTGCTGCTTCAAAACTATCTGACCTTTATATCATCCCCTCTGTCAGATAAAAATATGTATCCTAGTGCCTGTGCTTTATTAAAACAAAAGCCCATTTCTACCTGTTTAACAGCATCTCCCAGTGATCACATGACTCCAGACTCTCTCCTCCCTGGCTGACGTCAGCAGGGGAATCTCGGCCCCGCCCGCCGGAGCTATCATACAGGGAGAGCAGAGAGTCACATGATCGCTGAGAGATGCTCGCTGAGATTGGCATTGTGCATCTGTGTGCATCTAAGATGATATGGACACCCATTTGGGTGGTTTTCATTCTTATTAGCATGAGTCAACATTGCAGGAATAGCTCAAAATGTGTGCTACTGAAGTTACACTATACTTGGCAAACATAGGAAACTCATATGGTAGCATAGAAGAATGCCCATTATCTCAGCATGCTCAGATATAGTCATGGGCCCCTGTAACACTAATTCCCACCACTCTCTGGGTCCCAGGGAGCATATATTCTTCAGCTTCCTTCCCTCAGCAGCTCAGAGAGGCCACACCTGGTGAGATAGATGTAGCTGGTCAAGGGATCTGCAACCAGGTGTTTAGTCCTCCACTATCAAAACCGGCATGCAGGCAGCTGGATTAGAGCTTGTTAGCATTCAGGTTCTCCAGAAGAGTGTTCTGAACTTTTTTTTTACTGAAGCAGTGATTCTCAGCTTGACTCTCTGTTGTTTTCGAGTCTTATAGAAGTTATGCGTATGTAGCCACATATTACCATGACTGGTTAACAGAACCATTGTTGTGAAGAGTCTATATTTGACCAGCATTCATAATAAGACTCTGCAGTGTATGCAGTTCTTTTGCCATCCTAAAAATGTTTTGCATTGTTTACAAGTAATAAACTGATCCTGATCATTCAGCTGATTATCTGTCAAAGGTAGAGATACAGCGCTGTCTAGTGAGCCATTCTACTAAAGAGTAGTACGATGAATAATAGGTCCTGCTGCAGCTTAAATGTGAGATACACACAATATAATAATTTCAAAAGGATAAGCTGCGCAGCATGAGACTATAAAAATGTGGTAACATATGTCCACATATATTCAATGTCCGTATCCAATGGAGGATATAATTACTCCCAATCAAATGATAAAAAACACTAAAATGCATGGATCTGTAATGTAACCATGTGCATCAAAATATTTGAACATAAATACATTGAAAATTGGACACACAAAATATGTCAAAGCTGAGAGTCCTCTGAAAAATTCATCAACAGAAAGTCCTTTGAAAAAGCAGTTTTCCCAATCAAGTAGTATTCACAATTGCATAGAATGTCCTCAGTTCACTAGTTATTGGTGACTTAAAACGGAAAACACCCCAGAAGTAGTGATATGAGATAGAAAGATTCCGCCACCTGAGAAACTACTGCCGCTTACCAGTTGTGTTGATCTCTTTTTAGGGAGATTGCATCCACCTGTGGCTTATACCCCAGCCAGGGTCTCTATGCTTGTTGACCAAATTTCACCTGTCCTCTGCTGGAATTGTCCCAGAGTGACTCACGGTCAGCAGTTCCCCATGTTAAAAAGAAGAGCTTCCATAGTGTAATTCTATAAACATTTATAAATCATAAAAACAAGATTGCACTTACAAAATCTTCAAGATTAGAAAGCGTGTTAAGTAGTTCGAGCCATTCGGCTCTCGATATTCGCCCGTTGCTTCCGGGACTTAGCGTTGTTTTGGTGACGTCAGCACGCCGCTCCTCCCTACGCCGTTTTGTCACAGATGATGTCGTCCAGGGGCACATACTAATTCCATAGTGATCATAGTTCCAGAAACAGTCTCTCCCTTAAAACGTAACTCCACTTTTGTTGAGAAAAAAACATTCCCCCTGGGTGATCTATTTACGTTGCAAGGATTATAACAATCTTTGTTGCAGATTCCTACCTTTTGTTATTCTGAAGAAATCCATGTGTGTTTGTCCGTGCCTATGTACTGAGTGGGTCCAAATGGGAGTGATTTCATAATTATCTGTCAGCTGTGGCAGCTGCAGGGCACTAACGAGGAAAGCTGCTGGGTCTGCATCCCTTTAGACGTGTTCCTATTGGAAGTATCACACCAAAAATGACTTTTTTTGTTGCAGGAAATGCCTGAAATCTGACTTGTATCTTAGGCAGACTTCTGGGAAAATTAGTGAGCCAATCACACAAGCAGGAAATTATGTTTCTGGGGAGTGGTCAGTACACATTCTGTGTACAGAACAACTTCATGTAGCCATATTGCATTGCATTTATAAAAAAATTACAGTAGCTGCAGATTGAAAAGGAAAGGTAATTTTTAATAACATTCAATCACAATATGACTTGTATCGCAATTGTACATGCTATATTATTTTTTCATTATTTGCTATTTTTTTCCCCCATGAAAGTGGAGTTACCCTTTAAGTGGCTCTATAACACCTATACCTCTTTTCAATAGCAAAGGGTAGGTCAGTCAAAACTCATTGTTATTTCATCTCTGTCCATACATCTATAGGGAGAATGATGGGATGTTGCCCCCACAGACTGTCATACTTAATAAAATACAAATGAGAAAAGAAGATGCATGAGCCATAATATGTTCCACATCTCCCTCCATGTTTGGGACATACTGTAATGTTTTTTTCAGGCAAGCTCTAATTTCCTTAGGGAAAGCATTGAAGGATTCAAAAGCAATCTGTACTTTCCGTACTGTTCTGTGGGCACTGATGCACGCTATTCTTCATTATTTTTCCACACCTAAATAAAACAAAAGACACAGTTTGCCTGATGATATGAAAATATGTTTTTAAAGCCCACTCTGTTATTTCCTCCACTTTCCACAAGCATTTGCAAGGATTTTTATTAAAATGGGTTTTTTGCTTTACCTACCTCCAAATGATGAAGAAAATATTTTTGAATTGGATGAGGAGTACATTTTCTCTGGATTGGAATAAACTGGGCTGAAACACGAAAAAGAAGATCATAACCACCCTGACTGATGAGAAGAATGAATCAAAGGAATAAAATTAGAGCACAGTATTTTACTGTACTAAAATACTTTCTCCCAACAGTAGTAACTTCAGAATATCTTTTGAAGTTAGTTGCACACCATATTTTGCTTAAACTATAACTAAAGGCAAAACTTTTCTTTTAGCTTAGGATAGAGTGGAGATGGATTAGAACACCTGACAGTTTTTATTGCTGTCTGTACCCCCATTAGGGAGATTCACCCTCTCTGTTTGTCCTGTTTACCATTATCATTGAAAAAGTCAAAGAAAATCCCATATTTTGGGTTGCCACCCAGAAAAGTAATAGAGGGGAATGCTTACAATGGGGACACTAGTTCTGGTGACCTGGAGGTGCCCAAGAGATTCCCTTAATTTGCAGAGATTTCCAGTCACTTCCTGTTTGGCAAGGTAAATCTCCCCAATGAGACAAAGATGGCAAAAATAGGCTAAAACCTTACAGTAACCCTCCTTACTCAATTCAAAGTTTAGCCTATAGTTCTGCTTTAAAGAAGCCCTGTCACCAGACCATTATTTTCAACAAAAATCTTATCATAAGATTATATATGCATTTAATGTACTTTTTTTGCATGTTATTTACATGTAAAAGTGTCCCTTGTATAGAAATCCAAAAGCTCTGAAACTGTTACTAGACAGCTCCATCTTGTATTTCATGTCAGCAGCTCCAGCAGACTCAGAGCTGTCCCTCAGTTACACTCTATAGTATTCTCTGCTCCTTAGCAGCTATATACTGTAAAATGTTAATTAGGTATGTGAAGAGGGGGCAGAGCAGCTGGACCAACAAGGGCAGTAATTAGACACTTCAAGAAGAGGAGAGAGCTATGACATGCCAGGAGGGAAAGGGTTGTGCTAGGGAAGTGATTATTTCTCGAGTTGTCTAATTTTCCAAGAAATTCTAGAGCACCTTTGTAAGTGGATACAAAATATAAAAAGGAATTACACTGCAGATAAGCATTGTACTTGATTTTCTGTGGATGTACTTGCATTGTTAAGAAAATGCAGTTAATGCAAAGCATTCTCTGATTGGACAATTAGAGAACACTTTGCATCCATTCTGAAAATGGAAAGTATTCTCTGAATGGTGCCTGTGTTGAGTGGCCAACTTCCTTTATTCAAAATGCATCAGGCCAGCTGCTCAGCACAGGTCCTGGAAGCTAGTGGAGAGCACCTGATTAGTGGTGTCCACTTTAGTGATTATCAGCTTCCAGGGGCATTGGCCAGGTATGGTATATACATAGTTACATTGATCCAAGCTGCACCAATTAAACTATGTATATAATATCCATACCTGGAATTCTTAACATAAAACGCAAAAAAGCCTAGCCTCTAAACCTTTAATATTTTGTTAAAACAAACAATGTTCAAATCTAGGTACAACTTATGATAAAGATTTGCCTGCACAGTACATACAGGGTTAATTATGGTAAACACAGCTGCCAGTGGGCTTTCTCCTCACCCCATTTAAAAGCCAAGAACCAGTGCCACCAGTAGAAGGGAATGGAGTGAGTCACATGCTCCCTATAATCAGAAGTACCAAGTATTACTTCGCTCCCCAAAGTGAGACAGACTGATGGGGGAGCAACATAAAGGTAAATATGTGCTGATGGTTGAGTCTTTGTCTTGCACAGATAATGCAAAGGTTTACTTTAAGTACCTTCCAAGCATTCAAACGATCCTGGACAATGATTAGGTAAAAGTGTATCTGTATCTATCTAAGCAGGCTATCCCCCCTTCAGTCTATTATGAATGCTGCTGCTAGACTAATACACCTCACTAATCGATCCGTGACTGCTGCTCCTCTCTGCCAATCCCTTCACTGGCTTCCCCTACCCCACCGTGTAAAATTCAAAATGCTAACCATAACATACAAGGCCATTCACAACATCGCAACCATCTACATCACCAACCTCATCTGCAAATATCGCCCAAATCGCCCCCTCCTCTCCTCCCAGGACCTCCTGCTCTCTAGCTCCCTTGTTACCTCCTCCCATGCTCATCTTCAGGACTTCTCCAGAGCCTCTCCCATCCTCTGGAATTCACTGCCCCAGTATGTCCGATCAGCCCCTACCCTGTCCACCTTTAGGAGATCCCCGAAAACTCATTTAATCAGGGAAGCCTATCCCACACCCACATAACAACTATCCCTGAGCCACCCCCATCAAATCATTCTCTGCAGCTATTACCTTTTGTACCACCACCCCCTCCCTTTAGCACTCCACAATGCCCTCCTGTACCTTTTGTATTGAACTGTACTGTAATTGTGTTGTCCCCCTTATACATTGTAAAGCACTGCGTAAACTGTTAGCGCTATATAAATCGCGTATTAGAATAATAATAATAATAATAATATCTGTAAAAATCCACCGAGATGAGAATCTCGTCTAATGCTGGATCTTCTAAAGCTGGCCAAACACAATAAGATTTCTCTTGTTCAGCCCCCATGGAGACATCCCTAGATTTCCCCATCTATGCTATTGACCCCAGTGGCTATCATTTGGATATAGGTGCTATTTGGACAACAGTTTTCTACCATGTTTCACAAATGTTAAAACTAGTTCTGAACTGCTAAAGACACAAAAGTATTGCAGAAGAGTACAGTTGATGACAGTCAGAATGGTAGACTAATGTGCTTTGCCACATTACAGTCATGTTAAAAAGTATATACAGTGCCTTGCAAAAGTATTCACCCCCCTGGCTTTTTACCTATTTTGTTACATTACAGCCTTTAGTTTAATTTTTTAAAATCTGAATTATATGTGATGGATCAGAACACAATAGTCTAAGTTGGTGAAGTAAAATTAGAAAAATAAATACATAAAACTATTTTTCAGAAATAAAAAACTGATAATTGGCATGTGCGTATGTATTCACCCCCTTTGTTATGAAGCCCATTAAAAAACTCCGGTGCAACCAATTACCTTCAAAAGTCACCTAATTAGTGAAATGATGTCCACCTGTGTGCAATCTAAGTGTCACATGATCTGTCATTACATATACACACCTTTTTGAAAGGCCCCAGAGGCTGCAACACCTTAGCAAGAGGCACCACTAACCAAACACTGACATGAAGACCAAGAAACTCTTCAAACAAGTAAGGGACAATGTTGTTGAAAAGTACAAGTCAGGGTTAGGTTATAAAAAAATATCCAAATCTTTGATGATCCCTAGGAGCACCATCAAATCTATCATAACCAAATGGAAAGAACATGGCACAACAGCAAATCTGCCAAGAGACGGCCGCACACCAAAACTCACGGACCGGACAAGGAGGGCATTAATCAGAGAGGCAGCACAGAGACCTAAGGTAACCCTGGAGGGGCTGCAGAGTTCCACAGCAGAGACTGGAGTATCTGTACATAGGACGACAATAAGCCGTACGCTCCATAGAGTTGGGCTTTATGGCAGAGTGGCCAGAAGAAAGCCATTACTTTCAGCAAAAAACAAAATGGCACATTTTAAGTTTGCGAAAAGGTACGTGGGAGACAGCCAAAATGTATGGAGGAAGATGCTCTGGTCTGATGAGACTAAAATTGAACTTTTTGGCCATCAAAGAAAACGCTATGTCTGGTGCAAACCCAACACATCACATCACCCAAAGAACACCATTCCCACAGTGAAACATGGTGGTGGTAGCATCATGCTGTGGGGATGTTTTTCAGAAGTCGGGACTGGGAAACTGGTCAGAGTTGAGGCAAAGATGAATGGTGCTAAATACAGGGATATTCTTGAGCAAAACCTGTACCACTCTGTGTGTAATTTGAGGCTAGGACGGAGGTTCACCTTCCAGCAGGACAATGACCCCAAACACACTCTTAAAGCAACACTTGAATGGTTTAAGGGGAAACATGTAAATGTGTTGGAATGGCCTAGTCAAAACCCAGACCTCAATCAAATAGAAAATCTGTGCTTAGACCTAACGATTACTGTTAACAAGCACAAACCATCCAACTTGAAGGAACTGGAGCAGTTCTGCAAGGAGGAATGGGCAAAAATCCCAGTGGTAAGATGTGGCAAGCTCATAGAGACTTATCCAAAGTGACTTGGAGCTGTGATAACCACAAAAGGTGGCTCTACAAAGTATTGACTTTAGGGGGGTAAATAGTTATGCACATTGACTTTTTCTCTTATTTTGTTCTATTTGTTGTTTGCTTCACAATAAAAAAAAAAACATCTTCGAAGTTGTGGGCATGTTCTGTAAATTAAATGATGCAAATCCTCAAACAATCCATGTTAGCTCCAGGTTGTGAAGCAACAAAACAAGAAAAATGCCAAGGGGGTGAATACTTTTGCAAGGCACTGTATTAAAGAATGTTAAACTTTTACAGTACTAAAGAGGTCATATTAGGCCATGGGTAGCCCTGGGGGGTATTATTTTTTCCATCACTCACCCTAACCTGTTGTAAGGTGTGCCATCGATCATTATCTTCCAAGAAGAGAATAAAGACCCCACTTGAAGCAGAGTTTCATGGAAAATCTCCATGCAAGCTGGTTATCACTATTTAATTAACAACACCTTTAATGTTTCCACTTAAAATGCTTGTAAATGTACCTGCCAGGAAACTAAAGAGAGTTATGGTTTTGTGACAGTACTTTAGCTGTGACATTTGGGAATTATTGTATTTTACTTTGCACATCCAACAGGATGTTATTTATACACTGAAGTTATTAATTATTATTATTATTACAGATATTTTGGCTATAAGTAAAATTATGTCCTGTGAATAACAGAAGTGAAAAAGTCATACAGTAATGGAATAGTTTTATTTATTTTTTTACGTTGAAACAAGCAAGGTCTTTATTGAAAAAGAGATGTACATTCAAAGACTCAATAAAACATTGAAGTAAAACAAAACATATCCATGTGGTAACCTACAACATGGCAAATGCAAAAGCATTCTCGAGTTGTGCAAACAAGAGATTCTAGTTAGTGTCAATCAATGTATATGCAATAAACATACCATACCAGCAGTCTAAACACACAGCAAACCAGGCCTAGGTGGCAGCGAACCCATGGTGAAAGGAGAGTAAAGTCCTGGGGAGTATTGATCGTGTATATACAAAAAGGGTTGTCTATAATATCAAGTATAGTAAAGCTGCGGACCTGAGGGTAGTTAGTGGTGCCTGCTGATGACCCTGCCAAAATGTCAACCATCGAAAGAAACTTTATGTGCATATGGCAGAGTGCTCCAACCAATGATCTCACACTCTATTATACTTGGACTGCCATTTGTGAGTGTAAATTAACTTTTTGTACGAAAGTATAGCATTAACTTATCTTACCCATGATTGAAACGTAGGGGGAAGTGCCTGCATCCAAGTGAGTGCTATCAACTTTCTTGCATTTAAAAGTGTTTCATGCTTAAATATCGTCATGTATTTATCAACGCCCAAGGATGCATTGTTTAGGGTCAAGAGCGAACCCATTTGGTCATGCAGGAATTCTAGCACTTGAAGCCAGTAACCTTGGATCATGGAACATGCCCACTAATAGAAAAGTTTTAACTTTTTTGGAAGCAGCAGGTATCAAAAGTTGCTGGAAAAATGTTCTGCATTAAACTCACAGAAAGACTGGGAAGTGAGTTTTTATAAATTAAGTTTTATTTTACATCTATACCCTAAATTCTTATTTTTCTGTAAGGCATATGTTTTTCAAAGTGGAATACTTACGTCACACTCATAGGTATTGCAAAAAAGTAGCCAAAGCATGTTATAACTCCTGTTTATACCATTAGCAAATGACCTACTGGTGAATTCAGACTGAGCAAGTGCCCATCATAGGGGTCAGAAAGTTCATGTGAACCTGTATACACAGTATCAAGCTTGAGCTCATGCACACGTCTCACAGCATGTGCACGGATGTGCAGGTTCTGTGCATGCTCACTGCGCACAGTATGATCGAACAAGCAAATTAAGTTGTGCTTAGTGCTGAAGGTTATTCATCAGTGTTCTTGTGACCTGCAATTTCTGTATCCTACCTATGATTGTTCCTGTTACTGACCCAGCTTGCTCCTTGACCTTGTAATTTTTGCTTCTCTGCTCATCTGTTCCTGAACCAACCCTGTTATATTTGATCTGTAAGGACCCTGCCCTATGCTGTTGTGTGGGTAGTTAAATTTAGTGTGTTTTCTTACCAGAGCTGCTATTTAACTCGTCTCTGCAAGTATTCTCTAAGCTCAGTGAATTGAATGTTTCTGCCTGTTACTGAAAAAGAAGCTCCCTTCAATGATATGAGGTTTGCCAGTTCCGTATGCTGAAAAACAGCCCCATACCATGATGTTCCCACCTCCCAACTTCACTGTTGTTATGGCGTTTTTGGGGTGATTATGGCATTTAAAGAGTTCAATTTTGGTCTCATCTGACCAGACTATATTCTCCCAGTATTTCACAGGCTTGTCTAAATGTTGTGCAGAAAACTTTAAACGAGCTTCAACATGCTTTTTCTTCAGCAATGGAGACTTGCATGGTGAGCGTGCATACAGGCCATGGCGGTTGAGTGCATTAATTATTGTTTTCTTTAAACAATTGTACCTGATAAT
Organism: Aquarana catesbeiana; assembly: GCF_042186555.1. Classification (NCBI taxonomy): domain Eukaryota; kingdom Metazoa; phylum Chordata; class Amphibia; order Anura; family Ranidae; genus Aquarana; species Aquarana catesbeiana. The sequence continues at coordinate 669,580,675 of NC_133324.1, read as the reverse complement.
TCTAAGTCTTTTTGAAGCACTCCACAAGTGGTCCTTGGCTCTTGGATAATTAGTCTGATAATTTTTTTCACTCCACTGGCAGAAATTTTGTGAGGAGCACCTGGTTGTGGCCGGTCTATGGTGAAACGATGTTCTTTTCACTTCCAGTTTATGGCCCCAACAGTGCTCAAAACCCTTTTTGAACCAATGCCATGTTTTGCAACAATAAGGTTGCAAAGGTCTTGAGAGAGCTCTTTGCTTTTATTCATCATGAGATGTTTCTTGTGTGACACCTTGGTAATGAGACACCTTTTTATAGGCCATCACTTGAGACTGAACCAGCTGACATTAATTTGCACTGACAGGGGGTAGGATTGCTTTCTAATTACAAATAGATTTCAGCTGGTGTCTTAGCTTTCCATGCCTCTTTGCACCTCCCTTTCTTCATGTGTTTGATACTTTTTCCCTGTGTCATTTCATTAGCTCTTGTGGTAGATGCTTTTGTTAGTGATTCAAGCCAGTCAGGAACTATATTTTAGGGCATGGTAGCCCATTTTTAGTAAAAAGGCAAATAAAAGTCCATAACATAAAAGTTTCCCACGCAGGGGTTCTTCTCCAGCAAATACACACAACGGAAAATGCTAGCCCACCTGGCCCCCTTAACGGCACCTCTGCTCTTCATTCAGGTCACACAGACCACAGGATTCTTCAATGTGGAAGGCTTTACTTTAGCGCCCACAGCTTCTTGCAGTCACACATGTTCTGGCTGCCTCCTGCAGCCCCTCTGACTCCTGGAGACCTCCTGCCTCTCTTGGGGTGGAGCAGTCTCCAACTGGGAGCCATGAGGTCATCCCATAACCTACTTATAAGGGCTGTGCTCACCTGAGCACACACCCTGCTGGTAAGGTACAAAATCTGGACACAGGGTTGGAGATCCCATCCCACCCAAGACACTATGGAATCTCCAAACTACAGAGCCCCATGACAGAATACCTGGAGAAGGCAGTTTTCTCCAGTCCACATCTATGCTCTACAGCAGGGATATGCAATTAGCAGACCTCCAGCTGTTACAAAATTACAAGTCCCATCATGCCTCTGGCTCTGGGTGTCATGCTTGTGGCTGTCAGAGTCTTGCTATGCCTCATGGGACTTGTAGTTGGCTACTGGTGATCTATTGTCACTGGTGGGGATCTGATTTTGTGTGAGGGTCTATTGTTGCTGATGGGGACTCTATTGTTGTTGGGGGGTCTTATGTTGCTGGAAGGGATCTACTGTTGAGGGAGAGGTCTATTTTTACTGGCTGCTGGAGGATCTATTGATGCTGGCTGCTGGGAGATCTGTTGTTGCTGCTGGGGGGGTCTAATGTTGCTTGGGTGGATATTTTGTTACTTGGTGTGATATTTTGTTGTGGGTGTTTCACTGTTGCTGCAGGGAATCTGTTGTTGTTGGGGTGGAGTCCATTGTTGCTGGGGGAGTCTATTGTTGTGTGGGGATCTAATGCTGGAATTCTATTGTTCCTGGCTGCAGGGGATCTATTTTACTGCTATTCTTTTTATCATTAACATGTTCCATACAAATGATTTAGCACCACAAAATGATACTTGGTTCTGTATTCTCTAAAAGGTGCAGTACTGGTAGGTGGTGGAATCAAGGGACGGTGGTCACAGGTGGGTAGGGGCAGAGACAAGGGGTGACATATATATATATATATATATATATATATATATATATAGTGGGGGTTGATTTACTAAAGCTGGGGAGTGCAAAATTTGGTGCAACTGTGCATGGTAGCCAATCAGCTTCTAGCTTCAATTTGTTCAATTAAGCTTTGTAAAAAAAAAAAAACCTGAAAGCTGATTGGTTTCTGTCAACCCCGGTATGTACAATGTATATACAGCCTTTGATCCTGCCACAAATCTTGTGAGCATATAGCTTCCTGGCATCTGCTGACTTTTAGCATTGTTTCAAGTTGTCTGTGTGGACAATAGAACTCCCCCTCTGGGGCAATGTTCTGTAGTCCTAATACCCCTAATACAATGCCTATTACACTTAATGTTCTTGATGACAATGCTGTTCTTCTACAGATACAGTAAGATGAGTGAGTATTGACAATAGGGAAAAATAAAGGAAAAAAACCCTGAAAAGAGAAGACATCGGACAGACATTGATCGGACATTCCGACAACAAAATCCTAGGATTTTTTCCGACGAATGTTGGCTCAAACTTGTCTTGCATACACACGGTCACACAAAGTTGTGGAAAATCCGATCGTTCTGAACGCGGTGACATAAAACACGTATGTCGAGACTATAAACGGGGCAGTAGCCAATAGCTTTCATCTCTTAATTTATTCTAAGCATGCGTGGCACTTTGTGCGTCGGATTTGTGTACACATGATCGGAATTTCCGACAACGGATTTTGTTGTCGGAAAATTTTATAGCAAGCTCTCAAACTTTGTGTGTTGGAAATTCCTATGGAAAATGTGTGTTGGAGCCTACACACGGTCGGAATTTCCGACAACAGGGTCCTATCACATATTTTCCATCTAAAAAACCTATCGTGTGTACAGGGCATTAAGCCGCCAAAACATCTAAGGGTGGGTAAGCTACAATTTAATACAATTTTGTTAATGGCTTTAGATATATTTTAAGTCACAATCTGATTAGGTGGACCTTGTTTTTCAATGTTATAAACAAACTATTAGATATTTTACCAGCCAAATCCATGTGTTGTCCTTGTCTTAGGATGAAAAGGCAAACCTTTTGAAAAATCATTCAAGCTTATTTTGTTTTTTGTTTTAATTCACCCATTTTAAATATTTTACTTTTTAAATTAGTTTTAATTTAACCACATGTACTACTTGTCGGTTTTCCTCACTTTAATTTAGAAATCACTTGCTATATTTAACAAATGAAAGGGCAAATGAGAAAAATATATTTCCTAACGACTATTCCAAATGGATGGTAAAGCATTTGTGCTCATTTTCCTCTGTGGCAATATAATAAATATTCTTTCAGATAAGGCTGTATTATTTTAATCCAGAAGAAATAAAAGGGATCTAAAGTGTGACATGATGAGCACATGTAACATATTTCATTTTAATACCATTTTCTAGGTGAGATAGCAGCTTTTATCTCCTTGCTACAATCATGCCTGGAACATACATTTCAGTAGACTTCATTTATTGTGTTGGAGGGTTTCCACCTCTATAGCTCCCTCATGACAAATTAGCCTGCCCTTCTAAACAAATAAGCACTTCAGAGAGTTCCACTTGACAGGCTTGTTAATCCCAGGAGTCTGTCTTATCATTGTAGAATTTAAGGACTGAGGTTTTACAGTATCCCTGCACTGCCAGGCTCTTACACAGTTGAGGACAAGGAAATTAGTGTATAACCTTTTTTATCCTTAATGCAGTAAGCATTTGTGCCACCCATAAAAAAAGCTTGTGCCATTTAGGAATAAAGTATAATGAAATAACAGGCATAGGTACCTGAAAAAGCACAGTAAATAGGATTAATGATATGTAAGTATTAGTAATGAACAGAAACCGTTCGGATTTCAGTTTACTGACATAACATCAGTGCAAGAATTTTGGTTACTTACCATGAGCTACTATACTCAGTGCATGCTATTTACGCAATAATTAATAATGAGGGTAATTCCGAGTGTTCATCGTCCAATTTGGGCAAATTTTTGTAATTTTAAGGAAAGAATTTCAAACTTTTGAAGAGAATACTTTCCAGTTTATATTGATACTTCTGTAGTTGTCCTGTCATTACTATGAACGTGTGTGTAAAGCCGAAACTTTTTTTTTTTTTTTTTTTAGCTTTGGATAGCAATGAAGGTTTGAATCCCAAAAGGTTTTTATTTGTCCCTGGGACTGGAAGTTAGGGAAAATCCAAATTTTGAGTTGCTACCAAAACAGGAATAGAGATGCAATTTTCCAATGGGCACAATTGTTTCAGGGACAACTATTAAAATGGGATTTCTCTCACTTTGGAGAGATTTCCAGTTAGCTTATTTTGCGTGTGCATTGTGGATAAATGTTAGACACACATGGCAAAAAAAAAACTGACATGGGGGTTCAACCATTCCCTACTCTATCCAAAATGACAAAAAAAACATTGATTTTGGAAACCTTTAAAGGCATGTCCCCCTAAAGCCGCGTACACAGGAGCGGACTTTTCGACCGGACTGGTCCGACGGTCTATCCGACGGACTTTCGGCGTACTTCCGACGGACTTTCCTAGCGAACGGACTTGCCTACACACGATCACACCAAAGTCCGAAGGATTCGACCGGACTAAAATAAGGAAGTTGATAGCCAGTAGCCAATAGCTGCCCTAGCATCGGTTTTAGTCCGTCGGACTAGCATACAGACGAGCAAATTTTTCAACCGGACTGGAGTCCGTTGGAAAGATTTGAAACATGTTTTATTTCTAGGTCCGTCAGACTTTTGGGAAAAAAGTCCTCTGGAGCCCACACACGATCGAATTGTCCAACGAAGTCTGGTCCGCCGGACCAAGTCTGCCGGAAAGTCCGCTCGTGTGTACGCGGCATTACTCTACTGTCTAGGCATAGAAGATACCCCCAAAGCATTCTTTATGATTAAATCCAACCTTGTCTGTAGTTATTTCTGTATATACTCCATTACACTTGATCAGATTTTCTTTTGTGTCTTTGTATATACTCTATTACATCTGATCAGATTTTCTTATGTGTCTTTGTTCAATTTATACTTACCCACTTAACCTTTTATCTATGCACGAAGAAAGTAACCAATGCTCTAAAAGCTTGCTTTTAATGTTTTTAGGAAGCCACTTGATGTTACTACAATACTTTTTTACCTTCTTTGCATATTTGTTGCTAGAAAAAAATGGTACAGGTTTTTTTTTTTTTTTTTTTAAATGCTTGATAAAAAAATGGATTGACCCTGTCCATGTTGTTATTGTATTGTCTCAGTGATCCACTCTGAGCTTTAGGCTATCAAAACTGTTTCACTGTTGCGCACAGTTTACTATTTAATTTTTATGTGAAAGTTTTGTTGTAACATTTCTGAATAAAGTATGCACAGTATGTGTGGTTGTTTTACTGGTAACATTTTAAGTGGTAAATATGGTAAAATGAAACATTGAATCTGGGTATTATAGTCTACATTCACCAAATAATCTATAATTTTATCATTGCTGTTATCAACCCACTCATTGATTTCACCTTGATAAATTGTATTTTTTTCAGCCTCAATATTTGCTTTGTGGTGTCCAGCGCCAAACATACTTTTATGTCCTTATCAGGTAATGAAAAGAGTGTTAGCCTGCCAAAAATCTTTTTTTTCAGTCTTTTCAAAACCTATTAACCAAAGAGAAAAGGAGAAAAAAAAATCCTGGAAGTGATAAGGAGCAGATAGTAGCTTTTGTAAAGCTGGCTGTTTGCTGATCGTTAAGTGTAAACATATGTGTTGCAATTCCTCTTGTCGCTGTATAGCTATTGATTAGGACATTTGTGTAATGTATAAATAATAGCATCTATGACAGTGCTATCAGAAGTACCAGTAAAGTGTCTCAATAAATGAGTTATGGTTGCCATTGCGCTGGCTTGAAAGACCCATAAATGGCCATTTGATTGTCTCTTTGACTGTGTAATAATTAACAGCATTTGTTATGATAGGAAGGATGTACCAGGCTTTCAATTGATGACATTCTATATGCTATTGATTATGACTAAACTGCTAAGCAGCTGTTACTTTTAAGGCCTTTTAAAGATTTCATCATAAGCACCAAATTGATTGGGTTTTATTATGTACTGAGTATATAAAACTGACTACAGTTATCATATCCTACGTCAACAGAGATGATGGTTTAACACTTTGGTTGTCTAGTCATCTTTTTACAATTTATTTCCCTTAGCAAAGAAAATAGTTCACACAACCTAAATACATCCAGTAAATACTACACATCGCATCTAAAAATTAAGGCACAATATTTTCAAATATAGACAATACATATATACACACGAATATACACATATAACCAGAGGGTAGTGTTGTTTAAGCATTTTTGTAAGATTACATTTTTCATTTTGTATTTTCTAACCTAATTTTGTGAGCTTTTTTTAACTCAGTAAACCTTTTTATAAAAAAGCAGTAAGCTTGGAATACTTTCTGTAATCCCAAATATAAAGTGTGGCCACAATGTCTGTCTTCTGTTTTCAAAAGGTTTTGCTGTTTCCAAAGTAGTTTTAAATCACTTCCTCAGCCCAACCATTTTCTTATGTCTTTGGCTTGGTTGAAGAGGATTTTCTGCCAAACAGCTAAATACACACTTGAAACCACATATAAGTGAACTGATTTACCTGCCAACAAATTTGGAACTCTGTTCAGCATTTCTTGTGATCCATACACCATTTCTACACATAGCCAGGATTATGACACTGTTTTCTGCTACAGTTGTTGAGCTTCCCATGTCACATTTCTACCCAGCAAGCTATAAATAAAAATCATGCCACTGTCAAGATCTTCCCTGTACCTCCTGTTCTGGCAATCTCGTCCTAAATCTCCTAGTATCTGAAAACATGAAATAATGGTAACAGCATGCTATATGTCTCTTAAAGCTACAGTTTGCCTGGAGTATCTGTTTCCTAGCTTCATCTACCTTGGTTAACATCCCCTATTGTGTAGCACACTGTGTGATAATACTGCATTAGCACCAAGTAATTTATTATAATTATTGAATATTATCACATGTGTTAGATCTATTAGTTTAATTTTAACAAAGGATATCCTCACACTTTTCTATTTTATCATTTTCATTCTCTAAATATATGTATATATATATATATATATATATATATATATATACACAGTGGGGACGAAAAGTATTCAGATCCCCTTAAATTTTCACTCTTTGTTATATCTTAGCCATTTGCTAAAATCATTTAAGTTAATTTTTTTCCTCATTAATGTACACACAGCACCCCATATTGACAGAAAAACACAGAATTGTTGACATTTTTGCAGATTTATTAAAAAAGAAAAACTAAAATATCACATGGTCCTAAGTATTCAGACCCTTTGCTGTGACACTCATATATTTAACTCAGGTGCTGTCCATTTCTTCTGATCATCCTTGAGATGGTTCTACACCTTCATTTGAGTCCAGCTGTGTTTGATTATACTGATTGGACTTGATTAGGAAAGCCACACACCTGTCTATATAAGACCTTACAGCTCACAGTGCATGTCAGAGCAAATGCGAATCATGAGGTCAAAGGAACTGCCTGAAGAGCTCAGAGATGGAATTGTGGCAAAGCACAGATCTGGCCAAGGTTACAAAAAAAGTCTGTTGCACTTAAGGTTCCTAAGAGCACAGTGGCCTCCATAATCCTTAAATGGACGACCAGAACTTTTCCTAGAGCTGGCCGTCCGGCCAAACTGAGTAAGGTTTTTTTGTAAAGGGTTTGTGAGTTAAAAACATTTATTTAGAGTATATATTATAGTAACTATATGTAATGGATTTAACTTTGTTGAAGGTAAATAACATACACAAAATATTAAAATATTAAGAAATTATATGTTACCACGAGTAACTGTACCTAAACCCATAGCTGTGTGTTGAAAATGTTGAATATGTCAGAGTGGTTTAATTACCAAGTATAGAATTTTATGTTTTAATCAGAATATTTCTGAGAGATAGGCACATAGCTAGAGCATGCTACAATATAGCAACAAAGACAAAATGAAATTGATTAATTCTCCATAAAGAATCTCTCCCTAAGAGCTCTTATTTTGTTTATCTATATTAAGACCAGGATTAATCTAGGCTGATTGCTTTATAATCTCCTTTTTATAAAAAAAAAACCTTACAATTAGCAACAGAGAGTACTGAACAAAATCACATACCAGTGGCATAGTAATGGTTTAGGGGGCCTTTCTTCACAATGAAGTCAAGGCACGGTAAGGTGAAATTGTTGTTAAGTGAGCCACTGCAAACATAATTCACTCATGTGATAGTACAATAGCACACTTGTGGCTTCATTTTGCAGATGTAGAGCCCCCGGTATGTTCTGCTAAATAGAGGTCTTGCATTCTGCATATCATTTTAAAGTATATAACCAGTATCAATTCCTGTCCCCCAACCCACTAATTGTTACCTACTCACCTTCCACTAAAAAATTTCCCAATTTAATTAAAAAAACAGTGGCCCTTCTGCTATATTCTCCTTAAAAGATACATGGCTCAAACATAGCTCACATATTTGCCGCACACTTAAAATATTCAATAATAGTTAAGTAAAACAATGTCCTATTACTTATTCTTTACCTACACCAAGTTTGGAACACACTTCAATTTGTTTTGAAGGCTCGTTACTATAAGTGATATAATTTCAGGACACAGTGTTCCCATTTCCTGTAACCAAATGTTAGAACAGGCAGTCTTGGTCTCCATTAAGAGATTAATTTTACCTTCTGCAGTTTTGGAAATATGGGCTTTTCAGAAACCAAGCCTTAGTCAATACACATTGTGGCTATAGTTTACATGTAAATTGACAGTATAACTAGATATATAATGGTGATGTCAACCAACATTAACTAGATGCCCCCTTCTCTCCCCCCATCCCTACTAAAATATAGTCAAATACAGTGCTACCTTTTCAAAACAGACAGTATGTACATGTTACCAGTGCAGGGATTATAGTTCCTTTTAGTCCAACTCATCATAAGCTATCTTTTTATAAATGTATTATTATTATTATTATTATAAAGCCCTAACAGTTTGCACAGCACTTTACAATATAAAGGGAGGCACCATGAATACAATACAGAAGTATTAGGAGGGTCCTGCTCATGGAGCTTACAATTTAGGGGTGGAGGAGGGGGGAGGTGGTATATAAAAGGTAATAGTTGTGAGGGATGAACCGATGGAGATGGTCCACATGCAATTTTTAAATTCAGGCGGGGTTGGCTTCTCTGTATAAACAAGTTTTTGGGATCGCCTAAAGGCGGACAGGGTAGGATAAACATTTATTGCACTCTAAGCCCCATTCCATGGTGTAAAAATTGTTCACTGAAAATGGCAACCCTGCTAGTTGGATAAATTGTGTGTAAATGCCAATTATAAGTCGCCTCATGATATAAAATATTGGTTTTAAAAAGTCTGTTGGCTACCGAGACATAATGGAATAATTTGCATGGCTTTCCCACTATCCCTAAAGTAGAATGCCAAACTAAACCTAACTAGTCCTAAAAATGCTCCTTCCCCATTCCTAACACCTATGCTGACTAACCTGTGTAAGAAAGCTTTGTATACTTACCTACAGAATTATAATTTTTTTTTGGATTTTGGTATATACAGTATATTCTACACTGTAGAAAATGTATATTTTTGTTTCTTCCCCAGTTTGCAACGCATGAACAAAAACCATGTGAAAATGACTAATTCTCATTAGACAATATATGCACTATAGCATGGTACAAACACACTTCCCTATACGTGTGTTAAAGAAAAAAGGTGATCTAAAGTATGTATATAATGTTAAACTTTAGCCTTAAAGTGATTGTAAACCTTCTTTTTTTTTTTAAATAACAAACATATAATACTTACCTCCACTGTGCAGTTTGTTTTGCGCAGTGGGGCCCCGAACCTCGTCTTCTTGGGACCCCGACGGCACCCGTGGCTCCTCCCCACGTCATTGGATGTGATTGACAGCAGCGGGAGCCAATGGCTGCGCTGCTATAAATCTATCCAACCAAGAGCCGAGAACCCCAGGCAGAGAGAGTGAGTGTGTCTCCGCTGAGGGAACGAACGGGCTCAGGTGAGTAAAACGGGGGGGCTGGGGGGGTGGTCAGTGTCAGAAGTTTTTTCACCTTAATGCATAGGATGCATTAAGGTGAAAAAACATGACCCCTTTACAACCCCTTTAAAATATAATCTCATAATCATTTATGACATTACTTGTGCTGACATGACACTTCTGCTGTTATTATAAAGACCTTAGGTCAGCTTCACATAGAATAAAGTATTATTATTATTATTATTATTATACAGGATTTATATAGCGCCAACAGTTTACGCAACAAAATAAAAGAGAGACAATACAGTTATAATACAATAAGATACAGGAGGATTAAGAGGGACCTGCTCAGAAGAGCTTACAATCTAATAGGGTGGGGCAGGTGGTACAAAAGGTTGTAACTGTGGGGAATGAGTTGATGGAAGTGGTAAAAGATTAGTTAGAGATGTTATAGGCTTTCCTAAAGAGATGAGTTTTCAGGGATCGCCTGAAGGTAGCAAGAGTAGGGGATAGCCGGACAGGTGGAGGTAGCGAGTTCCAGAGGATGGGAGAGGCTCTGAAGAAATCCTGGAGACGATCGTGAGAGGAGAAGACGAGAAAGTTTGAGAGTAGGAGGTCTTGAGAAGAGCGGTGAGGACGATTTGGGTGATATTTGGAGACAAGACTGGTGATGTAGCTCGGGGCAGAGTTGTGAATGGCTTTGTATTTTGTGGTTAGTATTTTGAATTTAATTCGCTGAGTGATTGGGAGCCAGTGTAGGGATTGGAGGAGAGGGTTGGCAGACACTGAGTGGTTGGTAAGGTGGATAAGTCTGGCAGCAGCATTAATGATAGACTGAAGATGGGATAGCCTATGGAGAGGCAGGCCAATGAGAAGGGAGTTGCAATAGTCAAAGCGAGAGATAACAAGGGAGTGAATGAGGAGCTTGGTGGTTTCATTTGTTAAAAACGGGCAAATTTTAGAGATGTTACGGTGGTGAATTCTACAAACTTTTGACGATTGGATTTGAGGCTGAAATGACAAGTCAGAGTCTAGGATTACACCTAGTACCCTGGCGTGAGGGGAGGGACTGATGGTTGCATTGTTGATTTTGATGGAAAAGTCTTGGAGGGGGGCATGGGCGGGGGGGAATATTAATAGCTCAGTTTTAGAGAGATTTAGTTTAAGGAAGTGGTGCAACATCCATGCTGATATGTCAGTTAGTAAGTTAGTAATGCGAGAGGAGACTGAAGGAGTGAGGTGAGGAGTAGACAGATAGATTTGGGTGTCATCAGCATATAAGTGGTATTGGAAGCCATGGGTGGTTATTAAGTGACCAAGGGAGGAGGTGTGGATAGAGAAGAGAAGGGGTCCAAGAACAGAGCCTTGGGGGACCCCCACAGAAAGGGGCAATGGAGAGGAGGAGACAGAGTTGTAGGTGACACTGAAGGAGCGCTGTGATAAATAGGCAGAATCTCGGAGGCCAAGGGAATGTAGTTTATTGAGAAGGAGCGCGTGGTCAACAGTATCAGAGGCCGCAGAGAGGTCAAGTAGTAGGAGTATGGAGTACTGGCTGTTGGTTTTAGCAGTTAGTAAATCGTTAGTGAGTTTTAGTAAGGCAGTTTCTGTGGAGTGCTGTGAGTGAAAGCCAGACTGTAAAGGGTCAAGAAGGTTATTTTCACTGAGGTAGGAGCTAAGACGGTTGTAGACTAAGCGTTCTAGAGGTGAATGGGAGCAATGAGATGGGTCTTAAGTTGTTCAGGTTGGTAGGGTCCAGTGAGGGCGTTTTAAGTATGGGAGTGATCTGCGCATGTTTTAGAGGGGAGGGGAAGGTGCCACTAGAGAGGGAGAGATTGAAGATGTGAGTGAGGGAGCATAGGATAGAAGAGGGTGACCATAGTAGTTGTGAGGGAATAGGATCCAGGGGACAATTGGTTAAGTGGGCATCTGAGAAAAGTTTTGTAACCTCTTCAGTAGTAGCCAATTCAAAAGAGGAGAGTGTTGAATGTGCTGTTAGGCAAGGTATGTTGAGTGGGGAAGATGTACGCACAGTGGAGGTATCCTCATGAATTGCATCAATATTGTCTTTGAAGTGATTGGCAATCTCTTGGGCAGTGAGTGAGATAGTGTGTAGAGGGGGTGGGGGAGGAAGCAGAGAGTTAAAGGTTGAGAAGAGCCGACGGGGACTGGATGACAAGGAATTAAAAAGAGAGACAAAGTAGGCTTGTTTGGCAGCATGGAGGCATGAATTGTATTTTAGAAGGGCAGATTTATATAGGGTGAAGTCTTGCAGGCATTTGGTTTTATGCCACAGTCATTCAAGAGTAGGGATGAGCCGAACACCCCCCCCGGTTCGGTTCGCACCAGAACCTGCGAACGGACCGAAAATTCGCACGAATGTTAGAACCCCATTGACGTCTATGGGACTCGAACGTTCAAAATCAAAAGTGCTCATTTTAAAGGCTAATTTGCATGGTATTGTCCTAAAAAGTGTTTGGGGTCCTGCCCCAGGGGACATGTATCAATGCAAAAAAAAGTTTAAAAACTGACGTTTTTTCGGGAGCCGTGATTTTAATGATGCTTAAAGTAAAAAAAAAAGTGAAATATTCCTTTAAATATCGTACCTGGGGGGTGTCTATAGTATGCCTGTAAAGTGGCACGTGTTTCCCATGCTTAGAACAGTCCCTGCGCAAAATGTCATTTTTAAAGGAAAAAAAGTCATTTAAAACTGCTTGCGGCTTTAATGTAATGTCGGGTCCTGGCAATATGGATGAAAATCAGTGAGCCAAACGGCATGGGTACCCCCCAGTCCATTACCAGGCCCTTTGGGTCTTGTATGGATATTAAGGGGAACCCCGCACCCAAATTAAAAAAGGAAACAGCAGTATACAGGCTCTGTACTCTGAACAGCAGTATACAGGCGGTGCAAACAAGACAGGGACTGTAGGTTTGTTGTTAAGTAGAATCTGTTTGTAATTTTGAACTGGTACATTTTTAACGTGTTTAGCTCCAGCCAAAAAATATATTTTAAGCTTTTTGGAAAACATAGGGAAGGGTTATCACCCCTGTGACATTTGTTTTGCTGTCTGTGCTCCTCTTCAGAAGATTTCACCTCACTTTTTGTCCCAATGACAAAAGTTTTTTTGTAAATTTTTGGTTTTTTGTGAAACAAGGATTGGTGATAAAGCATCAGTGGAAAGGAGAAATGTTTTTCCCATATTAACTCTTACAGGAGAGAATTTCCCTTCCTATGGGGTAGATTTCATCTCACTTCCTGTTGTCTCCTTCCGTTTGCAAGTAGGAGTTGTTTGTAAGTTGGATGTTTGAAAGTAGGGGCCTGCCCTACATACTCAGCAGAAATTTGGGCCTTAGGTGTTGTTGTGGCCACAACACTGTAAGCCCTCACAGGGCCCTGCTGTGAAATATTGGATCAAGAATTGTAATTACATGCCCCTGTTGAACAGGGTCAGAAAAATTGGGCCTTTGGTGGTGGTGGTGGTGCTGGTGCCACAACACTTTAAGTCCTCACTCACTCTTGGTGGGCGCAGAAACGGGCCCTGCTGTGAAATATTAGATCAAGAATTGTAATTACATGCCCCTGTTGAACAGGGGCTGAAAAATTGGGCCCTAGGCACTGGTGCTGGTGCCACAACATTGCAACCCCTCACAGATACTCTAGTTGGAACGCAGGAACGAGCCCTGCTGCAAAAGATTTGCATCAAAAATTGTAATTACACGCCCCTGTTAAACAGGTTCTGAAAAAATGTCCTTTTGCACTGATGCTGGTGCCATAACACTGCAACCCCTCACAGATACTCTAGTTGGAACGCAGAAACGAGCCCTGCTGCAAAGTATTGCATTAAAAATTGTAATTACATGCCCCTGTTAAACAGGGGCTGAAAAAATAGGCCTTAGGCACTGGTGCTGGTGCCACAACACTGCAACCCCTCACAGATACTCTAGTTGGAACGCAGGAATGAGCCCTGCTGCAAAGTATTGCATCAAAATTTTTAATTACACGCCCCTGTTAAACAGGGGCTGAAAAATTGGGCCTTAGGCACTGGTGCCACAACACTGCAACCCCTCACAGATACTCTAGTTGGAACGCAGGAACGAGCCCTGCTGCAAAGTATTGCATCAAAAATTGTAATTACACGCCCCTGTTAAACAGGGGCTGAAAAATTGGGCCTTAGGCACTGGTGGCGGCGCCCAGAAACAAAATGTTCTTACAAGCTATCAGCGTGCTCATTGTGGAGGAAGAGGATAATTACTCAGGATAGTCACTCAGCATTAGCATAGGCAGTCTTTGAAGGGATCTGAGATTTCAAAAAAATTATTCGGTTACATCAGCATCAGGTGCTTGGTAGCTGGTGATGATCCAAGACTGATTCATTTTTATGAAGGTCAGTCGATCGACCGAGTCGGTAGACAGACGCACCCTGTGATTGGTTACAAAGCCACCAGCAGCACTGAATGTGCGTTCCGAAAGAACACTGGATGCAGGACAGGCCAGTAGCTCAATTGCATACTGTGCAAGCTCTGGCCAGTGATCCATCCTCAAGACCCAGTAACCCAGAGGATTTTCGGTGGGAAAAGTGTCCAAGTCAGATCTTGCCCCTAGGTATTCCTGCACCATGTAAAACAGACGCTGGCGATGGTTGCTGGAACTGATCATACCTTGGGGCTGCGGACTAAAAAATTGTCTGAACGCATCGGTCAGACGGCCACCTTCTCCACTCCACCTGCTCCTTCTTTGACTGACCGAAGCCTCAGCAACACGTTGTCCAGAAACAGGAGTTTGTAACCTCCCAGTCTCTGGGAACGCGTTGCACAGACCTTTCTGCAAGGCCTCCCGAAGATGTTTCATCCTCTGCTCCCTCTGCGACGGCAAGATAAGGTCCGCAACCTTACCCTTGTAACGTGGATCAAGGAGGGTTGCCAGCCAGTATTGGTCCTTCTCCTTGATACCACGAATATGAGGATCCTTACGCAGGCTTTGCAGGATCAGGGAAGCCATGCAGCATAGGTTTGCTGAGGCATTCGGTCCGGAGTCCTCTGGGTCACTAAGACGACATGGTCCGCAGCCACCTCCTCCCAGCCACGTACAAGTCCATGTGTTTCTTGGACTGATCCCTTAAAGACTGCTGCTGATGCTGAGTGCCAGGCTCCACCTCCATACTGACACAATCTTCCTCTTCCTCTTCCCCCTCCTCCTCCTCCTCCTCCTCCTCCTCTTCCTGTGTGATCGGCGGGCACGCAGGAACACTGTCTGGATAAAGGGGGCCTTGACAGCTAAGGAATTCCTCCTCTTTCTTCCTCTGTTCTGCCTCAGGTGCCCTGTTCATTATTCCACGCAGCGTGTGCACCAACAGGTGGACAAGGGGGACAGTGTCACTGATGCATGCACTGTCACTGCTCACCATCCTCGTGGCCTCCTCAAATGGTGACAGGACAGTGCATGTATCCCTGATCATGGCCCACTGGCGTGGGGAAAAAAAAACAAGCTCCCCTGACCCTGTCCTGGTGCCATAGTCACACAGGTACTCATTGATGGCCCTCTGCTGCGTGTGCAGCCGCTGCAGCATGGCCAACCTTGAGTTCCACCTGGTGGGCATGTCACAGATTAGGCGGTTCTTGGGCAAGTTAAACTCCTTTAAGAGGTCTGCCAGCCGAGCACTGGCATTATATGGCCGGCGGAAATGCACACAGACTTTCCTGGCCTGCCTCAGGACATCCTGTAAGCCCGGGTACCTGCCAAAGAACCGCTGCACCACCAAGTAAAGGACGTGAGCCAAACAGGGCACATGGGTCATTTGTCCCTGTCGGAGGGCAGAGAGGAGGTTGGTGCCATTGTCGCAAACCACCATTCCTGCCTTAAGTTGGCGTGGCATCAACCACCTCTGAACCTGCCCCTGCAGAGCTGACAGAACCTCTGCCCCAGTGTGGCTCCTGTCCCCAAGCACACCAGCTCAAGCACCGCATGGCATCTTTTGGCCTGCATACTTGCATAGCCCCTTGAACGGCTACGGAGCACCGCTGGTTCCGAGGACAAAGCACAGGAAGAGGCCATGGAGGAAGAAGAAGAGGAGGGGGTGGAGGAGAGAGGTGTGTCACAATCATTAATAGTGGCATTTTGGAGGCGTGGTCGCGGAGCAACCTCCAACACTACTGCACCTTGTCCTGCATCCTTACCAGCTGCCAGCAGAGTCACCCAATGCGCAGTGAAACTTAGGTAATGTCCCTGTCCATGCCAGCTGGACCATGAGTCAGCGGTAATATGCACCTTACCACTGTCCTCCCTGTCCAGCGAGGCCAAGACATTGCCTTCCACATGCCGGTAGAGAGCCGGAATCGCCTTCCATGAGAAAAAGTGCCGTTTGGGTACCTGCCACTGAGGAACCGCACTTTCCACAAACTCACGGAAGGGGGCAGAGTCTACCAACTGAAAAGGCAGCAGTTGAAGTGCTAGCAATTTTGCCACACTAGCATTCAACCGCTGGGCATGTGGATGGCTGGGAGCGAACCTTTTCCGATGGTGCAGCAGCTGGGGCAGGGAAATTTGCCTGGCACAATCTGACGTTGGTGTACCAAAAGCAGATTGCCCACAAGTACTTGGCTGTGACACACCTCATTCTACACCTTCATTCCTCTCAGTGCAGGTCTCAGAGAGGACTGAAGGTATAGTGGGGTTGGAGATCTCAGCTGATGAGGAGCAAGGAGAGGTCCTCTTTGTTCTTTGGTGTGGGTCTTTTAGATACGCTTGCCAACGAACTGCATTGCAGGTCAACATATGTCTGGTCAAGCATGTGGTGCCCAAGCGGGAGATGTTTTGGCCACACGAGATACGCTTGAGACATATGTTGCAAATAGCAGCGGTACGATCTGATGCACTCGTCACAAAAAAGGCCCACACCGAGGGGCGTGGCTAACAGCCGAGCTGAATGGAAGCCTGATGTCACAGCTCCTGCACTGAACGGAGAAACGGACCCCTAATCACAGCATCTGACCCTCAAAAATGCAGCCCTCAGACCCCCACAACCTGGGGAACCAGACCGGAACCTCTAGAAAAAGAAAAGAATACAGGATTCCCATGAAAATCACAGATTTCCTCATCTTCCCTCAGGGAGATACAATCCAAGATGGCCGCCGCGGCACTGCACAGCACACAGAGGATTCCTACACTGACCTACCTGATGATGAAGAATTCTCCATTTCAGCCCAGCACAACTCCTCAGGCTCCCAGCTATCCTCAGGCCCCTCATCCACCTCCAACAGCCCTGCTAAAGCAAGGATGTGACTGGATACAACTGATCAGCTACAGGAGGTAAGGCCTGCTTTAGAAAACCTCCTCACACATCCACCTGCATCTTCCCCCATAGCAGCCTTCCCCACTACTAATCAGCCTGTCATAGACACTATGATGAAAGAGATGCTGATGTCCCTTCACAGCTCCCTCCAATCTAACATTTCCTCAATGTTTACAGCATTTAAAACAGAAATGCTGCACACAGGGCAGAAAATGGGGATTATGGAAAAACAAATGAGCATCATGACAGAAATAGTTAATGACCTAGTAGACGCACATGATCATACCAGAGAAGAGTACCGCTGGGTGCGTGCCAAAATGGCGGATCTTGAGGATCACTCACGGCGTCAAAATGTTAAAATCAGAGGAATCCCTGAGACTATCCTGCCTGCAGATCTAAATTCCTATGCCAGGAAATTGATCTCAACACTCCTCCCAGATCTCCCACCGATTGAGACGATCATGGATCGCATCCACCGTCTACCAAAACCTCCTCATCTACCCGCAGAAGTACCACGCGACACTCTGATGTGCATCCACTTCTACCACACCAAGGACATGCTCCTTACACAATCCAGACGCCTGGGACAGCTCCCACATCCATACGCAAAGCTGCAACTTTTTGCTGACATCTCCCAATACACCCGGCAACAGAGACGTCAACTGCAAACGATCACAAAACCCCTCAACAATCACAAGATTCCATACCAATGGGGCTTCCCCACCAAGCTGATGGTTACCAGAAATGGAGTGCATCACAACATCCACACCGCAGAAGAAGGCATACAATTGCTCAAAAATTGGGGTGTTATACCTGATGGTGACACTCCAACCCCAGTGACCCACAATTCACACTCGCAATCTTTCCACTCCGGTCATTCGCCTCACCACCACAAATGACTTCCAAATCAGTGATGCTGTCAATATAATATCAGAAAGCACTCCGGTTCAGTGCCTGCTCGTTGCAGTTAGTTTAAAAACTTTACCCTCATCTTCATTCAGCAGTCCCTGCTGACACCTGTTTTCCTCTACCCTCTTGTCTACCACTAACCACCCTATTGTTTTTCTCCCTTCCTCATCCACGGGAGCTCCAGTACATTAGATCCAGGACTTACAGCTGACCTCAACCTCCTCGAGCAATTCACCCACCTGTGGAACTGTAAGTAACACATTACTCCACTTTATTTACACGCCACCCTCAAAATGCCAAAATTTCTGTCACTGAACGTGAAAGGCCTGAATCATCATGCCAAATGATCATCAATGTGGCGAACAGCCCAAGATTCCCACTGTGATGTCATGTGCATCCAGGAAACACACTTTCAGACAAATGCTGAACCTCAATGCTCCAACAAAAATTTCTCTAATATCTTTAGAGCCTCAGGCCCTGACAAAAAAAACGGAGTCATGATAGCCGTCAGAAATACATGTTCATTCACCCTACATGACAGTCTTCAAGATGTTGCGGGAAGATATCTGGCATTGAAATGCTCATTAACCACTTCAATACCAGGCACTTAGACACCTTCCCGCCCAGGCCAATTTTCAGCTTTCAGCGCTGTCGCAATTTGAATGACAATTGCGCAATCATGCTACACTGTACCCAATCAAATTTTTTATCATTTTGTTCCCACAAATAGAGCTTTCTTTTGGTGGTATTTGATCACCTCTGCGGTTTTTATTTTTTGCGCAACAAATAAAAAAAAGACCGAAAATTTTGAAAAAAAACAAGTTTTTCTTTGTTTCTGTTAAAACTTTTTGTAAATAAGTACATTTTCTTCATTAATGACGTGCACTGATATTGCTGCACTGATGGGCACTGATACGGCGGCACTGATGGGCACCGATGAGGTGGCACCAATGAGGTGGCACTGATGAGGTGGCACTGACGGGCACTGATGATGGGCACTGATAGGCGGCACTGATGGGCACTGATAGGTGGCACTGGTATGCGGCACTGATGGGCACTCATAGGTGGCACGGATGGGCACTTATAGGCGGCACTGATGGGCACTCATAGGTGGCATTGATGGGCACTCGTAGGTGGCATTGATGGTTACTTATGGGTGGCACTGATAGTTGGCACAGATGGGCACGGATGGGCACTGATAGATGGGCACTGATGGGCACGGATGGGCACTGACAGGTGGCATGAATGGACACTGATGGGTGGCACTGATGGCACTGCTTGTTTGCAGTGATGCCCCTAAGGGTGGCATTGCTGGGCATCACTGCAACATAATGGTGCCAATCAGTGCCCATTTGTGGGCACTGATTGGCACAGATTTGGCACACTGGGCACATGTGGATGGCCATGGGGTACATACCTGGCCATCCACATGTTGCCCCTTCCCTGGTGGTCCTAGTGGCGATCCCTGGTGGTCCAGTGTGGTGATCTGCGGCGGGGCTGCGCTGATAAACAATCAGCGCAGACCCCCCTGCCAGGAGAGCCGCCGATCGGCTCTCCTCTACTCTCGTCTGTCAGACGCGAGTGAGGAAGAGCCGATCAGCGGCTCTTCCTATTGACAGCGTGATCAGCCGTGATTGGACATGGCTGATCACGTGGTAAAGAGCCTCCGCCGGAGGCTCTTTACCAAGATCGGTGGAGCGGTGTGTGCACAAACCTCGCCAATTGACTATTTAGTACCTCTACACACAATACTCACCTTTTCCATTACTCACCGACAGTCCAAGCCTCAGTTAAAGTCTGGCATGCACTGCACATTACAAAATGGGCATGACTGACGACAAAACCATTACACATTCCTTTAAATACCCTGAAGCTTCTTACACCGGAAAAATGTGGAAACCATGCTCCGTGAAATACTCCATTGCTCGATAACAATTACCCCACAGCTAGCCATTCTTAATCTAAACATAGACGATTGTCCACCATACCAGAGATCAATGATCACACATGCTCTCCTAGCTACCAAACTCTTGATCACTAGAAACTGGAAATCAGACTACATCCCTACCCTCACTGAAGTAACCAACTTAGTTCAAACTCATTTCACGTATGAAACCCTCCTGTCACGCAGCAAACAATCTCACACAAAGACACTGGTCCGTTGGAATCCATGGATTCTCTGGTACAAAACTAAAATGATGTAAGAACTGAATGTCCTGCTCCACATCTAAACATCCACTTGAGGCTCTCTCCCCCCCCTCCTTATCCCTTCCTGCTCCTTTTTCCTTGTACCCCTTCCCTCCCCTCCCTACCCTACCCCTCCTCCTACCATACCAGGTTAACTGTTCTGACTTATGTTTTATACACACTTTGTTAACAATTTATTTCTTCTTTAGGAACGTTGTTCATATACTCTCTAATCAGACCACACTTGCAATAACCAATCTGTATGCTTATACTTGCATGTTTTTGTTCCTCACTGTGACCACATAACCTGTAATTTGTAAAACCCAATAAAAATCTATTGGAAAAAAAAAAAAAAAGAAAAACTGAAATATCACATGGTCCTAAGTATTCAGACCCTTTGCTCAGTATTTAGTAGAAGCACCCTTTTGATCTAATACAGCCATGAATCTTTTTGGGAAAGATGCAACAAGTTTTTCACACCTGGATTTGGGGATCCTCTGCCATTTCTCCTTGCAGATCCTCTCCAGTTCTGTCACATTTTTGTGGCGTACTCACTTTTGTTGCCAGCGGTTTAGACATTAATAGCTGTGTGTTGAATTGTTTTGAGGGGACAGCAAATTTACACTGTTATACAAGCTGTACACGCACTACTTTACATTGTAGCAAAGTGTAATTTCTTCAGTGTTGTCACATGAAAAGAATAAAATATTTACAAAAAAGGCCCACACCAAAGAACTTTTGGAATAACGAGCAGAGACAGCACATGCGGAGCTTTGGAGTGTGATGCAGTCAGTGTGCTGCCCTTAGGCTGGCCCCTGGAGGGCATCCTGCCTCGTTGGTGATGTGCCTCCTCCTCCTCCTCTCTCCTATCAGGCACCCATGTTGAGTCAGTGACCTCATCATCCCCTCCCTCCTTATCACTGGAGCAAACCTGGCAGTATGCTGCAGCAGGGGGAGCATGACTGCCAGATTGCTCTCCTTCTTGGGCACCCCCTCTGTCCGTGCTCACGTTACTGCCTTCATCTAGCTCAGTATCATCATCAGAGCCTTCTAAACGCTGGGCATCCTCTTGGAGCATGTACCCAACACTGTGGTCAAACAGTTCGAGGGACTCCTCAGGAGGACATGGTGGGGCTTGGGAAGGAGTCACTGATGCCATTGAGCCGAGGGAAGAGGCCACGTTGGCAGCTGCTTTGCCAGACAAAGTACCCTGAGCATGGGTGAGAGAGGATGAGGAGGATGAGGACGGCTTGGTCATCCAGTCGACCAAGTCTTCCGCATGTTGCGGCTCAACACGGCCAGCTGCTGAAAAAAAGGCCAAGCGTGTCCCATGGCCATGTGCTGATGAGGATGCACTGTCTCCACAACCAGCACTGTTGCTGGGATATATATATATATATATATATATATATATATATATATATATATATATACTGATACTGCAGCTAGCAAAATCAACTGCCTGCCTGTAGTATGAGAACACCACCAACCTTCCACAGGTAGCTTTAGCTGAACACTGTGCAGAGCTCGCAAAAAAATAACTTGTAGCCTATTTAGCTGCCTGCGGTAGTGATAGGATCAGGAAAACACCACCAACCTTCTACAGGTAGCTTTAGCTGAACACTGTGCAGAGCTCGCAAAAAAATAACTTGTAGCTTATTTAGCTGCCTGCGGTAGTGATAGGATCAGGAAAACACCACCAACCTTCAACAGGTAGCTTTAGCTGAACACTGCAGAGCTCGCAAAAAACTAACTTGTAGCTTATTTAGCTGCCTGCGGTAGTGATAGGATCAGGAAAACACCACCAATCTTCTACAGGTAGCTTTAGGTGAACACTGTGCAGAGCTCGCACTACACTAACTTGTAGTTCTCGCTGAACACTGTGCAGAGCTCGCAAAAAACTAACTTGTAGCTTATTTAGCTGCCTGCGGTAGTGATAGGATCAGGAAAACACCACCAACCTTCTACAGATAACTTTAGCTGAACACTGTGCAGAGCTCGCAAAAAACTAACTTGTAGTTTTAGCTGAAAACTGTGAGGAGGACGCACTACACTAACTTGTAGCTTTAACTGAACACTGTGCAGAGGTCGCACTACACTAACTTGTAGTTTTAGCTGAACACTGTTCAGAGGACGCACTACACTAACTTGTAGCTTTAGCTGAACACTGTGCAGAGGTCACACTACACTAACTTGTAGTTTTAGCTGAACACTGTTCAGAGGACGCACTACACTAACTTGTAGCTTTAGCTGAACACTGTGCAGAGGTCGCACTACACTAACTTGTAGTTTTAGCTGAACACTGTGAGGAGGACGCACTACACTAACTTGTAGTTTTAGCTGAACACTGTGAGGAGGACGCACTACACTAACTTGTAGCTTTAGCTGAACACTGTGAGGAGGACGCACTACCCTAACTTGTAGCTTTAGCTGAACACTGTTGCAGAGGTCACACTAAACTAACTTGTAGCTTTAGCTGAACACTGTGAGGAGGACGCACTAAACTAACTTGTAGCTTTAGCTGAACACTGTGCAGAGGTTGCACTACACTAACTTGTAGTTTTAGCTGAACACTGTGAGGAGGACGCACTACACACGACACTGTCTCTCTCTCTCTCTCTAAGCATGCCGGAACACACTACACAGGGCCGCCGTGCAGGCGGCCTTATATAGTGTGGGGCGTGTTCTAAACCCCCTGAGCCATAATTGGCCAAAGCCACCCTGGCTTTGGCCAATTACAGCTCTCTCTACTGACGGCGCTGTGATTGGCCAAGCATGCGGGTCACAGTGCATGCTTGGCCAATCATCAGTGAGCAATGCACTGCAATGCCGCAGTGAATTATGGGCCGTGACGCGCCACGCGAATTTGGCGCAAACGGCCCATATCGTTCGCAATTCGGCGAACGGGCGAACAGATGATGTTCGAGTCGAACATGGGTTCGACTCGAACGCGAAGCTCATCCCTATTCAAGAGCACGGCAATGTCTCTTGAGATTTCTAGTGTTGTCAGTTTGCCAGGGTTGTAACGGTCAGGGCCTGATTCTGCGTGTACGTCAGCTTTTCAGCTCCTCCAATTTTCAGCTCTCTGTGAAAAATGCTTTCTGCTTTCAGCCCTTCCTGTAGATCATATCCTATCATGTACTGCCTTAGTGAATCATGGAATAGGAAGTGCATTACTACACCACCTCTTGTTTTATTTTCACCCACTTTTCAAAGTCTTCCCTTAAGGTGACCATACAGATTACAATCTGAGTGTACAATCTAGCTTAGATCTACCATCAGCCATGTAGTGCAAGGGTCTTCCTGATTTCATACAAATTGAATGGATTGTTCAGGTGGGTCCTCCCATTCCATAGTTTTGGCAAATCTAAAGGAAATTGTACAGGGAAACTCCAGAACTTTTTTTTAAAGCTGAGCGTTTGTCACCCAGCAGACATACTCCTGCTTTGTGCTGTACAAAATGAGGAAGGCTCTGGCTGTGTATTCAGTGAGAATAGTGTTCATTTAGCAATCTCCTGGAGGGGGAGGGCAGGTGCCGGGTGTGTTATTGAGGTCAGCTGATAAACAACTTCCTTGTAATGGTTTTTCCATCCCAATTATCAAATTTCAGTACAAGTAATGGAGGAGTTTTCTTCAAGAGCCTGGAGGCTGAGGTGACGCCTGTCCTAAAAGACAGAGAAAGCTTTTTCGTTTCAGCAACAGAGGTACATTAATGCTATATTGGTACACAGGGAAGCTAGAATTTAGAAAAACAAAAGGTGAACTTAGCTTTAAGGTAGGCATCATTACACTGAGCAATTATAAGTTATTAAAAGAATTGGTAAAAAAAAAACCCAAAGACATGTCCCCTTAAAATACAAAATACATTATAATTGTATCAAAAAGTACAGTATATAAAAAATGGCAACACTGTCATATACCCTACTAGCACTCAATTCTCCCCAACCACATTTATGTGGTAAAAAAGTAAAATGGCAATATGAGTCTGCAAAAGCACTAAAAGCTATCTGAAAATTATTTCTATAACAACAGTGTAATATCATTGGAAAACTAGTGGTTATAGTCATCCCGGATATAAACAAATAAATATAACTCCTCAGTTAAATTTTAAGTTCAGCTTTTGAACATGTTACATAATACAACTGTATTTAGAGTGTAACATTTAACATGTTCCAGTTCCTGACCCCCTGCAAAAGAATAGGAGCAGAAAGATGGAGGAGAGTGTACAGGAGCCTGAAACTGCACCTGAAACTGCATACTTTGCAGGTTCCTGTAGGAAAAAATAATTTGTTTATTTATTTTTGTTAAAGGTGAACTTAGCCTATAAAAGTCCAGTAATGAAGAACGAAATGTGATCCATATTCCCTGACCTGTACAGGATATCTACCTTTTCTAAAACATATTCCTGACCTCTGCTGACCTGATGACCTCTGAAGGTTTCAAGAAAATCCTTGGTATTGTTGTGCATCTAAAACAGCATTGTTTTTCTATTATTTACCTACTATATTCCTGTTTTCTTGATTACGCTATGATTGCGTATTTTTTTAATTATATCTGTTACTGTCGTATTCCACTTAATCATCTGCATTATTCCTTGACATGTACTAAGTATACGACTGGAATAATTTAAATCTTGTGCGCTGTGTATTATCTTACCTTTCCTTCATGCCGTACAATTAATTGTCTTATACAGAGTAGAAAGGGTCATACATCTGTAAAAAGACAGCACAGATTAATAGAGCAGACTTGGCATACACGCCTCTCATCAGACACAAACTCATACCGCAGAAGCAACTTTGTTTTCTTCGTAATGGCTAGTTCAGCTTAGAACACAGGGTAAATGTGTGCATCCCCACACACAATAGGCAAAAAATATTTGTATTTTTTAATAGGGACCTGTGTATCTACCATGAAAGGTGATATTTACCATCTTAAAGTGATACTAAAATCTTGTTTATATTTCTTTAAGAATAACAAACTTTTCATACTTACCTGCTCAGTGCAGTGGTTTTCCACAGAGCAGTCCAGATCCTCCTCTTCTCAGATCCATCGCTGGTGTTTCTGGTCCCTCCCGCCTGTTGAGTGCCCCCACAACATGTAGCTTGCTATGGGGGTTCCCGAGCCAAGACGCAGCTCTGTGTGTCCATTCAGACACAAAGCAGTGGTTCGGCCCTGCCCCTCTCTCTACTGATTGGCTAACTGACTTTGATTGACAGCAGCAGAAACCAATTTCGCCGCTGCTGTGTCTCAGCCAATCAGGAGGGAGAGTCGTGGATGGCCGAGGCACACGTGCACATCGCTGGAGCAAGATGGGGCTCAGGTAAGTATTAGGAGGGCAGAGGGGGGCTTCTGCACACTGAAGGTTTTTTATCTTAATGCATAGAATGCATTAAGTTAAAAAAAAAACTTCTGCCTTTAGAATCACTTGAAGCATTACAGACTTCCACTGTGCTCAGTCTTATATGCATAGTTTATATGTTATGTTAGTAAATGCAGTCCAAGCATAGATGTCTTTCATGTGCTCATCATATGTGTGTTCTGAGTTCCCTTTACTCATTGGAGAATCAGTGCAATCACTAGCGCTCACTGACTACCATGAGGAACAAGCATGTCAACCTTCACACTGAACAAAACAAGTAAAATAACTGAGTAGAATGCAATCCCATCTCGTAATTATCCATTGTTTCACAGAATTTAGTCAGCCATGTACCGCCACCACAACCACTGTAATTTCCAAGAACCACTTGTTTTATTAAATGTTAACATTTATACTTTTCACCTAATGCTGTTTCGACACAATCCAGAAAGGAGCTCATACACATTTACGATCCTCCTGCCTCCCAGAAGGTTCCTCACTAGGACAATAAAGTCAATGTTACACTTAAGATCCAGTTACTGGTGAGAACTTTATAGACACAGGATTTCTAGAATATGCAGGGTGAACAATCACCTGGATTGTATGTGTAGCCCCCTTGTGGGCTGCACCCAAAGCAGAAATTGCTGCAGAACTTAAAGAGGAAGTAAACTTCCCTGGTTTGTTTGTACCTCTAGGTAAGCCTATAATAAATCTTACCTATAGGTACTTTAAATATCTTCTAAACTCTCACCGTTTAGGAGATATTTACTATACACGCCGTTGATGATGTAGTTGGTGCATGCTCTCTGATGGAACGGCCACCCATGCGATGCATACTAGCTCATTATGCCTTTGTCTTACAGGTTTTTTTTCCCCCCAGGTTTTACAACCACTTTAAGCAGCTGACAAGATGGCAACCCTCTTAGCAAAGAAGATGATCGAATGAACCGTACTCTATGTCAGAGTGGAAGAACCATGCTGTTTGATGCAGTTATGCCAAACACATACTGGGAGAGGCAATTTTGACCGCATGCTAGCTCTAAAATCGACTACCAGGGAAATCAACTGAGAAAACTCCACTGTGGAATGCTAAAGCCCCAAATTTGAACCATCTAAACCTTACAGGAAGCAATGCCTAGGTGCACATCCCAAAAGAAAAATTACAGAAATAGAAATTAATGCAGGAAATCCACCAGAAGCAATAAAGACATCCCAGCCAAATGCCTGTCCTATGCTGCTCGCGTAGCATTAATGAGATGCAAAGACTTCAAACTCATGAGAAACAAAAGTGGATCAGAGCTGCTAATAAAGATTGCAAACGTTTTAACAAAATCGCTTATAAGAAACAGATTTATAGAACTGAGATCCAAAATGGCACTAATACAAGGAGTAGTTGTTGAGTGGGAGTGTTGGAATACAGATTTGTATTTTGTGCAACAGCTACTGTACATCATTTTTTAGTAGTGGTATATTCTTCAACCAGTAAATGGCAGTATTTATAAGTTTGTAGCTGCATTTATGGTATGCACTGTGTCTTTTTCCTGAATAAAGTTAGCTGTTTCCTGTCCGCAGTTAAGCGGCAAAGCCCATGTGGACTGTGCACTGTCTGTTCTGTAGGGCTATATATAGAATTTATAACACAAACCTTTATTCTTAATGATGATTTATATTATCTGTTATATTATTATTATTATTGGTGGTAGTAATAGTAGTAGTAGAAGTAGTAGTAGTAGTATTGTTAATTTATTTTTATAAAATGGCTGAATTTAATTTATATTCACAGTATGTTCGTTTGAATTAACCACTAGATATTCTTTCTGGATATTCATCAGATGTGTCCAATTTAGCATATTATCAAGAGTGGGAGATTTTGAAACTTTAAATGAGGCACATTATATGTACCTCCATCCTGGGTATGAGTACGTAAACAGAAAAAGGGAATGTGGGACTTTAAATGAGGCAATTGACTTGTGGAGGTAGAGTGGGTTAGCGGATTATTTTGTCTATTAAGTCACAAATGCACAGACATAAGTATTCTTGTGTAGGCAGCGCACAACATATAAGTATTGTGGGAGGAAACACAGACAGACACAAGGCATATTAGTAGTGATAAGACAGACAGAAAATAACTGCAGAAAAATATAGTTGTGTACCTCACAAGACAAATGAAATTACTCTGATAAGGAATTGTTGAAAAAGTAAAGAACAGATAAGTGTATTATTGCCCATAAGATAAAGAAGTGCTGGTTATGCTATCAAGAAGACAGTTATTGAGTGAAGATAAGTACAAGGCAGATATACTTAAATCAAGGAACAGATCTTCACTAACAATTTGTGAGCTGCGGGTGACGTTTGGGTTTCTTGCTTGACATGTCAACTGTGGTTAGTGAGTGTCACTATTCAATAATTCTTTAGCTATTAAGGTTTTGCTAAGGAGAGCTTGAAGGAGACATGCCTCCCCAAAGTCATTTCCAAATACCATTACTTGCAAGCCAGCATATTCCAATTCATGTGGTCATTGAATTGCTATAGATAAAAGGCCATCAATAAATTATAGGCAGTAACAATGTAGATGTGACTATAAGTAATGTGTTTTCTATCATAATTCAGAATATTTCATAGCGTGAAATCCTTTTTTGAGTAAGATGTTCGCCAGGACCCACTGATCATTGACAGGATAGGCAGAATGGTGGTCTGCCTATGTAAACAA
The DNA here is from genome assembly GCF_042186555.1 of Aquarana catesbeiana. Taxonomy (NCBI): domain Eukaryota; kingdom Metazoa; phylum Chordata; class Amphibia; order Anura; family Ranidae; genus Aquarana; species Aquarana catesbeiana. The sequence goes on along the minus strand of NC_133324.1, from coordinate 669,552,459 downwards.
GCTGAGCAGAAACACGGATCTCTGTCTTCCTCCAGTAAAGCCATCCCCCACACAGATAGAAAGGACTCCCTAGGAGCACACTTAACCCTTTGATTGTTCCTGATTTAACCCCTTCCCTGCCAGTGTCATTAGTACAGTGAGAGTGCATTTTCTTAGCACTGATCACTGTATTAGTGTCATTGGTCCCCAAAAAGTGTCACTTAGTGTCCGATGTCACAATCCCATTAAAAAATCACTGATCACCGCCATTACTAGTAGAAATAAAAATGCTATAAAAATATCTCACAGTTTGTAGATGCGATAACTTTTGCGCAAACCAATCAATATACGCTTATTGGGATTTTTTTACCAAAAACATTTTTTCATTGGATATGTTTTATAGCAGAAAGTAAAAAATATTGTTTTTTTTTTTTTAAATTGTCAGTCTTTTTTTGTTTATAGTGCAAAAAATAAAAACTACAGAGATGTTCAAATACCACCAAAAGAAAGCTCTTTTTTTGGGGGGGGGTGGGGGGGACACAAATTTTGTTTGGGTACAGCATCGCACAACTGCGCAATTGTCAATTAAAGCAAAGCAGTGCCGTGTCACAAAAAATGGCCTGGTCGTGAAGGGAGTGAAACCTTCCAGGGCTGAAGTGGTTAAACTAGCGCAGTGCAATATAGCAAAAAATGCTCTGGTCATAACAGAGATAAAACCTTCTGGAGCTCAAGTGGTTAAGGACTCCCAAAGATCCTCCTGGTTGCATTGTCAAATAAGTTTATTGTTTTTGTTAATATTATGTTTTATTTATTTATTTTTAAATAAAATGGCTGCTGTGTCTGTTTAAATCGATGCTACAGCCTGTCACTAGCGTTAACACTAGGAATGAGCTTTGGTTTGGTAATTGACCTAATATTACGAGCATCCCATCCCTTTTGTGTATGTGCCACGGCTGAATGGGAGATGAAGAAAATAGGGGGTGGGGGGGGGCTGTCTTAAGCCTCCTTATGGGATTGTGGCAGCTGGCAGTTTTACAGCTCACCTTTCCAATTAGCGGGAACATCTGAAAAGGAGCTTGTAACCTGTCAGATTCATGGATTGGATTGGGCCCTGGTCCCTATATAAGGCCTAGCTTACAGGCTCAGGACACCAGTTGTCTGGATCCCATCAGCGAGTTCCCCACCCTCCCCCATGTTGCAGCCTTTTTTGTGTGGTATTGTCACCTTTATTGCAAAGCAGGACAGTTTTAATACATTTCTTATGTTATTTATTTCTTATGAGTCGTGGTGACTGGGCTAGGTGATGGTGAATTGTTTTATAACATTTCTTTTATATTTATTATTTGTTGTTTGCTTCAAAAAATGAACTTAAAACCCATAATAAAGGGGTTGCCAATTTTCTCTGGCTTTATTGTCCTAATTTTTATTACTTATTTGTTTATGTTTTTATAACTTGCTGCCTACAATCCCTTGCTCTGGGTACAACTGATTGGTCTGGCACTGACAGCTTCCTTTTGGTTTCGACCAAACCTGGGTTCAGATCAAACCAAAGCTTATCCTTAAAGTGATACTAAAGTCTCAGGTTTTTTTTCTTTAAAAATAACAAACATGTTATACTTACCTGCTCTGTGTAATGGTTTTGCACAGAGCAGCCCAGATCCTCTTCTTCTCGGGTCCCTCACCGTCGCTCCTGGCCCCTCCCTCCTGCTAAGTGCCCTGCTATGGGGCACCTGAGCCCCTGCTCTGTGTGTCCATTCAGACATGGAGCTGCAGTTCAGCCCCATCCCCTCTCTCCTCATTGGCTCACTCGCTTTGATTGACAGCAGCTGGAGCCAATAGCGCCGCAGTGCCATCTCAATCAGGAGTGAGAGTCCGGGCAACCGAGTCTCTCCTGCAACATTGCTGAATCAAGATGGGCTCACGTAAGTATTAGGGAGGCTTAGGGGGGCTGCTGCACACAGAAGGTTTTTTATCTTAATGCATATGCATTAACCACTTCCATACCGGGCCTATTCTGGCACTTCTCTCCTAAATGTAAAAATATTTTTCTCTAATGTGGAAGATGATGTTACACCGAGTAAATAGATACCTAACATGGCACGCTTTAAAATTGTGCACACTCATGGAATGGCGCCAAACTTCGGTACTTAAAAATCTCCATAGGTGATGCTTTGAAAATGTTTACAGGCTACCAATTTAGAGTTACAGAGGAGGTCTAGGGCTAGAATTATTGGTCTCACTCTAACACACGCGGCGATACCTCACATGTGTGGTTTGAACGGCGTTTACATATGTGAGCAGGGCTTACCTGTGTGTTCGCTTCTAAGAGGGAGCTACTGGGGACAGGGGCAAGTGCCTACCGGGCCATAGTAAAATGACGTCCTCTACTTTGTGGGGGGATATCTGAATGATGCCTGTAGCTACAGGCATCATTCAGATATCATTCTTTCCAGCCGGCGATTCTGTGCACAATAAGAACGATCATAGCGGCAGTTCCACCGCTTGATCGTTCTTATAGGCGACGGGAGGGGACATCCCCTCCCTCCTGCCGCCATTCGGTGCTTTTCTGGGCTCTCCCTTGCCATCGGGGGGCCTAGAGAAGGAATCGCCCCCCGCCGGATGATGAGCATAGATTTCCGGTCTCTATAACTGTCGAAGGCCCGGGTGTGACGTCATGCCCGGTCCCCGCATTGTAAACAAAGCCGCTGTCAGCATGAGATCGGAGAATTTTTTTCTCCGATCTTATGCTTTACAGCCTGGAGAAGAGATGTGGGGTCTTATTGACCCCGCATCTCTCCATAAAGAGGACCTGTCACGATATATTCCTATTAAAAGGGATGTTTAAATTCCTTGTAATAGGAATAAAAATGATCAAAAAAAATAAATGTAAAAAAAGTGTAAAAATAAAAAAAAAAAGTAAAATAATAAAAAAAAATTTTAAAAACGCCCCTGTCCCCGGTAGCTCCCTTTTAGAAGTGAACACACAGGTAAGCCCTGCTCACATATGTAAACGCCATTCAAACCACACATGTGAGGTATCGCCGCGTGCGTTAGAGCAAGAGCAATAATTCTAGCCCTAGACCTCCTCTGTAACTCTAAACTGGTAACCTGTAAAAAATTTTCAAAGCGTCGCCTATGGAGATTTTTAAGTACTGAAGTTTGGCGCCATTCCATGAGTGTGCACAATTTTAAAGCGTGACATGTTAGGTATCTATTTATTCGGTTTAACATCATCTTTCACATTATACAAAAAAATTGGGCTAACTTTACTGTTTTGTTATTTTTTAATTCATGAAACCGTTTTTTTTTTCCAAAAAAAAGGCGTTTGAAAAATTTTTGCGCAAATTCCGTGCAAGTTGCAATGACTGCCATTTTATTCCCTAGGGTGTCTGCTAAAAAACATATATAATGTTTGGGAGTTCTAAATAATTTTCTAGCAAAAAAATTATGATTTTTACATGTAGGAGAGAAGTGCCAGAATAGGCCCGGTATGGCAGTGGTTAATGTGATACAAACAGTATTTAAAATTCTTTCAAAATTACATGTTCATCCAAGACAACCATATCCACAGGCCAACAATGTTGTTATGCAATTTCACTTAGACTGACCCTGTTAAAGGAAGTGGAAATCTACTGGCAGGATCAACAGCCAACAAAACCATGTTATGGGGGAGGGGGCGGCTCAAAAATAAAAAAAAATTAAAAATTGATCTCTTAATGCTAGTGACTGACTGCATCAAATAAGTAGCTTTTCTATTTTGCCCATAGTTACACTTTAACTGAAAAAAAAAAAATCTCTGTTTCCTGAAGGCACATTTTACCCATTCATGGTAGATATAGTCCACAGTATTTATAACTTTGAAAGCAAATATGAAAAATGTTCACTTTAAGATTACTCTCCATAGACACATTGTAGCCATATGTAAAATAATGATGAGTATAACTGTACATGGCACTATATAATTTATTTTACATCATGATCTGTCAGTAAATCTCCCCCGCCATCTAACTCTCTTTATATATGATCCAGATCTATTTGCTGAATACCCATATTTTATAAAACAATGATTATTGGCTGTTACACAGCAGATGTGTTTAGTGGATGTTTATGACAATATTTTGCATTCCGTAATTCTGAGACTCCCAGAATAATCAGTCTTTTGTATCAATCTCCCTGAGCTCAAATGATGTTGGGAACTTTTCATCAGAAAATGAAATATCTTACTGTGTTTCAGTTGGGTTTTATGTAGTTTAACCGATTCCACAGATGTTTGTTGGAGAGGCTGCGGGTGATGAATGAATTATGGGAGATAAAAATGTACATTTAGGAGCTTGACAGAGCGGCCATAAAAAAGTGTGCTAGTACAGTCTGTGCAAAAAAGGAACACGGAGAAAGCAGTGAAGCACAGAGGGGTAAGGGGGATGCAAAGTGCTTCCTGTGACTTGGATCTCATCTCTGTCAAAGAAAAGTTATGTCTGCAGTTTAAATGGCTGCAACCAGCTGTGATCCATGTGTTTGAAAAGCTTGTGGCTCTTCTTTTTCATGTCCAGTTATTGTATCTATAAATTGCTGGGGGCCACCTGTGCAATTATCTCATCTACAATAGCCCCCTAGGAAACATTAACAAATCAGGGCTCATAAAGTGCAAATCCATACAAGTAAAAGCTGACACTTTCATTTTCTTAAGACCTCTTTCTGCAACTTTTCAATTTTGTGAATTAATATAAACAAATTGAAGGTATCTGTTTAGTTTACTTTGAGGGCTTTAGGGCAACAATAGGGGATTAACATCACTTTATGCCAAAAAAATGAAATTGTAAGGCTTTAGATGACTGCTTCATGTGCAGATGAATCTCAATTATTTTTTTTTGACAAGTGACAGCTGGTAAATCACATGACCATTTTATGTATTACTGTGCAACATCGACTTACTGCTTCACAGTAACACCTAAGGGGGGGGGGGGGGGGGGAGATACAGGCAAGAGTAATAGCAGAAAAAATAGATGTCCATATCTCTACACATAGTTACATAGTTAGTCAGGTTGAAAAAAGACACACGTCCATCTAGTTCAAAAAAAAGAAAAAATACAATCCCATATACACAATCCTTCACCCACAGTTGATTTAGAGGAAGGCGAAAAACAACAGCGAATCATAATCCAATCTGCTACGGCAGGGGAAAAAATTCCTTCCTGATCCCCCGAGAGGCAATCAGATTCCCCTGGATCAACTTTGCCTATAAATGTTAGTACCCAGTTATATTATATACATTTAGGAAAGAATCCAGGCCTTTTTTAAAGCAATCTACTGAGCTTGCCAGAACCACCTCTGGAGGGAGTCTATTCCACATTTTTACAGCTCTTACGGTGAAGAAACCTTTCCGTATTTGGAGATGAAATCTCTTTTCCTCTAGATGTAAAGAGTGCCCCCTTGTCCTCTGTGATGACCTTAAAGTGAATAACTCAACACCAAGTTCACTATATGGACCCCTTATATATTTATACATGTGATCATATCCCCCCTTAATCTCCTCTTTTCAAGAGTGAATAAATTCAGTTCCTCTAATCTTTCCTCATAGCTGAGTTCCTCTATGCCTCTTATTAGTTTGGTTGCCCTTCTCTGCACTTTCTCCAGTTCCCAGATATCCTTTTTGAGAACTGGTGCCCAAAACTGAACTGCATATTCCAGATCCGGTCTTACTAATGATTTGTACAGGGGCAAAATGATATCTCTCTCTCTCTGGAGTCCATACCTCTCTTAATACTAGAAGGGACTTTGCTCGCTTTGGAAACAGCAGCTTGGCATTGCATGCTATTATTAACTTGTGATCTACCAAAACCCCCAGATCCTTCTCCACTATGGATTCCCCCAGTTGTATTCAGTTTTAATAGAAATACACTGGATGGTGGCCTAGGGCCAAGAGCAATGATTTCCAAACATCTTCAATTTAAATAAGATATAAAAATTATTACATTTAAAAGAGAACATTAAGGAAGATATTTGTATAATGCTATTGAAAGCTGAACTCTACACTAAGAAATGCAGGAGGCAGAGGCAGGCTTTACAATCAAGTGACCACTGTGGTTGGCTGTCACAATAGTCACATTATTGGAAGTTTCCAATTGTAAGTATGCATCAGGAGCTTCCAGTGACAGCTTAGTTATAGCACTAACAGCGGGCAGATAGTGCGCTCTCATCACAGAAAAGCCATTCCCCATGAATGCATACATGTAGTAGCTCAGTGTTAAAGTCCACCCGCCAACCTGCTGCATATACACTATATTGTCAAAAGTATTGGGACGCCTGCCTTTACACGCAAATGAACTGTAATTTCAGTCTTAGCCCGTGGGGTTCAATATTGAGTTGGCCAATCCTTTGCAGCTATAACAGCTTCAACTCTTCTGGGAAGGCTGTCCATAAGGTTTAGGAGTGTGTCTATGGGAATGTTTGACCATTCTTCCAGAAGTGCATTTGCGAGGTCAGGCACTGATGTTGACTGAGAAGGCCTGGCTCGCAGTCTCCACTCGAATTCATCCCAAAGGTTTTGGGACCTCGGGTTGAGGTCAGGACTCTGTGCAGGCCAGTCACGTTCTTCCACCCCAAACGCGCTTATCCATGTCTTTCTGGACCTTGCTTTGTGCACTGGTGCGCAGTCATATTGGAACAGGAAGGGGCAATCCCAAAACTGTTCCCACTAACTTGCTAGCATGAAATTGTCCAAAATGTCTTGGTATGCTGACGCTTTAAGAGTTCCCTGTACTGGAACTAAGGGGCCAAGCCCAACCTCTGAAAAACAACCCCACACCATAAACCCCCTCCACCAAATGATTTGGACCAGTGCACAAAGCAAGGTCTATAAAGACATGGATGAGCGAGTTTGGGGTGGAGGAACTTGACTAGTTCATACAGAGTCTTGACCTCAACCTCACCTTTGGGATGAATTAGAGCTGAGACTGTGAGCCAGGCCTTCTTATCCAAAATGAGCTCACAAGTGCACTTCTTAAAGAATGGTCAAACATTCCCATAGACACACTCCTAAACCTTGTGGATAGCCTTCTCAGAAGAGTTGAAGCTGTTATAGCTTCAAAGAGTGGGCCAACTCAATATTGAACCGTATGGACTAAGACTGGGATGCCATTAAAGTTCATGTGTGTGTGTGTGTAAAGTCAGGCGTCACAATACTTTTGACAATATAGAGTATGTGTATGGCCGGTGGGAACAGGAAGAACAAGAAGCAAGAAGGAAAGAGTGGCGTTACAGCCATGAGCAATATGTTGCTTTTCTTTCACTGTCTCTTTCACTGGGGTTAGAAGTGGAGACTTTGTAGTCTGTGTAAATCTCATGACTAGATAGACAGAAGTAAAAATCCTTTGGCTTGTAAAACAGCTCTCATATATGTATTTCACCTGTATATTTAGCTGGTTGGCTGGAGTTCAGCTTTAGGTTTGTAACAGTCTTGGCAATTATGTGCAAGTTGTGTATTTGAAGTGTGTGCTCATAGCTTGAACACGGACCAAATCTAATAATGTTTATATCTACCATTAGCTTTTTTGTTCCTTATAAAGGTTGCAAACAGATGAAGTAAAATATTTCTTTTGCCTAGATGGCATAGCTGATCAAGAGTGGTAAGACCCTTCCAAAGGAGTGGTTCATGAATAAGTTCACGCACCTTCCTAAAAACCTTAAAGGGCATTTAGTGAAAGTGCTTGAGTTGGAGGCCTGCCAGATGAACAATATTCATGATTCCACTGAGCCCTATGAAAGCATCGCTCACCAGGCCTATATTTTAAAAGACGGATGGTAACTTGGATATAATGCAGTATACAGTATGTCAAAATCTACAAGGGAGTTATCCGTTCAGCCTTTATGTTCATCTTTTAAGTGCTTTGCCGTTAAGATGCAGAGATAACAAAAATAATTTGCTACCTAACTCTTATGATTTGTCAGGCTTGGCGATGTTACCTACTGCACAGTTTAGATTTTAAAAACTAGAGCACAAAATTTTAAGGATGACAACATTAAAGTTTTTTAATATGATTGATATAGTAAGCATTTTACTCCAGACTGTATCATTTCAATCACTTAAAGTTCAACACTGGCAAGCAACTATATACAATTTATGTTAAAGGTTTTGGAGTCAGATTGGGTCATTGTTTTCATGGACAAGAATGAATTAAGGGTACCATTTACAGGAAAGAGGACTACACTGCAATATGATCCAATATGATAAAGCACAAAGCAAATTCATCATATCTCTCTGGGAGCTAGAGGAAACAATTGTTCTGAGCAGGTGGGGGAAACGATAGCACCAGCAGGGTGAGAACAACAAGAGGGCTCAGGTAGAGTATAGTAGTCCTTAGTGTGGTGTGGTGGGGGGGGGGGGGGGCAATAGTGTATGGCAGGTGGTGGGGAGCAACAATAATGCCAAGCAGGAGATGGCAAGAGCAATAGTGACCAGAGGATAGTGATGAGAACAATAGTGTTCAATGGTGAGTGCTCACCAAGGTGTAGGGAGGAACAATAATGCCCAGGAAGAACACTTATGCCAAGTGTTGTCCCAAGCAGGGATGTAGATCTGAACAGTGATACCCAGTGAGGAGTGGTGTGGACAATGGTGCCCAGCGGCAGGTAAGGGGGGGGGGCAGAGATACCGAACAGGGAGTAGGGAGGAACAACATTGCCCAGTGGGAGGTGAGGGTAAATATTGGTATAAATGGAAAACGCTTACCAGTACTTCAGTCTGTGTACTACAATGCTGCTCTCTCTTCTGTATCTCCTGCTGCTGGGACTATGCAAACTCTGTCGGGGCAGGAAATCACTCCACCATACAGAGCCTGCAAAGCGCTGGAGCCCCATGCTGGAACAAGTGCTTCAACGTTTGCTTCCAGGACACAGCCCAGATCCGCAGGATGCCAGGATTATATTGAAATCTCGGGATAGCCCCACCAAATCCAAGATGGGTGGGGGGTTTGCAACTCCTTTACTGGCCATCAATTTGTATGGATATATTAGTGTTGATCTAAAGGAGTAGAGAGTGTTCATTTTGCAAACTGAATGTTCATTTTGTGAAAAGTAATTAAGCTTAGTAATCACTGTGAAGCTGTATTCACTTCAGTCAACTATGTGCTAGCAAACTTTCTGTTTTTTCAATTTCCCTGACTTCCCAAACTACTTTGCAGACTGACCATTCTTAGTGAACAAACTCTATTTTTTTTGTACAAAAGAAGGCTCAATTTACAAATATGGATTCTTTTTTTTTTTTTTTTTACCTCCACCCCTTATTTTGCATTATAATTTTCTTCTAAAATATTCACGTCACACTTGTAAATATCACTTTGGTGTGCAATTATTATTGAGATAAAAGAATATTTAACTTTTACAACTTTATTTACTAATAATTCATGATTTTACCTAATTGATTATTATTTTAACACCACATCAAATAGTTTGTTTTCCTGCTTTACTAAATAAATACCTATTTACTAAATAAATACCTATTAACACTCACCATTGTAAAGCTAATGTGATTACCTATGTGCTAATCTTTGGGAGTAGACTTTTATTGCTGACAGTGTTCTAATAGCACTAGTAGTGGCCAAACCTCATTATATACAAAGCAGGCTAAATAGTATTATGCATCGTTATTAACAGAACCTTTAACTACGTGAGTATCCGCCTGTAGTATCCTTCATTACAGGTCATTTTTCAGTTTCTAGTGCTGGGATATTTTGACTGACAATTATACTATCATGTAACCCTGAATCCATATAAATTTCAAATCCTTTTTTGAGACAGACAAAGCTTTTTTTGGTAGTATTTAACCACTTGACCACTGGGCACTTAAACCCCCTTCCTAACCAGACCAATTTTCAGCTTTCGGTGCTCTCACACTTTGAATGACAATTACTCAGTCATACAACACTTTACCCATATGAAATTTTTGTCCTTTTTTCACACAAATAGAGCCTTCTTTTGGTGGTATTTAATCACCGTTGGGTTTTTTATTTTTTGCGCTATAAAAGAAAAAAGACTGAAAATTTGGTAAAAAAATGAATTTTTCTTTGTTTCTGTTATAAAATTTAGCAAATTAGTAATTTTTCTTCGTAAATTTTGGCCAAAATTTATACTGCTACATATCTTTGGTAAAAATAAGTACAAATTGGTGTATATTATTTGGTCTTTGTGAATGTTAGAGAGTCCAAAAGCTATGGTGCCAATATCTGAAAATTGATCACACCTGAAGTACTGACGGCCTATCTCATTTCTTGAGACCCTAACATGCCAGAAAAGTACAAATACCCCCCAAGTGACCCCTTTTTGGAAAGAAGACATTCCAAGGTATTTAGAAAGATGCATGATGAGTTTTTTTGAAATTGTCATCTTTTCCCACAATTCTTTGCAAAATCAAGATTTTTTTTTTTCTTTTTTTTTTTTCACAAAATTGTCATATTAGAAGGTTATTTCTCACACACCGCATATGCATACCACAAATTACACCCCAAAACACATTCTGCTATTACTCCCGAGTACGGCGATACCACATGTGTGAGACTTTTACACAGCGTGGCCACATACAGAGGCCCAACATGCAGGGGAGCACCTTCAGGCGTTCTGGAGCACCCAGGCCAATTCTTATATTTCTCTCCTACATGTAAAAATCATCATTTATTTGCTAGAAAATTACATAGAACCCCAAAACATTATATATATATATTTTTTTAAGCAAAGACCCTAGAGAATACAATGGCGGTTGTTGCAACTTTTTATCTCGCACGGTATTTGCGCAGCAATTTTTAGAACGCTTTTTTTTGGGAAAAAAAACAGTTTTGTGCTTTAAAAAAAAACAAAACAGTAAAGTTAGCCCAATGTTTTTGCATAATGTGAAAGATGAAGTTACGCCGAGTAAATAGATACCTAACATGTCACCCTTCAAAATTGCACACTCTCGTGGAATGGTGCCAAACGTCACTACTTAAAAGTCTCCATAGGTGACGCTTTAAAATTTTTTACTGGTTACATGTTTTGAGTTACAGAGGAGGTCTAGGGCCAAAATTATTGCTCTCGCTCCAACGTTCGCAGTGATACCTCACATGTGTGGTTTGAACACCGTTTTCATATGTGAGCGGGACTTACGTATGTGTTCGCTTCTGTATGCGAGCACACGGACATGGGCGCTTTAAAACATTTTTTTTTTTTTTTTTATTGTTTATTTTACTTTATTTATTTTAGTTTGACACTTTTTTCCCCCCCAAAAAAATTTTTGATCACTTTTATTTCTATTACAAGGAATGTAAACATCCCATGTAATAGGAATATGGCATGACAGGTCCTCTTTACAGTGAGATATGGGGTCAATAAGACCCCACCTCTCACCTCTAGGCTGTGCCTGAAATAAAAAAAAAACAAAAAAACGATCTTGGCTTCGATCGTAGCGGTGAGTCGGTAGAAGCACCGGAGGGTGGCGGGAAGGGGGGGGCGTCCCCTCTCGCCTCCCATAAGAACGATCAAGCAGTGGAACAGCCGCTATGATCATTCTTATGGTGTAGGAAATCGCCGGCTAAAAAAGCTGATATCTGAATGATGCCTGTAGCTGCAGGCATCATTCAGATATCCCCACTCAAAGTCAAGGACGTCATATGACTGTGGGCGGGAACTGGTTAAAAATTGCGGAGTATTGCGGGGTATTGCAGAGTATTGCGGAGTAGTGCAGGGTATATTGCAGGGTATATTGCTGGGTATATTGCAGAGTAGTGCCGGGTATATTGCAGAGTAGTGCCGGGTATATTGCAGAGTAGTGCCGGGTATATTGCAGAGTAGTGCCGGGTATATTGCAGAGTATTGCAGGGTATTATGCAGAGTATTATGCAGAGTATTGCGGGGTATTATGCAGAGTATTGCGGGGTATTATGCAGAGTATTGCGGGGTATATTGCAGAGTAGTGCCGGGTATTATGCAGAGTATTGCGGGGTATTATGCAGAGTATTGCGGGGTATTATGCAGAGTATTGCGGGGTATTATGCAGAGTATTGCAGGGTATTATGCAGAGTATTGCGGGGTATTATGCAGGGATGGCTGAGCATGGAGGGATGGATGGATGTGACTACAATTGTCACTGAGCACCGCTGTGGGCACTACACATGCAGCCCACAGCGGTGCTGCCATCCGATCCCTCCCCCTCTCCCCTCACACTGTACCGATCGGTACAGAGAGGGGAGGGAGGAACCGGCGTCATGACATGACGCCGGTCTGTTGACATGTGATCGCTCCGTCATTTGAAGGTTAAAGATAATGTATGAGCTCTTTAAAGTGTACGTAAAACCAACAAGCTTCTCTTACTTGCTCAGTTTTTTGGTCTGTTAAATACACTATACTGTCAAAAGTATTGGGATGCCTGCCTTTACACGTACATGAACTTTAATGGCATCCCAGACTTAGTCCGTAGGGTTCAATATTGAGTTGGCCCACCCTTTGCAGCTATAACAGCTTCAACTATTCAGGGAAGTCTGTCCACAAGGTTTAGGAGTGTGTCTATGGGAATTTTTGACCATTCTTCCAGAAGGTCAGGCACTGATGTTGGATAAGAAGGCCTGGCTCGTAGTCTCTGCTCTAATCATCTCAAAGGTGTTCTATCAGGTTGAGGTCAGGACTCTGGGCAGGCCAGTCCAATTCCTCGACCCCAAACGCGCTCATCCATGTCTTTATGGACCTTGCTTTGTGCACTGGCATGCAGTCATGTTGCAACAGGAAGGGGCCATCCCCAAACTGTCCCCATAATGTTGGGAGCATGAAATTGTCCAAAATGTCTTGGTACGCTGACGCCTTAATGCCCCATACACACTATCAGAAATTCCGCCAGCAAAAGTTTCTGTCCTTTTCTACCTGCTTACATAACATACAGGGAGAGACAGTTGTCATGCTAGAACAGGAAGTGTGTTACTGGCAGGATCAAAAAGTGAAAAAAATGGAAAGAAAGTCTGAAAAAATAAAAATGAATGCAGCTATCACATTTCAGGATTGGTATGCTGCAATATATTACATTTGTATTTTTTTATCTAGATACACTTATCAAGAAAATAATAACCGAACATAAGAAAAACAGGTTTGCTGTCTGCTGAGTCACATAAGTAACTCATTACTTATGAGTAAAAGACAATTAAGTGTCACTACATTATCACACAATTCTGCTTTTGTAACACAATGCAGTTTTGTGAAGTAACAATGCAAGCTGTGTTATACAGAACAACATACAGTATATAATAAGTGATCATTAAATCACACTGAGTACACTGGACAAGAGCGCTGTGTAGATGATTGCAAAACAAACATTGTCATAGACAAACTATTTCAGGGACGAGCTAGAAAAAGAAAGCTGTCACTGGATATCGGGGACATTTGGCAACTATACAAATGTCACATTTGAAGTGATGTGGGTGACTTTGAATTTGCAGTTCCAATGTTCCTGCAGAATTCCTGTGGCTTAGCTCACAAGTCCTTTTAAAAAGGCTTTAAATAGTCCCTACAGATTTTACAAGTACGTGAAGCAATATTAACAATCAAGGGAAGATAAAAAATGATACACAAACTATCCATAGTGGAAACACTTTTAACAGAAGGAATGTCCAGTGTGACCTCCAGCTGCTCTTGCACCTGTGCAGAACATAGGACCACGAGACAGAAATTGACTTTGTGTTGTATCACACCTGCCATTTCCATCATACCACAGCAGCTCCATAGAAGGCCATAAATCTGTCATGTGGGGCCTAGCCCTGGGCAGCGCCCAGTGTAAAAATCAGCCCTCTTTTTCTTGGAGCAGATGCTTATCTGGTTACCCCCAATACCAACATTTATGGTGGTAACAATCGCATGGAAACCGAGACTGAGAGCCAGATCTCTTTCATATGTAGCGCTGTGACAAATGATGATAGCTTTATCTTTTACGCACAATTTGAAAGGCCCGGCCATAAATTTTCATGTGTTATTTAAAATATTTACTAAAACTACTTCTCTTTTATGCACGCAGCTATGCGTTTTATATGACTAGAAAGAGTGATGAATGAAGAACGTTTCTGTGAACGAGTTAGTCACGCTGAGGAGATTATAGTTATACGAATGAGGCTACTTCTATAGCGAATCCCAGTATAATGCTGTTTACTACTTTTAACAACTTATATTTATGTCTACTGCCATTTAGTGTCATTTACACTTTGGAATATACCTGTCAAAACCTTTGTGGCTGCTCAAGTTTTGAGACAGCTGTGCTTAGAAAACACACTTCCAGTTTTAACACAGTGTCAAATATGAACAGAAATGAGATAGGATTCAGTTTTGTTTGGAACATTTTGTGGTAATGGAGAAGTGTGAGAACTGAACCATAACTGTATTGCCGTAAAACATGTGTGATTTACAAATTATGAGGAACATTTATAAAGCTGCCTAATACGCATACTATCCAGCAGAGGTACCCATACACATCTACCGGTTCTGGATGTGAAATCGTGCTTCTAGGTTATGTATTTAGACTTAGGAAGTCTGGGCCCGATATATGAAAAGTCAGCTAAAGATTAAATTTTTTGCTGCTAAGGTGCCGCAGAGATAGAATTGATTCCTACCTCTTCAAATGTTCCCTAAAGCATGGCTCCCTAAACAGAGTTACAAAAATCAGAAACACATAAGATGTTGCTGACTCACATCCTTTTCACCCTTAGGCTACTTTCACACTGGGCCGGGGGGCGTTAGCGGTAAAGTGCTTTACCGCTGTTATAGCAGCGCTTTTAACCCCCACTAGTGGTCGAATAAAGGGCTAAAAGCACCCGCAAACCGCCGCTGCCAAAGAGCTTTGCAGGCGCTTCGGCAGCGCTTCCCATTGATTTCAATGGCAGGGGCGGGTTAGGAGCGCTGTATACACCGCCCCCGCACCGCCCCAAAGATGCGGCTTGCAGGACTTTTTTTCCTGTCCTGCAAGTGCACTACCCCAGTGTGAAAGCACTCGGGCTTTCACACTCAGGTGGCTTGGGAGGCACTTTTCAGGCGTTTTACAGGAGCTATTTTTAGAGCAAAAACTCCTGAAAAGCGTCCCAGTGTGAAAGGGGTCTTAGTAAAAAGATTATTCACTATTCTACCTAACCAATTGCTGTTAGTAACAAAATGAACACGCTTGGAATCTCTATCTCTCTTTTTATCTTCTAATGCTACGTACACACGATCGGAAATTGAGCCAGCAAAAGACCGATGAGAGCTTTTGGTCGGAAAATGCAACCGTGTGTATGCTCCAGCCAGCAAAAGATTGTGAGTGTGTTCTCAATTTTTCGGTAGGAAAAAGTTCCTATCCGAAAATGTGATCGTCTGTAGAAATTCCAACACGCAAAATTCCTACGCATGCTCTGAAACCATTCGACACATGCTCGGAAGCATTGAACTTCATTTTCTTGGCTCATCGTAGTGTTGTACATCACCTCGTTCTTGACGGTCGAAAGTTCAGCGAACTTTCGTGTGACCATGTGTATGCAAGGCAAGCTTGGGCAGAATCCCGTCGGAAAAGCCATATCTTTTTCCGACCAAAATCCCGATTGTGTGTACGTGGCATTATATTTTTGCCTACTATTTTATTGATTCCTGTTTTCTCCTCTTACTTCTTTATTAATGTCACCAGATAAGATGTACATTAGGAAGCTATGTTAAAGTGGTTGTAAAGGCTAAAGGTTTTTTTACCTTAATGCATTATCTGCATTAATGTGGTTGTAAACCCTCATATATACCCAGTGAAGTGAACAGCCTCAGATGATACACAGAGATTAAACAAATCCTCCTACGTTGGTTTTATTTGTTTGATTGCAATCTTCTCTTCTCTCCAACCTCTTCTGGGCAGAAAAGTGTTAAATTCTTTCTTCATCTGTCAGGAGCACAGAGGAGGGGGCTTAGAGACTGCAGTTACAGTGTGTTAGAGCTGATTGAAGATAAGGAAACCCCCCCACAGAGCAGAAGGACCTGGGTTCTGAATAGACAAGCTCCTTTCTGAGCTCTCCCACCCCGCCCCCCGACACAAATTTATCTTATGTGTCAGGAAAACTTCTCAGGAATGACTCATCCCGAGAACAGAGGAACGAAGCACCACAGAGAAAGGACACTTAGAGCTTTGGAGAAAGATAAGTAAACACGACACATACACTATATTGTCAAAAGTATTGGGACGCCTGCTTTTATACACACACACAAATGAACTTTAACCACTTCAGCCCCGGAAGGATTTGCACCCTTCCTGACCAGACCATTTTTTGCGATACGGCACTGCGTCACTTTAACTAATAATTGTGAGGTTGTGCGATGTTGTACACAAACAAAATTTATGTCCTTTTTTCCCCACAAATAAGGCTTTCTTTTAGTGGTATTTGATCACCTTTGCGTTTTTTATTTTTTGTGCTATAAACAAAAAACAGTGACAATTTTGAAAAAAACACAATATTTTGTAGTTTTTGCTATAATAAATATCCCACTTAAAAAAAAAAAAAAAAAAATTCCTCAGTTTAGGCCAATATGTATTCTTCTACATATTTTTGGTTACAAAAAATTGCAATAAACGTATATTGATTGGTTTGCGCAAAAGTTATAGCGTCTACAAAATAGGGGATAGATTTATGTCATTTTTATTATTATTTTTTTTACTAGTAAAAGTAATTTTTGTCAGGGCTGCGACATTGCGGCGGACAGATCGGACACTTTGAACACTATTTTGGGACCATTGACATTAAGTACAGCGATCAGAGCTAAAAGTAACCATTGATTACTGTATAAATGTCACTAGTAGGGAAGGGGTTAACACTAGGGGGCAATCAAGGGGTTAAGTGTGTTCCCTAGGTGTGTTCTAACTGTAGGGGAGATGGGACTGATTAGGGGAGGAGAGAGATCGGTGTTCATACTCAGTATGAACACACGATCTCTCTGCTCTCTCCTGAGAGAACCGGGATTTGTATGTTTACACACACAGATCCCGGTTCTCGCTCTGTCACGAGCGATCACAGGTCCCCGGCAGTCATCGTGCATTGGCTCCAGGGACACGCGTCACGTGCACATGCCTGCTGTGACGTCTTAAAAAGCGACGTACAGCTACGGTGATTTGCACAGCCGTGCCAACCTGACGCAGTGTGACTGCAGCAGCTGGTCGGCTAGAGGTTAATGGCAACCCAGTCATCCATGTCTTTATGGACCTTGCTTTGTGCACTGGTACGCAGTCATATTGGAACAAAAAGAGGCCATCCCACAAAGTTGGGAGCATAAAATTGTCCAAAATGTCTTGGTTTGCTTACACCTTAAGAGTTCCCTTCACTGGAACTAAGGGGCCAAGCCCAACCCCTGAAAAACAACCCCACACCATAATCCCCCCTTCACCAAATGATTTGGACCAGTGCATAAAGCAAGGTCCATACAGACATGGATGAGTGAGTTTGGGGTGGAGGAACTTGACTGACCTAAACCCGATAGAACACCTTTGGGATGAATTAGAGCAGAGACTGCAAGCCAGGCCTTCTCGTTCAACATCAGTGCCTGACCTCACAAATGCACTTCTGGAAGAATGGTCAAACATTCCCTTCTTCCCAGAAGAATTGAAGCTGTTATAGCTGGGAACGGTGGGCCATCTCAATATTGTACCCAATGGACGAAGACTGGGATGCTGTTAAAGTTCATTTGCGTGTAAAGGCAGGTGTCTCAATACTTTTGACAGTATAGTGTATATTTGCTTTGCTCAGATTCCATGACTGAGGTTTACAACCACTTTAAGGTAAAACACCTTCAAAGATTATCTCCCCCCGCAGCCCCCTAAATACTTCCCCACAATAGGTGTGCTGTCTCTTTAAATGTACCAACACAATTTTCAAAAAGTGCTACTGTGCTCAAATAAATAAATAAACTCAAGACATTCAACATATCAATATTATAAGATATCAAAAAGTGCTCATATGCCAAGATAATTATTATGTGCAAAATAATTGATATAAAATAGAGTTCATTAAAAATCCATTAACTCCCAGTGCCAGTGATGAGTGATGTCAGTGAAATCTTATACTTTAAAACGTATCACCACCTCCCAGGTGTTACATAGAGCTCCATATGTAACTTCCAGACTACAATGCCGTGTACACACGACCGGACTTTTCATCAGCAAAGGTCCGATGGAACGAATCCGCCGGACAATCTGATCGTGTGTGGGCTTCATCGGACCTTTGCTGTCGAAAAATCAAACAGACTTTAGATTTGAAACATGTTTCAAATCTTTCCGACAGACTCGAATCTGGTTGAAAAATCCATTTGTCTGCATGCTAGTCCGACGGACTAAAACCGACGCTAGGGCAGCTATTGGCTACTGGCTATGAACTTCCTTATTGTATGTCATCACGTTCGAAACAATCGGACTTTGCTGTGATCATGCGTAGACAGGTCCGATTAGTTGGAACTCTGTCAGAACTCCGTCGAAAAGTCTTTCAGAGTTCCGTCCGGCCAAAAGTCCATTCGTGTGTACACGGCATAAGAGGCTAAAAAGTAGCACAAGGAAAGGCTCTCCTTGGTCCCAGAAGCAATAACCTGGCTCCACGGCAGCAGCAGCCTGATTCCCCACTAGGTGGCGCACACAATGGTTTCATGGCTTCAGTAAACCGCCATCCAAAGGTGCAAGTGTCACTCAAAGGAAGACCTGAAGCAGATGCCCTAGATGCCAGAGCCAAGCAACAGCCATGAAAATAAGTCCACCCCAGCACTGCTTAAAGGGATATCACTAAACTCAAGACACCCAACAGAAGACCTGGAGTATGTGCCCTAGGTGCCAGAGTAAAGCAACAGCCATGGAAATAAGTCCATCCCAGCACTGCTTTAAAGGATGTCGCTAAACTCAAGGCACCAAATAGGAGACCTGGAGTATGTGCCCTAGGTGCCAGAGCAAAGCAATAGCCATGGAAACCGCCACTGATGGTATTATGTACAGTACAGAGACTAATGCAAGGAAGAGTGATACGCCGTTACCAATGGTTATTTTTAATTACTTTATACTCTTCATGTCATGAGAGCAGTCAGAATGGTGGAATAAGTTCCTTTACTTGCATAGATTTTAATATCTTGCTGGCTGATCAACAAAATGTTCTTTTTTTTTTCATATCAATCTTGACACAGCAAATGGGAACTATTGTGAACAGACACAAACAACTGAAAAACAGAATTTAGCAGCGTTACCCTATTAACATAATTATGTCAGAGCTGAATACTAACACCAGTCTGAAGCTGCTTCAGGGAACAGATATTGTGGAAATGGTAAATGTCTAAAACACTCACTATTGTGGAGACCATAATGGATTTGGCATTTGATTATATTAATGATTAGTTAAGGGAAGTGAAAGCATGCTGCTGTATGACTTTTCTCTTCCAAGAAATATCAAAGAGGGAAAAGACAAAGCGTCCAGGACATGCACAACACAACAGATAACCTTTGAACTTTAAAAGATGGGAAGGAACAAGAAAAAGCCTATACGGTGTTGATTTTTTTTCAAATAAAATATTTCCTCATTTTATAGTAGCACATAAGTTAGGCACTTTGTTAGATAGATAGATAGATAGATAGATAGATAGATAGATAGATAGATAGATAGATAGATTTTAGAAGTGACTGTTAGGGCACTAACACGGTATTCTTGACTTCAAAAGTCAAACTAATATCCTGATAACAGCTGGCATACAGATCTTGAAAGCTTCTTTTGCACAAAGGGTAGCCCAGCATGTTCAATTAGCCACTTTTGAGTATTCAGAGAACAAGTTGATTGCATTAGGAAAATAATATTGGTAACATTGTGTTACTCCTGTGGGAAGCTAAGCCAATACATGAGACACCATTTGTTCTGCTAGCATGTTGCTGATGTCAGCATACGTTGTATTAAGATAATGGCAAATACACTGCAGGGGATATCCGTTTTGAACAGACTACTTTCAGTTGAAAAGAATACAAAGGAGAGTTAACACATACTCCAGCAGCTCTCCAGCAGTCATACAGCAGTGAGAAATCCTTGAGCATAGCAACATTTTCCAGCAAAGGACATGAATTATGACAGGTTTATCCACAATTACTAACACATAATAAACAGATTACAAAATGAGAAATATAGTTTGCGGTGTACAATTACTTGCTTATGGCTCCGCTGCATTATTTCGTGCCATTCGGTTATGTTTTCTGCAAGTAAGAAGATCTTTGCTATTGGATTTTGTATAGCGATCAGCATATGTGACAACCACTAACACGTCAGTTAACACCTGCTAAGGTTTACATGTTATGGTACACGATACCCAACTTTTTATGGTGATACATTCATTTTACAAGAACTGCAGCGTGACTGGTATAAGTTCATACAATTCCATTCAGTTTAACGTCCCTGCACACGTTATAATTATTAAACAGTTCCAGCAGCAAAAATGTTGCATGGATATACCACTCTGAGGTCATACATTTATTTAGAGTTATTGAAAGCATATTATTTTTTCCCTTTTTTCACAGGAAATAGTTATCAAACTACAAGCCTTTACTTCTCTTGAATTAGTATTTTTCAAATTGACTGATTTTTGTTTTTATTCCCCCCATTCTACATACTATTTTTTTTGTTTAATAAACCTTTCCATTTTCATTACATACCTTATTTACACTTAATGCTGTCATCACTGGGTCTCTTTGCTTATCTCTGCAATGTATGCGGCTCATGGATGGTGGGAAGGGCCAGCAGCATGTTTTAAATAGCTTCCTAAAAACATCACAGCATCTTGTCTCAGTACTCCAAAGCACTTTAGTTAAATCTGAGGAAGTAATATCAGTACAGGAGAGGAGCCTGTACAACTGGCACATGTGCAGTAAGGCTCAAAGTCTTTTCTGAGCTTTGGCAGTGTCCGCCGAGAAAATGTGCGATATTGTGCTTAAAAACTTAGTGACAATGGCCACAGTGCCAGAGTGCAGAAAGGACAGTGGTCCATACTGCACGTGCCCATATGTCAGGATGGCACCAGGGAGACACTGGAGACAAAAGAGACACAATATAAACATAAACTCCACAGAGCAAACATACATAGGCTGGAGACAGGGAGCAATGGTGACATAAGGTATACAGCTAAATTTTTTTTTTTTTTTACAAAGAGAGATTAATACTACTTTAATGTGGTTGTAAACCTCTGAAAGGATAAATAAACAAAGCATATCCTTCTATGATGTGTACTTGCCTCAATCCAAAAGCACCTAGTGTGAATCTGGTCTACTCTCTCTTTCCTCTGCTAGGAACAAGGATGCCAACATCAGGAAACCCTGGGACATGGTCCTACCCTCCTCCAGCACACAGAAGGAGATTACTAGCCTTAAATGTGCATGTTTCCCTATGAGACTGTGTAGAGGGGGTGTGTTTATTCTTTCGCAGGTCTCAGATTACACTCAACTCTGTGCTGTGTGCTGTGCAAGTGTGTGACATCAGATCCCACCCACTGCCTTGGGAAGCTCAGAAATAGCCTTTGATGTGTGAACTTTGAACAGCTGTAGACAAGAGAGGGCAAACAGGATAAACAGGTACACATTATATAGGTGAATTTGTTTCATCTCTAAATACCATCTGAGGATAGTCACTTCAGTGGGTATATTTAACGGTTTACTACCACTTTATGGTTAGGTTAAAAGTTATATGTACTTGTTAGGGGATAGGTTACACGTTAAGGTTAGAGGAAATAGCAAATTAAATAGCAATTCCAGACAATGGATGAAGCATTTAGTGAGCTACTAATGCTACCAATACTATAAATGTGATAAAATCAGAAAGTGCACACACTTTAATTCCCTTTATGCAGATTTGCACAGACTATCTGACACGGTCAGTAGT
The DNA here is from genome assembly GCF_042186555.1 of Aquarana catesbeiana. NCBI lineage: Eukaryota > Metazoa > Chordata > Amphibia > Anura > Ranidae > Aquarana > Aquarana catesbeiana. The sequence goes on along the minus strand of NC_133324.1, from coordinate 669,530,602 downwards.
AGGGTACCTATGGGGGATTTATTTACTAAAGCTAGAGAGGGCAAAATGAGTTGCAATTCTGCAGAGAAACCAATCAGCTTCTAACCCCAGCTTGTTTAATTAAGCTTTAGCAATAAAACCTGGAAACTGATTTGTTTCTCTGCAGAATTGTGACTAATTTTGCACTCTCTGGCTTTAGTAAATAAACCCCTATGTTCCCCCAGAATTACTAACCACATTCAAACATTAAAGCAAGGTTTGAATGTGATTAGTGGCTGTGGGAAACATATTAGTACTGATATTTAGAAGCTGATTTACTCAAATGCAATTCATTATTTAGGCAGCCCATACAGATTACTAGCAGATTATGAGCAGTATATGCAAAGATTACATTATATTCCATTTCAAATGCATAGTTAATTGTATACTTAGTTACAAAAAACATAAATATGCAGTAGGAGGTGTCATTTCTAAAACCTATTTATTTAAAGCTCAATTTTAGTAAAATTAAAACTGTTTCCTTGAAGTGGGAAAGCACCTTCACTGCAAGGGTTACATGGTCCTTCACTCTCCCAGCAAACAGTGCTCCTCTATGTGGGGGACTGTTCCCTGGTGTCTTCCCTTCCAGTGCAGGGCTATAGACCCTGAATCCATCATGATGACGTCAGAGGATCTTGGACCACCAATGTGCAGGACAGAAGAGGCTGGTGGAACCAGTCTAACAGTGCAGAGGAGCCTAAAAGATCAGAGGAGCTGGTAAGTACCACTAGAGCTAAACATGCAGTTAGTGCTTACAGTGCGGGCACAGCCCCAACACAAGAGAGGAGTTTTTGTTGTCCTGGAGTTCAGTTTTACCTATGTATGTGTGTATGTATTTACATTATCTATCTATCTTTTTATCATCAATTTATGTCATTTCTAATCTATTATCTATAAAACTGTCTGTCTTGTATCTATCTATCTATCTATCTATCTATCTATCTATCTATCTATCTATCTATCTATCTATCTATCTTTTAAAATGCACTTCATCCTTGCTTCATAATAAAGGTTACTCAGAGTGAATCAGAATTTGTACCAGATCAGGTCATGATGCTCAACCCTCATTGATGAAGACTATGCAATATCCCTATAAGTGATTATCCCCCAGTAGTTATGCTTTGATGCTATTTACATTTCAGATCTATAGTGAGACCTTTTCTGCCTTTTATTTGTGACACCTCTTTTTTCTCTTCCCTTATTTACTTCAGAGTAGAAGAGGTTGTCCGATAGAAGATTAATTAATGGAGGATTACGCCAAGTCCACTGTCTAATATATCGCTTTTAATGCTTTCTTGCGACAGGGCAGCTGGCACTTGCAGAGGATAGTAATTGCTAGCATATTGATAAAACAGATCATGCTTAAAACCAAACCATATGTAAACCTTATAGATTTTTTTTCTTTGTAAACAGATACGTGAAATTCTAGAGGTTCTGCTTTCGCTAAGATGAAAAAGAAATGTGGAATTAGTCAACACAAAGAAGATGAATTGTTCGGGATGATTCTAGTAGGACATTCAACAAAGAGCTACAGTATATTTACAAATCTCTATTCATGATGCTATATGACAAACCACCCTTCGTATTTCTCTATAATGGATGATTCTTGAAGCTTTCAAGTTTACAAGTGCCATTGTGGATGACTCATGTGAAGAATATAATGTCTGCTCATGTCTAGCTTGGTTTAATAGTGTGTTGTAGGTTAGTCATTTTAATTATTTTTGAATTGCACTTCAGATCCTCAGTGAAAAGAGAGCAAGCTTCCAATGTCATGTTCAGTTCTACTTTCGATAAATGGAAATATGCAATGTATGAGGTGGTGCAACAGAAAATTGTAAAGGAAGAGACTTACACTTAAAAGGATAATCTTACTGAATAGAGGCATTAACTTGACAGAGATATAAACATGGTACATTAAAGAAAAAAATGACGTCAACAGTACTGGAAGTCTGTAGAAAGAAATGATTTGTACAGATAACCCAATCGCTCACAAAAAAGGCCTTTGTCTAAAGAAACAAAAAAAAGAAAAGAAAAAACAGAAGCACCTCTAAGTGTAGACGTACAGATTAATTTAATGCTAAAAGCAATAGATTAGCAACTGACATTTCAGAAGATACAGGTAGGCATATAATAATCTCTCTCTGACTAGGAGTCATCGCCAATCCAGCTAGTGTATCACTGCCACTCGTTTGGGCTCCAGGAAGCCAGCTAGGGAGGATGGAAGACCAAGACCGAGGGCTGGAGCGTCCTTGGACCACAGTGCTGGGAATGATGACGTCACCGGGCATCGTGTAACGCATTTCCGAGCATGCGCACTGTGAATTTTTTTTGTGATAACAAGCATGGATGGACAGACTCTCTTGTTCTGGATATGATCACCATTACTGTGCCATGATCACCATTATTGCGCATTTTAACCCCTTTAAAGAAACATATTTTAAAGTTAGTAATTTATTACATTCAAAACATTCTTAAGAGTATTATTTAGTTTTAAGCACTTTTCCTATTTTTTTCTACTTCATTTTTTTTCCTTTTCTTTTTTGCTTGTCCTTAATTGGTGTTAACCACTGCAGCCAGGTAAAACTGTACATACCATTCAAGCCTGTCCATCCATGCTTGTTATCACAATTATCCTTCAGATTTTTGACAGCCAAGTTCATTTCTTCTTTAAACTATTTTGATCATCAATGTAATAGTAGTAATGTCTTTCTTAAACAGACGATGACTTTGATCCAAATCAACATCTAACTAGAGCACTCAGGTCACTGCCAATGTAACCAGGCAACTGTTGTGGCCAGAGTTCTTGTTAAAATGGTCATTTCAGAATTCATAAGAAACAATACATGGAATTAATTGGTGGGATTCAGGTACCAGAAGGACCCCTTTTGACACAAAGGTAAAATACTAAGATAAGGATCTTTTTTCACCTATGTGACTACCATTTTCAGATTTTGTTTGAATCTTCTAAAAAGAACTGACTTTTTTTGAAAATCAAGATTCCTATTCTCCTGTTTTAGCTTTGTAAATTGAGCCTGTTAAATTTTTTAAAAAACTTACCATATCCCACCTGAAAATAGAATACTGCACTGCATACGCCCAAAAATAATAAATCCCAGGTACAGTGCCTTGCAAAAGTATTCACACCCCCCCCCCCCCCCCCCCTTGGCTTTTTACCTATTTTGTTACATTACAGCCTTTAGTTCAATGTTTTTTTAATCTGAATTACTGTATTTATTGGCGTATAACACTCACTTTTTCACCATGAAAATCAGGTGCAAATAGCATGTGCGTGTTATACGCCAATACTTCAATTTTAGCTGGCTCGGAGGGGACAGGGAGTGGGGCGGGACGAGCGCCGTCAGATTACATGCAGTGAGAATCTCCTGTTTACTTGGCGGCCTCTGTAATAGGAAGTCCCATCTCCTGGGCCGCCATTGGACCACTGTTCTGTCTATCATAGGATTCTCACTGCTTGTAATCTGTCGGCACTCATTCCGCCCCCCTCCCTGTCCCCTCTTGCTGCAGATGGGCATCGACCAGGCTGCACTGATGGCAATGGTGAAGCTGCTGCATTGAAGGCAATGGTGAGGCTGCTGCATTGAAGGCAATGGTGAGGCTGCTGCATTGAAGGCAATGGTGAGGCTGCTGCATTGAAGGCAGTGGCAAGGCTGCTGCATTGATGGCAATGGCGAAGCTGTACTGATGGCACTTGTGAGGCTGCAGATGTGCATTGATCAGGCTGCAATGATGGCAATGGTGAGGCTGCAGATAGGCACTGACCCTTATTTTGCTTCAAAGTTCCTTATTTAAAATTTAAGTTTTTTTCCTGAAATTTCCCTCTTAAAATGAATGTGTGTGTTATACGCCTGTGCGTGTTATACGCCAATAAATACGGTATATGTGATGGATCAGAACACAATAGTCTAAGTTGGTGAAGTAAAATTAGAAAAATTTATACATTAAACTATTTTTCATAAATGAAAAACTGATAATTGGCATGTACGTATGTATTCACCCCCTTTGTTATGAAGCTCATAAAAAGCTCTGGTGCAACCAATTACCTTCAGAAGTCACATAATTAGTGAAATGATACATTAATTGAATACGCTGCACTAAAAATTATATAGATTGTGGTGTATACTAAAACTATGTAAAATTAAGCAAATTAATATAACTAATAAATGGATATGATATACACACAAAACCAATTTTAAGTGCCTCGTGCATAACTGTGTTTTAAAACCATAACATAAACAAATAACATATAGAAAAAGTGCTCCTGTGTTCTTTATTTTCAGCACGGTCATTTATGACATATTTGGACACTATATATTGCACAGGAGCACTTTTTCTATATGTCATTTGGTTATGTTATGGTTTTAAACACAGTTATGCACGAGGCACTTTAAATTGGTTTTGTGTGTATATCATATCCATTTATTAGTTATATTAATTGATTAATTTTACATAGTTTTAGTATACACTACAATCTATATCATTTTTAGCGCAGCGTATTCAATCAATGTATTTATCTTTGCACGATATATGTGACATGCTCAACGCTAGCAGCTTTTAGATAATTTATTCATCTTTCACGATACATGTGACAGGCTTAATACCATTAGTCTTTGGGTTATTTAAACCACTTTAAGCATCTAGACAGTGGAAGCTTGCAGGATTTCTTTCTATTTTTGGTAATTAGTGAAATTATGTCTACCTGTGTGCAAAGTCACATGATCTCACATGATCTGTCATTACATATACACACCTTTTTGAAAGACCCCAGAGGCTGCAACACCTAAGCAAGAGGCACCACTAACCAAACACTGCCATGAAGACCAAGGAACTATCCAAACAAGTAAGGGACAATGTTGTTGAGACGTACAAGTCAGGGTTAGGTTATAAAAAAATATCCAAATCTTTGATGATCTATAGGAGCACCATCAAATCTATCATAACCAAATGGAAAGAACATGGCACAACAGCAAACCTGCCAAGAGAAGGCCGCACACAAAAACTCATGGACCGGGCAAGGAGGGCATTAATCAGAGAGGCAGCACAGAGACCAAAGGTAACCCTGGAGGAGCTGCAGAGTTCCACAGCAGAGACTGGAGTATCTGTACATAGGACGACAATAAGCCATAAGCTCCATAGAGTTGGGCTTTATGGCAGAGTGGCCAGAAGAAAGCCATTACTTTCAGCAAAAAACAAAATGGCATTTTTGAGTTTGCGAAAGGCATGTGGGAGACTCCCAAAATGTATGTAGGAAGGTGCTCTGGTCTGATGAGACTAAAATTTAACTTTTTGGTCATCAAAGAAAATGCTATGTCTGGCGCAAACCCAACACATCACATCACCCAAAGAACACCATCCCCACAGTGAAACATGGTGATGGCAGCATCATGCTGTGGGGATGTTTTTCAGCAGTCAGGACTGGGAAACTGGTCAGAGTTGAGGGAAAAATGGATGGTGCTAAATACAGGGATATTCTTGAGCAAAACCTGTACCACTCTGTGTGTGATTTGAGGCTAGGACGGAGGTTCACCTTCCAGCAGGACAATGACCCCAAACACACTGCTAAAGCAACACTTGAGTGGTTTAAGGGGAAACATGTAAATGTGTTGGAATAGCTTAGCCAAAGTCCAGACCTCAATCCAATAGAAAATCTGTGCTCAGACTTAAAGATTGCTGTTCACAAGCGCAAACCATCCAACTTGAAGGAGCTGGAGCAGTTTTGCAAAAAGGAATGGGTAAAAATCCCAGTGGTAAGATGTGGCAAGCTCATAGAGACTTATCCAAAGCAACTTGGAGCTGTGATAGCCGCAAAACGTGGCTCTACAAAGTATGGACTTTAGGAGGGTGAATAGTTATGCACATTGACTTTTTCTGTTATTTTGTCCTATTTGTTGTTTGCTTCACAATAAAAAAAAATCTTCAAAGTTGTGGACATGTTCTGTAAATTAAATGATGCAAATCCTCAAACAAGTCATGTTAATTCCGGGTTGTGGGGCAACAAAACACGAAAAAAATGCCAAGGGGGTGAATACTTTTGCAAGGCACTCTATTTACCCAAAATAATATAAAGGATAAAAAATAATTGAAGTTTTCTCTCAACTATTTCAAGTGATTTCAACAATTATTTGGTTGTTGTAAAGATTGCACACGGCTAACAGACCTTTTTAGATTGCTTTATGTTCATAGTTTTGATTTTTGCTTCTTTTTTTTAAACCAACTATAAACCGTATGAAGAAGTGAGATAGAAAAAGTGTCTGGCAATCTCATAGCTACAAATCAAATTACACATTATATTCTTGAACAGATTAAACAATGAAACTTGATAGGTTACAAAGGGTTCACATTATATTTTCCTTAAGCACATCAACAATTTCCTACAATATGGAGGAAATTTTTGCACAGGTTCATCTAAGAAGCATGTTCGTAGAGGTTCAAAACTTTTATGGGCCTCACCAATAAAAGTGTTTTAGTGAAAGTAATATTTTGTATGTTTAGTAAAAAGTTGTATTCTTTCTACAAAGGAGATGTGTCAGTGGCACCAAATGTTCAGATCATATAATTTAATGGCCATTTAATCACTAGTTTATTCCAAAAACTTGACCCTCATTGCTCACCATGGTAAATAAATAACTAATACTGTTCGAGTAATGCAGTCATTCCCAAGTGTCTCTTAAAAGTTGCATTTTGGAGCTTACACAAAGATCGACAGAAAGGGAAATGCAGATGGAGACATAATATTTCTTCCTTCCTCTTGTGTCTTTTGCCTCCTGCTGTGTCTACATGGCAGCTGTACTGATTAGAATCAATTCTGATTCTTTGGTTTAAATATGTAAAACTGTATCATGCCTATTTTTCCTTTACAGGACTGTATACATTTCAGTGGGTGTAATTCCAAGCGTAGTTTTATATAATGTTTCCCAGCAGGACTCAATAAAAGACATAAATATCACAGCCACTGACTGTGGAAACCTGATACTGAGAATAAACGTTGGAATTAATGCTCTGTCGGGACTACTGGTGTGATGTGAACATTGAAAATATGATGCTTCCAACCAAACATATTGCCATAAAATGAAAATCTGTACCAAAATCAAAAGATTAGTTGAGTGGTAGGGGTCCATGTCATATGCATGATGCATTCAAATAAAACATTGTTGTCCCTATTGTGCCTACAAAATTCAACATTTTATCTGATGTTAGCTCTTGTTTCATTCACTTGGCAAGGGCCTGTTCTGCTTATTTGCAGTGATACAAAAACCCTACACTCTCCTTGATTTGAAGTAGAATAAGTAAGCTTTAAGTGAAAATGTCTATTGCTTATATTTCCTTCTTGGTAATGTGAGTTTGCAAAACTCATGGGATTGTGGGCCTTTACTATTACCTTTAAGCATACAGTATCTCACAAAAGTGAGTACACCCCTCACATTTTTGTAAATATTTTATTATATCTTTTCATGTGGCAACACTGAAGAAATTATATTTTGCTACAATGTAAAGCAGTGAGTGTACAGCTTGTATAACAGTGTAAATTTGCTGTCCCCTCAAAATAACTCAGCACACAGCCATTAATGTCTAAACTGCTGGCAACAAAAGTGAGTACACCCTAAGCGAAAATGTACACATTGGAACCAATTAGCCATTTTTCCTCCCCGGTGTCATGTGACTCATTAGTGTTACAAGGCCTCAGGTGTGAATGGGGAGCAGGTGTGTTAAATTTGGTGTTATCGCTCTCGCTCTCTCAAACTGGTCACTGGAAGTTCAATATGGCACATAATGGCAAAGAACTCTCTGAGGATCTGAAAAAAAAAAAATTGTTGCTCTACATAGAGTTGGCCTTGGCTATAAGAAGATTGCCAAGACCCAGAAACTGAGCTTCAGCATGTTGGCCAAGACCATAAAGTGGTTTAACAAGACAGGTACCACTCAGAACAGGCCTCGCCATGGTCAACCAAAGAAGTTGAGTGCATGTGCTCAGCATCATATCCAGAGGTTGTCTTTGGGAAATAGACGTATGAGTGCTGCCAGCATTTCTGCCGAGGTTAAAGGGGTGGGGGATCAGCCTGTCAGTGTTCAGACCATACGCTGCACACTGCATCAAATTGGTTTGCATGGATGTTGTCTGCTAAAGATGATGCACAAGAAAGCCCGCCAAGAGTTTGCTAATGACAAGCAGACTAAGGACATGGATTACTGTGTTGTCACATGAAAATATATAATAAAATATTTACAAAAATGTGAGGGATGTACTGACTTTTGTGAGATACTGTATATCTTTAACAATAAAAACACAAAACCAATAATTGGGTTTAAATGACCATGGTCCTTTACTTTTGGTTTTGTAACACACAAGATATTTAATCAAGTCCACAACACTTTTATAAGCAAATATGTCTTTTATTGGTTTTACCGATAGACAAAAAAAAAAAAGAAGCAGTAAAGTAAAATGATACTGTCTAGAGGAGGATAACAACAAATAGGGTCCAACTCCACAGCATATATAAGTAGAAAGCACATCTCGGTACAAATTCAGAGACACAATGGACCATAACATATAGAATGGGTAATAAAGGGTATGCGAGGAGTGGACATATAGAACATTACGTTCTAACAATCATCCTGTAATGGTCAAAAGGGGTTCCCTGGGAACAGTAAGAAACAGAAAGAAAGAAAGAAAAACATAGGGGTAAACAAGAAGACATAGGTAGCGTACAGCAGGCAGAAATGCAGCAAAAGTAAGTAAAGTAGAGAGGGAAAGAAGGAAGTAATGGAAAGGTGTGGGGATCTTGAAAGGTACTGGTCAGAACCATTATTAAATGGATGGGGTCTCTAAATGGTAGTGGGTGCACAGGTAAAAATCCCCTGTTGACTCTAAACCCTTTATGTGATAGAGCAAACACAGCCAACAAACCCAGTTTACCTACTACAACTCAGAGTAATTAATAAATTTCAAATATAATAATTCAACAAATAGTCTCCTTCCAGTAAGAGGTGACACAAACTACACAAAGAAAGGGGGTGGTAACTTGCAGCAATAGCTACAGCTGATTGACAAACACTGAGTCTCTTTAGCCCTTTGTATACTGGGTGAGCAGGTTCTTAGGGATGACCATTGGAGATGTGTAAATTTAACAGCAGGACAGCCGCTCAAAGTGAAGAGCATAACTAACCAAGGAGGTGTTTGGGGGGGGGGGGGGGTAAAAACAACCAATACCATGAAATGAGGCACTATAAAGCACTGTTCTCTCCTAGTTAATTCTGGAATTTCTTTTTTCATAAACTCTTGGCTTTCCTGAAAGGCTACAGTTTAAAGATCCTAACAGACTATCTAAGCTGGGAATATGCAGTACTATAACTATCTGTGATATACCATCTCCATTTTAGTAAGGCAATGATGTTGTGTCAAACATTATTCTCTATAGGTCAGTTAAATCCTAGAGTGGAAGGTTTTCAATTCCCTAAGCTCAAGCTAAAGCAGCACCCTTGTCCCTTTTTCAAGGTATCAGGTGCAATTTCAACAGAACGGTTGATTCCATCGAGGTGCAGCAGCGAAATTGTCGGCCTTGCCATCTTTAAGCAATGACATTACAACTATCGGAGGCCTCTTTGTTTACATGTAAATTTTGGCCATGGAACCTCCCAGCCAACAGCTAAATGGGCTAGGAACAGAGCCCAATTCAAAAGCTGTCACATTTATGACAGCTTCCAAGCACAAACATGCCACTGGTGTACACTCCCCATGAGCACTGGTGAACTTCCCTATGCCAGCTCAGAGTTGGTCTTAATAACCTTTAGAGTGCTTTCACACTGCCAGCACCCAAGCGTCGGCAGTAAAGCGGCACTATTTTTAGCGCCACTTTACCATCGTTTTAGCAGCGCTATTTGGCCACTAGCGGGCCAGTTTTAACCCTCGCTAGCGGCCAAAAAAGGGTTAAATCCGCCCGCAAAATGCCGTTGCAGCAGCGCTTTGCCGGCGGTTCGGCGGCGCTGCCCATTGATTTCAATGGGCAGGGGCGCTTTAGGAGTGGTGTATTCACCGCTCCTCCAGCATTGCAAAGAAGCTGCTTGCAGGACTTTTTGTGACGCCCTGCCAGTGCACTCTGGCTTTCACACTGAGAATGCAGCTGAGGCTTTTTTCAGGCGCTTTACCGGCACTATTTTTAGCGCTAAAGCGCCTGAAAAACGCCTCCAGTGTGAAAGGGGTCTCAGTCTCTTAACCTGCAAACTGGCAGTAATTCTTCATGAAAGTGGTGGTAGTTTGAACTACCTGAATTAGTTGCTTGTGCTAATTAAGTTACCAAAACTGGTGCAAATGCCTGCCTCAATTAGGTACAGGTGGTTTCAAAGGGAACTACCACCAGAAAACCGGCATTGGCACTTTATTGAATGTCACTGAATATGTTTAAAATTCTAGCTGTGGGACACATTCTGCTCCACTTTATCATTGTCATGCTAAAATTTCTTCAAACTCTGTTAACTCTTATTTAAGAAAAGAGATCATTTTTCATGTGATCATGAATAAGCAACCTCATCCAGAATTTGTGACCCGATGACTACATGTAAAACATACAGTTTTCATGGTGCTGTACCCTGGCTGGCAGTAAGCTATATATTATCTATGATGGTAATAATGTAAGTAAAACAGCTAACCAACACCATGGTGTAGCATAATGAACAAAGTTTTTTGATGATTTTCACCAATGCATCCATTCATGTTCTTACTGTTAATCTGTGATTATTCTTGTCCAAAGACAAGCAGATCCATTGTCAGTAATAAAAAGAAACCCATGAATGTTCGGTGCTGTTTCTCTTTATATTATATACTTATTTATATTTTAATTTAACCACAAAAAGTAAACTTTAAGCAAGAGTCAAATAAAAAGAACTAACACAATTTTTTTATACATTTTGAAAGATTAGGCAATAAAAACATAAATGAGCTCATTTACTAAAAGGGTTGAGAATCTTCACACAATAGACTGTGTGAATATTTACTTCATTTATCCAATTATGGAAAAGCAAATTCCTTTTCACTTTGAATACCCAATCATGCACAGATGAAATAAGTAAACAGAAATGTACTTTTCCTGTAATTGGATAATTGAAGGACGTAGTCACACGTTGGGGTTGATTTACTAAAATTGGAGAGTGCAAAATCTGGTGCAGCTGTGCATGGTAGCCAATCAGCTTCTATCTTCAGATTGTTCAATTAAGCTTTGACAAAAAAAACTTGAAGCTGATGGGTTTCTATGCAGAGCTGCACCAGTTTTAGTAAAGCAACCCAGTGTATTGAGTGAGGATTCTCAACTCATTTAGTAAATTAGCCTCAAAGAGTTATCAGGGCTGGCGCTATCTATAGGCAAGGTAGGCGCCAGCCTAGAGCGCACACCAGTGGGGGGCAGCTGACCCCCCCCAGCGCAGAGTTAAGTTTATGATGAAAAAAAACAGGGAGCTTTGCTTTTGTCCCCATCCGGTCTGTAATTTTCAATGGACAGGAACAAGGCAAGCACCTGTGTCAATCAGAAATGTGCACCGGAAATGTTAGGTCAGTGCATGACAGCTACATACTTACTGATGTAAGAGGGGAGTGGGGACCCTAAGATAAGGGGAACACTGATATAAAAGTTCCCTCTTATATCAGTGCCCTCACCCTCCTCTTATATCAGTGTCCCCTCTTACTGTAGTGTATGCTATGTATGCTAATGTAAGAAGGGCAGCTCTGGTGACGAGACCCCCCCCCCACATCAGAGTTTTCCTTAATACCACAGTCCACAGAGTTCCCCTTTAAATTAAAGAAATTAGAGTCTGCAGAGTTTCCCCTTGCCCTGCCCTTACACTGTGAACTAATGCTGCAGATTGTGATGTAAAGGGGAATGCTGCGGATCATGATGTAAGGGGGAATGTTGCAGACTCTGATGTAAGGGGGCTCTGGTGATCAGAGACCACCTTACATCAAAGTTCCCTTTTACACCAGCCTGTCTATATACTACCCCAGCCTGTCCATATACCTGCGGACCACAGCTGGTGTGAGGAAGCGAGTCATTGCCGCCACTATTTGTCTTCAGGCCAGGGCCAGATGCGCAGAAGAGGGGCTGCAGACCACGGCTGAAGAAATAGGTGGGGAGGCAGCGCAAAAATCTCCACCCCCGCCATCTCCACTGTATACATGGACAGGGCAAAGGGGGTGGAGTCAGGGTCGGAGCCAATTGGGGCTGGCAAAATTAGGTTTCACCTAGAGTGTCAAAAAATCCTTGCACCAGCCCTGAGTATTATACCATTTGGGAATATTCATTCAGCTGTTTAGATTCCCAAATAGGTACTGTAAAAGAATAATACAAACACTTAAAATAAAGTGGATATGGAAGAAAAGAAAGTAATGGAAGAGAGAAAGAAAGTATTATTAATTGCATCTAATATCAAATTATCACCCACAAAATAAAGGTTTTATGATTTTTTTCAGGAGTAGAACATTGTAAAAAAAAAAAATTAGCGTTTGGGTTTTTTTTTGTATTTATTTTCATTTTTCAAATACAACATATTGTTGCATTATCTGCCTTTTTTAATGATATACATTTATGCAGTTAAAGAATTCCAATAATCTGCAAAATATATTGTGCAAGAGTACAATAACAACACTTTTTCTTGTGTTTTTACAATCTACAGTCCAGATCAATGTACTAACCTTTGAATTATAAAAATAAAAATCTTTTTTAGAGTAGCATGAATTGAGAACCCATTCTTCCTCCAAGGATTGAGATCATTTTTTAGCTAAACAAACAGCAATTTGTGTCTAGTCTATTCACAATACAACATTTCCCATTGTTCAATCCTGCTAGCCAGAATAGATGACTCAAACAAACAATACAAATAATATTATAAACACCTTTCAAACATTCAAACTAAATCAACGATCTTTGATGCATATATTTGCAGATGTTTGTGGAATCCGCTGGTCAAGCCAAGGCACTTCTATAAAGTGTTGCTCTGTTCTCTTTTATGAAGGTACCAACATTAGGAAATATTGTATGCCTAGCAACAAATTCAGTAAAGCTTTTTTGGAGGTAACCTCGTGTATTATAAAGACCCAGTGGTACATAAATGCTCCATGGCTTAATTAATTAAAAAGAAAAAGTCCAACTGTTTGGATGTAAAACTTGACTTACTTCGCATACATTCGCACCTGATTCAAGAAATTCAATATGTGGCCAACTTTCCCCCAAAAAATAGTCTGTGAACATACACTTTTGTCTGCTCAAGTTCCAAAAAGTGTAGAAAGTAAATCAATTACAAGGATGTGAATCATCCCAGAGAGCAATCAATGTCCTATTAGACAAGACAGTTGTTAGGAGCCATGCTATACAGGTATTCTGCATCTCCTACCAAGTTAGGCACAATATAAAACAGAATCAAATATGGAACAACAATACAAAACAAGGTGTTAACATTTTCTTTAAAAACTGAACAAACCTTTTTCTAACTCCACTCTGTTTTCTCTATACTTGCATACATTTTTTGCCATAGACAGACATGTAGAGATACACATGGGTGGCACAGTGATGTAGCGGATAGCACTTTTGCCTAGCAGTAAGAATGGTCACTGGTTCGAATCCCAACCACGACACTACCTGCCTGGAGATTGCATGTTCTCCCTGTGTCTGCGTGGGTTTCCTCCGGGTACTCTGGTTTCCTCCCATACTCCAAAGACATGCCGGTAGGTTAACTGGATGCTGTCTAAATTGTCCCTAGTATGTATGAATGTGAGTTAGGGACCTTAGATTGTAAGCTCCTTGAGGGTAGGGACTGATGTGAATGTACAATTTATATGTAAAGCGCTGTGTAAATTGATGGTGCTGTATAAGTAACTGAAATAAATAAATGTCCATTCTGCATAGACTACCCTGTTCAGTTTGGGCTATATCAAATATTACACCCACGGAAAGGATAAAGTTATAAGCCGGCTGCATAATATTTTGAAGAATACAGACACATTTTTTGACAACAAATTATACAAATAATTGGAAAACAGGAAAATTTACCATGGACCAAGCCTTCTAGCCACTGAAACTCTTCCAAAACTTCTACTAGAGGCTTCATCTCACTTGTCAGTATCTAAATGTTGGCTGCTTTCCATGGAAGAAATTGAGATGCCTCAATTTCACACTTAAACACCCACCTTAGACCATGAAACTCACTGATGAATCAGCTGCAAAGCACAAATGGGATATGTGCACTTATCATATGCTAAGTCACAGGAGCATATAGCGCATCCATATTGCATGCACTAAAAAAATTGCTTATGGTTTCATCCGACTGGTATCATTTCAGTGAATTAGGTTTATTTAAAAAAAAAAACATGTCACAATTAGACATGAAAACGTTTCATAGAATCTGCCTGTCATACTCAAAAGGAGCAGCTGATTACCTACCTATCTTGTGTACATAACATTGCACAGAGAAAAAAAATCTTAAAGTAGTTCCAAAGTTAGAAGGTTTTTTTACCTTGATACAGAGAATATTCTATGCATTAAGGTAAAAAAAAAAAAAACCTTCTGTGTGCAGCCCCCGACACCCCCCCCCCCCCACAGGGCCCCTTATACCTAACCTGAGCACTATCTCGATTCAGCTGTGCCCAAGAGCAGCGGCTCTCTCCACTCAATCTCTCTCCTCACTGAACATCGATGTAGCAATGGGAGTCATTGGCTCCTGCTGCTGTCAATCACAGCCTGTGAGGAGAGAGTGGGGCAGAGCCATGCTGTGTGTGTCAATGTACACATTGAGCCCGACTCAGGATCGAGCCAGCACAAGTGCCACAATAGCAAGCAGTTTGCTAAGAGGGAACTCGACGGGGGGAGGGAGGAGGGGGCAGAAGTGCCAGCAGAACATCCCAAAAGAGGGGGATCGGGGCTACTCTGTGCAAAATCACTGCGCAGAGCAAGTATGACAAGTTTGTTATTTTTAGAAAATATTCCTTTAGAATCACTTTAATTCACTTGATATCCTTAGGCCGTCATATGACAGCCTCGACTTTCCGGCGTTATATCTGAATGATGTATGAGGCTACAGACATCATTCAGATACCGGCATTTTCAGCCGGCGATTCCATACACCATAAGAATGATCATAGCGGCTGTTCCGCCGCTTGATCGTTCTTATGGGTGGCGAAAGGGGACATCCCCCCCTCCCGCCGCCCTCCGGTGCTTCTACCAACTCACCTCAGCGATCGGTGAATCAGGGAGTGGATCCGCCGGCGCCAGATGTAGATCATAGAGATTTCCGGCGGACCAGATGGCTGCCAGAGTCTCTATGATCGTTCGGAGGCCGGGCGCGATGTTATGACGTCACGCCCGGCCTCTGCATTAAAAAAAAACGGCGCCGCCTCGGCTGGGAAGCGGTGATCGTTTTTTTTTTTATTTTTATTTTAGGCTTCCCAGCCTAGAGGTCAGATGTGGGGTCTTATTGACCCCATATCTCACTGTAAAAAGGACCGATCATGTCATATTCCTATTACAAGGGATGTTTACATTCCTTGTAAAAGGAATAAAAGTGATCAAAAATGTTTTTTTTTTAGTGTACCAAATAATTCTGCGCTGCCCAAAAAATGGTTTTTTTTTAAAAAAGTGTCAAAATTAAAAATTTTAAGTAAAATTAACAATAAAAAAAAAAAAGTTTTAAAGCGCCCCTGTCCCCGTGAGCTCGCACGCAGAAGCAAACGCATACGTAAGTCCCACCCACATATGAAAACGGTGTTCAAACCACACATGTGAGGTATCGCTGCGAACAATAGAGCGAGAGCAATAATTGTAGCCCTAGACCTCCTCTGTAACTTAAAACATGTAACCAGTAAAAATTTTTAAAGCGTTGCCTATGGGGATTTTTAAGTACCAAAGTTTGGCACCATTCCACGAGCGTGTGCAATTTTGAAGCATAACATGTTAGGTATCTATTTACTCGGCGTAACTTCATCTTTCACATTATGCAAAAAAATGTGGCTAACTTTGCTGTTTTGTTTTTTTTTTTAAGCATGAAACTGTTTTTTTTTTTTTTTAAATGCGTTTGAAAAATTGCTGCGCAAATACCGTGCAAGATAAAAAGTTGCAATGACTGCCATTGTATTCTCTAGGGTCTCTGCTAAAAAAACATATATATAATGTTTGGGGGTTCTATGTAATTTTATAGCAAAGAAATGATGATTTTTGACATGTAGAAGCGAAGTGTCAGAATTGGCCTGGATGCGAAGTGGTTAAAAAGCCAGTTCAAGGGCACAAGTCACAATTACCCTGTACTCTGTTATGCAAAAAAAGCAAAGATGGCCTACTTAAACAGTTTCTTACATTTAAATGCTGTTAAAAGGTTTACGGTTGTATCAATTTTTACTTTGGAAAAGGAAAAAAAAAACTGAAATAAAATAGCCCAAACAAATGTTAATTTAGAATTCGAGACATGACCATTTCTCCACTCTTCCTGTCATTTCCTATCTTCTTTCCTTTCTGTTTTCATTTGATTTAACTAGACAGGGTTGCTAACGACATGGATTATGATTGAAAAATTAACACTTTTATCTGGGGTGTTGATGGAGTTAGCTTTAAATAGGGATCGATTAGTGGCAGTTCTCATCAGGTAGCCCTATCCTTCTAAGCATTATCTATGAGCTAAGTAGAAATGGGACATTATCTGGAGGCTGAATACAGAGGAGAATAGTTTGACTGATGGATGCTGTGTACAGTGAGATAAGTTCAAATAAATTGGCTAAGTGAGTCTTGGCTTGACCATTAATTTGCCTTATGAGCATATATACGTTCATAAAGAAGACATACATAACTAATTGGAGTGTATAAATAAACCAAGATAACATGAATTGCTAATGCCATGTGATTTGTACCTAATGCTCTTCCCATGACATCATAAATACTGTCCTTATCCTGGAATAATTTTACCTGACCACTATTGATGACTTTCATATTTGTATGTACCACTCTACAGTCAGAAACTAAAACAAGTTACACTTAAGTAATTCAAAAATTTTGTTCTTACCTTAAATGATCAATTTAATTTATTTCACCTTCCAGCATTCCCCTTACAGAAACATGTTACAGTTCTATCACATATTGATTTATATTATATATATATATATATATATATATATATATATATATATATATACACACTTATGTCTTATTTTAGCCTCACCTACTATGTAACTAATGGGCTGAAATTGCACCATACAGAACTGCATATGAATCACATAGGCATGCACAGAGCATTACTGAATGATTCCTGGCGTGAACCGGCCCTATTAGTTGATTTTATGCCCATTGCTGTTGATGGTGTCACGTGCACATTAGGCATTAGATATCCATACTCACTGGTACTTCAAAAAAATATATAAATAATTATTATTTAAATATAGTTAAAGTGATACTAAAGTCTTGTTTTTTTTTCTTTAAAAATAACAAACATGTTATACTTACCTGCTCTGTAAAATGGCTTTGCACAGAACAGCCTAGATCCTCCTCTTTTTGGGTCCCTCTTTAGCGCTCCCGGACCCTCCCTCCTGTCGAGTGCCCCCAGAGCAAGCAGCTTGCTCTGGGGACACTTGAGCTGAGCCACAGCTTCGTGTGTCCATTCAGATACAGAGCCATGGTTTGGCCCCGCCCCCTCTTTATCCTGATTGGCTATCTGACTTTGATGGACAGCAGCGGGAGCCAACAGCGCCACTGCTGTGTCTCAGCCAATCAGGAGGCAGAGTCCCGGATGGCCAAGGCACTCATGCACATCGCTGGATAGAGATGGGGCTCAAGTATTAGGAGGGGCTGAGGCTCCTACACACGGAAAGCTTTTTATCTTAATGCATAGAATGCATTAAGATAAAAAAACCTTCTGACTATACAACCACTTTAACATACACTAAGAAAAAATTGAAAAAATTGTGACAGGCTATACTTCAAATCCCAACTTCAGGAAATTTTAAAATTCTCTCTTGCAGTGGGGCTGCACCCATGAGGGCTAACTGATCCTTTAGGTCTATGGGGCATAGAAAAGGAAATATTTTTACCTGATCCTCTGCACTGTTAGACCAGCCTCCGCAGCGTCTTCACCCCTATGCTCCAGTGGTCTAAGGTCCTAATGTAATCAAGACCAATGCAGGGTCCATAGCCTTGCATTGGACATGATGACACCCAAGGACAGCCAACTGCTGAAGCCTGGGAAAGCACTGTGTGTTGGGAAAGAGGAGGACTGGCTAAGTAAAGATGCTTTTACTCTACACTAGAATAAACAAGCAGTTAACCATTTCAATGCGGACACAGCCCCACTGCAAAGGAAGATTTTGAAATTTGATGGACTTGGTCTTTAAGATTTAAAAGGTTATACTATTAGAAAAAAAAAGACTTTTTGATGCTGGAGTTCTTCTTTAAAATACATGTTGACACATAGACATCTTATAGGGACTGAAAATGGATTGATAGATTATTTTATGGGAGTAATAATTTATGATTCTCTAGCAACAGTGACCTCTAGTGTTAAGTAAATGAAACAGTTCTGTGTGAGTATAGAGTTCAAAAAGTAGTCTAAGTGGTCCAGGGTATGTATTCAAAAAGATAGAAAGATGTACTGTATCATAATCTAAAAAGGTAAAAAAAAAAAAAAGCTTCTCATCATAACTGGCAAAAGAATAGGGTCTTAATCTCTTGTAAG
This sequence comes from Aquarana catesbeiana, assembly GCF_042186555.1. Classification (NCBI taxonomy): domain Eukaryota; kingdom Metazoa; phylum Chordata; class Amphibia; order Anura; family Ranidae; genus Aquarana; species Aquarana catesbeiana. The sequence continues at coordinate 669,511,879 of NC_133324.1, read as the reverse complement.
ATTTTCAGCATTTTACACGTGGTACCGTTGGGACTGTCCATTTAGCACATTAGAGACCTAAAAAAAAGAAAAACAGGACTGAACAAAAAGCTATTTATTTATTACAGGTACTAATATAACACCAACAATTTACGCAGCACTTTACACATTTATACACCTTTTTGCACATTCACATCAGTCTCTGCCCTCAAGTATTTTACAATCTAAGGTCCCTAACTCACATACATATATTCATACATAGGGCCAATTTAGATAGGATACAATTAACCTACCAGCATGTTTTTGGAGTGTGAGAGAAATCCATCGCAGGCACTGGGAGAACATGCAACTCCATGCAGGTTGTGCCATAGGATTTGAACCAATGACTCTAGTGCTGCCATCAGTAATTCCACCTGTTCATATTTTAGTTATAGATGGAGCCTGGGGGGACTGAGCCTGTCACCATTTACATTATATATATATATATATATATATATATATATATCTACCATAACTCCCAGATCAGAATTTTGGGGCCTCACAGAAGAAACAAAATTACAAACTATATGTATCCAGTGTCCTCAAAAATGTTATTGATGCAAATGATGAAGACATAACCTAGCCTGGATCCTCTTACTGACACACCTTCACCATATATGAGGCTTAGTTATTCGAATTTTGGATGTTCCTGCACACCCCGTGTGTTCCAGCATCTCCTTTTATACTCTTTATTGTAAAAATTACATTTCGGATATTGTACCAATAAAGTCCCTAGAAATTTAAAGTGGTTGCAAAGGCTGAAGGTTTTTTATGATCCTCTTTTCGGGTCCCTCTTTAGCACTCCCGGACCCTCCCTCCTGTGGAGTGCCCCCAGAGCAAGCAGAATGTGCACAATAGCAGAAGCTCTCTTAGGTCCCTCCCTTTTAATTGGCTGAGACACAGTAGTGGGAGCCATTGGCTCCTGATGCTGTCAATAAGAGCCAGTTTTAAGGGGGAGTGGGGGGGGGGTGTGGCTGGGCCGCGCTCTGTGGGTCTCATAGACCCACAGAGGTGGCTCAGGAGCAAGCACATACAAGCTTGCTGTGGGGGCACTCAGCTGGAGCAGTGGCCAGGAGCACCGGCGGGGGGACCCGAGAACAGGAGGATCAGGTCTGCTCTGTGCAAAACCATTGCACAGAGCAGGTAAGTGACATGATATGTTTGTTATTTAAAAAAAAATTGCCTTTACAAGCGCTTTAAGAAATTTTCAGCGATTTAATTCTCCAGCCTCTAGTAAAATCTAAAATATCAGTTTTCTGAAAAATTTTCATTTTTTTGTTCCCAACCATCATTCTTATGCCCCGTACACACGGTTGGACTTTGTTCGGACATTCCGACAACAAAATCCTAGGATTTTTTCCGACGGATGTTGGCTCAAACTTGTTTTGCTTACACACGGTTGCACAAAGTTGTCGGAATTTCCGATCGACAACCACGCGGTCACGTACACCACGTACGACGAGCCTAGAAAAGCCGGTTCAGAACCAAGCGCGGCACCCTTTGGGCTCCTTTTGCTAATCTCGTGTTAGTAAAATTTTGGTGAGAGACGATTCGCGCTTTTTCAGACTCGTGGCTTTCAGATCGTTTTCTGCTGTTCAGTTTGTGCTTGTGGGTTTGTATCTGCTCTTCAGTGCGTGCAGTCAGTTCGTATCAGAGTTTTCTGTGTGATCTTGCCTGCTCGTTGCTGTTTTTCAGGTCGCTCTTCACAGGCCTTGCTGTTCTTCAGTGCGTTCTGTTACTTCGTTCTGAGCAGCCGACCGTTTTCTAGCCATGTTTCGTATGCGTACTCCTCGTACAGTTCGTGCTGTGCGGGGGCTTGGTGTTGGGGTCCTGACCTTGACACAAGTCCAGTCCATGAACAGGGTGGGGAGGAGTTCATGGACCAAGAATTGGTTGCTTCAGCGTCACTAGTTCTCTCATATGCTTTTGCTCTGTGAGATCCGTGAGAATAATCCTGATGATTTCAGGAACTTTCTCAGGATGACGGACCCCGTGTTTCACCGTTTGTTGGCTTTGCTGACCCCTTATATTAGCAGGCAGGATACCTGCATGAGGCAAGCCATCACTCCGGAGCAGAGGTTGGTCGCTACCTTGCGGTATTTGGCCACAGGGAGAAGCCTGCAGGACCTCAAGTTCTCGACAGGCATCTCCCCCCAGGCTCTTCTTTGTGGACATTTACTGCTTGTGTTTGTTTGAGCTGACCCTGACAGAAATGTGTAGAGTGCAGAAAATGTTGTGATTGTGTAACCTTATACAAAGCACTGTTGGCTGTTATTTACTAAATGCAAAGACACTTTTCACTACAAGTGCACTTGCAACTGCACTGAAACTGCACTTGTAGTGCAAAGTGGATTTCCCCTTAGGAAATAACCCCCATTTTCTCATAAAACAACAATTACATCACCCCAAAAGTGTTGTAGCGTGAGACAATAATCCACACATTCTTGATGAACAATCTTTTTAATACCTGCGCAATCACATGTGCATTTACCAAAGGTTTTTCTGACAAACCAACATGTTTGTTGTATACCAATTTTTGTGGTGTCATTATTCAAAATCAAAATGTGCATTTTATAGAAAACAGGCCTGTGTAAAACCAACAAGAAAGACACAAATCTTGATCTTACAAAGTTCACATTTGGTAGAACTGGAAGGCAATATCAGACATGAGTATTTAGGAACTGTGTTTGATATTGCGTTCAGATGGGGGGAAATCACCCCAGGAAAAGCCAAATTTGGAAGATGCACACAAATTTCCCAATGTCAACATGTGCTAGCTGCCATCACGGGGGATCAAGGGACGTGTTTTGGGGGAGAAAGCCCTTCCTCACCGCTACTTTATTATTGAGGAAGGGGTTGCACCCCCAAAACGCGTCCATTGATCTCCCCTGATGGCAGATAGCACATGTTGACACACTGTGTGCATCTTCCAAATTTGGCTTTGGGAAAAATCACAAAAACATTTCGCACATTGTAGCACACAAAAGAAGAAAGTGATTTGGAGGGGCTTTAAACTCGCCCCAAAACATCAATGATGTTTTTATATTTTGGAATAACATCATTGATGTTTTGCTTGATGTTTTCCAATTGTAAATTACACCCCATGATCTCCCCGATCAGGATCTGGGCACTTTCGGATGTGAAAGGATCTGGATCCACAACCTCACGATCACCTAAAAAGAGAGGAACCCCAAAATAAATTAGGTTTCAAAAATATGCCGCAATCCATCTCTTATCGGAGCCTGTGGTCGCAGACACTCACCTGTTGTGGTAACTACTTCCACCACGTCTTCATCCTCCTGCTCATCTTGTGTTGGGAGGATTTCCCCTTCTTCCAGGGGGGGGGGGGGGGGCTCTGGTCTCCTGGGATGAGGGGTGTCCTCCGAGTCTTTTCTCCCCTATGTAAAACAAAAATGGTATAATTAGCACACAGATATTTGATGGCAGAACTATAAAGATGAAACATTGCTTGGAAGTGGGGTACAATTATCTATTTTGGCAGAGTTCCAACATGTAGCTTTTTTAGTGTCCTTTGTCAAGCTGCAATACTTTACCTGTTTGGTAAAAGCTTCACAGATGTAGCCCCCCCTATAGTATACACTGGAGCACCTGTGTGGCCCCCTAATAAAAATGGTGTTCTTGTGTCCCACACTAGTGCTCCAGTGTCCAGATGTGAAAACAGCTGCTCAGTGTCCTCTCCTTACACAGAATCTAGTTTGCATTTCATTCTAGTAACAAAGCCATCTACACAACCCAATTCTTTGAAGACAAGTATAGGGCGTCAAAATGGTGGCCAAATGCATATGGCCTAAACAATGGTATTTTATCGTCCGAAATAAAAATGTGTGATCCGAACGAATAATGTGCCCATGAACATGAAAGTTGCCATTTTAAACTGTACAACAGTTCCTAAAAGCACATGGAGCAGCACGAACGTAATAAACATAAAGAATAGGAACACAGCACAACTACTTACTTTTTTGCAGCACTCTCCGGATCTTTCTGTACTGCTCATGTTCTCGTAATTTCAGGTCCGACCACCGCTTCCTGAGCTGATCTTTCGATCATCGTACCCCGAATTTCCGGTGCAGACTCCTGACCACTTTCGCCATGATCTTGGCCTTTCGGACATTGGGGTTGGGGTAAGGCCCATACTTTCCATCATAGTCGGCCTTCTTCAGGATGTCCACCATCTCCAACATCTTCCCAAAGGACATATTTGAGTCCTTTAATCTCCTTCTGGATCGGGACGTTTCAGGCTCTGGCCTTTCCTCCTCCTCCTCCTCCTCGTTGCTACAATTAGCATGATCCTGCTGTCTATCCGCCATGTGCTCTTCCCCCACTGCGCCGAACGAAAAGGGGCGGGGAATAGACTAGAAAGAACGTCAGGGGCGGGCGGAGTTATACGCATGCGCAGTGTGTATAAATCGTAACGCGCGCGTCTTACGTACGATCTGTGAGCGGAGGAAGGAGCATCGGAGACGCCGATCGTGCTAACGAAGGTAGGATCTAAACTTGGGCCTATACTGCTTCGAAATGGAAGCCTATATTGTAACAAGATTAGGGGAGTTTGGCCTGACATTAGGCTTTGTCTTGTGTTGTGTCTTACAGAGAAAATGGATGGGTTCAACGACCACAATTTCCTGCCCCTGTTCATAGACAAGTACAGAGAGCTGCCCTGTCTGTGGCAAGTGAGACACCCCCACTATAATCACAAACAGAAGAGGCAGGCAGCGCTGGAGAAACTGCTGGAGTTGGTGAAGCCGGTGGTCCCCACAGCAACCATCCCTTATTTGAAAGCTAAAATTGGTGGCCTGAGGAGCACGTATCTTAGGGAGCGCAAGAAGGTCACAGATTCCCAGAGGTCCGGAGCTGCAGCAGATGACATTTATGTCCCCAGGCTGTGGTACTACGAGAGACTGCGATTTCTGTCAGACCACACTGAAGTCAGGGAATCCCTCTCCACTCTTCCTTCCACGCTTCCTTCCATCCCAGCTGAGGCTTCCGATGTCCAACCTGGGCCTTCCAGCCAGGAAGAAGTGGAGGAGCCCAGCTGGAGTCAGGTATAGCATTATTCTACAGATTTCTGGTCAATAAATAAATGATGTTTATTAGATGTTATTATTGATCACTAATTGCTGATTAAAAAAAGTGCTTTACATATCAATAGACAGTAGTGGGCACCCAAAATTGGGAAAAGAATGAAAACTGCTGGGCTCAGAAGGATAGTCTGTTATATTTGTTAACATTCAATTTGCAGCAGTCAGGAGGTGAAAATTGTGTGTGATTGATGAATAAAAAACTAAAACTATGTCCCTTTTTCATACACAGGAAGACCTCAGCCAGGAGGAGGTTGTGGAATGTGGCAGTCAGGAGGAGGCGGGGATTAGTGGCAGCCAGGAGGAGGCGGGGATAAGTGTCAGCCAAGAGAAGCCAGGGACAAGTCGCAGCCTGACTGAGTCTCAGGTCCCTCCCCTCCGCCTGCCATATAAACGAGCCAGGAAGGCCACTCCGAGTCCCGTGCAGGATTCAGCGTACAGGCTGATCCAGGAGGCTTCGGCGTCCCTCCGAGCCTTCCCCAGTCCTGAAGAGGCCTTTGCCTGCATGGCTTCCACAAAATTGCAGGGCATGCAGGAGGGTCAACGCAAGATCTCTGAGGACCTGATTTATAAAGTCCTTCGTAAGGGGGAGAGTGGGGAACTGACACACAAGACGGATGTCATTGAGATCGACGATCCTCCTCCTCCTCCTCCTCCTCCTGCTGCCACAACTCCACCACCACAGCCAAAGGCTGGAAGGAAGCGTGGAAAGAAGACCTGAGAGTGATTGCCCTGGGTTCAGTCTGGTCTGACAGAAGCTGCAGTCTCTCGTATGACCACAGCCTGGGGACACAGATGTCATCTGCTGCTTTCCGGATGTCTGGGACTTCTGGACCAGACTGCCCTCCCTTATGATATGGACTCCTCAGGCCACCAATTTTGCTTTTAAATAGTTGATGTCTGCCCCGGGGGTCCAAGGCTTCGCCCACTTCTGCAGTTTCTTCAGCGTTGCCTCCTTCTTTGTTTAGTTGTGAGCCCTTAATAAAATTTTTTTGGGTAAATTCTACTCTCCTGTGTGTGTTTTCATCCAAAAAGGACAGTTTGTGGGTGACGATTCAGGTATATTTCTAAAGTACAATGTGAAATTAACAAGGGGACAACAACACCAAACAATCTCCTACAGATTAAATAGAACAACATATTAGTGGTGTTGTGGGAACTTGTCACAAAAAACACACAAACATTTTCGGGAATACAAATCAAAATCACGAAAAAAAATAAAAATAAAAAAGAGAAACACAAAAAAAGAATCTACTTTAAAGTCCAAAAAAAAAAAAAAATTTTGTTGTCAGATGTGAGAAATCAAAATATATTGAGGGAATCCCGATAAATAGTAACGAAATAAGTTTGTGAGAAGTGTGTGTGAATATGAGCAGCAAAACTACTTAATTCTTGTCACATTATAAAGAAGAAGAGAGTGCGCTGTATTAAACCATTTTGAACATTGCAGCGTGACGAAAGTGCTGTATCCATTCCGAACGCTACGTTTACCAGAACGAGCTGTCCCGTGTCGGAATTTCTTCTGAGCATGCGTGGCACTTTGTGCGTCGGAACAGGCCACACACGGTCGGAATTGACGCGATCGGATTTTGTTGTCGGAAAATTTTATCTCCTGCTGTCCAACTTTGTGTGTCGGAAAATCCGATGGAAAATGTCCGATGGCGCCTACACACGGTCGGAATTTCCGACAACACGCTCCGATCGGACATTGTCCATCGGAAAATCCGACCGTGTGTATGGGGCATTACTCTGTATTATCCCTATTCACTATTACTAACCGATTGTCTCAAGCAACACTTGATTCTGCCTTATCAGTCATTATTGTGCGGCCTGCTTGATCAGAATACGCAGCAAAAATGTTTGGGATATGACAATTTCTGCTTAAGTAGCTAATAGATCTATAATTTGTCTCTGCAAATGAACCTCTGCGTTAGGCATACATTGTATACAAAATCATCTAGTTTCCTTCCACTTATGGTTACTTAATGCATCTTTTAGCCCAGTTCATTTTTAATAAGCCATTTTTTGCATAGTGGCTTATATTTTTTTGCATTTGCGACACTACACACCAGATGACTGTCACCACAGTGATGTGCGAATTAGTCAGAAATATTTGCATTTGTCTGGTATTTAAAATGTATTGTTTACTGTCTCTTTTTTTCTTCTTTTTAATATAGGTATTTATAAAAGTAAACAATATTTGTCTATGTATGCAACCCTACACTATTATTCTCACTTAATGGATAATAATGGAGTATACATTTCCCAACCTAAGTAAGTGTGCTATACATTTCAGTCGCATATGTGCAGGTTGTATAACTCAAATAAATAAAGATAAAAAAAATATATATATATTTGAATGCCTAAAGTAAAGTTGTCAGCAGAATTAATATCATTATATAATTATCATGATATAATTATAATTTAAAGTATAACTAAAGACAAAACCTTTTTTTTAGTTTTGGATAGAGTAGAGATGGATTAGAACCCCTGTCAGTTTTTATCGCTGTCTGTGCCCCGATAGGGAGATTCACCCTCTCTATTTTTCTGGCTTATCATTGAAAGTGAAAGTAAAAGAAAATCCCAAATTTTGGGTTGTCCCCAGAAAAGTAATAGAGGGGAAATCTTCCAATGGGGACACTAGTTCTGGTGACCCCAAGAGATACTCTTAATTTGCAGGGATTTCCTCTCATTTCCTGTTTTGGCTATGAGACAGGAAGTGAAGGGAAATCTTTACTTGGGACACAGATGGCAAAAATAAACCTTATGCCGCCTACACACGAGCTGACTTTTCGACCGGACTGGTCTGATGGACCGAGTCCAGCGGACAATTCGACCGTGTGTGGGCTTCATCGGACCTGGAGCTGACTTTTTTGGTCAAAAATCTGACAGACTTTAGATTTGGAATATGCTTCAAATCTTTCCGACGGACTTGAGTCTGGTCGAAAAGTACGCTCATCTGTATGCTAGTCCGACGGACAAAGACCGACGCTAGGGCAGCTATTGACTACTGGCTATGTACTTCCTTATTTTAGTCCGGTCGTACGTCATCACGTACGAATCCGTCGGACTTTGGTGTGATCGTGTTTAGGCAAGTCCGTTCGTTGGGAAAGTCCGTCGGAAGTCCGCCGAAAGCTCGTCGGATAGACCAGTCCAGGTCGAAAAATTAAAGTTACGTACTGGTAACGTCTTTTCCAGTAGTCTTTCAGGACAGCCACCATGAGAGATAGTCTCCTCCTCTTCCTCTAGGAAACACTGCGCCAGCCCATAAATTCTTACTTCCCCCTGCCAGACCTCAGTATATTCCAAGATTACCTCTGGTCAGCTGGGGAGACACAAGAACACATTAATAACATACTATTCCATATCATTATCATGCTGCGTTCTGGTCTTTTATAAGACACCCCAAAATTTCGGGTGGGTAACTAGGGCTGTCCTGAAAGACTACTGGAAAAGACGTTACCGGTACGTAACTTTAATTTTCCCCTTTCGTCTTTCAGGACAGCCACCATGAGAGGATGAACGAGCACTTACCAGTTAGGGTGGGACTACAGCTTGCAACACCTTTCGCCCAAAGGCTTGCTCACTAGCCGACACCAGGTCCACTCTGTAGTGCTTAACGAAAGTGGAATAGCTGGACCATGTTGCAGCCCTGCATATCTGCTCTGGTGTTGCTCCAGCCTTCTCTGCCTGAGAAGCTGCCATAGCTCTAGTAGAGTGTGCCCTTATACCCATTGGGATTTCTTTCCCTGCTAATGTATAGGCCTGGCCAATGGCTACTCTGAGCCATCTGGCAATAGTGCGTCGAGACGCTTTGCATCCTTTTCTGGCCCCAGAAAACAAAATAAATAAAGAGTCTGACTTTCTAAACCTCTTGGTCAGCTCTAGGTACTGAAGGATACATCTCCTTACGTCCAACGAATGAAATTTTAATTCCCTTTCCCCCGAGGGGTTGGGACAAAATGAGGGTAGAACTACCTCCTGACTTCTGTGAAAACCAGAAGCAACCTTAGGTAAAAATGCTGGATCAGTCTTGAAGATGATCCGATCTGGAAAAATAACGCAAAAAGGAGGTCTAACAGATAAGGCCTCAATCTCGCTGACTCTCCTGGCAGTTGTCACTGCTACCAAAAAAACTGTTTTTAACGTAAGATCCTTTAGTTGACATTCCTCTAAAGGTTCAAAGGGGGTTCCCGTCAGGCCCTGTAAAACTAAAGATAGGTCCCACTTGGGAAAGGGAGGGCCCTGGACCGGTCTTTGTCTAGACAGAGCCTTAAAGAATCTGACCACCCAAGGGTTGGTGGCCAGATGCTTTTCTAAATAAGCACTGAGTGCTGATACCTGACCTTTAAGGGTACTTATGGATAAACCCCTATCTGCCCCGCACTGAAGGAATTCCAACACCGTTGTGGGACTGTGTACCGCAAAGGAGCCTTCTGCACACCATTCATTGAAACGTACCCAGACCTTTTTATAGATCTGGCATGTTTCCTTCTTCCTGCTGTTGAGGAGGGTGGAGATTAATTTCTCAGGAAAACCCCTAGCTCTTAGCATACCCTCCTCAGTAGCCAGGCCGCTAACTGCCATTGGTGAACCTGTGGACAGAGAACTGGGCCCTGTGAGAGGAGATCCTCTCGAGGTGGCAGGAATAAGGGAGGTTCGACCGCTAGTTGCTTGAGTACTGAGAACCAAGCTTTGGCCAATGTGGTGCTACTAGAATCAGGGACGTGTTTTCCATCTGGAACTTCCTGAGAACTGCCGGTAATAATGCTGGGGGCGGGAAGGCATAGCAGATTCTGAAATGCCAGTTCTGGATCAATGCGTCGACCCCTCGCGCTCCCTCCCCTCTGTTTAGGGAGAAAAAACAAGGGGCTTTAGCGTTGCTTCTTGACGCGAACAGATCTACTTCTGGAGGACCCCATTTCTCTGAAATGAGATTGAAAACCTCCTGGTTGAGGATCCAATCGCCCTCTCTCAGTTTGGTTCGGCTGAGAAAATCTGCTATCACATTCTTTTCTCCTCTCAGGAAGACTGCTGAGAGTGAGAGAGTGTGAATCTCGGCCCAGTTCAGAATGTCTGATGCTAAGGCTGACAGGACTCCGCTTCTCGTGCCGCCCTGTTTGTTTACATAGGCCACGGCGGACGAGTTGTCCGACCGCACCTGAACATGGTGGCCCCATAGCTCCTCCTTGAAGAACCTGAGTGCTAGCCCGATTGCCCTCAGCTCCTTCCAATTGGACGACCTTCTTAGTTCGTCGCCCTCCCAGGTGCCCTGTGCTAAAAGGGAACCCAGATGCGCCCCCCAACCCTTGCCGCTTGCGTCTGTGGTTACCACCTGAGAAACTGGGATGAACCACAGACGACCCTGCGACAAGTTTGAGACCCTCCTCCACCACCAGAGGGATCTCTTTACTTGGGGTGGAACCTGTACCAAGGTGTCCAGATCTTTCTGACTGTGATCCCACACCCTTAAGACAAAGGACTGTAAGGGACGAAAGTGCAGACCTGCCCATTGCACTGCTGGGAGGGTAGCGGTTAATAGTCCCAGGACCGACATCAGAACTCTTATGGAGACCTGACTGCTGCACTGGAGAACAGCCACTGCCCTGTCCAGTTTTTGTACTTTTTCTGCTGGAAGAAACACTCTCAGTAGCGTTGAGTCCAACAGATAGCCTAAGTACGTGATGCGCTGAGAGGGAATCAAACTGGATTTCTCCAAGTTCATTAGCCACCCTAGACCTGTAAGAACTCTCTTTGTTAGTTCTAGATCTCTGACTAACTGCAGTGGACACGGTGCAAACAGGAGCAGGTCGTCCAGGTATGCTATCACTGATATTCCCTGGAGTCGAAGAAAGGCCATCACCTCCGCCAAGACCTTGGTGAAAATGCGGGGCGAGGAGGATAGCCCGAAAGGCAGCGCCTGAAACTGTAGATGTACCGTTGTTCCACCTACATTTACCGCTAGCCGAAGAAACCTCTGCGAGGCTTCTGTAATAGGAACGTGTAGATACGCGTCCCTTAGATCCAGAGATACCATGAAGCAGTTGCGGGGCAACAGGGCTCTGACTGTGAAAATTGTTTCCATACGGAATCTCCTGTACGTCACTGACCTGTTCAGGGGCTTTAAATTCAGAATCAGTCTGAATTTCCCTGTGGGTTTCTTCACTACGAAGATGTGTGAATAGAAACCCTCTCCCTCCTCGTCTTTGGAACTCTGAGAACCACATTTTTATCTACCAGATCTCTTAATGCTTCCAACAGAGCCTCGGCTTTTGCCGTACACCTGGGTAGGTGCGTGACAAGAAATCTCCGTGGAGGAGGATTTGTGAATTCGATATGGTACCCCCTTCTTATAATCCCTAGGATAAAGCGATTGGGGGATATCGCTTCCCACTGTGGGAGGAAGGCCCCCAGTCTTCCCCCCACCCTGGTTGGGGAGTCATTGGTTTTTACGGGGCTGTTCAGGAGGGCGAAAAATCGCCCCTCCCCTGCCCTTCTTCTGACCCCAGAATTTCTTTTGCCCTTCCGGCTTTGGAATTTCTTTACGCTTTTGCGGACGAAACCCCTTCTTTGTCTGTGTAGGGGTTTTCCGCTTAACTGGGAAGGATTTCTTCCTGTCTGCTGTGCGGTCCAAGACGGTCTCTAACCCTGGGCCGAAGAGAAGGTCTCCCGTTAACGGTATGCCGCACAACTTGGCCTTAGAGGCGCTATCGCCCGGCCAAGTTTTTAGCCAGAGCGCTCTCCTGGCCGAATTGGCCAGAGCCACTGATCTGGCCGACATACGGACTGATTCTGCCGAGGCATCAGCTATGTAGGCGATACCCCGCAGAATCGTAGGGAAAGAAGATAGAATGGTTTCTTTTGCCGTTCCAGCTTCAATATGCTCCTGAATCTTAGAGAGCCAGTGCTCCAGATTGCGAGCCACTACTGTGACAGCCAACTCAGGTTTTAAATTACCAATTGTTGAATCCCAAGTCTTTTTGAGAAGAGAGTCTATTCTCTTATCCATGACATCCACCAGGGCCCCCATGTCCTCAAAAGCCAGGTCTGTGTGTCTGGAAACCTGGGAGAAGGCAGCATCTAACTTGGGACTTTTATTCCAGATAGATGTAGGATCATCCGAGAATGGAAATCTCCTTTTTAAGGATCTAGAAAAAAAGGGTTTCCTTTCGGGATCCTGCCACTCCTTTTTAATAGTTTCAACCAGTACCTCATGTACTGGAAAAACTTTCCTCCTTTGTTCCCCTAAACCCTTGTACATTTGGTCATGAAGGGTCAGGGGTTTCCTGTCTTCCTGAATACCGAGGGTTGTATAAATAGCCCCTAAGAGGTCCTCTACCTCTTCCAGGGATAATTTATATCTGGAGGATTTCCTGGACTCCCCGTCCAGGTCCTCTCCCTCTGAACCATTCTGGGAATCGGAGGAGGAACTGTCTGGTTGTCTTTGTTCCACTCCGGAGGGCCCTGGAGCTTCCACTGCCCTAACTGAAGTTGCAGGTTGGGCAGGAGCAGAGCCCTGAGCCTGAGGCGAGGTTGTATCCTGGGGGACTGGACTAAAGGGAGGCTGAAACCTTTCAAATAAGGCTTTAAATGAAGAGAAGGTGGACGAAAGCTCCATAACCGAGGCTGCAAGTCCTGACTCCTGTTCAGAGTCCCTCTCCTTAACAAGGGAGTCTATGCACTCCCTACACAAGACCTTTGTCCATGTTTCCCCTAAAGTGTCCCTGCAAGAGGCACACCTCTTCTTAGAACTATGTGCAGACCTAGACTTCTCTGTAGCTTTCTGAAATACATGAAAAGAAAAAAACATTTTGTCACTTTTTTTTTTTTTCAAAAAAACAAGGATACAACCCTGGGAGTGCACAAGACCCTCCTTAATATGTGGGGATCTGAGCCTCCCTCCCCTGACCACCCAGGGTGTCTGCCCCCCCATGACAGGAACTATACATGGAGGGACAATCCTAGATAAAGAGTACTCTTCCCCAGGGCACTCTTACCTTAGGAAGGCTGGAGGTAGTGTCCGTTGGCTGAGCATCTGCTTCCGACATGACTTGCAGGTGGTTGCTACTACCGAGTCCCACGCTGCCTGTGCGCGTCCCAGACTCGTCTCCAGCCTGTGCCTGGCTTCCCTATCAGCGCCGCGACCCGGAACCGGAAGTCGTGGGTCAAAGGCAAGCACTCGCCCTTCCGCCGGAAATGACGTCGCCCGTCGTCCGGCCCGCCTAGTTCCAAAAAAAAAGAAAAAAAGAGAGCGGTCTGTATGGAATACAGGGAAGGTGAACGCTTGCCTGCTGCAGCCCTGTAGCTGCGATAGGGAGTCCCCCCAACCTGAAGCCGCACTCGGCTAGGAAGTGGTGGCAATAGAACGAGGGGTAAGTCCCCCCTATGCCCTAGGAAACCCCTGCTCCCATTACAGGCTCCAAAAAATATAAACAGCCGCAGTCACCCTGACTGAATGGCCTGGTTCCTTGCACAGTGTCTCCCCACCGGAGGAAACACTAATACTGAGGTCTGGCAGGGGGAAGTAAGAATTTATGGGCTGGCGCAGTGTTTCCTAGAGGAAGAGGAGGAGACTATCTCTCATGGTGGCTGTCCTGAAAGACGAAAGGGGAAAGTCCACCCGTGTGTACGCTGCATTACAGTGGTTATAACCCTCCCATGCTCTATCCAAAATACAAAAAAAAAGTTTTGCCTATAGTTCTACTTTAAGGCAAACAAGTTAGAAATTGTGCATGAATGCATACTTGCTAATGTGTGTTACCTTTTGTATTTGTATTATCCACATTTCTTATTACCCATGTGCCATCTTGCCTAGATTCTTCCTCAGCATAAGGCCTCTTGCACACTGTGGCCAAAATGCTGAGCGTTTTCAAATATACAGGTGTTTTTTCCTACTGATCTAAATGCAGCTCATTGTTTTCAATGTTTCAATGTGTCTGTACACACAAGTGCATAAGCATGTGCGGTGTATAGATTAGTAAAAAAAAAAAAAAGTGCAAAAATCCGAGTTGCCGTATTTTACAGGCATATGAGCGCAAATACACGTGTATGCACGTAAAATGTTAACTTGAAGAGGATAGCATTTTTTTAACTTGTGTATGTGCTTACATGCAAATGCACACAAATACGCACAAATAAATGAATGAAATTTCAGCTAAGAATACTGATGTTCAAACATCAGTAAGCATCGGTATCATGTACTTAGTGGGTGGTGATAAAGGTGGCGCTACTATCTGAGGGAAGTGATCTAATCATTTCCTTATGGAATTCTTTTAATTATTTGCCAGGAACCAGGAGTGTAATAGGGCAGTTCTATCCTCACCCAATCCTCACTCTCTTCTGCTTTTTTTTTTTTTAAACTGCCCCCTCCCCCTTCCTTTATAAAACTGACCATATTAAAGATATAAATGTAGCAAAACCAATTAAGTTGATTATAAGTTAATTATACTTACTTGCCCCTGTTTTCGTTGCTACCGAGCCTCACTGCTCTGTCCCTGAGCAGGTTGCTGACCCACATCGCCAAAAACAGAAAACGTCATTGGCGGCTTGCTTCTTTCTTATTCTCTGTTAGCCCACCAATGATGTATGTCATGTTCGAGATCAGGCACAGTTACCATGGCTTTGGCCAAAACACCAATCATGTCCTATTTGCAAGATTTTCGCAGTTTTCAAAAGGAAATCTCCCTAGAAGGTCCTGGTAATAGCCTTCTCAGAGAGCACCTGTGAGGCCTTGGCTACATCAAAAGTCTCAAAAGTATAAAACAATTAAATGTAAGCAGTCAAATAAAGCATCCATTTGACATATCACTATACTAAACACAGGATGTTTATAGTTTGGCATGCAGAGTTGATGCATCTGGATTTTTTATCTATGGGGAGGAAAGGTCCACTTTAAATCAATTACATGGCTTCTGTTTTCTAAATGTAGATGTCTATCAAATCAAAAGGAGAGCACATATAGAGACTGGGAGATTGCACATTGTTCTATACAGTGATGGGCTCTGCCCCGTATACAAGTGTAAGAGCACAGTGACATAATAAGAGCGAGATGAGGAAAGCCAATTACCTCTTAGCTGTGCAGTAGGGTTGCCACCTCATCCCTTTAAACCCAAACACATATTAATTACACAGGTTCTGTGGCTGATTAAGGTGGTAATTAAACTTACTTAGTGTCTTATCTGCATTAAATTAGCCTCAGAACCTGTGTAATTAATATGTGTTTGGGTTTAAAGGGATGAGGTGGCAACCCTACTGTGCAGCCAAAAGAGCTGATACCAAGAGGTCATAGAGAATTCATACCAAGAGGTCATAAAGCTTGTCCTGCTGCTATGCCTGCGAAGCAATCTGGAAACCTTCTGGAAACTCCACAAGACACTTAGGGGGCAATTAAATTAGGCATTTGCAAAACATTTCTGACAGTATGGGTGTAGTCAGAAGCCTTGCGACAAATTCATGAAAAACCTGTGACATTTTCATTATTAGTACTGACATATGCAAAATTTGTGCACTATACTGCAATATTTAATGATAAGGAAGGAGAAGGTAAATGAGACATCTTCCATGTTGGAGTAAATTGTGTCGCATGTAGAAGCACTGTGTCGCAGGCAAAATTCTGTCTGAGACAATACTCTGAGAGATTTATATACACCTTATAGATGTGTACATGAATCTGTTGCAAGCTGCGCACTATGACTAGACATATTCCTAATTAGTATCTACAACACAAGTGTGATTGCATGCCTAATTTTTAACTTGCAATGTCAGAGTGTTTGCATTGAACCAGACAGACTTTAACAGTATTATTATTATTATTATTATTATTATTAATAATAATAATATTATTATTATCATCATTAATATTCTTTCATAAATACCTGCCATATCACATTTAGACAGTCCACCAAAATGTTCAATAAAAATGAAATAACAGAGTGCGCATGCGCGAGAGCTCCAACATGGCCGCTTGAGCCAGGAGCTCCGCTCCACCCCGGACCACCGAGCCGCACTACAGCCGCCTCAGCCTCCTACACGGCTACACACAACCCCACCCGAGCAGGGGAACCTCGGAGGAACCCGCGGGGATGTCCGGACCGCCGGTTAGACGCGATCTCGGCCCCCAATTTGACACAGCGGGCACGGACGGAAGCTCCAAGATGGCCGCCAGCACGGACGGGCTGCTGCAGCATGCAGGCCACCACTCAAGGACCCAGGAGCACAGGCCAGTACTATCTCCTCCGACCCTGACCTATGCACAGGCAGCGCAAGGACCCTCACCAACGTCCCAAATACCCCAGCAAGGCCCCATGAAGCTCCAGGCCACAGTAATGGCACCCACAGGGCACTTAAGCCACACACAACAGGAACTCTCCCCCCAGGCCTCTCCTGCACAGGCCCAACTCCCACCTCCAGTCATCCAGCCCTCAGGCTTCTCAGTAACTGACCTCACAGCGATGCAGGAAGACATGTTTGCCAAATTTTCCTCTCTGTTAGAGAAAGGTCTGGCCAGCACAGCAAAGCAGATCACCAACACTATCAAAGCAGACCTGTCCAATTTAGGCTCCAGAATTGAAGCTATTGAGGATAAAGTAGAATGCACAGTCTCCAGAACCCACCAAAATGCAGCACACCTCCAGACCATTCAAGAACAATTGGATGTGGCCCTCTCAAGGATCGATGAGCTTGAAAATAGGTCTAGGAGGTATAACTTTAGAATCAGAGGCCTCCCGGAAACTTTCACAGACATCCCATCCACGGTTCAGGACATTATATCTGACCTTATTCCTAATATACCACCCCAGCGTCTTGAACTGGACAGAGCACACAGGTCTCTTGGACCCCTCAGACAAGATGGCTCTCCAAGGGACATAATCGTCAAGCCGCACTTTTTTGCGGTAAAGGAAGAGGTCATGCGACAATCACGTCAAAATCCTAAGCTGCAACACCAGGGCCATCAGATCCAGATTTTTGCTGACCTAGCCCCTTCTACCATTCAAAGACGCAGGACGCTGAAACCCCTTCTTACGGTCCTCTCTCAAGGGGATATCAAGTACCACTGGACCTTCCCTTTTGCTGTAAAGTTTTCCATTCAGGGCAAGACCCACTCCTTCGCCAGTCTCCCAGAAGGTGAAAGACTGTTTCTCTCCCTCAAGCTAATTTCCCAGGAGGCACCAATGGACTTTTCTGCATCTTCCTCAGGCTCGACTAAGCATCCTCCTCCAGGCAGCCCCGCATCTCCACTTTGGCTGAAGGGCCCATCTAAGAGGAGCAAAGATGGGAGACCACCATAAGGGTCGGCCAACACCTTAACCTCCTTTTGTCCCATCAGGGACGTTTTTTGGGGCAGTTGTCCTCCCAGTTGACGGAGCAGGAGCTCCAAACCACCTCCCGTCTTAAAGGAGTGGAAGACCCCACAACCAGGTTCACATCCTGTTACACAGTTTTGTACCCCATTTCCCACCCCTGTAAACCATCTTCGACAGCGGAGGTCTGAAAACACCATTTATCAGTTTACCTTCACACCGCACCTTCCTGGAGACAATCGGCTGAGGTTGTAGCCTTCCCGGCGAAGATGACTTTCCCAGGAGACAAGCTTCTCTGTGAAGACCGGGGTTTCTCTCGCATAGGAGAATGGTTCTCGGACTTAATCTCCTGTGTCATTTGTTTCAGGTCATTCCCCAGTTCAGTTAGGAATCACCATCTGTCCAAGCACCCTATATAACACTTCCACTTTTGTGGTTAGGATCCGCTTTTTAGGGTCTTTTGTCCCCCCCGGTTCCCCAGGCGCCCCAGGAATTCCCTCTCCTCTAGTTAGATAGGGGGAGGGGGGGTTTAGGAGGGAAGGGGGAGTGGATTACCGGTTTCAGTTTTTATGTTTGCATAATTTTACAGGAGTTTAGAGCCGGAAAAAAAGGGGCTGATTGTGAAGTATATCTGTTTTCCACATCAGTGTGTATATTTTTAGGATTATATTTGACATAACAAGGGTCCGGGGTGGACCCCTTTTGCCTCCACTCGATTCCAAAGAACCGATTGTGTCCTTTGGTTTTGGAACTTCAGACGCCCCTACAGGCGGTCTGAAGTTGATTTGTGGGGATATAGCGGATTTGAATCCGCGTATCCCCAAGGGTCCTTTCAAGGATCCCATATCTGCATTTATGATTCTGTTTGTCTATAAGTCCTTTTTCTCTTTCTTCCCCAACTTTCATTCCTCTTCTTTTTTCTAGCCTTTCCGCGGGGGGCTCCCCTCTCACCCCAGAGAAGGACATGGGAGATTTCCACATAATTTGGTCCAAATCCAGAAGTAGAAGACTTCCATGGGTAAGTGACTGCTTGATTGTTGACGTCTTTCCCCTCTGCTCTGATGGCTGACTCGAATGTGATGGGTAATGACCTCAAGGTAGCTTCACATAAAGTGCAAGGCCTAAATTCTCCCAGGAAAAGGAGACTAGCCCTGGACCATTATAAATCCCTAAGAATTGACGTGGTGCTTCTGCAAGAAACGCACTTCCCAATCCGGTACACCCCCAAGTTCCTCCATGCACACCACCCTTCATTTTATTTAGCGAATGCCCCTAATAAGACGAAGGGGGTGGCAATTCTCTTCTCCAAAAATAGCAAATTCTCACATTTTTCTGACTATAGGGATCCAGATGGCAGGTTCATCCTGGTGAAGGGTACCCTGGAAGGAGTTTTATACTCTATTGTCTCTTACTACGCCCCGAACAAGGGTCAAGCGTCTTTCTTCCAGGACCTCTTCACAACTTTGGAACCGCTCTTGGAAGGCAAAGTTATCCTGGGAGGGGACTCAAATGTGGCATTTGATCAGGGTCTAGACAAAACTAAGCCCCCCAAAGACCAGCTCACACGCCCCACGAAATTAAGCACCCGGATCGCCAAAATAGTTCACTCTCAGGGTTTGGTAGACATCTGGAGAGAACTGAACCCCAATAGCAGGGATTACACACACTTTTCATCCCCCCACCAATCGTATGCTAGAATTGATCACATACTCATTCAGACAGCCCTCATTCCCCTGTCAAAAAAGGCAGTGATATTGGACACTGCATGGTCTGACCATTCTTTGGTTCTCCTTAGCCTGAGAAATGTTCTCTCAGGGAGAGGAGGCTTCTTTTGGCGATTAAACGAATCCCTTCTTGCTGACCCTAGCCTCGTCAAGGAAATAGCAAAATCCATCAAAGAATATTTTCTCTTAAATGATGTTGATAACATTTCCCCAGAGACCCTTTGGGCAGCCCATAAGGCAACCGTTCGAGGAGTTCTAATCAGGCTAGCGACCCAAGTCAAGAAGGAGCGCTTGATTGATATCCAAAGACTCGAAAAATCCTTCCTACACCTAAAAGCTGAACACAAAAAACACCCGTCTAGGACCCTTTTAGGTAAACTTGATGCAACAAGACTCAAGCTGAATCTCGCTTTAACGGCTAAAGCAGAGAAAAACCTGAGATGGAGTGGAGCCAAATTTTACTGCCACAAAGACAGATTTGGCTCGATGCTGGCCTCTAAACTTACACCTAAATTTCGCACTCTCACCTTCCCTAAATTGAGGATAGCGGGTCAACCTCCAACAGCTATTCCGAACAAAATAATGTCTGCCTTCCACGATTTTTATGTTAAACTCTACAATCCACCTCAATCTGAGAAGGGCCCCTTAACCAATGCTTTTCTGCAGAACTTAAAACTTCCCTCCCTCTCCAAAGAATATAAAGACTTAATGGAAGGAGCCATCACAGAGGTAGAAATTAGGGAGGTAATTAAAGGTCTTAAATCCGGCTCTGCACCAGGGCCAGATGGCCTCTCGGTCCCCCATTATAAAGAATATAGCGAAATTTTAGCCCCATACATGGCTAAGTTTTTCAATTACAAAAAGTCAGGATCCCCCCTGGACCCCCAACTGAACACAGCATTTATTTCAGTGATCCCCAAACCCAACAAAAACAATGAGGAAGTTGAGAATTTCAGGCCCATATCATTAATTAACAATGACCTCAAAATTCTGACAAAAATTCTAGCCAACCGCCTCTCCTCTTTCATCAAGCTTTATGTGCACAAGGATCAGGCCGGTTTTATCCTGGGTAGGCAAGGGCCTGACCAAATCAGGAGAGCGATAGATATTGTATCCATTCTCCAATCAAACTGGGAAGGTGGGCCGAAACAGGAGGGTATGATCCTCTCGCTAGATCTTCATAAGGCCTTCGACTCGATCGAATGGCCTTATCTTTTCGCATTATTGGAGAAGTGGGGCTTCGGGCCCAACTTCATAGGGACCCTTAGATCGTTATATTCCACCCCACAAGCAGTGATTCACTTACAAGGCCAATACTCTAATCCCCTGACCATAGCAAGAGGCACTAGGCAGGGATGCCCTCTCTCCCCCCTGATTTTTGCTATTGCGATTGAAACTTTAGCAATCGCAATAAGAGCAAATCTCAACATTCAAGGGGTCTCCTGTGGGGACCAGGTCCACAAATGCGGGTTGTTTGCGGACGATATGCTCCTCAACATCATGTCCCCAACCACCTCCCTCCCTAACCTGTGCAGACTCCTGAAAGAGTTCTCCAGGATTTCAGGGTTAAAGGTCAACTACGCCAAATCTTCAGCCTTAAACGTCTCCCTTAAACCGGACATGTTGGCATCCCTGCAAAGTGCCTTTGAATTCAAATGGAGTGACTCCTACATCGATTATTTAGGGATCAAGCTCACAGCTAAAACAGAACTTCTGTATTCGGCCAACTTCCCTGACACATACAGTAAACTCGAGGCAGACTTAGGCAACTGGGCTAAAGGGGGTCTATCCTGGCTCGGGAGGATTCATGCAGTCAAGATGACTTTGCTTCCAAGACTCCTCTACCTCTTCAGAGCCCTTCCAATAAACATCATTAAAGAGCACCTGACATCGTTTCAAAGAAAGATAATTAAATTCATCTGGGGAGGGAAGGGGCACAGATTCCAGCAGAACACTTTATACTTATCCAGACCACAAGGGGGTTTAGGTCTCCCGCAGTCCAGATCTCAACGGTATATGCGAAAGCTGAGAGACCAGATTGGATTCAAATAGAGAGACAGGCAGTTCCCTCATATACTATAGACTTCCTCTTGTGGGTCCCCCCAAAAAAACGTCCCCCAATTCTTTCCCCTATTCTGTCACAATCCTTCAAATTATGGGATACTTTAAGAAATCTACAGGCCATAACTTCCCACAGACACCCCCTAGCTCACATTTTTAACAATCCCGACTTCCCCCCGGGACTTGACATCAAAGCATTCCGCTGGTGGTTGGACAAGGGGATGTATCGGATTGGACACTACTTCATTTCGGTGGGGCCTATCACTCAGGCTTTTTGTGTCAATTAGAGATGCCTTGCTCTGATAGCTTTCGTTTTCATCAAATAAGACATTTCCTCACACATATGGGGAAGGTCAAATCATCAACCCACACATTCACCCCTTACGAAATATGGTGCGGTCTGTCTTCAGAGCAGAGGGGGGGAATTTCCATCATCTACCAGTCACTTTCTAATCAAACCGCCAAGACCCCATACATGTCTGCATGGGAGTCAGACTTGTCCTTAAAGTGGGACCTAGATAAATGGAGGCACGCCTTTGTAAGGGCATATAAGGGCATTTTGAACATCTCTTTGATAGAGTCAAGTGTAAAGGTCTTCACAAGGTGGTACCTTCCCCCGAAGAGACTAGCCAAAATGTTCCCCTCAGCAGACCCAAGGTGTTTTAGGGGTTGTCTACTAAGGGGCTCCTTGGCCCATATTTTTTGGGAATGCCCACGGTTGAGGCCTTTCTGGAACAGGATTTTTCACCTGATCAGAAAAATCACTGAAGCCCAGATCCCGAGGACCCCCGCCTTAGCACTCCTTAATGATAATTTACCTAAAACTCCAAAACTTGCCCATAAATTAATACACTTCATTTTTCTCTGAGCTAAGCTCACCATTGCCAAGGCCTGGAAACAACCCAAGGTGTCCTTCAAAGCGGCTATCCGCAAAATTTCCTGGATCATGGCCCAAGAGAAGCTCGCCAACACCCGGAACAACACCAAAGAGCAATTTGAAGCCATCTGGGAACCTTGGGCGAAGTACATGGGTATCTCTTTGATTCCAGGTGTTCAACCATAATACGACAGGCGGTCTCTGGGTGTGCGGGGACTCCTCCCGTGGATCGGCTTCCGACTACTCTGCCTTCTCATCCTTTTCTCCCCCCCTCCTTTTAACTTTACTCTCTCTCTCTCATTTGTTATTTTATTATATGTTATGTTATTTATTTTATTTTTTTTCACAAGATGTTGAGTGTTTTTTGATTCAAAAGTAGTTGGGTCCCCGGAGGGGTAATTTTCCCAGGGGAAGAATATGACGTAGGTATTTACTTACTTAATGGATGCCAGAGAATTACAGCGATAACTACTGGGGGAGTAAGGGGGGCTTGAAGAGTTTCGGTCGGTTACAGTGTGTTCCCTATTGGGGTGCCGGCGGTCTCTCTTCCTCCCCCTTCACCCAGTCTTCTTAAGATTAGGAGTTCTCCCCTGTTAGTGAAAGGGTCCAGTCTTACAATGGTATTCCTGTATGGTCACAGACCGGAGTTATATACAATACAACTGTTGTCAGTTAGCTTTGTTGCCCCTAATGGGGCCCGACTTTGTTTCATGTATCTATACTAACTTTACTGATCGTGATTTGTATACCTTTCCTTGCTAAAAATCAATAAAATATTTTGAAAATAAATAAAAATGAAATAACAATTATGCAAGTATGATGGGAATGATGGTTCTGACAGGGAAAAGTTTTAACCCTTTCACTGCCAGAACAATTTTTTTCCCCACACAATTGTTAAGATGTACACACGCACATACACACACACACACACAAAATATATATTATTATATTATTTATTTTTTATTTTTATTTTCTTGGTGGTTGCCGCTTTTTATGCCACTTGGGGTTTATACTAATGATTAAAAAATATATATTATAAAATACACTCAAATAATTTTTGTTCACATAACCACTATATAATCTCCAAAAGATACAGCACTGAGTAAAAAAATGCCAACCTCACCTCACAAAGCAGCAAAGAACTGATACCCTTAATTGTCCAATACTTTAAAAATGTTTACAGTGTTGCTGCTTGACTCCCCCGACATATTCCCTTAAATGCGGGCGTGGGATTCGGATTTGGCCTCAGAGAGATATGGAGCAATGGTATTCTTCCTTCCACTTGGCATATAAGGGTTTACTGAATATTTCCCTAGTGGAAGCGAATGTTAAGGTAATGACTAGGTGGTGTATGGTTCCCTTTTGCCTGTCAAGGTTTTACCCGACTTCCTCACCCCTGTGTTTCCATGGATGCCAATCATTTGGTACTGTGTATCATATGTGGTGGGAGTGCCCGAAGTTACAGGGTTTTTGGAATAAGGTATTTGCTCTTATACAAAAAGTTTTGGGGACCCTGGTTCCCCAACAACCTCTCAAATGAACCAGGAGAGAATCTGCCTCTGTCTAAGCAAAGACTGATCTTCTTTGTGTTTTTTTGGCTGCTAAACTTACCATAGCCATGGAGGAATCCTCTGTATGTATGTGTCTGTATAGATGATGATATAGATGATATACTGTAGATCCTTGGGCCAATTATGTTCATGTCAAACTCTAGGGGTCTTGGTCACATCAAGCTTAACCCCCTAGGAGCTCTCCACGGCTCCCTTAGCTCTGGGTTTCCCTTTCTCCTACTGTTGCTTTTCCTTTGCTTTTCTTCTTTCCTTCTTTTTCTGTCCTTTGTGTTTTTCTCTGTCACCATGGTACTGCCCTACAATATGATAAGGTTGAGAACCCCGGCATTTTCTTTGCTTAGTAATTGGAGCTATGGAGTGAGGTTTATGACCTATCGGTACACTTAATAAATGAAAGGAAAATCTCTATAATATATCCCGCCAGCTCTTACTTTGGGGAAGAGTAGAATGCTATTGTTTGGATTCTGGACTACCCCCTTAGATGTCACTTTCTGTTCAATCTCCACCGTTTTTGAAAATATGTGCCAGGGTTCTGGCTGCTGTAATGTCTGATATGTTGTTTCTTGATGCATATTTCTTCAATAAAAGTCACTGAAAGAAAAATGTTTACAGCTCATGATATTAGAGTTAACCAAAAATGATGGTGCTAGAACTATGTGTCTTATGTCTTTGTCTCTGATGCGTTTATCTTATATGTGTTCAGCAATTGTTTGTTATGTATGCCTATGCGTACATTGTGTTATAATATGCTTATTTGTTTTATACCTAACTTTATTTCTCTCAGGAGCCCCCTATATGATTGCCTTGGGCAGGTGCCAGGTACTTATATTATAGATGATAGAGGTCCATGAAAAAATGTGAAAATTGAAAAATAAGCACATGCTACTAGAATCTGCCAGGTTATGGTGACATGGGCCAAAATAAACCAGAAGCCCTTAAAGCCCAACCCTGGGAAACTTAAAATTATCCCTTGCAGTGGGGCTCTGCACACAAAGCAATGGTTAATTGCTCATTTAGGCCTAGGGGACCTAATAAAGAATATTTACTTACCAGATCTTCTGCCCCTACTCACTGCTAGGCTGATCCATGCAGCGTCTTCTCCCCTATGCTCCATCGGTCGAAGGTCCTGACATCATCAAGATCAATGCAGGGTCCATAGCCCTGCATTGGACATGATGACACAGAGGGACAGTCCACCGCTGGAGCTCCCAGGTGTTGGGGGAGTGAAGAGTCAGGTAAGGTAAATTGCTTCTCCTCTCCCCTAGACTAAATGAGCAGTTGACCCTTGAAGTGTTAGTGCAGTCCCACTGCAATGAATCATTTTCCTGGAGTTAGGCTTTAAGGTACAGCTTTGATTTTTTTTTTAAACACTGTTCGTATGTCATTTTTTCAATCACAAATAAAAAAATAAAAAAAGAGGCGTTTGGTATTGGGTGGAGCCATGCAAATCATTCATTTTTGTCCCAGCAGCCAAATGTACAGAACCAGAACAGCTGGTTTATGACACCAATAAATCCCATAATTATAGATTGCCTCTTCCTACAGGTAATATTTTCTTTTACAGAGTTGCAGAACCTTATTCTTTCTCTACATACAGATGATTTGCAGTTATAGAACTTAAATTATGCATCGTGATGGTTTGTTTGTAATTTTATGTGAGTTTTGAGGCCACTATAGCATACATACAATCTGGAGTCAATCATGTATACAAAACAGATTCCAAAGATATAAGCTAATTTTATGACATTTATTATTCTTTACATACTCTTTAGTGAACAAATCTCATTTTACTAATAAGGCAATCACATATATAATTAAACAAAACTTCTGAACCCCTTTGCACAGAGAATTGACAGTGGGACTGAGCACAAAAATCATCAGCCTACCAACAGACACTTGCAGAAATCCTGGGGTGCACTGAATTATGTTGTGAGAGAGATAGTAACACTCAAAAGTTGTTGATGAGTTGAGAAGCATGTGTTGTTGATTGCAGTCAATATTAAGCCCCTTTCACACTTGTGTGACTTGTCCTGCTACTTGGGACTGCAAAGTCACATGACAAGTCATACCCCATGATTTCCAATGAGTACCATTCATATATGTGTGACTTCAAGTCGCAGCGACTTCAAAGTAGCCCCTGTACTACTTTGGTCTGACTTTGATGAAAATTGAGGTCCATAAACCTCAAGATTACACAGGCATCACTTCAAGTCGCGTCAAACAAATACTTCGGGGGCACACCCTAAAAAAATGAATCAAATATGGTGCAGCCATAAGACCATAAAAACAACAAAATATTACAGAGCACACATAAAAAAATGACATTTAACTCCCGTAAGGCTATTTAAAACACCTGAACATTTTCAAAAAATATGGGGATTTAGTCACATCATATGGCTGTATGGTGCTTAAGCCCACTTACTGCGTCAAAGTACTCCATTATCAGTGGGTCCTACGCTTTTCATAGCATGAAAGATCCTGCTTCTCTGAACCATGTGAGAAATCGCTCCTCTATATGGGAGAAATAAAGGACGACTCCTATATCACAAGTGGACTCTAATAAGAGGTAATGGCGGGGGTGGGGGGGGGTGTGTGCTCTATCCCAAGGGATCTGGTCAGGAACCGTACAATAGACAAACAAATACTGGGGGGGGGGGGGCACACCCTAAAAAAATGCATTAAAGATGGTGCAGCCAGTACACGACTTTCAGGATGCTAAAACTCTACCTCAAGCAATAAAAGCATTGAAAAGAGTTGTGGTATTTTGGGGGTTTGCATGGCTACTACAGGAAGTAGACATGCAGATGTTGCTGATGACTGGCCCCTAAGTAAGGCAATGATTGGACGTTTGACGCAGCAATGGGCCTTGTGACCAGAGCTACGAGCTTTAAAAGATACTGGAAAATGTATTTTTATTAACCACCTGCCGACCGCTGCACACACATATATGTCGGCAGAATGGCACAAGGAGGCAAATGGGCATACCTGTATGTCCCTTTGAATTTGCTGCCTATCGGGCACGAACTCGATGTTCACCGGTGGCCCGCGATTGCGGCGAGGAGAGGCAGAACGGCGAGATGCCGATGTAAACAAGGCATTTCGCTGTTCTGCCTAGCAACATGACAGGGATCTACTGCTCCCTGTCATCTGGAGCAGTGATCTCTGTCATGTTGTAGTGAGCCCATCCCCCCCCCCCCACAGTTAGAATCACTCCCTAGGACACACTTAACCCCTTGATCGCCCCCTAGTGTTTAACCCCTTCCCTGCCAGTGTCATTTATACAGTAATCAGTGGCTATTTATAGCTCTGATTGCTGTATAAATGACAATGGTCCCAAAATAGTGTCAAAAGTGTCCGATGTGTCCGCCATAAAGTAGCAGTCCAGATAAAAATCACAGATCCTCGCCATTACTAGTAAAAAAAAAAATAATAATAATAAATATGCCATAAATCTATCCCCTATTTTGTAGACGCTTTTGCACAAACCAATCAATATACACTTATTGCGATTTTTTTTTACCAAAAATATGTAGAAGAATATATATTGGCCTAAACTGTGAAGAAAATTGTTTTTTCATATATTTTTGGGGGATATTTATTATAGCGAAAAGTAAAAAATATTGCTTTTTTTTCAAAATTGTCGCTCTTTTTTTGTTTATAGTGCAAAAAATAAAAACCGCAGAGGTGATCAAATACCACCAAAAGAAAGCCCTATTTGTGGGAAAAAAAGGATGTCAATTTTTGTTTGGGTGCAACGCCGTGCAATTGTCAGCTAAAGCGACAAAGTACAGAATCGCAAAAAATGCTCTGGTCAGGAAGGGGGTAAATCCTTCCGGGGCTGAAGTGGTTAAAGGAACTTTCTTCTTATATAGACCTATTACATCCTTTCCTGTTGACAACTACAAAATGTTGGGTTTTGTGCATATCCTGCAAATAAATACATAAATGAATAAATAAATAAATCCTGTGCAACTTAAATTAAAGTAAATAATGTGCAAATCCACAAAGAGAATATATACTGTTGCCGTTGTGCCTAAAATCACATAATAAATCTTCAATGGTGGGTACATATATTAGCCACAATATACAAAATCTGATAATCAAAGTGATAGATACCGGTAATTGTAATGTGAAAGTTGAATGACTACTCCAACTTTGCAAATGTGCTTTAAAATCCTTTTTCAACAATGGTACATCACTTCACCATTAAATGTGTATGTCCATGAAGTTATAATATCTTCCCTTTTCACCATGGTGTCACCTTTGTGCTCTCTAGCCTTAGTACAGCTTTAGATTAGCATGTAATGATTATCTCAAATCTGGTGGTGCTTTTACATCCGTTTGCCTCTAGGGGTCCTCTGTTTGTCCTTCCCAGTAAGCAGATCTCTATGGTAAATTGGGTCTCCTCTATTGTAGTCCTGTGAGTACTCTCTCCATAACATCTGTGATTATGTAAATGTGAAAGAGACTCCCATAGTGTAGTATCGTTTTTAAAAAGGTTTTAAAAACAGCTCACAATTAAAATGGTAAAAATCCACAAAAATCCACCAGTGCTGAACTCGTATCAATGCTGACGTCACTTCTGGCATGCCTCCGATCACGCCCTACACGTTACGTCATGCCCACGTGACTTCTTCAGGGGTGCAGCACTATTCACTTTATACACATTTATTATAATAGCTACTGATAAGCTACTAAGTGCCTGCAGCAGCTAGACCACTATCTACCCCATTCCACACACAGTGATATCGCGGGAGTAACTCACTATACACAAAATGTTGGGTTTGCCATCATTTTCTGTAATGCTGGCAATGGCCACTAGGACATATATGGAGGATCCCCTCAGCAAGGACACAGACAGCAATAAAAACCTGACTTGAGTTCTAACCGTTCCCTATTCTTCCCAAAATAAAGGTTTTGGCCCTAGATACACTTCAAAGGAGAAAGATGAAATTTTAAGATCAGCAAAACAGAGTTTCAATAAATTCATTTTAACTTAGAGTCCAGTAAACTAAAATCATTATTGTCGGTTTATCAGGTATAATTACACACTACAACTTTATTCCAAATGTCTTGATTCCATAGGCGGGGGACAAGTCTCATCTTCTCTTGACGTATTTATAAAAAACTATCTGCACATAAGTGTTACTTGCTGTCAGTCACGGACAAAGCTTCTTGCATGTTGACAGCTGACAAAGGAAAAAGAGGTTGCTATTATTTCCCTATGTCTGTGAATGTACCTTAACTGCCACCCACTGACTTGCTTTCTGTAATCTACTGTCAGTAGTTGGCCAGTCCTCACCTACAAAAATGCCATTATTCCTTTGTGTCTCCAGGTAGGTGGTCGGAGATGTGTTTTTCCTCCCTAGGCGTAGTGTACCTGTTAAAACACTGTGTCATTTGGCTCCAGCTTTAAGCCCCTGGGCAGGAAGATGAAAGATCTGCTTTGTTAATTGCACTAGCATTTTGACTTAGCAAATGGCAATCATTCGATGTATCCTATTGTGGCATTAAAATAGGGATTTGGTTCAAGCGCTGCTTTAATTCCTCACTGGCAGTTCTAGTCTTCGAGGCACCGTGTTTAAATCATCTGCTTTTGTTTGTTAGACATCTCAGTGTCTTGGCAGCTATATACAGACATCTTAACAAATATGTGTAATTGCAAGAAGCAACAGCCCCACCCTAGCACACAGAAAGGTGCAGTAGGCTCCTCCATTCTTAACTAAGGATTTTTTTTTCTATAGTGTTCATTTTTATAACACCTGTAGACCCCTGTTGTCACATCTGACTTGTGGCAGCTTACTTAGGTCTTACCGATAACACCAAGTGAGTATACAGTACTTAATTTGCAGCAACATGTATGACAGCAAATCTGATAAGAAATGAGTTTCAGATAAGGCTTCTCCTTGATCATTACACAAAATAAATGATCCTTCAACACCAGCTGCATCAACATTTGAGATTATTCAATTTCCTTTTATCAACAAACAAAATAAAACATCCTGATAAGGTTCAAGGAAATAGGACAAGCTATAGGTTTTACTATTTGGTTCTATGTCAAAGCAAACTCTTTGTTTGTTTTGCAATGGCAACAATGTACATTTTTATATATAACATAATAAAAAAAAAAACAGACACGGGGATTATTACATGCATATTATTTTTTACATTTTTAGAACTTTTGTAATATTAAAAAAATCTGAATCTAAATCTAACCTGTTTTAAGTGTATGTAAATCTAAAAAGCATGGTCAACCTCCTCTGTGTTTCTGAAGATACAATACTAATGCACATGCTAACATAAACAGCAATGATACATATCGCCACGCTGCACACCCCCTTTGATTGACAGCAGCTAAACTGTTAATTATCTTGAAGGTGGAGTGCAGCATGGTGTGGTGGTAATAATTCACACAATCAGGTGCAATGCAAAGCATGTATTGAAAAAATGCAGCAATATTTCACAACAAACTCAGTTGGAGGGCTGCCCAACTGGATGCACTCATGGTTTCCAGTAATGCGAAGAGATCAGATATCAGCAGGACTGACAGCATCTGTTAGGAGAGCAAAATGCAAAATGCAATCTCGTGCCCAGGCGGGATGAAGCCCAGAGGAGCTGCAACCCTACACTTTCCCTTCTCATCAGGAACCCCTTCCTACTGATAGTATCATCCCCAAAAGACGGGATACCCCTTCCTTCACTACCCACTCATGTTAAGTGCCCCATGCCTGGGCCTTAAAAAGGCTCTGCCTGACCCAAGATGGCTGCCAGAGCCAGCATCCAACAGGACAGCCTCCCCAAAGAGCCAGGAAACCACAGAGGATTCATGCTCCCCTTGACTACCTTCATCAGTGGAAGTGACGCTGATGGAGGTAAAGGTTCAGCACTGCTGATTTTCAGTAGTGCAAATGTGCAGATGCTCCCACAGCCCTTGTTTAGTACAGGGAGAGCAGTCATATAGCAGCTAAAGTTTGTTGTGGATCTGGGGAAAATTGTTGCGGTGACAACTTTCTAAAGAAAAATCTCTCGCACTTTGGAGAGATTTCATCTCACTTCCTTTTGTGTCTATGAAACAGGAAGTAAGAGTACACAGATGGAAAAAAATATCCTGTCAGGAATTTCTACTCCATACTCTAAATTTAAAATGTTGCCTTTAGATACACTTTAATAATTAAGCATCATTTAAAGAATATGTAGTTGTTTTGTGCACAATTAACAATATTACATTTCTTTATTATGGCTGGAACTAAAAAAAAAAAAAGCATATATATATTTTTTTTAGTCAGGAAAATATATAATATTGCATTTTATTGGTTTGCCTATTTTACTTTTGAGCCAGCAGGTGGAGCCTTAATTAGCTTTTTGGTTAAAAGACGCTTATTTTTTTACTGAGCTCAGTAAATCAGTGACTCTTCCTAATGGTTCATCACTTGTTGCATGGCTCAGTCTGAAATTTCAATAGAATTGTGCTTCAAAGCAAGTTGTTCTGTTGCGCCATCTCTTTAAATAACTCCTTAGTGCTCTGGAAATCCTATGTTATGCATTAACTATTTATTTGTAAAACAAGGATTGGATGTACAGTATATGCATAAAATGTGTATTTTAAAAACAATCGGTAAAACAAATTTATATATATATATATATATATATATATATATATATATATAATCACTATTACATTTTCCCAGGCCCTGGCAAGGGTAGGGTCTTTTCTCTGCTCGGTAACAAAATTTTCCTTGTGCACATTAAGGTCAGCAAACTCCAACGTAGGCTCAGATTTAGCAGATGGCTGTCCAGCTCTACTGGTTGTGGGGACTTCCTCAGGCTCCTCCAGCTTTCCTGCCATAACTGAGAAAGGAACACCCGGGGAGCCCTGAGAGGAGTCCCCTGAACCCACATTGTCAGTAGTGGCCAGGAGTTCTGCCTCTGCCACTGAGTCAGCTACTGCGACTGGGTCGGGATGATCCCACAGTTCCCAAAACTTAGGGAAGTCCCTACCAACGATGGCTTCGTGCACCACATGAGGCACAAGTCCGATCGGATGGGTCACCGTACCTAAGCCAGTTTTAAACTGAACGGTGGCTATAGGATACTCCCGGGTATCCCCATGTACACAGATCACAGCAACTTTTTTAGCATGAAAATTCACAGTTTCAACCATCTAAGCTGTAACCAAAGTCACTAGACTTCCAGAGTCCAGAAAGGCCCTAATAGGCTTATTATTAACAGTCATTTGGCACATGTGTTTTCCCATATTTGGCACTGCAGCGTATGAAACAGCAGCAAACATAGACTGCCTTCTAATAGATAGATCACACTGCATTGGTTCATCTGTCAATGGACAGTTTGCTGCATCATGTCCCAGTTCTTGGCAACGAAAACACCTGATGTTTCCCCAGTTTGGTTTGTTGACAGGCAGTGGCTTCCCTTGTTCGGGACACCAAACTTCAGACCTGGCACCAAAAATCCTCCCCCCTATTTCCTTGCCATGCTTACCATCCACTTCCCCTGGAACAGTCTTACCGGGGAGCCTGGGGAGACCGTGGCTTTGGGTGGAAAGTCCGTGCGGCTGTAGGGGTGGTGACCAGGCTCTCTGCAGCAAAGTACCTTTCAACGAGTTTCACCAGGTTGTCCGCCGAATTGGGGTCTCCTTGACTCACCCACTTCTGCAGGGGAATTGGTAGTGACCGCAGAAACCGGTCCATGACCACATGCTTCACTATTTGTGGCCCAGACAGGGACTCCGGCTGTAGCCATTTCCTTACCAGGTGAATTAGGTTGAACATCTACGATCTTGGGGGCCTCTCATCTTGGAAGAACCAGCTGTGGACCCGCTGTGCTCAGACTGCCAAGGTGACACCAAGTCGCGCCAGGATGTCCCGCTTGACCTTTTCATAGTCTCCTGCTTCTGCTGACTCCAAATCATAGTAGGCCTTCTGCTATTCTCCAGAAAGCAAGGGGGCGACCAATCCTGCCCACTGGGTTTTAGGCCAACCTTCCCTCTTAGCGGTCCACTCAAACATTAGCAGAAAGGCCTCTGGATCATCATCTGCAGTCATCTTAGAAAGAAAGCAACCCACATGGATGGCTGAGGGCTTGTCTCCAACATCATCAACTTTAGCAGGTGACCACTGTGCTAGCGTCTCCACAACCTCAGTCAAGGTTTTCCTATCCGCTTTTGCATCAGTGGCTAGCTGTTCAAACTGTACAGCACCAATCTGTTGGCACAGCGCCTTGGCTTGCTCCTGTGCAATAGTATTGGCTTGCTTTAGTGCAGCGTTTGCTTGCTGCTGTGCAGCGTTAGATAACACCAATTGCTTTAGGATTTCCTCCATGTTTAGTCACTCTAGGTCAGTGGTTCTCAACTCCAGTCCTCTGGACCCACCAACAGGCCAGATTTTAAGTATTACCTTGGGGAGTTGCAGACTAGAATACTGCAATCACTGAGCAGCAAGTGATATCACCTGTGATGTATTTCAGCTATCTTGCAAACCTGGCCTGTTGGGGGGCCCTGAGGACTGGAGTTGAGAACCACTGCTCTAGGTACTGGCCTTTTAAGTAGTAACTTACTACAGCTGGTCGCAGCCTCCACCATATGTAACCTGGGGGACATGTACCAGGTACAAAAGCTTCCTGGGATAAGCAGGCTTTCAGGCACAGATACCAGAACAAGTGAAGTAGTGACAAACAGTGAAGCGTTTAATGGTGATATTTACAAGTCTATAGAGGTGCTGTACAGTGTTCAGAAAAAAAACAAACAGAACAAAATAGCCAAACAAAATCCTAGTCGTGTCTTGGCTCTAACTATACATTATGCAGGCCCTAACTACCAGGCTGAGCAAGCCTACCGTTTGTCAGTTTCCACATAAACTGCTTAACAGCTTTTTACCAACCTTTTTGCTCTCACAGACCAGCGTTCTCTGTGTTTTCCAGGCAGAGAGCAAATGCTGTCTGCTCAGGTGAGCTTAAATTAGCCTGGGAAGAGGACCAAGACCCGAACTGGATCATGGATCAGAGATTCCTGAATGTGTACGAGAGGAGCCTGGGAGACGTATAAACCCCGAATAGGACTTTTCCGGGCTCTCTCTGGGACGCTCTGCTACAATATATATATATATAATTGAAAATTGTTATCAATACTTAAATAAATCGTAATTTTCCTTTCCTGGATCTGCCTCATCACAGCACAACCTTGGATCAACTCCGCCCCTTGATGTAATGTCCTTATCCCTTCACTGGAGGCTCCGACATCTCTCCTGTAATGTCTTTATCACTCCACTGGAGACTCCGACATTTTGTCCTGTAATGTCTTTATCCCTCCACTGGAGGCTCCGACATTTCTCCTGCAATATTCTTATCTTTCCACTGGGAGCTCTGATATCTCCACAAACTCGCAGATTGATGATGTCACAACGACATCACCCGGCTCCTCCTCTTGTCCCTACTTAAACAGCCGATGCTATTTGCTTGACGTTCATGCTAAGAACCTGATGCCAGGTATGGATCTCCAACAGAAGACTGCCATCATCTCTCTCTATTGGGCCGGTTAGAGCCCCGACTATCAACTCTCTTTTGGGCTGGTCAGAGCCCCGACTATCATCTCTCTTTTGGGCCGGACAGAGCCCTGACTACCATCTATCTTTTGGTCTGGTCAGAGCCCCGACTATCATCTCACTTTTGACCAGGATAGAGCCCCGTCTTCCACCTCACTTTTGGGCCGGACAGAGCCCCTCCAACTTCCACTTGCTGGGCCGGACAGAGCCCCTTCCTCTCTTGTAGTCAGAGACTCTCCTCTGCCCTACCCACAGTCTACTTACTTTGCCCGATGAAAACCTTACCTGTTCCTTTCCACATAGGAGACCAGTACATCTCTCAAGAAGCCACTGGGTGACCCCATCTCCAGGAATCCACTCACTGCAAGTATCTTTACGTTTCCTATAAACTTTATTCCTGTGTAGTGCTACTAAGCTTAAGTTGCCTCTGAAGCTCCCCCTCGTGGCTGTGTATTACCACTCTAAATAAAACCAATTGTATTTCCAAACTTATCTGAGTCTTCCTACCTGATAGCTGTTAAGGTTAAAGTTAACGGTTAAGAATATAGTATTCATAGACTTCCGAAGCTGTGATCCACACAATCCAACATAGTTCACTGCCTGAAGCATTACAGATAGCACGAACCCCCTACCAATAGGAAAAAAATGGATCCATCTGAGGTAGTTACACACCTGGGGGCGTTCAGAGACTTGACACTCTTTTGCAGATGGTCTCAAACCTCTCAACTGAGAACCAGACTCTCAAATCATATGTCACAGATAACTTCCATATTTGGGTTACACAACCCGACACCCCAGAACTGAAAATAAGCCCTCCAGACATCTTCTCGGGGGATAGGATAAACTACAGAGAATACATTAACGCTTGTAAACTGATGTTTGACATGAAACCACAAACTTATGCCACAGACAGAACAAAAGTTTGCACAGCCATTTCCTACCTTAGAGGGGAACCCCGAGCCTGGGCAAACACTTTCATAGAGAAAGAAGATCCAATCCTAAACTCATTTAGTGACTTCAGGGCCTCCATGGATCTATTATATGATGACCCCAGCAAGCAGATCTCCGCTGAGTCTGCCTTACGTGCTCTGCGACAGGGAAAAAACCCTGTTGAAGATTACATTGCCAAATTTAAACGGTGGGCCACTCGGTCCGAGTGGAACCAGATCACCATAAAAAATCAGTTCCGGCTAGGCTTATCAGAAACCCTGAAGGATGAGTTAGCCCGCACTACAATACCCCCTACATTGGATGCTCTTATTTTCCTCAGCATATCCATTGACAGAAGAATGCGCAAACAGAAAGCTGAGAGAATCTCAGGGGTCTCCTATTCGGTTCCCTCCGGCCATACCACGGAGTCTGTGGATCCCATGGAGATTGGTGCAATTAGGGGATCACTTTCCCCAGCCGAGAAGTCTAGGAGAAGGTCCCTTCAGTTCTGTATGTATTGTGGCACGCTACATCACATCGCTGAAGACTGCCCCCTCAGGAAGAAAAGATCGGGTAAGTCAGCTGAACTATGCAAGCTAATAAACCCCCACTTACCAGACTCTAACTATTTCAAAATTCTTGTCTCTCTGCAGTGGAACCAAACCTGAATTACTCTCGAGGCTATGATTGACACTGGAGCGTGTGGGAACTTCATAGATTCACATATTGTTAAAACCAATAAAATTCCTATATCCACTAAATTAAAACCTGTCTCTCTTAGACTTATTGACGGAACTACTTTAACCTCAGGTCCCATCACTACACAATCACAACCTCTGCTTATGGTGACAGAAAATACACATATAGAATACATCTGCCTAGATGTGATATCGTCTCCCCATTTCCCTCTCATCCTAGGTCTTCCCTGGCTGCATACACACAAACCCACTCTACATTTGGAAGACAGCAGTGTGCTCCTTACCTCTCAATATTGCCAGGAGACATGTTACAAAGAGACTTCTTTATCTCAAGTGGAATCACTGCCCCCAGCGGAAGTCAACCTGGTACCTAGGGCATACCAAGATTTTGCTGATGTTTTCAGCAAAAAGAATGCAGAGCTTCTACCCCCACATAGACCATATGATTGTCCTATCAAGTTACTCCCAGGCAGCAACATTCCTTTTGGACATATATATTCATTATCACAGCCTGAATTGGCCCATCTAAAAGAATATATAGAAGAAAATTTGAAGAAAAGTTTCATAAGACCGTCCACCTCACCCGCAGCAGCAGGCATGTTTTTTATCCAGAACAAGGATCAAAGCCTACGTCCCATCATCGATTATAGAGAACTGAACAAGATCACTGTGAAAAATAGATACCCCCTTCCTCTCATCCCAGAATTATTGGAACGTCTGCAAACAGCAAAGTTGTTTACCAAACTTGATTTGAAGGGTACGTATAATCTGGTCAGAATCCGTCAGGGTGATGAATGGAAGACCGCTTTCTGCACCTGTTACGGACTTTATGAGTACCTGGTTATGCCCTTTGGCCTGTGCAACGCACCTGCCACTTTCCAGTTCCTCGTGAACAACATTTTCAGGGACCTTCTCCATGTTTGTCTAGTAGTATATCTTTACGACATACTTATATACTCTGATAACATTGCAGACCATTGCAAGCATGTCAGATGGGTTCTCTCTAGGCTGCGCGCACATAATTTATATGTCAAATTAGAGAAGTGCATTTTCGAGTCCAACACCGTCACATTCTTGGGTTATATCATTTCTGAGAAAGGTATACAGATGGATCCTGGTAAAATTGAATGTATCAAAAAATGGCCCAGACCCCTGAATAGGAAGGCACTTTAAAGATTCCTAGGCTTTGCAAATTTTTATCGTAAATTCATAAAAAATGTTTCCTTAGTTGTAAAACCATTACCCAACTAACCAGTATTCACACCAACTATACATGGAATACACTAACTCAGGAGGCCTTCGATACCCTGAAATGTCGGTTCACCACTGCACCCATACTACGCTTACCAGACCCTAACCTACAATACATCCCGGAGGTAGATGCCTCCCATCTGGCCCTAGGGGCTATCCTATCCCAAAGATCGTCCATTGATGGACCACTTCACCCTGTAGCCTCCCATTCCCGATTCCTTATTCTCACTGAGATCAATTACCCAATAGGAGAAAAGGAGTTGCTAGCAGTGAAATCCGCCCTGGAGACTTGGAGACACCTACTCGAGGGTACCTCACTACCCTTCATAGTGTACTCTGACCATCAAAACCTCCAATACATTCAGCGCAACAAAACACTCTCCTCCAGACAGATACGCTGGGCTCTTTTCTTCGATAGATTCCACTTTGTCATCACCTACCGACCTGGATTCAAAAATGGAAAGGCCTATTCACTATCTCGCCTAGAAGAACACCAAGGTACAACTGGCAGAAATTCCCAAATCATCCCACAACAGAAAATTTTATGCACCATTTTGACCCTCAAAGAGGAATTGCAGCAGGCCCTAACCTCAGAAAACCCCCCAATGCAGTTAGAGACAGATGAAAAAGGGTTCCTCTACAAAAATAACAGGCTGTACATACCGACTCCTCTAAACCATCAACTTCTTCGACTTACTCATGACGTACCCCTAGCTGGGCATACTGGCATCACCAGGACCCTTGATCTCCTTCGCCGCCACTTCTGGTGGCCGAAAATGGAGGAGTCAATAAGGGAGTACGTGTCCTCCTGCGAGACTTGTGCCCACTGTAAACATGAATCTCAACCCCCTTTTGGTCTCCTCACAAGTCTCCCTATACCCGAAAAACCATGGCAGGCCATTTCACTTGACTTTATCATTGAGTTACCCCGCTCAGATGGTTACAACACAATGCTAGTCGCAGTCGACTGCCTTACCAAAATGGCTCACTTCATGCCTCTTACGAAACTACCGAACTCCAAAGAGACGGCCGAGATCTTGACACAACATGTTTTCAAACTCCACGGAATCCCTTCCAGAATTGTGTCAGATCGAGGATCACAGTTCATCTCCAGATTCTGGAAAGCTCTCTGTCTAAAACTCCAGAATGACCATCGATTATCAACTGCCTACTATCCTCAAACGAAAGGACAGACCAAAAGGGTAAATCGCTGTCTAGAACAATATATCCGTTGCTACTGCACTTACCTACAAAACGTTTGGCATGAGTTACTTCCCCTAGCAGAATTTGCATACAACAACAATACCAGTAGTACCACAGGTTGTTCACCTTTTTATGCTAACTACGGTTTCCATCCCTCCTTCATCCCTCAGCAGATACCTACCAACTGGGAGCTCTGATATCTCCACAAACTCCGTCGCAGATTGATGATGTCACAACGATATCACCCGGCTCCTCCTCTTGTCCCTACTTAAACAGCCAGCGCCATTTTCTTGACGTTCGTGCTAAGAACCTGATGCCAGGTAAAGATCTCCAACAGAAGACTGCCGTCATCTCTCTCTATTGGGCCAGTCAGAGCCCTGACTATCATCTCTCTTTTGGACCGGTCAGAGCCCCGACTATCATCTCTCTTTTGGGCCGGACAGAGCCCCGACTACCATCCCTCTTTTGGGCCGGTCAGACCCCCGATTATCATCTCACTTTTGGGCCGGATAGAGCCCTGTCTTCCACCTCACTTTTGGGCCGGGCAGAGCCCCTCCAATTTCCACTTGTTTGGCTGGACAGAGCCCTTTCTTCTCTAGTAGTCAGAGACTCTCCTCTGCCCTACCCACAGTCTACTTACTTTGCCCAATGAAAACCTTACTTGTTCCTTTCCACATAGGAGACCAGTACATCTCTCAAGAAGCCACTGGGTGACCCCATCTCCAGGAATCCACTCACTGCAAGTATCTTTACGTTTCCTATAAACTTTATTCCTGTGTAGTGCTACTAAGCTTCAGTTGCCTCTGAAGATCCCCCCCCGTGGCTGTGTATTACCACTCTAAATAAAACCAATTGTATTTCCAAACTTATCTGAGTCTTCCTACCTGATAGCTGTTAAGGCTAAAGTTAACGGTTAAGAATATAGTATTCATAGACTTCCGAAGCTGTGATCCACACAATCTAACATAGTTCACTGCCTGAAGCATTACACTTGACCCCGTGTAGGACATCCCTAAAAAAACAGATAAAAGACAGGCAGTACCTGGTGCAGATGTTCTTGTAAATAGCTTGTGGCGGCCAAGGGAGGGTGTGTGCTGTCATGAGGCAGAGCCAGGAAAGGAAAATTACGGTAAGTATTGATAACAGTTTTCCATTTTCCTGGCTCAGCTTCATGCCAGCACAACCTTGGGGCCTAACTAGCATACACAAAGGGAGGGAAAAAAAACAGACACCAGGTGGTGCCAACAGGTAAATTTATTAACATCTAGACAAAGCAGAGGACAATACAAAAATTCCCATGAGACTCAATTGGGAAGAAGCCACGTCCAGCTTGTAACGCTTAATGAAAGTATTAGCAGAACTCCAGCTTGCCTCTTTACAGACTATGTCCGCTGATACTTTGCACTAGGCTGCCCAGGACGAGACTGCTCTGGTCAAATGGTCACAGATCATTTTTTTGGCTCTTGCATGCTTGAGGACTCTTCCTCCAAACTGATGACCTGCTTGACTGCTGATTTGAATAAGGGCACTAGAGAAAAGTCAAAAGAATATGTATCCTAGACATTCTGGCCAAACTCTGAGTCCATCTCTGAGTCAGAACTAATAGCTCCAGGTTCAGGAGAGCCTTCTTCCCTGCTTCTTTGGTGATTAGTTCTTCTTACACCAGAAGGGCTTGGTAACAGAGCCTTCACCCCTTCTTCCACTGCTATTTTAATGTACAACTTGATGTCTTCATTAACCATCTGGCCTGTCTGGGAAGCTTCCCTGAAGCACAATTCACAAAGGAGTTTAGAAGGTAACCGCACCGCAAGCCCAGCAAGTATTGGCGGCCATATACGCCGAAGCAGCTGGCCCATGGTCAGTGGGTGGTCGATGATGCCTAGAAGACGGACCTGCAGAGGCTGCCGAAGGTCTGCGCTGAATGTGGTGGTCTTTTGACTTTGCCTTGGAGTGGGAAGCCTGAGGAGAAGGAGAATGATGATCGCTAGAGGAAGAAATTGCTCTCTTGTGGCTTCTGAGTGAAGGACCTCTCCCTCTGCAATAAGGAGGACCCATTAGTAACCCGGAGGACTTCCCTAGGGGGAGGAGGTGTAAGAGGAAACCTCACACTCATCAGGAATCCCTTACCTTTCCGCAGTTTTCAGTGCCTCTTGAACAGTACCAGGCGGCAAGCTCATCCTGGAGGAAAGAACAGCATATAAGAATAAAACCTTTTTTTTTTTTTTTTCTTGTTTGAAGCATGTCCCCACTCACCAGCTAAGCAAGGGTCTGAGCAAGAAAGCCTGTCCCCCCAAGGAGACTGTCAGCTGAGGCTGCAGGGAAGAATAATACAAAATATTGAACAATATCTGCCTGAGGGGATTCAGAATGTGCAAGAAACCATTCAAGCCCACTGGGCGACTAATGTGAAACTGTCTCAGGAGCTTTTAAACTCGCCACCCTCCTGCTGTTGGC
The DNA here is from genome assembly GCF_042186555.1 of Aquarana catesbeiana. Taxonomy (NCBI): domain Eukaryota; kingdom Metazoa; phylum Chordata; class Amphibia; order Anura; family Ranidae; genus Aquarana; species Aquarana catesbeiana. The sequence continues at coordinate 669,471,141 of NC_133324.1, read as the reverse complement.
CAATCAGAAGCGGCTAATTTGAGCACCAATCAACAGCCGCGGCCGATCAACCAACCTGGAAGGGTGTGGTGACATCATCCGCCTGAGCCGGCTCCACTGGGATGCAGGTGGAACACAGAGCACCAGGAAGAGGAGAAGAGCCGAGAGAGAAGCCGGGCCTGACGTCACTGCCTGGCGCCCAGCCAGCCTGACACGCACGTTGCATAGAAGACATACAGGGAAACCCACAGGGGCATGCTTCAAAGTATTACATTTTTTTAAAAAAGCCCAGGATGACTGCCCTACGTGTGACTTAAGGCATTTTTGCCTGTGCTCCACTCCGTCACCAGGAGAGCCACTATCAGAGGGATTTACCCCCAACAAGGGACCTTCCAGCACAGGGACTCACAGCAGGCAAATGATAACAGGAATGTCCGGAGCAAGGACAGAATAAGAACAGCTGCACCAGGTACTGCCTGTCTTTTATTTGTCTATTCAGGGATGTCCTACACGGAGTCAAGGGGCGGAGTTGACCCAAGGTTTTGCTGTCATGAGGCTGAGCCAGGAAATATATATATATATATATATATAGTTCTACTTGTTGCAAATTGACATTGAGATTGACACCTGCAGAACAAATATTCACCCTCAAGAATAAATATCACATATGCCTAATGTATCACATATGTCTTTGAAGTACCATACTTGATGAAATACTATGAATTATGAATTGATCATTATGATGCTCCAATAAAAATATAGACTTTTATTGAAAGATCCATAGTATGCTGACAACATATTTTTGTGTCTGCAATGTTAATAAACAGGTGAAAGTTGATTCCAGTAAGGTTTGCCGTGGGCATAATTGTCCTGCAGTTAATGACTGAAACAGCGGCGGCCGGTCCATAAGGGGCGCAGCCCTCCTAATCTCCATGTGGTGCACCGGACGCATAGATTTCTACAAGTTTTGGTTTGTTTTTGAAGCACATAATTAGAGCCTGAGGCTCTAATTGGCTTAAAAAAGGTTGGGTTCAGGCGCAGAGCACTGCGCCCCAAGCCCACCCACTTGTGACATTAGCAAATCAATATTGTCTTCTGGCTTCTCCTCCCGGCCAATCAGGATAGGAAGCGGGTCCTAAGAACGAATTGGCCCGGGAGGAGAAGACGGGGAAGCCGCGACCTGAATGAGGTAAGAGCGGACCTGGCAGGGGGGTTTGTTTGCCGCCCCCCCCAAAAAAAAAATGGAGTACCAGCTGCCACTGGACTGAAATGCGTTATGCTGATTGTTAAGCATACGAACAGCCCATTTACCGACTCAGTGCATGTACATTTATGAATGGCTTCCTTTCACTACAAGAGTTTAGCAGCAAGCATTATTGAAATTGTGAATCTGTTCAAATGTGTCTTTGCTGACATAGCTGTTACCAAAGCATGTAATGCACTAAAGAGAGGAAGATACAATTAAAGCTAAAATTTCTCATTAGAGTTATACACTATAACTGCCCTAAATTGTAAACTATTGTTTTAAACAAATGTATTTAAAGAAGAACTCTAGTCAAATTAACAAGGTAAAATAATAGTCCATTAAAAGATAAAAGAAATACTAGCACATCCCCTGCATTTCCTTCTGTGTCCTCCAGATGTCCTGACCAACCATATGTCAGTAAACAGCACAGATCATAAAACAAAGGTAAAGAGCCAGTCAGAATGGCTCTGTGCCTTGTGTTCACTGAGATGGGCAATCACAGTGATCACAATTTTTTTTTAAATAGCTTGTCTATACATTAGAGAGCGTGCCCAATCCACCTCTGCCACTGATTCTCTTTCTGACACCCAAGATTGCCCTGGGTCTTTCACAATCCTAGTACACTCCTAGTATAACTATGTTGCTATCCTGTGTTCCAAAGATTCTGTAGTTCGGTCACTTCAGCATGTTCTTTCCTATGTTTGCATCTCATTACACAGCACTGTCAAGGCACACTAACAGTTTATTTTTACAGAGAAATTTATATATGTGAAGAGCATCCTGTGGTGACGTTAAACCTTGGCTGACTTGTTTTGTTGTGCACGTCATGTTGTTACCCCACAGCTTATTGTAGTCCAGGCTTCCCATTACTGGCTGGAATCGAGTAAAAAAAGTTCTCACAAAAAGGAATATCACATGGTCTCAGATGGATGTCAGTTTGGTAAACCCATTCTCACCACTGTGACAGTATTTGGAAATAAAGCTTGAATTACCAATACACCAGAGGCTTCTAATGCAATTATGAATGTTTACTTATACCATGTGTTTCCCAGCAAGCCTCTGCTGCATCAGGATAAACCAGAGGGAGCTAATGTTTTATGGATGGTAAGACTATGTTTGTTTTCAGTAGGGCTAAATCTCCCAAAGCACTCAGACACACTAATTAAAGTAAACTGCAGAGGCCCATAATAAAATACGTGTGTTTGGAGACTGTGGGATGAACTCTACTGACTTATTAAAAGTCAAAAGAAAAATATACATTATTTATGACTTCAAAGAGACACATTTGTGCTCTAGTTTGTTCAAAAGATTGACTAGGTATTGGCTATTGCAGTGCCACAGAATGGTTTTATATGGAAACTTGATTACTCAGGACATTGAATCTGGAGGTTATAATTTGGAGACAGAACAAATATTTCAAATGCAGGAAGATAGTATTATTGCAAAGGTTAATCCACACCAGAACATTTTTCAAGTTGCTCTTTTTTTCTATCATATAGAGAGCCCTGAGGGCAAGAGATATTTTAAGAGTTACTTTTATAATAAAGGCTTTCCTATATTTTCCTACATATTTAAGGGGAACTCCAGCCAAGTTTTTTTTTTTTTTTGAAGGTGGAACAGTTAGCGCCTGTCAGTTTTTTTTACTACAGGAGCACATACGTTGACAATATCTCAACACATGGTATAGTCAAACCTCAGTAAAGGTAAACAGAGATCAAGAGAAAACATGCAACTGGGTATTTTTAGTACATACTCCTCTAGGCGGGGTACTATATAACAATGTGACAGGTGTTTCTCCTCTTTTTTACCCTGGTGACCAAACAGGAAGTGAGGAAAGTGACATCAATAAATATATACAGGCATACCCCACTTTTAAGTACACAATGGGGTTGATTTACTAAAGCTGGAAAGTGCAAAATCAGGCTCACTTCTCAAAAACTTTTCTTTCACTCACGGTTAGTTTCTGTTGTCGTTATGATTTAAAAAGAGTAAACACAGTTGATTGATAATAAATGGCCTCAGCCAAACACGAACCATGAGTGAAAGAAATGTTTTTGTGTTATCATTCATATTCTCTGAAAAATGGCCAAGAAATCATAAATTCTGCCAGGGTATGTAAACTTATGAGCACAACTGTATATATATATATATATATATATATATATATATATATATATATATATATATATATATATATTTATATATATACACTCACCGGCCACATTTTAGGTACACCTGTTTAAGTGCTTGGTAATCAGCCAATCACATGGCTTTTAGACATCTAGACATGAAGACTACCTGCTGAAGATCAAACCGAGCATCAGAATGGGGTAGAAAATAGATTTAAGTGGTCTTGAAGGTGCCATGGTTGTTGGTGCCAGATGGGCTGGTCTCAGTATTTCAAAAACTGCTAATCCACTGGGATTTTCACACACAACCATCTCTAGGGTTTACAGAGAATGGTCCAAAAAAGGGAAAATATCCAGTGAGCGGCAGTTGTGTGGACAAAAATGCCTTGTTGATGTCAAAGGTCAGAGGAGAATGGGCAGACTGGTTTGAGATGAAAGAAAGGCAACAATAATTCAAATAACCACTCGTTACAACCAAGATATGCAGAATACCATCTCTGAATGCACAACACATTGAACCTTGAACCAGATGGGCTACAGCAGCAGACGACCACACCAGGTGCCACTCCTGTCAGCTAAGAACAGGAAACTGAGGCTACAGTTTGCACTGGTTCACCAAAATTGGACAATAGAAGATTGGAAAAACTTTGCCTGGTCGATGAGTCTCGATTTCAGCTGCAACATTCAGAAGGTAGGGTCAGAATTTGGTGTAAACAACATGAAAACATGGATCCATTCTGCCTTGTATTAATGGTTCATGCTGGTGGTTGTGTAATGGTGTGGTAAATATTTTCTTTGCACACTTTGGGCCCCTTAGTACAAGTTGAGTATCGTTTAAATGCCACATACTACCTGAGTATTATTGCTGACCGTGTCCATCTCTTTATGACTACAGTGTACCCATCTTCTGATGTCTACTTCCAGCAGGATAATGTACCATGTCACAAAGATCAAATCATCTCAAACTGGTTTCTTGAACATGACAATGAGTTCACTGTACTCCAATGGCCTCCACAGTCATCAGATCTCAATCCAATAGAGCACCTTTGGGATGTGGTGGAACAGGAGATTTGCATCATGGATGTGCAGCCGCCAAATCTGCAGCAACTGTGTGATGCTATCATGTCAATATGGACCAAAATCTCTGAGGAATGTTTCCAACACCTTGTTGAATTTATGCCACAAAGAATTAAGGCAGTTCTGAAGGCAAAAGGAGGTCCAACCCAACACTAGCAAAGTGTACCCAATAAAGTGGCCCACAGTTGTCTTAACTGCATACAAATGTCCCCCCCTCCACAGCTCTCACTTTGCACAATTTTATACACACCCATCCCCCACCCACAGCCTACCAGGTCTCATCTCACCCACAACTCACAACTTCTCCACAGCTGTCTCTCTGCACATTCCTTCTTTTTCGTCCTCTGCTCTCTTACCTCTTCACAGATGCAGTAGAACATGCAGCCAGCTCCCTTCTATTAGGTAGGGCTTTTTTCTCAGCCTTTTCTCAGTCTTATCTGTGCAGTGCCACCTGTCAGATCAACGTAGCACAGGGCCCAGGAGGACTTTCAGAGCGCGTTGGCTCAATGCTACACTGATCTGATAGGCAGCAGGTGGTGACAGAAGCTGGAATCCCCATTAAAAATGTCTACAGTTGAGGCATCTGGACCCGGGGCACCCATCAATGGGTATTGGAAATGTGTCCTGGGTGCCGGTGCTAGTCGGTGGAAGAAGTAATATAGAAAACTTCCTCTACCCACTTCTGTGTTAAGTGACAGCATGGAGAGGAGAGGGCTGCTGGAGGTGGCAGATTGCCGTTCCACCATGTTCCGGCTGAAAAAAAGCACTGTATATTATTTATGTTGTGAAATACAGTTCTAGGGTGGCAACCTGATACACTATGACAGGATTACAGCACTGGTTCTAATCCTTTCCTACTCAAAACTGGACAAGAGCATGGATACAGTGTTATGTTATATTTGCACTAGGAGCTAACATCAGTTCACAGATGTAAGTGTGCACAGGAACACAGTCTCTAAACCTAGCCCTAGAGGACCTCACTAACTGGTAGGGTACAGTTGCTTTACACTACACCTTAAAGGGCTTTACAGTACTCCCTGGCCACACTGCAGATACATAAAGCCACTGAAGAGTGGCAGCTCAGGAACTACAACAGGGGGTTTCTTCTTGCACTTCAGTAAGCCAGTAGGAGCCCCTCATCTGATGCCAATTATTTTATACCGACAACAGTGAGAAGTTAACTGCTAGCTGACCGCTAGGCGCGCAAATCGCCGAAGCTGTACGTCTCTCCTTTAAGAAGTCACAGCAGGCGTGCGCATGCCACCGCGTGTCCCCGGAGCCGATGCACGTGCCCGGGCACCTGCGATCGATTGGGACAGAACGAGAACCGGGATCTGTGTGTGTAAACACACAAATCCTGGTTCTCTCAGGGGAGAGGAGACAGATTGTGTGTTCATACTACGTATGAACACCATTCGGTCTCCTCCCCTAGTCAGTCCCATCCCCCCCTACAGTTAGAACACACCTAGTGTTAACCCCTTCCCTGCCAGTGGCCAGTGGCATTTATACAGTAATCAGTGGCTATTTTTAGCTCTGATCGCTGTATAAATGTCACTGGTCCCAAAATAGTGTCAAAAGTGTCCGATCTGTCTGCCGCAATGTCACAGTCCAGATAAAAATTGCAGATCGCCGCCATTACTAGTAAAAACTGACATAAATCTATCCCCTATGTTGTAGACGCTATAACTTTTGCGCAAACCAATCAATATACTCTCATTGAGATTTTCTTTACCAAAAATATGTAGAAGAATATATATCGGCCTAAACTGATGAAGAAATGTGTTTTGTTTTTTTTTGGATATTTACTATAGCAAAAAGTACAAAATATTGTGTTTTTTTCAAAATTTTTGTTTATAGCGCAAAGAATAAAAAACGCAGAGGTGATCAAATACCACGTAAAGAAAGCTCTATTTGTGGGGAAAAAAGGACATAAATTTTGTTTGAGTACAATATCGCATGAACGCGGCATTGTCAGTTAAAGCGACGCAGTGCCATATCGCAAAAAATAGCCTGGTCAGGAAGGGGGTAAATCCTTCCGGGGGCTGAAGTGGTTAAACAATATACAAATAACAAAAGACAACCTTTGGATGTGACTGCTGGTTGTGGCTATTATTTTGCTCTGTCAAAACACAGATAAGCCAGTCGCATTGTGTGTGATCTTCTGTATCTGGTTATAATTGAAAAAAAAAATAGTAATATAATAACTGTTGGTCCCTAAAAACATAGGTTTTCCAAATACGAGAATCCAATTCACAAACGTTTTTAGATTATCAGTTTATATCACCTTTGAACTTTGAGATCCGTCCATAGGTTGATGATTCAAAAATGCAAAGTGTCTGTCACAACTTTGTAAGATTAGCACATTCTAGATAATATTGTGGTTTTTCAGATAATAGTATTTAAGTCTAACATGATCCTTAAGGGCACACTGCTGTCTGTCATTTTATTTTTACTGTTACTCACAATTGCAACACAAAGGCAATAGATGAATCATGTGTCTATGACTAAAGTGATTACTCCTTCCCTTCTGCCACATTCTTATCTGGAATATGTGTCCGAAAGGTTATGTCATCTTTGATATACTTCTGTTTATAATGCTATGAAGCTCAGACTAAATAGACAGACACGGGTCCTAAATTGTCAATGCACAAGCTATTCTATCAGATTGCTAACAATGCAAAATCAGAACAACACCCGATTTATAAAAACATATGTCATGGCTGCCACTCATGTAATCAACAAAGCAACTGTATTGTTATATTATTGTATAACTGAACTCCTAACCCTCCTGTATTGAATTGTATTGTGGCTGTTTTGTCTCCCTTTATATTGTAAAGCGCTGCTCAAACTGTTGGCGCTGTATAAATCCTGCATAATAATATAATAATATGTTGATTGCCCCAATATCCCCAGTGACTCTGATCTCAATTACTCACATAAATTAGCTGTACATATAATTACTGAATTCTAAACCAATTTATTAGAGTATAGAGGGATTGATTTACTAAAACTTGGGAAAGTAAAATATGGTTCAGACCAATCAGCTTCAAGCTTATTTGAACAAGCTGAAGTTAGCAGCTGATTGGCTACCATGCACAGCTGCACCAGATTTTAGTACATTTTTAGTAAATCAACCCCAGTATAAAACAGATTAATCTGTTGTCAGCTGCAGAGATAACACTTGTGATTTTTGATCTTTTTAAAAGAAGTCCACATTGGTATATACTGTTTAGTGTTTCCAAAATATTTTCTTAGCCAGTTCAAAATCAAAAAAGGGTTTACTTTAACAGTGAAAGACAGAACAACAACAAAAATATACAGAAAAACGCATTTCAAAAAAGTTATATATTGATTTGCATTTTGATGAGTGAAATAAGTATTTGATCCCCTATCAATCAGCAAGATTTCTGGCTCCCTGGTGTTTTCTATAGAGCTAACGAGCTGACATTAGGAGCACTCTCTTAAAGGGAGTGCTCCTAATCTCACCTTGTTACCTGTATAAAACACACCTGTCCACAGAAGCAATCAATCAGATTCCAATCTCTTTACCATGGCCAAGACCAAAGAGCTGTCCAAGGATGTCAGGGACAAGACTGTAGACCTAAACAAGGCTGGAATGGGCTACAAGACCATCGCTAAACAGCTTGGTTGAGAGTGCGACAACAGTTGGTGCGATTATTCGCAAATGGAAGGAACACAAAATAACTGTCAATCTCTCTCAATCGAGGGCTCCATGCAAGATCCACCTTGAGAGTGGAGTTTCAATGATCATGAGAACAGTGAGGGATCAGCCCAGAACTACATTGGAGAATCTTGTCAATTATCTCAAGGCAGCTTTGACCATAGTCACCAAGAAAACAATTGGTAACACACTACGCCGTGAAGGACTGAAATCATGCAGCTCCCGCAAGATCCCCTTGCTCAAGAAAGCAGATGTACAGACCCGTCTGAAGTTTTCTAATGAACATCTGAATGATTCAGAGAACTGCGTGAAAGTGTTGTGGTCAGATGAGACAAAAATTGAGGTCTTTGGCAGCAACTTAACTCGCCATGTTTGGAGGAGGAAGAATGCTGCCTATGATCTTATGGAACACCATCCCCACTGTCAAACATGGAGGTGGAAACATTATGCTTAGGGGATGTTTTTCTGCTAAGGGGACAGGACAACTTCACCGCATCAAAGGGATGATGCACGGGGCCATGTACCATCAAATCTTTGGTGAGAACCTCCTTCCCTCAGCCAGGGCATTGAAAATGGGTCTCGGAAGGGTACTCCAGCATGACAATGACCCAAAACACAGGGCCAAGGCAACAAAGGGGTGGCTCAAGAAGAAGCACATTAAGGTCCTGGAGTGTCCTAGCCAGTGTCCAAACCTTAATCCCATAGAAAATATGTGGAGGAAGCTGAAGGTTCCAGTTACCAAACATCAGCCTGGAAACCTTAATAACTTGGAGAGGATCTGCAAAGAGCAGTGGGACTAAATGCCTTCTGGGATGTGTGCAAACCTGGTGGCCAACTACAAGAAACATCTGACCTCTATGATTGCAAATAAGGGTTTTGCCACCAAGTAGTAAGTTATGTTTTGCGAAGAGGTCAAATATTTATTTCATTCATTAAAATGCAAATCATTTTATAACTTTTTTGAAAAGCATTTTTCTGGATTTTTTTGTTGTTATTCTGTTTCTCACTGTTAAAATAAACCTACCATTAAAATTATAGACTGATTATTGATTTTGCCAGTGGGCAAACAAAATCAGCAGGGGATCAAATACTTTTTTTCCCCTCACTGTATATATATATATATATATATATATATATATATATATATATATATATATATATATACATATATATAACATATATATATATATATATATATATATATATATATATATATATATAAAATATATATATATATATATATATATATATATATATATACACACACACACACAGATATATCAGTATATAATTTGTAGCGATAACATAAAATTATTTTAACACCTCAAATACTTTGTCTTTTTTTTTTTTTTTTATTCTTTAGTTATTGTGTAACTGAGGACGACCTGCAACCTGCACATTTACATTTTTCTGCATTTTGGAATATGCTGGCTGTTCCCCTATAGGAATATTGGACATGAATCAGCTGATGGCTATCGACTATACAACAGCTTTAAAATACATTTAGTTTTGATAATCTATATAAACATTTTCATGCATAATTGTGCACAATTGTAACTGATATTTTTACACATTTCTTATATAAACATCTTGTGTTTTAGGTTTTTTAAATTTTCCTTAAAACAGCCAATAGAATAGAAATGCTTGGTGATTCAAAGAACATTTGGCTACACTCAGTCATATTACCTTTCAGTATTTATATTTGTTGTCCAGTTGAGTCAACAGTTTTTGTTAGCACATTGTTCACATTGCTTTGAGAGGGCATATTTATATTTTTTTTGTTGTGGATTGACATATTTTCTTAGGATAGACAGCTTATAGGTAAACGGATAAGATTAGATAAGGCACTGCTCATACATATGGCACAGAACTGTGGACAGCTAAATCCTTGTATTTATGGCTGTAAAGATACTGTATATCTAAAGCAGCTTGTAATTTTCTGTGTTGTCACTGCGTATGTACATCATGTCAAGAAGATTGATGCCCCAGCTACAACCAACTTGGGTTTCCTGAACTCAATTTGAGATTATTGTTTTGTACATTGTGCTAGAGAAATAAATAATTGAAACTTTGGGTCACAAGCTGGACCTTTATGAGAAATTAACATATATGTTTATAGAATTTTTGAGGGTTAAATCTTGATTGTTAGACAATCGAATCATCAATTACTTAAAAAAAAAAAGTTTTTTTAATAAAAACACTGCTAACTGTGTCTGTAATAAAATATTTTACGGCAGTGTAAATGGAGTTGTGTTTACTTTAAAACAACCTCTAATTTTCTCATGCATCATAAATGGAATTCCAAAAATGAGGAAGTGACTAGATGAAGTGACTAGGTGAAGGGGTTAACGTACAAGACGACTGGTTATATATAGCATTTCAGAGAGATTGTTTGAATCAGAGCTCCATGTTATCCTCCTTTTATATTGTCCTTTTTTTTTTTTTTTTCTAAATCTCCTAATTTACTTGGATCACAAGGCCCGAATCCATTATCTTTCCTAAAGCATAACTATACTTTTCTATTACAAGATTCAAGGCAAGGCAAAGATTAGATACATTTTCTATACAAATTAATTTCCTATTTGATTACATTGTGTCTGAACAAAGTCAAACAAATTATAAAATGAATACGGTTTAGAAAATGTATTCTTTAACTGATGTTTCCAACATTGTCAATGAGATATGTCAAACATAAATAATTCCTAGGACCAAGTCTTTCCTTGTCTAAATATTCTCATAGATATAGTACATATACCCTGTTTCCCTGAAAATAAGACCTAGCGTGATTGTCGGTGATGGCTGCAATATAAGCCCTACCCCCCCAATAAGCCCTACCCGGTTTCCCCGAATATAAGCCCTACCCTGAAAATAAGACCTACAAGGACTTTAACTAGCGCTTATTTGGGGGGTAGGGCTTATATTGCAGCCATCACCGACAATCACGCTAGGTCTTATTTTCGGGGAAACAGGGTAGTATATTCCCCATACCAACATAAAAAGGGTACCGCCAAACTCTGCCAAATTTTTTTTAGTCTTGGATAGTGTGGAAGAATTAAAATTTCCGGTTTTAATAATTTCTAACTATAACTCCACTGGGGAGCTTTTCCTTCACTTCCTATTGCCGTGATAACCAAACAGATGGAGTGGTTGACACCTACACAGGAAGGTACAGAGGGCAATATAAACAATGATGATAGTCTTCTGAGCATACATACAGTAGGTGTGATGGCCCAAATAGTACATCAATCTTTTAGAGTCTTGCTGCCCTCTAGGAATAGGATTGTACTCTGAACACTGTAGAAAATAGATAAAAACAGAGGGCGCACTAGCCTAGTGCATTATTCAACAGCTATTTTTATTAAAGATAAAATAATAAATAGCTACTCACAAGCATAGGTGTTAAAAGCACTCATCAGGCCACCCCATGTGGTTACAATCTCGCAGTTTGCCAATACTTTAAGCTAAAGGGGACCTCACCAGGGTCCCTGCTGGCTGACGCAGTTCAAAGGTATGTCCTTCACCATCATCATTATTACCTTTAATAAAAATTGTCATTGGATAATGCGCTAGGCCAGTGCGCCCTCTGTTTTTATCTATTTTCTACAGATGCCAATATATATATATATATATATATATAGAAGTATAGAAGAGCACAGATGTGCTTTGATGGATCTTATGAAGGGCGTAAGCTGAATAGCCCGAAACGTAATCCATACATATCTGTATGACTTTGTCTGGAATGATTATGCCTGCTTTGTAATCTTCTTTCAAGACTTGATGAAATAAAGCAACAAAGATTTTTTAAGTGAGGCAACCTCTCGGATTTTCTTCTTTTTATATAAGGTCGGTGGGAAGACCTGTTTGCTGGCACTATATTCAACGCTGGGTGCGGTTCTCCTTCAAAAATCAACACACACACACATTGTTGATTTACTAACTGGAGAGTGCAAAATCTGGTGCTGCTCTGCATAGAAACCAATCAGCTTACAGGTTTTTTTTGTCAAAGCTTAATTGAACAAGCTGAAGTTAGAAGCTGATTGGCTACTATGCAAAGCTGCTCCCGATTTTGCACTCTCCAGTTTTAGAAGGTCAACCCCATAATATTACATCACTAACTAGATTCACCAGCGAGTAGGAAAAATGCAAAGAGCCCCTGTCATATTTTCTTATTGTCTGTTACCTCACTAGAAGGTTTTCTACTACTTCCTGTATAGCTCTCTCTGACGAGGACAGAGACAAAAATTAAAACACCTTTTTAGAAGCGTAGGAAAGGATTATAATTTTTTTTCTTTTGCTTCCTATGCTTTCTTGTCTCAGTGACACCAACACCCCCATTTCTTTTATGAGCATCACAGGAACAGGAAAAGAGAGACATTTTTCCCACAGGGGTCACAGACAGGAATCATAGGCCAACAGAAATGTTAATTCTGCCCCACTCTACTCAAAAATTAAAAAATAAGCTAAGTTACTTCTAAAAAGGAGCTTAATTGTGCTGCTGTAGACCCAAAGGCTTTAACGCTTTCTTCTTTATTGGTCATATTTGCCAGTTTAAAAATAAAATCCCAGTGTGTTTGTGGGTTAGCAATAACAGCACTAGAAATGACATATGTTCATGAAAATATATTTTCATTACCAAAAGCGGTAACCACACTCGGGATCACATCGCAGGATCCAGGCAAAGTTACTTACCTTGTCTCCAGGATCCTGCAATGTCTCCCCGCTGTGTGTGCAAGCTGTCTCCTCTGCACGTTTCTGGCACGTTTCATGGCTCATTTCACATGGACCAATCACACAAGCAGGACTTCAGGCATATCTCCAGCCACAGACCCACACACACGGTAATTTAGTTTGATTTACATCCATCACAACATCTTTTTGGGTTTATTTTTAGTTTTCACATTATACAGTCCACCATCCATTGGTGGTTTTGGTTTTATTTTTAGCGGGTGTGTTTTTTGGTTGTAGTTTTTTTTAGCTCATACACTTCACATCACCACTATTCATCACTTCACTCATTCACAGGTGTAGGCTTATTTCATTACTTCAACACATTTATTTCACATGGTTTCATTTTCCTACCCTTGCAGAGCAGTGTGGACTGTTAAGCATTAGGGATGAGCCGAACACCCCCCGGTTCGGTTCGCACCAGAACCTGCGAACGGACTGAAAGTTCGCACGAACGTTAGAACCCCATTGACGTCTATGGGACTCGAACGTTCGAAATCAAAAGTGCTCATTTTAAAGGCTATTTGCATGGTATTGTCCTAAAAAGGGTTTGGGGACCCGGGTCCTACACCAGGGGACATGTATCAATGCAAAAAAAACTTTTAAAAACGGCCGTTTTTTCGGGAGCAGTGATTTTAATGATGCTTAAAGTAAAAAAAAAAAAGTGAAATATTCCTTTAAATATCGTACCTGAGGGGTGTCTATAGTATGCCTGTAAAGTGACGCGTGTTTCCCGTGTTTAGAACAGTCCCTGCACCAAATGTCATTTTTAAAGGAAAAAATCTCATTTAAAACTGCTTGCGGGTTTAATGTAATGTCGGGTCCTGGCAATATGGATGAAAATCAGTGAGACAAACGGCATGGGTACCCCCCAGTCCATTACCAGGCCCTTTGGGTCTTGTATGGATATTAAGGGGAACCCCGCACCCAAATTAAAATAAGGAAAGGTGTGGGGCCACCAGGCCCTATATACTCTGAACAGCAGTATACAGGCTGTAGGTTTGTTGTTAAGTAGAATCTCTTTGTAATTTTGAACGGGTACATTTTTAATGTGTTTAGCTCCAGCCAAAAAATCTTTTTTAAGCTTTTTGGAAAACATAGGGAAGGGTTATCACCCCTGTGACATTTGTTTTGCTGTCTTTCCTCCTCTTCAGAAGATTTCACCTCACTTTTTGTCCCAATGGATTGGAAAGCATCAGTGGAAAGGAGAAATGTTTTTCCCATATTAACTCTTACAGGAGAGAATTTCCCTTCCTAGGGGTAGATTTATTCTCACTTCCTGTTGTCTCCTTCCGTTTGCAAGTAGGGGTCGTTTGTAAGTTAGTTGTTTGAAAGTAGGGTCCTGCCCTATATACTCAGCAGAAATTTGGGCCTTAGGTGTTGCTGTGGCCACAACACTGTAAGCCCTCACAGGGCTCTGCTGTGAAATATTAGATCAAGAATTGTAATTACATGCCCCTGTTGAACAGGAGCTGAAAAATTAGGCCTTAGGCACTGGTGCTGGTGCCACAACACTGCAACCCCTCACAGACACTCTAGTTGGAATGCAGGAACGAGCCCTGCTGCAAAGTATTGCATCAAAAATTGTAATTACACGCCCCTGTTAAACAAGGGCTGAAAAATTGGGCCTTAGGCACTGGTGCTGGTGCCACAACACTGCAACCCCTCACAGACACTCTAGTTGGAATGCAGGAACGAGCCCTGCTGCAAAGTATTACATCAAAAATCGTAATTACACGCCCCTGTTAAACAGGGGCTGAAAAATTGTGCCTTAGGCACTGGTGGTGGCACCCAGAACCAAAAATGTTCTTACAAGCTATCAGCATGATGATTGAGGAGGAAAAGGATAATTACTCAGGGATAGTCACTCAGCATCAGCATAGGCAGTCTTTGAAGGGATCTGAGATTTCAAAAAAAATTATTCGGTTACATCAGCATCAGGTGCTTGGTAGCTGGTGGTGATCCAAGACTCATTCATTTTTATGAAGGTCAGTCGATCGACCGAGTCAGTGGACAGACGCACCCTGTGATCGGTTACCACGCCTCCAGCAGCACTGAATGTGCGTTCCGAAAGAACGCTGGATGCAGGACAGGCCAGTAGCTCAATTGCATACTGTGCAAGCTCTGGCCAGTGATCCATCCTCAAGACCCAGTAACCCAGAGGATTTTCGGTGGGAAAGGTGTCCAAGTCTGATCTTGCCCCTAGGTATTCCTGCACCATGTAAAACAGACGCTGGCGATGGTTGCTGGAACCGATCATACCTTGGGGCTACGGACCAAAAAATTGTCTGAACGCATCGGTCAGACGGCCACCTTCTCCACCGCTCCTTCTTTGACTGACCGAAGCCTCAGCAACACATTGTCCAGAAACAGGAGTTTGTAACCTCCCAGTCTCTGGGAACGCGTTGCACAGACCTTTCTGCAAGGCCTCCCGAAGATGTTTCATCCTCTGCTCCCTCTGCGATGGCAAGATAAGGTCCGCAACCTTACCCTTGTAACGTGGATCAAGGAGGGTTGCCAGCCAGTATTGGTCCTTCTCCTTGATACCACGAATACGAGGATCCTTACGCAGGCTTTGCAGGATCAGGGAGGCCATGCAGCGTAGGTTTGCTGAGGCATTCGGTCTGGAGTCCTCTGGGTCACTAAGGACGACATGGTCCGCAGCCACCTCCTCCCAGCCACGTACAAGTCCATGTGTTTCTTGGGACTGATCCCTTAAAGACTGCTGCTGATGCTGAGTGCCAGGCTCCACCTCCATACTGACACAATCTTCCTCCTCCTCCTCTTCCTCCTCGTCCTCTTTCTGTGTGATCGGCGGGCACACAGGAACACTGTCTGGATAAAGGGGGCCTTGAGAGCTAAGGAAGTCCTCCTCTTCCTGCCTCTGTTCTGCCTCAAGTGCCCTGTCCATTATTCCACGCAGCGTGTGCTCCAACAGGTGGACAAGGGGGACAGTGTCACTGATGCATGCACTGTCACTGCTCACCATCCTCGTGGCCTCCTCAAATGGTGACAGGACAGTGCATGCATCCCTGATCATGGCCCACTGGCGTGGGGAAAAAAAACCAAGCTCCCCTGACCCTGTCCTGGTGCCATAGTCGCACAGGTACTCATTGATGGCCCTCTGCTGCGTGTGCAGCCGCTGCAGCATGGCCAACGTTGAGTTCCACCTGGTGGGCATGTCACAGATTAGGCGGTTCTTGGGCAGGTTAAACTCCTTTTGGAGGTCCGCCAGCCGAGCACTGGCATTATATGACCAGCGGAAATGCACACAGACTTTCCTGGCCTGCCTCAGGACATCCTGTAAGCCCGGGTACCTGCCCTAGAACAGCTGCACCACCAAGTTAAGGACGTGAGCCAAACAGGGCACATGGGTCATTTGTCCCTGTCGGAGGGCAGAGAGGAGGTTGGTGCCATTGTCGCAAACCACCATTCCTGCCTTAAGTTGGCGTGGCGTCAACCACCTCTGAACCTGCCCCTGCAGAGCTGACAGAACCTCTGCCCCAGTGTGGCTCCTGTCCCCCAAGCACACCAGCTCAAGCACCACATGGCATCTTTTGGCCTGCGTACTTGCGTAGCCCCTTGAACGACTACGGAGCACCGCTGGTTCCGAGGAAGAGGCCATGGAGGAAGAAGAAGAGGAGGGGGTGGAGGAGAGAGGTGTGTCACAATCATTAGCATTTTGGAGGCGTGGTGGCGGAACAACCTCCAACACTACTGCACCTTGTCCTGCATCCTTCCCAGCTGCCAGCAGAGTCACCCAATGCGCCGTGAAACTTAGGTAACGTCCCTGTCCATGCCTGCTGGACCATGAGTCAGCGGTAATATGCACCTTACCGCTGACCGCCCTGTCCAGCGAGGCATGGACATTGCCTTCCACATGCTGGTAGAGAGCCGGAATCGCCTTCCGTGAGAAAAAGTGGCGTTTGGGTACCTGCCACTGAGGAACCGCACATTCCACAAACTCACGGAAGGGGGCAGAGTCTACCAACTGAAAAGGCAGCAGTTGAAGTGCTAGCAATTTTGCCAAGCTAGCATTCAACCGTTGGGCATGTGGATGGCTGGGAGCAAACTTCTTTCGGCGGTGCAGCAGCTGGGGCAGGGAAATTTGCCTGGTACAATCTGACGTCGGTGTACCAAAATCAGATTGCCCACAAGTACGTGGCTGTGACACACCTAATTCTACACCTTCATTCCTCTCAGTGCAGGTCTCAGAGAGGACTGAAGGTCTAGTGGGGTTGGAAATCTCAGCTGATGAGGAGCAAGCAGAGGTCCTCTTTGTTCTTTGGTGTGGGTCTTTTAGATACGCTTGCCAACGAACTGCATGGCAGGTCAACATATGTCTGGTCAAGCATGTGGTACCCAAGCGGGAGATGTTTTGGCCACGCGAGATACGCTTGAGACATATGTTGCAAATAGCAGCGGTGCGATCTGATGCACTCGTCTCAAAAAAGGCCCACACCAAAGAACTTTTTGAATAACGCGCAGAGACTGCAGCGCCCTGCACATGTGGAGCTTTGGGGTGTGATGCAGTCAATGTGCTGCCCTTAGGCTGGCCCCTGGAGGGCATCCTGCCTCGTTGGTGATGTGCCGCCTCTTCCTCCTCCTCCTCCTCCTCTCTCCTATCAGGCACCCACGTTGAGTCAGTGACCTCATCATCCCCTCCCTCCTCATCACTGGAGCAAACCTGGCAGTATGCTGCAGCAGGGGGAGCATGACTGCCAGATTGCTGTCCTTCTTGGGCACCCCCTCTGTCCGTGCTCGTGTTACTGCCTTCATCGAGCTCAGTATCATCATCAGAGCCTTCCAAACGCTGGGCATCCTCCTGGAGCATGTACCCAACACTGTGGTCAAACAGTTCGAGGGACTCCTCAGGAGGACATGGTGGGGCTAGGGAAGGAGTCACTGATGACATTGAGCCGAGGGAAGAGGCCGCTGCTTTGCCAGACAAAGTACCCTGGGCATGGGTGAGAGAGGATGAGGAGGATGAGGACGGCTTGGTCATCCACTCGACCAAGTCTTCCGCATGTTGCGGCTCAACATGGCCAGCTGCCGAAAAAAAGGCCAAGCGTGTCCCATGGCCACGTGCTGATGAGGATGCACCGTCTCCACGACCAGCACTAGACACAGAGCCTGCTTGCCCTCTCTTATTGGCTTGTGACTGTCTGCCTCTCCTTCTTGGCCTTCCAGACATACTAATGGCCTGTAGCTGCACTAAGCTGGGATATATATATATATATATATATATATATATATATATATATATATATGTACTGATACTGCAGCTAGCAAAATCAACTGCCTGCCTGTAGTATGAAAACACCACCAACCTTCTACAGGTAGCTTTAGCTGAACACTGTGAGGTGGACGCACCCCACTAACTTGTAGGTTTAGCAGAACACTGTGAGCAGGACGCACTGCACTAACTGTAAATAGTCTAGCTGCCTGACTGTGGTACTAATAGGATCAAAAGAACACCAGCAATTTTCTTCAGGTAGCTGTATTTACTGTAACAAGACAAGCCTGCCTGTCAGTAAGAAGATAACAGAAACGGATCTAGCTGAACACTGTGAGCATGACGCACCCCACTAGCTTGTAGGTTTAGCTGAACACTGTGAGGTGGATGCACCCCACTAACTTGTAGGTTTAGCTGAACACTGTGAGCAGGACGCACCCCACTAACTTGTAGGTTTAGCAGAACACTGTGAGCAGGACGCACTGCACTAACTGTAAATAGTCTAGCTGTCTGACTGTGGTACTAATAGGATCAAAAGAACATCAGTAATTTTCTTTAAAATACTGTAACAAGACAAGCCTGCCTGTCAGTAAGAAGATAACAGGAACGGATCTAGCTGAACACTGTGAGCAGGACGCACCCCACTAGCTTGTAGGTTTAGCTGAACACTGTGAGGTGGACGCACCCCACTAACTTGTAGGTTTAGCTGAACACTGTGAGCAGGACGCACCCCACTAACTTGTAGGTTTAGCAGAACACTGTGAGCAGGACGCACTGCACTAACTGTAAATAGTCTAGCTGCCTGACTGTGGTACTAATAGGATCAAAAGAACACCAGCAATTTTCTTTAAAATACTGTAACAAGACAAGCCTGCCTGTCAGTAAGAAGATAACAGGAATGGATCTAGCTGAACACTGTGAGCAGGACGCACCCCACTAGCTTGTAGGTTTAGCTGAACACTGTGAGGTGGACGCACCCCACTAACTTGTAGGTTTAGCTGAACACTGTGAGCAGGACGCACCCCACTAACTTGTAGGTTTAGCAGAATACTGTGAGCAGGACGCACTGCACTAACTGTAAATAGTCTAGCTGCCTGACTGTGGTACTAATAGGGTCAAAAAGAACACCAGCAATTTTCTTCAGGTAGCTGTATTTACTGTAACAAGACAAGCCTGCCTGTCAGTAAGAAGATAACAGGAACGGATCTAGCTGAACACTGTGAGCAGGACGAACCCCACTAGCTTGTAGGTTTAGCTGAACACTGTGAGGTGGACGCACCCCACTAACTTGTAGGTTTAGCTGAACACTGTGAGCAGGACGCACCCCACTAACTTGTAGGTTTAGCAGAACACTGTGAGCAGGACGCACTGCACTAACTGTAAATAGTCTAGCTGCCTGACTGTGGTACTAATAGGATCAAAAGAACACCAGCAATTTTCTTCAGGTAGCTGTATTTACTGTAACAAGACAAGCCTGCCTGTCAGTAAGAAGATAACAGAAACGGATCTAGCTGAACACTGTGAGCAGGACGCACCCCACTAGCTTGTAGGTTTAGCTGAACACTGTGAGGTGGACGCACCCCACTAACTTGTAGGTTTAGCTGAACACTGTGAGCAGGACGCACCCCACTAACTTGTAGGTTTAGCAGAACACTGTGAGCAGGATGCACTGCACTAACTGTAAATAGTCTAGCTGCCTGACTGTGGTACTAATAGGATCAAAAGAACACCAGCAATTTTCTTCAGGTAGCTGTATTTACTGTAACAAGACAAGCCTGCCTGTCAGTAAGAAGATAACAGAAACGGATCTAGCTGAACACTGTGAGCAGGACGCACCCCACTAGCTTGTAGGTTTAGCTGAACACTGTGAGGTGGACGCACCCCACTAACTTGTAGGTTTAGCTGAACACTGTGAGCAGGACGCACCCCACTTACTTGTAGGTTTAGCAGAACACTGTGGGCAGGACGCACTGCACTAACTGTAAATAGTCTAGCTGCCTGACTGTGGTACTAATAGGATCAAAAGAACACCAGTAATTTTCTTTAAAATACTGTAACAAGACAAGCCTGCCTGTCAGTAAGAAGATAACAGGAACGGATCTAGCTGAACACTGTGAGCAGGACGCACTGCACTAAATGTAAATAGTCTAGCTGCCTGACTGTGGTACTAATAGGATCAAAAGAACACCAGTAATTTTCTTCAAAATACTGTAACAAGACAAGCCTGCCTGTCAGTAGGAATATAACAGGAACGGATCTAGCTGAACACTGTGAGCAGGATGCACTGCACTAAATGTAAATAGTCTAGAAGATAACAGGAACGGATCTAGCTAAACTGAATACAGTGTATATATATATATATATATGCAACACCTGGGATGCATATATATACACAATACACTTTAAGTGCAGCTAACTGACTGACTGTCCTGCCTAATCTAGCTAACTCAAATGAAATGACACTGTCTCTCTCTCTCTCTAAGCACACCGGAACACACTGCACAGGGCCGCCGTGCAGGCGGCCTTATATAGTGTGGGGCGTGTACTAAATCCCCTGAGCCATAATTGGCCAAAGCCTCCTTGGCTTTGGCCAATTATGGCTCTCTGTTAAGGCGGCGCTGTGATTGGCCAAGCATGCGGGTCATAGTGCA
Organism: Aquarana catesbeiana; assembly: GCF_042186555.1. NCBI lineage: Eukaryota > Metazoa > Chordata > Amphibia > Anura > Ranidae > Aquarana > Aquarana catesbeiana. Next base: position 669,450,416 of record NC_133324.1, on the reverse strand, counting down.
TGCTTGGCCAATCATCAGCAAGCAATGCACTGCGATGCCGCAGTGAATTATGGGCCGTGACGCGCCACACGAATTTGGCGCGAACGGCCCATATCGTTCGAGTCGAACATGGGTTCGACTCGAACACGAAGCTCATCCCTATTAAGCATACACCAGATTCACATGGTTGTGACTAGGAATGAGCTTCGTGTTCGAGTCGAACCCATGTTCGACTCGAACATCGGCTGTTCGATCGTTCGCCGAATTGCGAATGATATGGGCCGTTCGCGCCAAATTCGTGTGGTGCGTCACGGCCCATAATTCACTGCGGCATCGCAGTGCATTGCTTGCTGATGATTGGCCAAGCATGCACTATGACCCGCATGCTTGGCCAATCACAGCGCCGCCTTAACAGAGAGCCATAATTGGCCAAAGCCAAGGAGGCTTTGGCCAATTATGGCTCAGGGGATTTAGTACACGCCCCACACTATATAAGGCCGCCTGCACGGCGGCCCTGTGCAGTGTGTTCCGGTGTGCTTAGAGAGAGAGAGAGAGACAGTGTCATTTCATTTGAGTTAGCTAGATTAGGCAGGACAGTCAGTCAGTTAGCTGCACTTAAAGTATATTGTGTATATATATGCATCCCAGGTGTTGCATATATATATATATATACACTGTATTCAGTTTAGCTAAACCTACAAGTTAGTGGGGTGCGTCCACCTCACAGTGTTCAGCTAAACCTACAAGCTAGTGGGGTGCGTCCTGCTCACAGTGTTCAGCTAGATCCGTTTCTGTTATCTTCTTACTGACAGACAGGCTTGTCTTGTTACAGTAAATACAGCTACCTGAAGAAAATTGCTGGTGTTCTTTTGATCCTATTAGTACCACAGTCAGGCAGCTAGACTATTTACATTTAGTGCAGTGCGTCCTGCTCACAGTGTTCAGCTAGATCCGTTTCTGTTATCTTCTTACTGACAGGCAGGCTTGTCTTGTTACAGTATTTTAAAGAAAATTACTGGTGTTCTTTTGATCCTATTAGTACCACAGTCAGGTAGCTAGACTATTTACAGTTAGTGCAGTGCGTCCTGCCCACAGTGTTCTGCTAAACCTACAAGTAAGTGGGGTGCGTCCTGCTCACAGTGTTCAGCTAAACCTACAAGTTAGTGGGGTGCGTCCACCTCACAGTGTTCAGCTAAACCTACAAGCTAGTGGGGTGCGTCCTGCTCACAGTGTTCAGCTAGATCCGTTTCTGTTATCTTCTTACTGACAGGCAGGCTTGTCTTGTTACAGTAAATACAGCTACCTGAAGAAAATTGCTGGTGTTCTTTTGATCCTATTAGTACCACAGTCAGGCAGCTAGACTATTTACAGTTAGTGCAGTGCGTCCTGCTCACAGTGTTCTGCTAAACCTACAAGTTAGTGGGGTGCGTCCTGCTCACAGTGTTCAGCTAAACCTACAAGTTAGTGGGGTGCGTCCACCTCACAGTGTTCAGCTAAACCTACAAGCTAGTGGGGTGCATCCTGTTCACAGTGTTCAGCTAGATCCGTTTCTGTTATCTTCTTACTGACAGGCAGGCTTGTCTTGTTACAGTAAATACAGCTACCTGAAGAAAATTGCTGGTGTTCTTTTGATCCTATTAGTACCACAGTCAGGCAGCTAGACTATTTACAGTTAGTGCAGTGCGTCCTGCTCACAGTGTTCAGCTAAACCTACAAGTTAGTGGGGTGCGTCCACCTCACAGTGTTCAGCTAAACCTACAAGCTAGTGGGGTGCGTCCTGCTCACAGTGTTCAGCTAGATCCGTTCCTGTTATCTTCTTACTGACAGGCAGGCTTGTCTTGTTACAGTAAATACAGCTACCTGAAGAAAATTGCTGGTGTTCTTTTGATCCTATTAGTACCACAGTCAGGCAGCTAGACTATTTACAGTTAGTGCAGTGCGTCCTGCTCACAGTGTTCTGCTAAACCTACAAGTTAGTGGAGTGCGTCCACCTCACAGTGTTCAGCTAAAGCTACCTGTAGAAGGTTGGTGGTGTTCTCATACTACAGGCAGGCAGTTGATTTTGCTAGCTGCAGTATCAGTACATATATATATATATATATATATATATATATATATATATATCCCAGCTTAGTGCAGCTACAGGCCATTAGTATGTCTGGAAGGCCAAGAAGGAGAGGCAGACAGTCACAAGCCAATAAGAGAGGGCAAGCAGGCTCTGTGTCTAGTGCTGGTCGTGGAGACGGTGCATCCTCATCAGCACGTGGCCATGGGACACGCTTGGCCTTTTTTTCGGCAGCTGGCCATGTTGAGCCGCAACATGCGGAAGACTTGGTCGAGTGGATGACCAAGCCGTCCTCATCCTCTCTCACCCATGCCCAGGGTACTTTGTCTGGCAAAGCAGCGGCCTCTTCCCTCGGCTCAATGTCATCAGTGACTCCTTCCCTAGCCCCACCATGTCCTCCTGAGGAGTCCCTCGAACTGTTTGACCACAGTGTTGGGTACATGCTCCAGGAGGATGCCCAGCGTTTGGAAGGCTCTGATGATGATACTGAGCTCGATGAAGGCAGTAACACGAGCACGGACAGAGGGGGTGAGGAAGGACAGCAATCTGGCAGTCATGCTCCCCCTGCTGCAGCATACTGCCAGGTTTGCTCCAGTGATGAGGAGGGAGGGGATGATGAGGTCACTGACTCAACGTGGGTGCCTGATAGGAGAGAGGAGGAGGAGGAGGAGGCGGCACATCACCAACGAGGCAGGATGCCCTCCAGGGGCCAGCCTAAGGGCAGCACATTGACTGCATCACACCCCAAAGCTCCACATGTGCAGGGCGCTGCAGTCTCTGCGCGTTATTCAAAAAGTTCTTTGGTGTGGGCCTTTTTTGAGATGAGTGCATCAGATCGCACCGCTGCATGTTGACCTGCCATGCAGTTCGTTGGCAAGCGTATCTAAAAGACCCACACCAAAGAACAAAGAGGACCTCTGCTTGCTCCTCATCAGCTGAGATTTCCAACCCCACTAGACCTTCAGTCCTCTCTGAGACCTGCACTGAGAGGAATGAAGGTGTAGAATTAGGTGTGTCACAGCCACGTACTTGTGGGCAATCTGATTTTGGTACACTGACGTCAGATTGTACCAGGCAAATTTCCCTGCCCCAGCTGCTGCACCGCCGAAAGAAGTTTGCTCCCAGCCATCCACATGCCCAACGGTTGAATGCTAGCTTGGCAAAATTGCTAGCACTTCAACTGCTGCCTTTTCAGTTGGTAGACTCTGCCCCCTTCCGTGAGTTTGTGGAATGTGCGGTTCCTCAGTGGCAGGTACCCAAACGCCACTTTTTCTCACGGAAGGCGATTCCGGCTCTCTACCAGCATGTGGAAGGCAATGTCCATGCCTCGCTGGACAGGGCGGTCAGCGGTATGGTGCATATTACCGCTGACTCACGGTCCAGCAGGCATGGACAGGGACGTTACCTAAGTTTCACGGCGCATTGGGTGACTCTGCTGGCAGCTGGGAAGGATGCAGGACAAGGTGCAGTAGTGTTGGAGGTTGTTCCGCCACCACGCCTCCAAAATGCTAATGATTGTGACACACCTCTCTCCTCCACCCCCTCCTCTTCTTCTTCCTCCATGGCCTCTTCCTCGGAACCAGCGGTGCTCCGTAGTCGTTCAAGGGGCTACGCAAGTACGCAGGCCAAAAGATGCCATGCGGTGCTTAAGCTGGTGTGCTTTGGGGCAGAGGTTCTGTCAGCTCTGCAGGGGCAGGTTCAGAGGTGGTTGACGCCACGCCAACTTAAGGCAGGAATGGTGGTTTGCGACAATGGCACCAACCTCCTCTCTGCCCTCCGACAGGGACAAATGACCCATGTGCCCTGTTTGGCTCACGTCCTTAACTTGGTGGTGCAGCGGTTCTTGGGCAGGTACCCGGGCTTACAGGATGTCCTGAGGCAGGCCAGGAAAGTCTGTGTGCATTTCCGCCGGTCATATAATGCCAGTGCTCGGCTGACAGACCTCCAAAAGGAGTTTAACCTGCCCAAGAACCGCCTAATCTGTGACATGCCCACCAGGTGGAACTCAACGTTGGCCATGCTGCAGCGGCTGCACACGCAGCAGAGGGCCATCAATGAGTAACTGTGCGACTATGGCACCAGGACAGGGTCAGGGGAGCTTGGTTTTTTTTCCCCACGCCAGTGGGCCATGATCAGGGATGCATGCACTGTCCTGTCACCATTTGAGGAGGCCACGAGGATGGTGAGCAGTGACAGTGCATGTATCAGTGACACTGTCCCCCTTGTCCACCTGTTGGAGCACACGCTGTGTGGAATAATGGACAGGGCACTTGAGGCAGAACAGAGGCAGGAAGAGGAGGACTTCCTTAGCTCTCAAGGCCCCCTTTATCCAGACAGTGTTCCTGCGTGCCCGCCGATCACACAGGAAGAGGACGAGGAGGAAGAGGAGGAGGAGGAGGAGGAAGATTGTGTCAGTATGGAGGTGGAGCCTGGCACTCAGCATCAGCAGCAGTCTTTAAGGGATCAGTCCCAAGAAACACATGGACTTGTACGTGGCTGGGAGGAGGTGGCTGCGGACCATGTCGTCCTTAGTGACCCAGAGGACTCCGGACCGAATGCCTCAGCAAACCTACGCTGCATGGCCTCCCTGATCCTGCAAAGCCTGCGTAAGGATCCTCGTATTCGTGGTATCAAGGAGAAGGACCAATACTGGCTGGCAACCCTCCTTGATCCACGTTACAAGGGTAAGGTTGCGGACCTTATCTTGCCATCGCAGAGGGAGCAGAGGATGAAACATCTTCGGGAGGCCTTGCAGAAAGGTCTGTGCAACGCGTTCCCAGAGACTGGGAGGTTACAAACTCCTGTTTCTGGACAACGTGTTGCTGAGGCTTCGGTCAGTCAAAGAAGGAGCGGTGGAGAAGGTGGCCGTCTGACCGATGCGTTCAGACAATTTTTTGGTCCGCAGCCCCAAGGTATGATCGGTTCCAGCAACCATCGCCAGCGTCTGTTTTACATGGTGCAGGAATACCTAGGGGCAAGATCAGACTTGGACACCTTTCCCACCGAAAATCCTCTGGGTTACTGGGTCTTGAGGATGGATCACTGGCCAGAGCTTGCACAGTATGCAATTGAGCTACTGGCCTGTCCTGCATCCAGCGTTCTTTCGGAACGCACATTCAGTGCTGCTGGAGGCGTGGTAACCGATCACAGGGTGCGTCTGTCCACTGACTCGGTCGATCGACTGACCTTCATAAAAACGAATGAGTCTTGGATCACCACCAGCTACCAAGCACCTGATGCTGATGTAACCGAATAATTTTTTTTGAAATCTCAGATCCCTTCAAAGACTGCCTATGCTGATGCTGAGTGACTATCCCTGAGTAATTATCCTCTTCCTCCTCAATCATCACGCTGATAGCTTGTAAGAACATTTTTGGTTCTGGGTGCCACCACCAGTGCCTAAGGCACAATTTTTCAGCCCCTGTTTAACAGGGGCGTGTAATTACGATTTTTGATGTAATACTTTGCAGCAGGGCTCGTTCCTGCATTCCAACTAGAGTGTCTGTGAGGGGTTGCAGTGTTGTGGCACCAGCACCAGTGCCTAAGGCCCAATTTTTCAGCCCTTGTTTAACAGGGGCGTGTAATTACAATTTTTGATGCAATACTTTGCAGCAGGGCTCGTTCCTGCATTCCAACTAGTGTGTCTGTGAGGGGTTGCAGTGTTGTGGCACCAGCACCAGTGCCTAAGGCCTAATTTTTCAGCTCCTGTTCAACAGGGGCATGTAATTACAATTCTTGATCTAATATTTCACAGCAGAGCCCTGTGAGGGCTTACAGTGTTGTGGCCACAGCAACACCTAAGGCCCAAATTTCTGCTGAGTATATAGGGCAGGACCCTACTTTCAAACAACTAACTTACAAACGACTCCTACTTGCAAACGGAAGGAGACAACAGGAAGTGAGAATAAATCTACCCCTAGGAAGGGAAATTCTCTCCTGTAAGAGTTAATATGGGAAAAACATTTCTCCTTTCCACTGATGCTTTCCAATCCATTGGGACAAAAAGTGAGGTGAAATCTTCTGAAGAGGAGGAAAGACAGCAAAACAAATGTCACAGGGGTGATAACCCTTCCCTATGTTTTCCAAAAAGTTTAAAAAAGATTTTTTGGCTGGAGCTAAACACGTTAAAAATGTACCCGTTCAAAATTACAAAGAGATTCTACTTAACAACAAACCTACAGCCTGTATACTGCTGTTCAGAGTATATAGGGCCTGGTGGCCCCACACCTTTCCTTATTTTAATTTGGGTGCGGGGTTCCCCTTAATATCCATACAAGACCCAAAGGGCCTGGTAATGGACTGGGGGGTACCCATGCCGTTTGTCTCACTGATTTTCATCCATATTGCCAGGACCCGACATTACATTAAACCCGCAAGCAGTTTTAAATGAGATTTTTTCCTTTAAAAATGACATTTGGTGCATGGACTGTTCTAAACACGGGAAACACGCGTCACTTTACAGGCATACTATAGACACCCCTCAGGTACGATATTTAAAGGAATATTTCACTTTTTTTTTTTTTTACTTTAAGCATCATTAAAATCACTGCTCCCAAAAAAACGGCCGTTTTTAAAAGTTTTTTTTGCATTGATACATGTCCCCTGGGGTAGGACCCGGGTCCCTAAACCCTTTTTAGGACAATACCATGCAAATTAGCCTTTAAAATGAGCACTTTTGATTTTGAACGTTCGAGTCCCATAGACGTCAATGGTGTTCTAACGTTCGTGCGAACTTTTGGTCCGTTCGCAGGTTCTGGTGCGAACCGAACCGGGGGGTGTTCGGCTCATCCCTAGTTGTGACATGGTCACCTGGTCTTCACCTGGCTGTTGTCTCTGGCCTGGATGGGACTCCTCACCTCAGTCCCCGGGGAAGATGATCATCCTTGTCCCTCTTCTTCCCTTGGATTTAAGGTTGGGCGTCACCATTTGGCCGTACTGTAAGTTACACACCTTTAATTTGAGAGATTGTTCTCCGTTTAAAGGATATCCTATACTTATAGATATCACTGATTTAATTTCAGAGCATTTTACTCCTGATGATTGGCATGAGCCATGATACGTGCATCGAGTTACATCAAACTGATGCTTAGACAATTTTGGCTCACCATGAAAAAACGATTATGTTCATTGAACTTTTATGAATGGATGAGTGTCCTTTTGTAACTATAATGCTTATTATGTTTTATCTTACTCTGTATAACTATTACATATTCATGCAAATGTATTACATTATATTGTGTCCTGTATTACAGATTGACACCCTCTATAATGTGATTTGTTATTAATAAATAATTGTATAAATTAATTGAATAAGGTATGCATTCAGTGACTTGTCTCATACAAAGTCCCATTTCTTTCCTTCTTTTGTTGTATACATATCAGGGATGGAGGCTTGTCATTGTTACAATTAGGTTGTGTTAGGTCGCATTCACTATAATTGTCCCTAATGCTTTGTCCAATGCCCTGCATGCAGTTTTATATTATATATACTGTTCGTTCTGCCTGGAAACTTGAGATTGTTCATAGCAACTAAAAAGTGTCCCTTTACATCAAAAGCGGTTTTAGACCAGCTAGAAAACAGCGATAATAAATTAGAATCACTTGCAGAATCGAGCGATAGTGAATCGTGGGGAAATTCGTCATCAAACACTGAAAGTGACGACAGCGACAATTCTGCAACTGAGAAAATTTCAGTGTTTTTGATTTGATTGCATTATTGAATACATTGTATCATTATTATTTGTTATAATTATTTATAGTTATTTATTATATTATAATTTATGATTTCATGTTTCCAACTTTAGTATACCCAGGATATCTACTAGACTCTTGTTTGGGCAGATTTAAGTAAGTTATACCTAAGAATTACAGGCCTACAGTATAAAACACCAAATTTCTGTGCAAAAAAAAAGTACCGCTTTCAGCATCAAAAATCTGACATAATCATATCGCCAGGGAGCTTAAAGCAGACCTTCAGTAATTTTTTTCAACTTTCCATCTATTAAATCCACTACCCTTGTTGTTTTAACTTTGGATAGTAAAACATATTTTTTCTGCCAGTAAATACCTTATACAGCCCACTTTCTCTTTCTTGTCTGGTCATTAGCCTAGGCTTATGACATCATGCACAATTCTCTCTCTCACTCTTGTGAGAGTTTGCCAGGAAGGGAGGGGGGATGAGTCATAAGAGGGCCAGTGAAAGCTGCAGAGCTGGAGGTGTGCCCCCGTGTGTCTGTGTAAATCCAGGAAGTGAACAGTCAGCAGCTTCAGCTGCCCACAGTTAAAATGGATGCATCCAGACTCAGTAGAGGGAGATTTCTGCAGCATATTTAGCAAGTACAGAATCGCAATATATATAAAATAATATGCAAAATGGTTGGAGGGAAGCTTCAGAATGGCAAAGATATGTTTATTACAAATTATGTCAGCAAAATGCAGTTCCTTTTTAAGTCAAACTTAAAGTCATGTGAACAAATATATTCTAAATATATAAACTCACGCTAGCGGTATCACAAATGTATAACAGTGAAGCAAATATTTCAAAACATAAAATAAAATGAAATGGAAACAAAAAAATATGTGCAGCTGCTGTACACAATGTGCTAACCACTTGACCAAATACAACGAGAATATGAATTTACAGCGCTAGCAAACACAATAATAGTGAAAGAAAAAATATTCATTAATAACAAAAAGTGAAAGTCCATATAAAGTGACTGATGTGCTCCAATTCAACAAAAGTGCAAAGTGCTCCAAAGTTTTCAAGGTGTACCACAACACCCCCTCCTGTGTCCCCACTCACCAAATAAAATAGACCCTCAGCTTTTCAGTCTAGGGGTCACTTCAGGCTCAATAGTGGTAACCAGGAATGACAGCTTGAACATCAGATCATCAAGTAGATTTCCCTCGTTAAGGATACTCAGCCAGGATAAATTTCTGGTTCCTATTGACGTCACTTCCGGTATAGTGGAACGCACGCTGTGAACAGCGTTTTTGTACTCACAGCTCCATGTTTTTTATGCCTGGTTTTATCCTACTTCTTGTAAGTATCCACTTTTATGTGCAATAAATTTTTTACCAAGCGGTACTTCACTGTCAGTTTTTTTTTATATTTTTTGCTTTATTAATTAATACAGTGATGCATTACTTTGTGTATTTTAGATATGCCAGGAGTTCAACTTTGCATTAATATCAGTTTGCATTCAGCATCAATATAATGGCATTGTAAACAATTATATGTTATCCCAATATAACTACAAAGGGTCAATAAATGACAAAATATAGAACATTAATAAAATTGATAGGAATGAAACATAGACTTAATAAGTTGTTGAATATGTAAGTGGCAGATTATTGTCTTAAATCTAGTATTTGTTTAACCACCCGAAATCAGAGAGTCTCTGATTACTTTGCTGAAATAAGATGAATGCCATATCTTCTTACTTTACAAGCTAATTTTACCATTGCTCAAAAATGGAAGATGCTTTGTCCTTCCTTTCTCATTTCCTGTCTCCTTGGATTCTTGTGTTACTAAAATATTTTTATTACAGAAGAACTTGAAGCAATATACATTGTTTGCAGGAGGATTATTATTATCCTAGTAAGCTGAACTTGTGTATTGAAATCCACTTACAGACATTCCAATGTGCCCTGTGCGAACTTGCTTCCACAAATGAAACCTGACCATTGCTTTATCATCTACTCCTGATGCTAATCACTGCAAACTTAGAATGTTTATAATCATTTCTGCCAAAAATCTGCTATTGCAATATGTCTTCCAATCAGAGGGTTTCACTTTAACATAGTTTACATATTTAGGGCAGTTCATCTAACAATGTGAACAATACTAGTAGGTTAACCCCATAGAGTGAATGTTAATAAAAACCACAGCACATACCCTCAACAAAAATGTAACTTCAAAAGAGGTTTCCAGCGTAACTGGAAAATGCCTACCGCCTCTGTCCAGTAAAATGACCTCATACGCTGACAACTACTAGTGGATTTTAAAGTGAAACATTGCAGCTAAATTTACATTTAAATTTTATGGGTGAATTATCCTGGCCTGCCAAAGGTTGGTAGGTGTGTGAATCACTAGAGTGGCTGAGCAGAAATGCAAACATTCTTTAACAAGTAAAACAATTCACATAAATATAATCACAAATATTTATTTAGTTGAAGTTCTGCTTTAACCACTTCACATCCAGGCCATTTCTGACACTTCGCTCCTACATGTCAAAAATCATCATTTCTTTGCTATAAAATTAGATAGAACCCCCAAACATTATATATGTTTTTTTAGCAGAGACCCTAAAGAATACAATGGCGGTCATTGCAACTTTTTATCTTGCACGGTATTTGCGCAGCAATTTTTCAAACGCGTTTTTTTTGAAAAAAAAACAGTTTCATGCTTTAAAAAAAAACAAAACAGCAAAGTTAGCCAAATTTTTTTGCATTGTGTGAAAGATGAAGTTACGCCGAGTAAATAGATACCTAACATGTCACGCTTCAAAATTGCACACGCTCGTGGAATGGCGCCAAACTTTGGTACTTAAAAATCCCCATAGGCGACGCTTTAACATTTTTTACTGGTTACATGTTTTGAGTTACAGAGGAGGTCTAGGGCCAAAATTATTGCTCTCGCTCTAACGTTCGCGGCGATACCTCACATGTGTGGTTTGAACACCGTTTTCATATGTGGGCGGGACTTACGTATGCGTTCGCTTCTGCGTGCGAGCTCACGGGGACAGGGGCGCTTTAAAAATTTTTTTTTTTTTTTTTATTGTTAATTTTACTTAAAAATTTTTATTTTTACACTTTAAAAAAATTTTTTTTTTTTTGATCACTTTTATTCCTATTACAAGGAATGTAAACATCCCTTGTAATAGGAATATGAGACGATCAGTCCTCTTTACAGTGAGATATGGGGTCAATAAGACCCCACATCTCACCTCTAGGCTGGGAAGCCTAAAATCAAAAAAAAAAAATAAAACGATCGCCGCTTCACAGCTGAAGCGGCGCCGTTTTTTTGAATGCAGAGGCCGGGCGTGACGTCATAACATCGCGCCCGGCCTCCGAACGATCATAGAGACTCCGGCGACCATCTGGTCCGCCGGAAATCTCTATGGTGAACATCCGGCGCCGGCGGATCCGCTATCCGACTCACCGATCGCTGAGGTGAGTCGGTAGTAGCACCGGAGGGCGGCGGGAGGGGGGGGACGTCCCCTCCCGCCGCCCGTAAGAACGATCAAGCGGCGGAACAGCCGCTATGATCGTTCTTATGGTGTACGGAATCGCCGGCTGAAAATGCCGGTATCTGAATGATGTCTGTAGCCTCAGACATCATTCAGATATAAGCCCCGAAAGTCGAGGACGTCATATGACGTCCTCCGGATGTCAAGTGGTTAACCTCTTTAGGACCTCCTGCCAACATTGTACTGCAGGTGAGCGGCTCCTATAGGCACAACGACATACCTGTACGTCGCTGGCCTCTCCCGGGTGCAAGGTGCACATGGGCCCTCCCCCCTCTGCTGACTCCCACTGTGATTAGACACAATGGGATTTTGTCTGTGTCCAATCACAGCCCAGAGCCCTGTGTCGACAAACAACACAGGGCTCTGTACAGAGGGAACAATCTCTTTGTTTCTTCCCCCTGCAAAGCAGGGAGAAGGAAAAATAGATTTTTAGTAAAAAGCAGCACATAATACACTCTTTAAATTGGTTCTAAAGGCAGGAGGTTTTTTTATCGTAATGCATTCTATGCATTAAGATAAAAAAAAACCTTTGGTGTGTAGCAGCCCTGTCAGCCCCCCTAATACTAACCTGAGCCCCATTTCGATCCAGCAATGTAGCATGAGAGACTCGGCTATCTGGGACTCTCCCTCCTCATTGGTTGATACAGCAGCAGCTGCCATTGGCGCCAGCTGCTGTCAAAGTAAGTGAGCCAATGAGGACAGAGAGGGGGTGGGACCAAGCCATGGCCCCATGTCTAAATGGACACACAGAGCAGCAGGTCTGCTCGGGTGCCCTCAAAGCAAGGTCAGTAGCCAGGGGCCAGGAGCTCCGGTGAGGAACCCGAGCAGGGCAGAATTTGGGCTGCTCTGTGCAAAACCACTGCGCAGAACAGGTAAGTATAACATATTTGTTTTTTGTTTTTTAAAAGACTTTAATACAGTATAATACCATACAAAGACATTGCTTGTTTATGGCCCCTGTTTTTTTTATTTTTTCCTTAAAGCAGACCTTCAGGCAAACAGCTAAATAAATAAATGAAATACAATATCTAAACTGTTTGCCTGCCAAAAGAATTTGTATTTTTGTCCCTCCAATGCTATGGGGGCACCCGAGCCAAGCTGCTGCTCTGTGTGTCCATTCAGACACGGAGCCGTGGTCCGGCCCAGCCCCCCCCCCTCTCCTCATTGGCTCGCTGACTTTGATTGACAGCAGAGGGAGCCAATGGCACCCGCTGTGTGGTTCAGCCAATGAGGAGGGAGAGTCCCAGACAGCCGAGGCTCTCATGCAACATCGCTGGATCAAGATGGGGCACAAGTAAGTATTAGGGGGGCTGCTGCACACAGAAGAATTTTTATCTTAAAGCATAGAATGCATTAAGATAAAAAACCTTCTGACTTTAGAACCACTAAAGTTATAAAATGGTATCTGACAGATCCTGACAGGACTCTCAGCATGTTTGGGTAGTGTGAGAATATTCTGCTACCTCTCATTCCTCACACATTCATTCCTATTGACCCATCAGTGTGATGGGCTGCCTTATTGGCCAACAGACTCGGATTGGCATGCAAATTTT